>NC_087437.1:83667802-84292802 GCF_036321535.1 Camelus dromedarius | reverse complement strand
CTCTTAGTGGTCTTATGGGTGTTTCTTACTGTCAGGATTTGGTCTCTTGTCTAGTGTGAATCAATGGCAATTAAAGTAGATTATTATCCAAGATGGTTCCCTTTGAAAATGAAATGGGCATTAATTAATAATTACTCTGGGACAATGCGTATAAACAAGGCATTCAATACTGCTAACTATTTATTAATTTACAGATCTTTTTGTTGGTAATTGGAATAATTGTGTCTCTCCCATGCCTCAACACAGAAAAAAGTATTGATCAGATATAGCTTATTTCAGTCATGGTTGATGTTTCATAGTCGTTAAACTACAGAGGAGGAAGATACTAATTCAGTGAGATGACTGTGCAAGTTGGTGTTATCTGCAGAATCCCAAGAAGGAGAGAAAGTACTTACGTAATTTGGAAGAAAATGTAAAAGCTACTATTTACTTTAAAATTTCACGTGTAATAAATTAAATATTATACTTGTACACATGTCCTTTTTATCCCAGATGCTTAGATTTTGCAAATGAAATTAAATCATATTGAATATCATTAGAATATTATTGAAAATATTCTGAAAGGAGACTTAAATTTTTTTAAGCTCTATTAATCTTGATGACTCCTTTTTGTGGGAGAAGGATCAGAATTTTCTTTTTAGGATCCTCATTTTAAATAATTGCAAATTCAGTTATGTAAATTCACCTGTTGAGTCTCATTTATGATAGATGATATGTGGAAAGATAAATGTTTCAGGGATATGTGTTTTAATGTTCAGTTTTAAGAAAAAGCAAAGGAAATAAAAAGAGAGAAAGAAGAAGATAGTGAATACAATGAACATAAGAATATAGGAAATGGGGAAGGAAAGAGAGGGGGCTTTTGAGGAACAGAGAGTAAGCCTATGCTAGCAAGCATGGAAAGAGAAGTTTGGTTTTGAAAATTTTTTATTGTCTGCAGAATGTAACTAAATAAGAAGATTTACACAGTGGTTTTGCCACAGGAATAGGCTCTGGCATGTGCCAATGCAATTAAGCATCCCATTCATCTCTGTCAGTCATGGCCCTTCAAAGACTGATTTCAAAGAATTACTTGTTGTGAGAGGGAGGACATAAGGAAACATTTGAAACAACAAGTGATTAATGGTATCATTATGGAGTCCTGTAGCTATTATGCAAAACCTACAGCGTTTCTGTGAACAAAATGAAAAAACTGGAATATCCATGGGTTTCACATTCTGAATCTTTGACTAAAAATGAATTAATGTAACTGGCCACAGACTGAAGATAAACTAGACTGCCTGGCTAAATAGCAAGTGGTGATCAGTGTTGATTCTAACTATACATTTGGCTGAGAGTAGAAAAGAAGTAATATCATTTCTGTTGCATAATAGTGACATTTGATGCCTAGAGGCAGCACATTAGGAAAGGCAAAAAATCTCGTGGAGAATGATACTGTCAGTGAGACAAGGCAGTTTTTATCAATTCATCAGCCAGGAGATTCTGAAGCTCTCTGCCATGGGCACCTTAGGTTAAACCAAATATATTTATGGGATTTGCAGCAGGTCTAAATATTTGAGTATGCCAATGAGGAAATAGCACACATACTGGCTGTCAAAGGAAAAAAAATAAGTAGATATATATGTACAGGCTTATGAGGGTAGCCATGACTATTATATATGATTAAATGAAAACAGCTATTTCAGAACTGCATGTATAACACAACCTTATTTTTAACCTTAAAATGATGCCTACAAAATTATTGGCTACAAATATAAACATAAGTTGGTTATACTGCGATAATTCAATTACCTGTTGGATTCAGGATTGGATTGAGAGGACTCTGGAAGAAGATAACTTATTTTTTTTTCACCTTATATCCTTTTATTAAAAAATAGAAGAATTATAGATGATATTCACATTCATTTTATGCCTTTATAATAAGCAAGAAAAATGCCTGGACTTCTAAAAAGGAATAAAATTATTAAAATGTTGGTTGTCATAACAGATAGAATAAAAATAAAACTGCATGATTTATAACTTAAACTCATATTGAAGGAGCAACAACAGCTTCCTGAGTTGCCAAATGGATAAGAATGGTGTCTTGGTCCTTAGGGGAAAAAAAGTAGAGGAGAATGTGTGACAAAAGTAATATTGCCAAGGAGAACAAAGGAGGACACCAGATTCATTTTCTGGCCGAGAGTCTACAAGTATAATTATGATTTTTAAGAGTTTTCAAGCAACCACTGATAAATTTCCAAGAAATCTTAAAAGTAGTGGTATTATAAAGTATTTGGATATGCAGTCATATCCACTAATATGTGTCAGTTCTGCTAAGCATCTCTTAATTTTGCAGGCTATGTAGTACCAAAAGACAGGTTGAATGTTCTCCTGGAAGGTACTATTTTCTCTATTGTATTTGTAAGTAAAGTACAAGGACTTAAAGACATCACTGTGGTTTACTACAGAGTGGGATGATTATGCCAATGTCACAAAACTCATTGCTAATTTAATATATCAGGGTGTTACATCGCCAACAAGAAAGGCAATGGGAAAAGACCATTGAGAGCATTCAGGCAGTGGAGATCTCTTAGTATTCTTTAGCATTGTGTGAAATTGCTGCTTTGGGAAGGGTGGGCACACTTGCTGTTAGACTGAACAGGTATTTGTCAGAGAAGGTTTTTAAAGCAATTTGGTCAGTCTTGCCTAGTAGGAAAACCAGAACCTCCTTAGTTAATTCTAACAAAGGAATTAAAACAGGAATTTGTTTACAGATGTGTTAGAAGGACTAGAGGAGTAAAAGGGGGAAGTAAATATAGGAAAAGATCAGTAATTGCAGGGAACTACTGTTATCCCTTGGGCTGGAGGGGCAAAAAGAAAGTGATTATCCAGGGCCTCCTTTTGGAGCACTGCTAAGGCCATTCTGCTGTTGAAACCACTGACGCTCCATTTTTCAGCAAGCCAGGAGTCACACACCTGCTATTGCCAGGGAATCTTGTAGAATCACAGCCAGCTGAAGCTCTTGGACTCGTCTATGCCGTGCCTGGAGTCCACAGCTCAGTTGCTGAATCTGCATTGCCTGGAGCAGGAGTCAGTGAGGCTGTGCTGCCTAGTTGGCTTAACTACCCCTGCCTCAGCTGCCAGAGCCAGAAGTAGAAACGGCTGGGGTGGGGAGGGGTAATGCCCTTTCTCCTCCTGCTTCTAATCTCACATCAGTGCTTCATTGACAGGACCTAACTACAAGTCAGGCAGCAAAGGATTCCAGGAAATTGCTACCTCATACTAATTGTATTCATTAATTCAACAAGTATATGTAAAACATCTATGTATGTCAGATATATTTTAAACACTGGGGACTCAAATGTAAACAAAACTGACAAAGCTTCTGTTTTACATGGTGCTTGCATTTTAGCAGAGAGAAAAAGAATATAATTGCATGTATGCTACTATAACATTAAGTGGTGGTGAGGTCTAAGAAGAAGTAAAGGAATGAAAGAAGAGTGACAGACTGATGGTTAAATGGCACTGGAGTTGGGGGAAATCTCACTGATGAAGTAATATTTGAGCAGAACTCTAAAAACTTAAAAAGGATGGTGAGCCATGTGGGTAGCAGAGGGAAGAGTGTTCTTGGGAAAGGTATTATCTTGTACTAGATGATTGACAAATATGAGGAAAAATATGGAAGCCAGCATGGCTGGTGCAGAGGAAGCAAGGGTAAGAATTGTAGGGGTTCAGGGCAAAGAAGTATTGTTCCCCTTCCCCCCTGCATTGATAACAATTAACTCATTTGACTCAGATATTCTGTGGAGCCCTCTTTGAGAGACTCTGTTCAAAGGCACATTAGAAATTTGTAGATTTTTGTAAGAACTCCAGCAGTGGCAGTGCTTCTAAATTTGAGGTACAGAATGATGATATGCATGGAACTCCTGCCAAATAAAATTAACTCTCATAGAAATGAAAACGAAAATATTTTACTTGTCAAATTAACTCTGTAAACAGATAATAACACTGACAAAAGAGCATTAAAACTAGTATTCTTTTTCATGCTGAATAGCACTGTATATTGAAAAACAAACACATACCGTAAACCATAAAATCAATCATATTCTTTCCTAGTATTACCATTTATGAGAATCTTGCCTAGAGAATGCAAAAAGTACATGTGACATGTGCTTGAAGATGTTAATTGCCTAGTTATCTAACATTTCTTAGAGAACAAAGAAAAATGGCTTTAGAATTCACAGTACATTAATATTTATGGTGCAACAAATAGAATTTCATTAAATCATGGATGTTTCATGGTGACTTGGGTCTATTAAGAACCTCAAGGTCTTAAGATCTTTCCTGGTCTGTGAATAATTTTATAGGAATATTTTGTTTTAAAATCCTTCGAAACTTATTTTACTTGTGATATAGAATATTCCTCCTGGGTTTGACTTTTTTTTTAATTATAACTTTTGACATTCAGAATTTCTGAGCATGCAGTTACTCAATCCATGGCACTTGGCTTAGTCACGCAGCATCCTGAATTCATAGAATCAAGTGTGAAATTTCAGACAAAAAAAATCATATGGAATATTATTATATCTTTCTGCAAAGAAAATAATTACAAAACTAAAATTAAAAAAACTTATAATGTCATCTAAACCAAACTATGTATTTCACAATTCTATGGCACTGGATTCTAGAATGATAAATATACTCAACTGAAATGTCTTATATGTTTCATCACTTGTAGAAAAACTTGTAGCTTCTATAAAAAACTTATAGCATGCAAGAAAGAAGACTATTAATTATGCTCATCAGGTTTTTCTTACTATTATAGGATTCACTAAGAGTGATAATCTATACAAATACCAGAAAAGAGAAATTGATTTTAATTTATTGCATATGGATCTTTTAAATACAGGAAATTTTTAGGGTACAGGAGTAATGAATTTTATCATAGATTACCTACAAATCATAGAATCTCATACTTTTAAGATTTTTAAATTAGAATAACTTTCTAAGTACATATCTAATGTACATATGAATATGTAGAGAGATTAGTAGTTCAAAACTCAGAATTACATTTTATAAAGTCTGAATATGAAAGGTCTGCTGAGTATAGATCATATTGAGAAATCACAGAGAGACCCAGTGAAATACCAAAAATGTTATTGTTTTTACTGTTTAAAAAAATAATGAATTAGTCAGATTAGTTTACCAAGAAATTGGTAAGCATAGCTACCAGAGAGAGAGAGAGAGGGGGAGAGAACGGTGGCAGGCAAGATAACTTCCATTCCCCTACTTTCTCTCCCCCTCTCCCTCTCCCTCTCTTTTTGTTTTTACTTTTATTTCTGCAGATCCTGCAGTCTCAGATTTCTACGTTGTTCTGAGACCAACCCTGTAAGTGAAGTGTGTCAAATGTCAGCCATCTTTGGTAAGTTCGACTTAAGCCAAGGCTTTTATCTTTCCTGGTTCTCAGTTTCTTTTCACTTGGAACTCTATTCCTCATGTTCTTACACCTGTTCCACAATACATTGGGACCCTCTTTCCTCACTTCTTTACCCATTGGGCATCTTAAACACTGACAACAAGGGAACTTGTGTCTTCGTTCTTCCAGTTCTGACATCCTGACAAGTCATGTGCCCTTGTACCCTGTCATACCCCCTTTTAAAGAACATCTTGTGTCTTTGCAGCTTTGTCTACAATTTCCAGTTACACCATTTGTTCTTTGTCTTAATTTTCTATGTTGCTTCTTGTGGTCATAAGACTATATAGCAGCAGCAAAATCCTACAGTAGTTGGTTTAGGACAACCATTGAGTTAGGAAGTAAAGAGTTTTCAAGATACCTTTTTTTCCTAAAAAGTTTAGAGTATGTATAGAAAGTGTCGAATTTGGGTCACTGGAAATAAATAGGAGAAACTAGGTAAGAAAAGAGTTTATGAGAAAGGACACAGGCTCTGAAAGGATAAGATTATTAGGTCTAGGTTTGCCAGACACTGAGGTTCCAGATAAATGATTCCTGGAATGCTAGTGGAAGTGGTGGCAGCAAAGGAGGAAATAATTGGGTACTAAGAAAATGGAGATATTATGGACAAAAGCAGACCACTAAGTTGGATTTATAAAAGATGACTTCCTGGCAGTTGTCCTACTCTTGATGAAATGTCGTGGAAGGTGATAATTAAAGGATCTGCAGAAATGTTTAAAAAAAAGAAAATTATAAATAATGTGATTTATGTTATATATCATTCATTAAAATGTGTTTAGCACTTTTATATATGTGTTTGGAAAATTTTACTATAGATACTTTGAATGCAAATATTTTAAGATTGGCCATTTAAATATTTTACCTCATTTCCATATTCATAGATATTGTTTGTCTGTTACGTTCAAGGGACTGTTAATGGTGTTGTTCATTAAATACCCTACTAAAAATTTTAATTTTTATTTCTTTTGATTATTGAGGTTGTAAATTATGATGATGGAAACGTTACAGATCAGATGTATTAGCTTCTGATGTCTTGCAGCTATTTCTAAACATTTACTTATTGCTGATAACAGGGGCAAACATTATTTTGATATTTCTCCCCTATTGTTGTTTTATAATTGCCTTATTTTTCTTTTCTTTGCCTTGGTATTGCTTCCTTTGTATGCATCTTGTGTTTGCATTGATGCTCTTAATTTTAGCATCTTTAATATTCAGTAAAAAATGTCAGATTCTAGAGAAGATACAGGGATATTTCATGTTTTTGATTTTCTGTAATTAGTGATTATTTCATTATTGATTTTTAAGATATCCAGTCATCTCTCTCCAAAGGCATATATCTGGTGTGATTTAACAAAATAATTTATAATATATTCTGAGAAACATACAACCTTGGGAAAATGACAAAGTTCAGTACCATTTAAACAAATAGGTTGTTTTTTGTTTTCACTTCTATGAATCTATATTACATGTTTATATATAATTTTATTGCAAAGGTCAACTTCATCTTATTTATTTATTTATTTAACAGTTACTATTTTTGTCTAGCAATACAGGAATAAAACTAAATCACCACAGAATTTTGCATAATATTTCAGTTATTTCACCAGGGATTGGCTATGTCCCATTATCAGTGATGGAGTATGGCAAAATGAAACACTGATTGTATGGCTTTTTTATATGATTCAATTTTATATTGCACATTTGTCATATTTTGCATGGTTGGATAGCTCATTACTTGTTCCTATATTGAGGTCAGTAAGTAGGGTAAATTTATATTTCATTTTTTTCTATTCATATTTTAGCAATTTTCATTTCATATATTGAGGTAACCATATTTATTATTAACTGAGAGAGTCCATGAAGTTCAATGGAATCAGGGGGCAGCTAGGTCTGAGGGTTGGTTGGGTATGAGAGGGTTGTTGTAAAGAGAGCGAAATAAGTATTTGAATTCTTTTAAAAATTTTACAATAAAGAAAACCATTTTTTCTATGTTCTTATTGTTGTAAACTGTTGATTTCTTTGAAACTAAAAGCTATTTATTTGGAGGCACTGTGAGATGAAAGGATCATCTTAATCTGGTTTTAAGGAGATGCCTTTGTTGACGTTAATCTACTATGAGCCAGAAATAAAGCTTTTGGAGATTAATAAACTGATTGAAGCAGCTGGGAAAGATAAAGAACAGGAATCAAAGGTTTCTTTTGCTTGATATGGATTCAATTAGTGAGCAGTATGGTCTAAGGTTTCAGCAGTAGGTACAGAGAGATGTTGACAGACAGACTTTTGATGGCAGATATATTTTTTCATGTTCTTTAAACTGGTTGTTTTTGTCCTGTCGTTATCTTAAAAAAAAAAGTAAATTGGAGAGATTTTTCAGGACAGAGCTTAGTGTCAAGTTAAATTCTTAAAGAATTAGTTTTTAAACTAATATAGTTCATGTGGGTGAGGATCATGTGGGTACACCACTCAGATAATTAAGGGAAAAAACCCCAATAATTTATTTTAATTTCTTAAGCTAGTATACCAGTTTTATAACCTTTGACTTTGCTCTCAAAAATAGGTACCAGCAAAAAATTCTGGCATGAGGAAAAATATATGAATTTTGTTTCATAAATGTATTTCAGTACTTACTTGATTGATTTTTATTATTTTCTGCTATCTCCCTCTTGGCATTTGAAAGTGGCTAATATTCACATATGAGATATTAAACTGACTGTACAATATATGCATGTTTGTCATAAAAATAACAGTATATATTAGTGTTTCACTTAGTAAGTTTATTTATATTTTACCTCTTTACAGACAGGAATGGGGCAACTGATCATAACACTGTACTTTCTATGCAAATTAATTTGTAACATTGAAACTAAAGATGGAGTAACTTTAATATATTCTAAATATTACATCTTAAGAAGCCTTCACAGTGCCTTTTATGTTAAAGGCACACAATATATATTTTTAATATAAATGAATGAATGAAGTTGAACAACATGACAGATCTCAGTGAACTGTGTAACTCAATAGTTATGTTATGTGAGTAACTGTAACACTGTGGCCTAAAACCTCAGCTTTCTTAATAGTTAACTCTGGATGCGAGTCGTGAATGTTGATTCTGCTGCTGAATTTGTGCTTGACCTTGAGCAAGGTCCTGTGTGTCTCTGGGCATATATATATATATCTTCAATCATACAATGTAGGAGTTGTTCTAGATATGATCTGAGCTTCCACTCTCACGTGGTGTAAGTAGCCCATTTGTTCTTGCACACTCCCACAAATAGCTTGTTAATTACTGAGGATGCCAATCCATCTTTGGATAATTTTAAATACCAGTAAAGTCTTTCTTATCCTGAGCTAAAGTCTCACTTCCTAAGTTTTGCATTGTTCATTGTGGTAAGTGTGCCCTTGGGTACATTCATAGAAATTATTGATGAAAGTGGTATACAGGACTGGACAGGGTATTGTGTTATGGTTACACTTTTTAACAACAGAAAAAATCTGTTTGGTCAGTATCTTTTGGACATGGCCATTCAATTCGTAGTAATCAATTAATTGTCCTTGTGGTTTAGCTAATATGTCTCCATTGTGCACAGAAGGATATCACAGAAATTTGACAGATGCTTTACCAAGTCCTGACTCATTTTGATGGCTGCATTTTCTAGCAAATAAGGACAGGAGAAAGTAGGGAGGGAGAGAAGGAAAAGAAGAATGGAGGAAGGCAAAAAGGAAGGAATAAGTTATATAGCTAAGACTTGATAATAATCCATAAGATTCTTTATACTCAAGAATTTTGCTTTTACAAGTATCATTTCCTCTACGCTATCAGTTTATCCACGTGCTTAAACATTTCCCCCAAATGTTCTGTAATATCTTCCATGTTTAAAACAATCTTTCTTAATGTTACACTCCTTCACCTCGTCTGTGGTTTGTAGTCAGTGTCTTTTTTTTTTTTTGCTTACATTCTCACAATTTTCTCTTACAGTCTTTCTCCACTGAAACTGCTTTTATCAACTCTTAAAATTGTTAACTTTGTGTTGCCAAATATTTTGGTCAGTTTGCATTTTATTCACCCTCTCAGAAAAGTTCAACAGAATTGGTCACTGTCTCTCCCCTTTAGTTTATATATACCATCTTTATTTGACTTCTAGCTTCTTGTACTCCACATGTTTTCCTTTTATTTTATTGTTCTTTTCTCAGTCAGTAATAAAAGGTGATCCCATCTAGTTGGTGGCTTAAATAACATTAATTTAGCATTGTTATTAAAAAGTTTCATCTTTTTTTTCTCATGTTTCCTCTGAATTCCTGACTTTTGAATCTAACTCTGACATCACCACTTAGATGTCTACTGAGAATTCTTAAAGGTCTGTCCAAGATTCCTCTCACATAACAAAAACAAAACGAAACAAAACCCTCTTCCTGAATTGTTCTAGTCTGAGTAAATTTAAGCCATAATTATCTACCCAATTGTGACTCCTCTGTACTATTAAAATATAAATTCAATTTGAACACTTCCTAACATCTTCACCACTACCATCTCAGTCCTGGCCTAGCAATAGCCTGGTAATTGGTCTCTCTTTCTACTTTTTGACTTAATCTCTCCACAGTACCTGCAGTGATCATTTAAAATTAGATCATACCACTGTTTTGCTTGAAACTTTCAATAGCATCTTTCACTCTATGAGCAAAATTCAGAGACTTAATATATCTCCTGAGGGTTCCATGTGAACAGGGCCAGCCTACCCCTCCAGCCCCACCATCTACCATTCCCTCTGTTGTTCTTTCTGCTCCAGCTATACTAGCCTTCTTCCTAATCTTTGAACTTGCCTTTAAACTTGTTCTTGTCTAGATCTTAAATGTTCCTTTGCTGAAGTTTTCACATGGCTCCTTCCCACATCGTTTTGCCATTTGCTACTAAATATCACCCAACTTGTCCACAGTAGCCTTTCAAATTTATACCTCTTTATTCTCTTACACTCCATTCTGTTCTCCCTAACACTTGTTTATTGTCTGTTTCCACATAACAATGTAAACTCCAAGTCTATCTTGTTTACCTACCCATGCAGAATTTCTGACTCGTAGAAGGAGCACAGTAATTATTGATTGAAATACCGTTGTTTTTCTCTTGAATGAGATATCATTCCATTGCATTTATAATATTTTATGCTTCTAAATGACTTATGAATCATTTTATTTTGATATATTTGCTTAAAATATGATCATGACATTTCAACTTTTTTCTGAAAATAAAGCTGTATTTAGGGGGAAATGCTGATTGCTATTATATTAATATTTTAGCTTTATAAATATTCAACACACATAATTAGAAATATTTAGTTATAATTTTTGAAATTTTTGATTAAATATAATAGAGTAGATATTATAATCATAAAAATTAAAATATTATTATCTATTCTCACCTTGATTATGGTGATGGTTTCATGGGTATATACATATGTATATATTGTATACATTAAATATTTGCAATTTTTTGTATATCAGTTATACCTCAGTAAAACCATTTAAAAATAAAATACCAGGAATGAATTAAATATTTAAAACTTGTACTTTGTGAATATAAGTCAGAAAGTGGATTCTATTTTTGTTCATTCAAATTAAATTTTTTATTCAAAGACACTAAAGCCCCATCTTATTCTTTTTCAAGTTAATCTCACTTTAATGAAAACACATGGTCATTTTTTTTTAAATGTTGAAAGCTTTAACTTCTTGAAAACACTTATGTTAATAGAAAAATTATGGATATATGTAGTAAAATGCACATCAACTTTAAGATAGCAGTTTCCTTTGAGCGTACTCATGGAATAGAGCAGAGGATGTGACCTTTAGTGGTATTTATAAAAATTTATTTTTTTGAAGCAAAAGATATGGAATTAATAAAATCAGAGTTTAACATTTGTTCAGATGTAGTGCTGGGCAAATTCTTGTCTGCTTAATATTATTACTTATAACTTTTGATATGTTTTAAATACTTCTAATTTAAAAAACAAACAATTAAAAATAAAAAAATTTATCTTACTTTTGTCATTTAAATGAATCTGTAACCTGGTAATGATTGTATAAGTTGAGTTAATTTGCTGTTAAATCTATCATTTTTTTTAACTTTTTAAAGGGTTTTAAAATACCTCTTTTATTGTATAGATTTAAATGTCTTTTTCACATTATTCCTTCCAAAGTCTTTTGTTTTTCTACCTTCTGTTACCTTTATTCTACTGAATATAGGCTGTCTCAGTTTAGATGCCTAAGAACTGGAACACAAGAAATCTAAAACAGAAAGTAGTTGTCCTAAATAAATTTAAATAATTTAAACATGGATGGAGTATACATAAATGAAATACATTTAAAAAGGAAAAAAATAAGATTCATCTTCCAAAAGTTCCTGGTTTTTTTTTTTTGTTTGTTTGTTTTTTAATTTCGTTACTGTCAGTGGTATCAATCTTCTCTTTCTTTTTAGAGTTTTTACTTCTGACCCCATTCAGTCAGTCCTTAAGTACACATAATGCAACCCTTTTATGATGCTTTAGGTTTGGTCTAAAATTTGTTTGCCCTAAAGGAGAGTCCTGTCATGCTGAAGTGAATAAAATTAGTGGGATGTGCCTTCTGAGTAAGTCAGGAACCAATTGTCAATCAATAGTGAAAACAATAGATTTAGCCTCATGAAATGTATAGACTGGCAGGAGATGGAGAACAGTGAATAGGAAATTACAATATTGTAGGTTAGATGTGTTGATATGAAAATACCAGCTACTGTGAAATAATGGAGGAAGCACCTACTCCAGTTAAGGAGTTTAAGGAAAACTTCTTAGGATAAGTAGCATCTAATTGGAGACCTCAAGCCTGGATAGGATTTTGCCAGATGAGAGGTAGAAAGGCAAATTTTTTCAGAAATAATCACAAATCCTGAAGCAGGTGAGATTACAGTTATTTAAACAATGGAAGCATGCTAGCAGCATGGTTTTGAGAGAGGGAAAGGCAGTGTAAAATGGAACTGGAAAAGTATCCAAGAGGAGTTTTCAAAGGCCTTGTGTGTGCCACATTAAATAAAAATGGATTTTATTTCAAGGGATAAAATGTGGATTTTATTCCAAGGGAGTGATGTAGTCCAATTTACATTTAAGGGAGATTACTGTGGCTGCAAAGCCTGCTCCATCTTACTGTATATTATTCACTTTAAATTTGTTTTAGAGAAGAATTCTCTTAATTTCCCAAACCTGATCATATCCCTCATTTAGCACTTTGCACTTCATCTTCAGAGTGCATGTATAATTGTAATAAAATAGTAAATTGTGGGATAAAATAGTAAATTGTGTGATTCTCCTCCTGGATCATAATCTCTGAGATGGTGGACACCAAACTCTCTGGTTTATTGCTGTATCCTCAGCATCTGTCTCAAATCCTTTTATAGAGTATGTGCTCAATAAGTATATATATTGAATGAATAATCTATAGAGGCCTAATTATCAAGAATAAAATAGTTTTCAAGATTAATTAACAATTTAGCTAAAGATAACTAAAAACTAGTATTGATTTTAAACTTTTTTTCTCATTCTTATAATGCGTTTAACAAACAATTATCGAGGGCCTTCCTATACTAAGTATTGTGATACAAACTAAGGAAAGTAAGTGATTAAGTGTGAATAATAAATATTTTTAGAATTAATGGCTACCGTTCAAGCAAGGTATTTTGGAGAGGTACACTCAACAATACTAAATATGCAGCTAAAAATATAGATTTATTGCTCCTATTCCAACTTAAAAAAAGGTTTTATGTTTTATAAATCTCTTGTATTCCTGAAGCTACATGTCACCTTTTAAGTGATTTTTTTATGTCAGTATGGAAAAAATTGCCAGAGCAGGGCTTCTTTTAAAGTATAATTACAGACTTGCTGTTGGTAAGTTGTTAAGAAATTATCCTAAAAAGAGTAGGAGGTATTGATGAATTGGAAATAGCTACCTTTTACTATTCATAAAAATTGACTTAATTTTCTCGATCAATGATAAGTGATTCTCTGTTTAGGAAAGTTTTAGGTTGTGTAAAAATAAACGTTTTTGACTGGAAAAGTAAATACATTTTTAGAATCTGTTAATAATTGTGTTTTTAAAAAGACATTCTGCTTAAGATCAGCAGCCACAAATGTTGTGATAAAAATACCTGAATTCAAAAGGACCTGTTTAGAATTTTGGTTTCCAAACTGGATATATTACATTGAAAAATTTATCAGGAAATTCATTTCAGCTCTTGAAGTTATAGTTTGTGGTTTAAAAAGAACAGGAGTTACAGACAACCCAACTCAGTTAATTTATGCTGTGCATGAAGAAAAAAAAGTTTTTTAATCAGATGATTAATATATATTTATGGAGCCTAGAAGAAGCTTAGTCCAAACATGTTCTAGCAATTCTTGTCAAAGAGATTTTGGAGCAGAACATTTTGTACAGGATCCCATCAAGAAGGTTAATGTTTGAGCTTATAAAGCAAATGACCCGAGAATCCTACCATGTGATTTGAGTTCTACTTTACTGAAAAAAAAATTTATGGCTATAAAACTTTTAAATTGTTCATCATTATGTCACTGATACTATAATATTTTATGCTGTCTGCACCAGGGGAAAGTAGGAAGTTAGTTAACTATTTTGGATTCTTAAAAATGAGTACTTTATAGAGTTAACCATTGTCCTGATTTTATGAAACGGCACTTTGAGAGTTATTTTAGCATTTTCAAAGATGGTTTACCTCAATTTGTTTTGCCAGTCTTTATTCTAATGATATGGTCAGTTACTTAGTAATATTTCTTACTTGTTTTTAAAAATGTTTAGATTTCAGCTTATTAGGTGAGGGATGACCAAAAACAAATTGCAGTGATTTGAAAGCATACTGTATGAGTTTTGATTCATTATTTCACATTCTTATCTACTTAATTTTCTGAATAAAAAGCAAGTTTCTATGAGGGAAAAAGGGTTTCTTTTTTTTTTTTAACATTACATAATGAATTAAATGTGTTCCTGGATTAATTTTTAAAGTAAATTAAATAAATGAGGAAATATTATTTTAATAAAATATCTGTCAAAATTTTTTAATGTAAGCAGGCAAATTTTATAGTTAACATAAAACCAAATGTAAGTTATCCCTCATTCACTATAGTACATTATTCATAAGTAAGATAAGGGCATCAATAATATGTAGTCATTTTTAATAAGTGTATAATTGAAAAAAATGAACACTGTTTGCAAAGTTTAAAGGTATGTTAAAATTTTTACACTACTATAAGCAATAAATAATTAGCACATTGAAAGACTATTCTGAAAACTAGGAAAATATGATAAAGTATTATGAACTTCAAAGTTAGAGGATCTTTTTGGGAATGATGATAGCCCTAGATTCAGATTTGAGAGCAAGGAGTAAATTTAAACATCTGTACATAAAATATATAATCAAAGAAGTTTTAGGGAAAATTCAATTAAAGTTTATGACAGGATAATAGATTTCATAGAAATTTGTAGAAGTACATTAGGATTATCTACAAAGGAATGTTGTCTCTTGCTTAAAAATGATTCATTTAGGCATTTCATTTAATTTAGCTTTAGGGAGTTTTTTTATATTTATGTCTATTTCAATAAGAAACTATCTTTCTTCAGTCTACTGAGGCACGGATTATAATTGACTGTAATAACTTTTACGTATTGGGTACTATTTAAAGTTTCATAGATCTAAAAGCCTATGCCTTTGGCCAAAGTAGAAATGTGTGTCCATCTCTACTAATAATTTTCTTAATATTTTTTCATTTGATAAATCACTTTGCCTCAAGCTCTTTCTGCTAATAAGTACAGTGTGGATTTTTAAAAAATTTCCCATGCTATTTTGTCCAAGTATCATCCTACTTCATAGAAGAATAAAAGGACTGCATAAAATCATTGTACATTTCTGAATGTAGGTCTGTAGTTTGTGAAGTTCTGCTTTGCCAGTTCCCCTGGTATTTGATTCAAATAATCATTCAAAAAAAGTTTTTTTTGCTAGTAGCATGTACAAAACTAAAATCATAGGGAAACAAAATCAACAGAATACATGATCTAAAGTAAGCAAAGATATCCTAAACGCTAATCAAAATACTTGCATTACAAATTAAGAAACAAGGGGAAAGACAACAGAAGTTGATTTTATCTTATGCTTCTCATCACAATAAATAGCTGGTGGAAAAAATATTCCTAAAATTTATCAAAATATTTTGTGTTCATGTGAATTTTCTTTATAAGTGATTCATTTTCCTACAACAAAAGATCTTTAAACTTTAAAATAAAACCAAGTTAACTGATGAGAAGAGTGCAAAGAATTTAAGGGTATAATTCTCATCTATATATTAGATAAGTAAGAAAAATTCCCTTCCCTTCTCTACAGTGTAGAGAAAGTAGCAGAAAATATTAAGCACGGTGAAAATATACCTTTGCTTATTCACTTACTCATTTCACAGTGTGTTGACTGAATGCCTATGTAGTGCGGAAGACCTGCTCTTCAGGAGTTTTTAAAGGCTAGTATCAAACACCTTTGGGTAATTAAGTTCCATTTACAAAAATAAACAAACCTATAAACATATTTCATTTCGTTCTTGTGTTGATATACAGCATTTCTTATGTGACTTAATTATTCCAGAAACCTTTGAGGACTTCCTGTATAGTTTTATTTATGATTGTGTATATGTGTGTCTTTAATACATTGTATCTTAATATGTATATACATTTTAGGATGCATGTATTTTTGTGTTTCTTCAGGAAGTCCTGCACCTCCCATTTAATAAAATAGCTCCATAAAGTAGCTTCAACTAATAAAATTTTTTGTTCTCTGTAATAAAAATTGAAATAATTAAAATTTAGAGTCATCATGAAATAAAAATAATTTGTTTCAGTTTTGAACAGAATTTGAGGTACAGGTTTATGTAGTCTTTAAGAGGAAGAAAGTTTTATTTAATCCAAAATTTTATGGATTACCACATGTATTAACTTCAAGACAGCTTCTACCCAGAATTCTTTAAGGCCATTAATTACCTATATAAGAAAAAGAAAGTACTTCTAATACAGATATCCAACAATACTTTCTTTGTTTAGACTAATTATGTTTTGCTCTAAGACTGAGAATTATACATATAACTTTATCTAGAAGATTGTTTAGGGAGATATATATGATAAAAACTCAACTGTGATACTTTTACATGTGATTTTAATTTTGTTTATGACTAGCGCTACAATGAGAACATGTTACTTTCTAAAGGTGATAAAATCATGTGATAATGAAAAATTAGTAAACACTTTTTTCTAGATCGTACATGAATAGAGGAGCATATTAGTTAACTATGTAAATCATTTTACATGTTTATTTTTCATGTATATTATGATACTGTTTTTCAAATACATTTATTATGTTTGGCTAATTTTTTTTTAATTTAAAAAATATCCGGGAAATAAAACATACCATTTTTCAAATCATGCATTTTTATGATGTTTTTCTCCTTATGTAGGTTGTTAAAATATTCATGATTGTCATGACTGGGCAATGGCTAATCTCTCAATGCCTTTATATAGCTCTTAGATTAGAATAACCAAAGTATACTAAATAAATTAATTTTCAGAAATGATTTTGAAATTCATTGAAAACTCCTAACTTTTAATGCATTGTGTGTATATATGTGATAACATAGAAGCCAGTTGAATGGAACTTCTGTTGGCCAAGATTGTGAAAATTTAAGTATCATAAAGAATAATGACTGAAGTTGATTTAAATAAATTGTCTATTAAACTCCTTCAGTCTACCTTGATATGAGAGAGACAGAGAGAGAGAGAAAGTGGAGAAAAAAAAAAGAGTCTTACATTTGATGACAGCTATTACACCAAATGCTTACTCAAAATATTTGTAATTAAAGAAAAGAATTAAGTATTTAATTTCATTTTCCTGTAGGAACGCTATTTCTGGGTTACCAGATGGCCTCAGTTCATGAGAGACAGTTTTTCATTACAGAATAATTCCTCCTACTAAATAAAGAAGAAATGATAGAATTAGAAAATCACCATTTTTCAAAACCTAATGGAATAATTAATTCAGCAAAGGTTGTCTAGGATATTAAAGTCACTAGATGAAATATTTGGGGAAAAGAATTTTCAGGTTGGAAAAGAGAGACAGCCAAGTGCATGATGTAGACCTTGATTGGTTATGTAGGTAAACTTGAAAATTGACTATATTTTTAGATAACACTAAAAAATCACTGTCAATTTTATTAGATATGACAGTGGTATTATGTCTATGTAGGAAACTGTATTTTTCAAAGAATGTATTTAAGTAGAATGTTATAGCTGAGATTTACTTTAAAAAATTAAAGTGGTAAAAAATACGATACTTGTAATTAAATGTAAATAATGCAGCTCATGCAACTTTATATCCTCCTGTATTCTTTCTTATTTTGGGGGAAAATGTTCAAAATCAAATAGCTGAAAAAATGCTAGAGAATACACTTTAATTATCCAACCTACCTTTTGCATTTTATTTCTTTATCAAAAATCTGTAAAGAGAGAACTTTCCCCCTAGTATTTAACATACATATTTCACATTACTTAAACCACATGAATTATAAATAATGAAAAAATGATGAATGTTCAAGAGGATTAATCTGTAACATTCAGAAAGAAATTAAATTGCCTTAGTACATCTTCTTTCTACTAATAAAATATTTAATTATTAGAATGCCAGGTTTCCAAAGTCGTAAACTTTTATTTTCTATTCACTTATTGTTACATTTCTTTAGCTAAAGATGTTTATATAAACTTCAGGGTTTTTTTCTACTTTTAGAATGCGTACTTTACGACAGATAAATACCTAGCTTTTTAGGATTCGTCTGCCTCTACTTCGGTTTTCCTATTTCTCCAAATGAAATTAGTCACATTATTACAGAATTATCTTGTAATTCTACAGTTTCATTAACACCTGGCAAGAAGTGGGAAAACAGGAGAGATTCAGGATCAAGTTGCAGATCACTGAAAGCAGAGGCAGTGTGGGACATATGAATGTTTTTTGGAAAAGAAGAATTTAATGTGAAATTATAGGGATACAGAGTAAGTTTATGACTGTACATTTTAACTTGAAATTGGAGTTAAAGTTAAGTATGTGAAACAATCATCTAGTTGTAGATTGAGGAGTCAGACAAGGGAGAATATAGATACTTGTTTCTGTTTTGGAGTACCATAAATAATACTGTGATTATCATCCTGTCATAGATTGGGAAATAACCAGACAACAGTTGTCATTGTTTGTAAGAAATAGGTTTATTTCTATGTTATTTTATGACAAAATTTTTTATGATAATTGATGGAAAAGGCTGTGAGGTGAGTTGAGGTGATGCAGTTATTTTAATGTAGCAAACAAGTGTAAGATCCCTTATATCAAAAATCACATTACTTATTACTGTTTCCACAAATATCAGAATATTATGGCATTTCCTTTTCCATACATTCCTGAGTGCACACACACACACACTCACAGAAGCACACAATATTGTCTGCTAGTTTGGTTTTCTTGAAGCAGTTAGCAGAGTCTATGCAGGTGAACTTTTCCAAGGAAAGAACTTTTGCAAAATAAGGATCTACAGCCAACCACATGAAATCCATAAGGAACAGTAATAATTTAAAATATTTTCCTCAGTAAGCCTTAAAAGTAGATTTTATTTACATCTGGATAATCTGCAAACTTGTTAACTTTTGATACTAATCACTGTTAGAAGTAAGTCATACAAAGGCAGAGGTTTTTATGTGCTTTGCTCACTGCTGTGCCAAAAATTACTTGGCAAATATGAACACGAAATTAATAATTACACTTCCATCGGCACCATGTAAGAATATGCTTCACCAAAGCTAGTAAGTTTTAAAAAAAATAGTGTGAAATCCTCTGGTAAGATTGCTTGGAATGATACAAATGTGGATACTTAGATACCATACCTTTGGCAAATGGTTCCCATTTATGCACCAAGCTCACCCTCGTAATTTACAAACCTGTCCTGCAGACCCACGTTTTTTCAGTTGTTTTTTCTGAACTTTGAACATATAGCATTAACATTGGGTTTTATTACATTAGCCAATTTAATAGACTAAAACTGTTTTGATTTGCAGTACTTTGCTTGCTAGTTGGTTATTGGAATTGACCACTGGTATTTCTTTTTCATAAATTGTGTGATCATGCCTTTTACTAGCTCTCAGAATTTCTCCATGGCCCTTGCTTTTTAGCTCTTTCCTATGTCTTTGAACTTCAGTACTTCATATAATTTTAATGACCATTAGCTAAGTATTTCATCCTTTGAGACCGATTCCATATCTTCATCCTACTCTGCCACATCCAGAAAAAAAATGCAGTATCTACAACCAATCCTAAAAGAGGAATAGCATAAAGAAAACAATGATGTTGTAATATTGTATTTATAAAATGTACAAAAGAAACAGAAGCCACCTTATGAACATCACTTGGTAAATTGTAATATTTATACTTTTCAAGAAGTACTTTAAGATCGTAATTATTTTTTTTTTAATTTGGTGCCCTAGACTTTCAAATAACTCAAATATCTAATATCTTCCAGAATTTAATGCTGTTGTTAATTCAGCATGAACTGTTCTTCCAACAACTTTACTACTTTTATAACAATTTATAAAATAATTCATATATTTTCAGAACAAATTATATCTGTAATTAAAATCTCTCAAGTTCATAATTTAAAAAGCAAGCTATAGTTTTCTTTTTATTTCTCTTTCTTGGAATTTACTAAGCTTCCTGAAACTATGGGTTTCTCTATGATGAAATTTAGAAATTTTTTTGTTATCCTTTTTCAGATAATATTTCTGCCCCAATCTCTCTTCTGTCTCTATCTGGGACTCCAAAAACATGTATGCAAGACTACTTCATGCTGACCCTCGGGTCATTGAGCTTTTATTCCCTTTTCTCTTTTTCAAATCTCTTTTTTTCTTTATATTCCTCAGTGTGGATGATTTCTATTAACCTGTATGTCAGGTTCAATGATCCTTTTTTTCTATTTTGTCCAATATGCTTTAAATCTCATCCAGTGGATTCTTTTATTTCAGATATTGCATTGTTCAATTCCAGAATTTTTCTTGGTTGTTTTGCTTTGCTTTGTTTTGTTCTGCAGTTTTTATATCTCTCCTGACTCAATGTAGTCATCTTTTCTTGTAGATTTTTTCATAGATTTATCATAACTATTTCAAACTCCTCTTCACTAATTTCAGCAACTGGTTTGTCTGTTTCAACTGACAGATTTTTCTCTTGATACAGTGTCTTATTTTCCTATTTCTTCACATGTTCAGTAAATTCTTATTTTATACAGGACATTATGGATGATACATAGTTATCATCCTTTGGTACCTGGGGGGATCAGTCCCGGGAGTCCCCGAGAACACCAGTATCCACAGATGCTCAAGTCCCTATTACATAAAATGGCATTGTAAAATGCATACATATATTTATTGAAAAAATCAGCATGTAGGTGGACCTGTGCAGTTCAAACCTGTGTTGTTCGAGAGTCTCTGGATATTGTGATTTTCCTCTAAAACTTTTGAGTTTTCTTCTGTCAGGCAATTACGTTACTCACAAATCACCTTGACTTTTTTGGAAGCTTAGTTTTAGGCTTTGTTAGGGTTATTTCGCTCTATTACGGTTTTGTACTTGGTTGTAGAGACAATCCCTTAGTCTGAGACAAGGTCTTTATTTCTAAGGCATGACTTTTCTGGTCTTCAGTGGAAAGCTGGAGTGTTTACAAAGCCTCTGAATTTGTCAGGACTTGAAATACAACCTTACCTTCTTTGGGGTGGGCAGCTGCTAAAATCTCTAGTCAGCTTTTTCAGGCTTTCATCTCTTTTCCTCTGGGTGTCTTTCCCAGAACAAGAGCAGTTTGAGTTAACTAAGGCTTCCGGGGTATGTATATGCACCTTTTGGACTCCCCCTTCTCCAGCTCTCCACCGCTGCACCCCAACACCCAATTTCCAGCTGCTCTGTAAGCGAAAAAGTCCAACCTCTGATTCCTCAATAGGGTCAGGGTCAAAAAACCTGCAGCTTCCAGCTTGAGCTCTTTCTGTTCCCTTCCAGCCACCCCACCCCTTATATTATAGACTGAGAAATACGCTTAATGTAGATGGGATGTCTAAAATGTGTGATACTTTTCTTTCAAGGATCTTATCTCCTTTAGTTTCTGCCTCACTTAAGTCTCTTCCAGTTCCCTCATCCTTTGCCATTTCCAGAGTTTATTCCTTTTATTAACAAAAGACAGTCCAACATAAGCTATATTCTGCCATTATCAGAAATTGAAAATATCCCAGAATAGTATTTTCAGCAGTCTTTTAAAATAGCTAATACCTCATGCTAATATTTAAAACCATAGAGCTATAAGACTTTATCTTTTAAGATATATTTTGTGACTTTATAAGTTTGTGTTTTTGAAGTGTCCCCCCTCTTCTTAGTTACCATCTTATCATGATTTCATGTTACTTTCACCTTCTGCCAATATCATATGTAGATATTATTATTTATACTTTAATTTCTTTGGGGGGGGGTAATTCTGGATATCTTTAATATCAGGCCATACAATCAAATGAAATTTAATCTTAGCACAAATTTTTGCTTTATTTTTAGATCAGAAAGGTAGTTCACTAAAAATGCACTGGAGTCATCACTCCAGGATAGAATATTTAGATTAGGAAAGTCCCAGGGTGCCAGGAGTATTGCTGTACCTATCAGAAGTCTCCTAACGGGGATATGAGGAGAGGATGGATTAGCGTCCTTTCATGCCCAAGACTTAAGGTCCTAGCTTCGTGTATACCTGAAAGCATTTCAAAACTAGCAAGTGCTTGATCATCTCCTACTCCTACTCATTACTAAACTTAAACTATGTACACTTAGATTTTGAAATTGCTGAGAGATTCCAGGTATTTGCAGTGGCAGCTCAGAAGAAAATTTACCCATTTTTCTACCATAAGCCTCTGCCATTGCCACACACTGTATTTTTCAGTGTCAGCCAATGTTATTTAAAGTGTACAGTGGAGAGAGATGTCCCATGACGGTTTCACTAAAAAGGAATATAGCATACCATGCCTGGTAGGTATTCCTAAATTAAAATAAGGTTTTAAAGACTGAAATATTTTTTCAATTATAGAAATAAGCAGTCCAATACAAACACACAAAACATTTAAATTGGACATTCTCAGATTTTCCAGAATATACTGTACCAAGGAATCCTTTTTGGTTATTGTAGTTAGTCCTACCTGCTGCAGTGCAGAATTGTTCAGTGGGGCACTCTTAAATTCAGTTTGGTCTCAGTTCCTACTTATAACCCTAACAGTTGTCTTATACTGGTTCTGTGTTGCCCTCTGAGCTAACTTAGACACACACTGGTAATATAAAATTTACCTTTTAATAACCAGCTAATTGCATTAATCTTTATTTTATTCTCTAACAATGTTTATAATTAACAGAGTTCATGAGCTTGCTATCATTCTCCTGTCTTTTTTGTTTACTCATTTTAATCCTTGAGGATTCATTATGCTTAGAAAATTTCACCTTCTTTCCTTCAAGCTGCAGTTTATATTCCATCTCTTATAAGATACTGTCTTAAATTGTCTAAAACAGTTTCGTACTCAATATTTAAAATGTCGCTAAGATCAACTAGTATTGTGTGTCATGTCTACCTAATTGTTTGTTGTAATCTTCCAGTGAGAAAAGGAATTTGCCATTTTCTCCTATTACAGCACCTGTGGCTTGTGAAACCTATATTTAATTACTAAATCATGGAAAATAAAGTTTTCACTGATTTCACCTGTGTAATATACCTAGTTTATACATCATGACTTTGAGAAGGTTTCTATTTTGGATTGTCCTTCTATTTAGTGACAAACTTTTATCTGCTTCTATTTTATTCTCAAATCTGAATCTTTTAATTCTATTTGTCTGCACTAAGTAACAACCCATTGGCCAGAAACTTACGGAAATCAAATTAATTTTACTATTACTGTGTATTTTGACTTTGCATCTTCAAATTTGAAAGATATATTTTAACATTGAATCTTTTATGAACTCTTGTGGACTCTTATAAACTTTTTTTTTTTTTTTTAGATAAGTCGAAGGAATTTTATTTGTGTCTGTGAGCACTTTTAATTCAACAGGTTTTGTGATTGTTCAGTGTTAAATGTCTGCAATATTATGTTGATGAACACCTTCAGCTTATGCTTCTGTCATTAAACTGTAGATTTCTTCCCCACAATATGTTGTTATTGTTCATGCTATAGTAAGTTACTAGTAGAGTTTCCCTTTCAAATTGTAAAATCTATTTTCTGGTTTACTGAGTTTTTTTTTCATAGAGGGAAATAAATTCTCTCGTATTTAAGCTACAAAGGAGATTATTTGTATACTTCACTCTGACTGACTAGACTATTTTGATTTTTAATTTAAAAGCATGGGGGTCAGTGTTAATTTCTATCAGGTTTTCCTTCCTTACAGCCTTAGTCTTCGTTTCTGTTTTTAGAATTTATGCTAAAAGATTAATTTTAATTTTATCTTGCTCTGCCATTATTAAAGGAATTACGTTAACACATTTGGGTTTTCTAATCTTAGTAGTAAATTATCATTTTCATAAGTGATAATTTGTTTTTTTAGAACTATTTTCAGCACACCTCATTATTTTTTAACTGTAGCTTTGAAATAACCAAATACATGTTTCTAGAATAATCAGACAAAAAATATCAAGGAAATAGATATTTCTATTGATTTTGTGTTTTGTCAAGCTAGCTACATGTTGAGTAACTATAATTTTACTATATGTGTAACTATGTCATGGACATATGGAAAGTGGGTATAGAAATATTTGTAAAAATTAATTTATAACATTTATATTACTTTACAGAGTCTTCAAGTGTTAGTGAACTTTAAAGTTATAAATTTAAAAATGTACAATTAGGAGGGCAAATGTGCTTGAAATAAATATTAACAAATTAAGTACCATAAAAGTGTCTTTTTCTAAAGTTTTAATGCTAAATATGGAAACATAAGGTGGAAAAGAAGTCCTTTAAATATGATGGCTTTAAATATTATTTTTGTTCTTGGAATTATAAAACATAACTTTGTTCATTACCTGTTTTTTATGTACTAGCACCATGAAAAATGGTGGTGCCATTTACAGTTTATACCTACTTTCAGTCATAATACTGAAATTAAATATATTGATAGGTTCTCTAATGTCTACCCTAGCCCTGTGTAGGCTTAAATGATTCAGGAACACTAAGAGCATTTACATTAGTGGTTACTGTTTTAGCAACCTCTCTTCCTTTAAGTATTTTTCACCATGTTCGTTTTCACTAAACCTGAAGACAGTACTCATATTAACATTTTTATACATTTTAGAAAACAACTAACTAAATCATCAGTAGTTTTACTACATGTCAGATAGTCAATATTGGGGAAAAATCAAATTAAAAATATTTTGCATATTGTAACTATTTACATTGATCTTTGAAACACATTAAGGGTGATATATTCCTACCAACATACAATCTTATTTTTTTCATTCAAGGTTAGAAATGTAATCAACAATATTTTAAGTTTGGTAAACACATGCAACTATTATATATATTACATATATATGTGAAACTATTGTATGTAGTACACATGGAAATAATTTTTACTTATCCTTAATAAACAATGCATTTATTATTTTCTCATCTGTGTAAGAACATGCTATATTTTAATATTTTTTAAAAATCCAGCTTATAAAGATAGCATATCAAAATTAGATTGCCCTGAAGAAACATACTTCATTTTGTATAACAGGAATCATGCTAAATAGTTCAGCTTTCCTTAGAAATCGTTTTTACTTATGCATAGTTCTAAGGATGCTTCAGATCTGACTCAGACATGCACATTTTCAAATATAACTTGATTTGAGTTAATATAATGTAATTATATTTATCTTGAGAATATTGTTGATTTGACATAGGAAGACTCATTAGTGAAAATGAATACGTAATGTCATACCGTTTAACATCTTCACCATGCAAAGTTGCTAAAACAGTATGGAAAAAACCTCCTAAGGAAAATTTGATATAGCTTTCCTATGCTTTTCCAGACCTATTTTCAACACTGCTAAAAGGGGGGAAAATTCAAGAAGGCACTGAAGAGACCACCTCACCAGACCCCGCTGTTACTTCTCCTCTGGATGTACATGCTGCAGCTCCATAGGAGCCAGGTTGGAAAAGTTTCTAGGAAAAAACATGTTCATTAATGGCATATATTTTTAAGTAGAAAGATTCTTTTTCTATGGGAGTTTGTCTTTCTAGGCCCCAGAGTTAAGAACATTAAAAAGCCCATATTTTTAGTTTGAATGTAACATTTATTTCTTAATTGTTATTTTTTTAAAATCTCGATGATAAGCATCTGGCTTCTTAAAAATTTTTTTGAAATGTAATGGTTCCAAAGTATGCAAAATTAAGTAATTAGAAAACGCTGTGGTTCTGTTTTATATGAACTTAAAAAAAATCAAGCTGTTACTAATCTATTATAATGATAGAGTATGAAGTTAAATTATTGTAAAAAGTTACATCAACTTTTTCAAGTTCTTATGTGCATACTACATAAATGGCAGTAGGTTGTTTCTTTAGTGTTCTTTTTTCTGTACCTCAAGCTCAAGGAAATGTATATTATCGCTCTTGATTCCAAATGAAAGTTTAAAAGTAATAAGTTTTCACATAATGTTGTTAATTATCTATACCTGGGAAGACTCTGAAGCTACAGGTCAGTGAGTTAGCAAAACAACCTTAAAAGGGCATTTTTCTTCCTAAGACTAATCTTAAAACCTAATTTTCAGAGTTTATATATTTTAAAAACATAAGTTAAATTTTGAATAAAAAATCTAAAAAACACAATAGGTAATATCCCTGACATTTTAAATTCTGAATTCATAGGTACACAAAAAGTAAGAATTATCTTTGCATGTGTATAAGAGCTAATGTTACATGTCTGTCTAAAGTATGATACTTCTAAAGTTTAGGATCTCTCTCTAATTGTTAATAATTTTCTTGCTAACTTGGTAAAGGAAAAATCAGTGATTTATATGTGATTTATAACCTTTATCACATTTGCTTTGTATTATAATTATTGTTTCAAGGGAGTGTTTTTTGTTGTTCTTTTTCTTTCCCTCACGCTAAAGTGTAAACTCCTTTAGAGAAGTGATCATATCTCAGTACATCATTTAGGTTTCTGTCTGCTGTGAGGTCTAATAAATTTTCACATATTAGAAAGTTTGTTGACAGAACTAAGTGTATAATGTCAGGCATTAAAAACAAATACTTAGCCCCAAAAATGTGCTTTACTGACTTGTTTAAAAATAGGCTGTCAGTTCCTAACATTTGGTATCAATTCAGAAGCATTAATGAGTCCATCTGCCTGAAAACTCTAAAGCAACTTTGACGTGTGTATGTGACTTCTCTCTCTCCTTAATGGCCTAAGACAGTGATGACTTGGACAGAACTAGAATGATGATGTAAATTGTATTGTAAAATTCTAACTTTCTTGTGTTGCACTGGGTAAATACTCAGTGAAACAGAAGTTCTGGTTATCAGACTTATTAAACATAAAATAAATAATAATGTAGGGTTCTTTGGTTTTGTGAGACAAATGTATCTATTCTAAGTTCTGTAGAATATCATATGGATCAGCAAAACTGAAATGTATAAAGCAAATGCATAAAGAGAAAATGGACCAAGTAACAAGATTCTCTAACAGGTTGAGATAGAGAAAAACCAACTTCATTAACCTGTTAATTGGTAAATCATTTGAATTAATGTGTTAAAACATTTTTTTTCAGTGAAAAAGAAAGGGTCATAAATAGATCAGCTTCAGGAGTTCATAGTGAGAGGTGAGAAAAAGCAGTAACTCTACAAACATCTGCTCCCAGTGAATGAAGCAGATCTCCCAAGTGGCTATTAGAAAGGATTATAGTCCCTTAGAAACAGTCTGAGAATTAAGATGATTTAGTTCAACCCTTTCATTCTCTCCCCTAATAGAGACTTTATTTATATCTATAGACGTGTTATCTATATTTATGTGTGTATATGTGTATGTAGATACAGATATGTGTATATATATTTGTGTATATATATGCACACATATGTACACACACATAATCATATTAAAAATTGAAAGATGGGCTAGCAGCCTCTATTTTCCTAGAGAAGAAACTGTAAAAATTAAAATAAAACAGAGATAAACAGAGGAAATGAATTTAAGATTTTGGAAATTATCATTGAAATGTAAGAAAGATGAATTATGCAATTCATGATATATATTCTCTGATTTAGTAGTGGTATTCTAATTCATCATCAATTGTATTATATATATATGCACATATTAATACACTGCAATATATTTATCCCTGTCAACTATTATACATTTTTCTATAAAATTCCTTGAAAAATTATCTATATGTTGTCTCCTTTTCCTTACCATGAAAGAGCTCTCTATAGTCCCCATCTTCTCTCGTAACCTCTCTAGTTAGACTTTTGTCCAACTGTTCACTAAACCAACTCAGCTCAAGATCACGTATAACACTCACATTGTGAAATTTAGAAGTCAGTTTTCAGTCTTCATCTTCCTTGATTTATGAGTGGCACTTATTCATATACTAGCTACCTCTTTTTTTGAAACAGTTGTATCACTTGACTTCCATAAAATCACTTTGTTTCTTCTCTCTCTCTCTCTCTTTTTTTCTTCTCAATTTCCTTGGCTGGGTTCTCCTTTAGGGATCAATGCTTTGACTCTTATATTGCCATTTACTCTTCATATGGTCTTATTCAGTCTTAAGACTTTAAATATGTTAATGAATCCTGAATTTATATTTTAGCCTGGACTTCTCTGAACTCAGACTTGTATATCCAGAATTGCACCTGTTCAACTTAGATGTCTGTCAGGCATCTTATATACAAACCTGAACTCCTTATCTATCCACCTTAACCTGCTTCTCCCATAGTCATCACCATTTCATAAAAGGGAAATTATAGTATTCCAGTATCTGTAGACAAAAACTTGGAGTTATATTTGACCTCACTTTTTCTCAAAATTTATAACTTTATAAATTTATAAAATTTATAACATTTTAACAGCAAGTTTCTGTGGCTTTACCTTCAAAATATATTCAAAATTTGATTGCTTTTTAACACCATTATTGCAACCACTCTGGTCCATGGTGCCATCATCTTTCTCCTAGATTTAGTATAGTAGCCTCCTAAATAGATTTTCTTTATTTCTTTTTCATTAAATGGAGGTACCAGGGATTGAACCCAGGACCTTGTGCATGATAAGCATGTGCTTTGCCATTGAGCTGTACTCTCATCTCCCTAAATAGATTTTCTGATTCCATACTTACCATCTCATCAATAGCCTATTTAACTTTGTAGACCTGTGCTGTGTAGTATGGAGCCCCAGAACCAATGGGTTCCTTGAAATGAAGTTGTCTTCACTCACCATGTAATGTCTGAATTGTACATCTGGGCAGATTGAATGAGCAGCTAACTTTTGTATGGCCAAGACTAATAAAGGTTGTGTAAGCCAGATATTGGAGTTATGATAGGTTCCCAACTTATTCTAATAATTAGCATATATTCCTAGCTCCCCCAAATAAAAGTGCACACCTGTATGACTTTGATCAGAACAGTTAGCATTTTCATATTTGGTTTCCTCCTCTATAAAATAACTAAAATAATATTGCCTACTTTGTAGATTTTTTTGAGGGTTAAACTGAAAATAAATGAATGAATAAATATAAACCAGTTAATACAGCAACCCGTACCTACTATGGATTCTCTTATTTTCTAGTTCTTGGTATGGCTAAAACTGCTCACTCCCTAATTCAAATGCTCATGCTTTGTCTGATCTGTGAAGTCTAGGACCTCTTAGACAAGAGTTAGTCACTGTTGACCCTGGGCCCCCATGCTACCCTGTGCACAATGCTGGTATGATCCTTATTGCCCTTGCTGTTCTGAGGTGTACTGAGTTGTGGCTCTCTCCCTCATGAGATTGAAACTCTGTGAAGTCAAGGGACATGTCTTTTTCTCAGTTGTAATATATTAGTTCATAGAGAAATGACTGTGATAATTGGATTCTTAAAATTGAAACAACTGAATGATGAAAGTTGAACAGAAACAACAAATTATCATTATTCATGAGAGATAATCTTCCAAAGACACCCTTAATCCAAAATAACTAATAATGTGTTAACTCTCAAGCCTCCTGATTTTATGAAATCATTTTTGAATATTGATATTTTAGTGTGTTTACCAAGTCTACCTTTACTTTTCATTATTTATCTATAGTGCTATTCACATCATAATTGCCATTCTCCATGCTTAAATGTTAATTTTCTACCATTATCTCTGATGTCTAGCTAGTTTTTCATTATTAACATTGAAATATTTTCTAATGGCATTAGTGAAATAAGAGAGGTAGTGATGCCTAATTATAATTTTCATATAATTTAACCCACATTTATTTTTTGTTTTCTAATTTTCCTTAGTTATGAAGTATATTTTAGTGTTTACTTTCTGGCATTTCTTTCAATTTAGTTGATAATTGATAGTGTTTTGGCAGTGACATTATAATAGTGAAAAAAATCTGTTTTTTATTCCTTAAATGCTTCAATGTTTCAAATCTCATTTTCAAGAAAAACTTAACTGAGAAGCTGATAAAAGGAAGATTTTCTCCAGCATGATCAGTGTTTTTCTTACAGCCAGATTGTAGTTCCATAATACCTACTTCTGCAATCCTGCATTACTTTTTTTAAGAGCCAAAAGGATGCTTGATGCATAGTTTTCTGGGTTTTTTTTTAATTGAAATATAGTTGATATACACTCTTACATAAGTTACAGATGTAAAACATAGTGATTCACAAATTTTAAAGGTTATACTTCATTTATAGTTACTATAAAATACTGGCTGTATTCCCTCTGTTGTACAATACATCCTTGTAACTTACTTACTTTATACATAATAATTTGTATCTCTTAATCCCTTACCCCTATCTTGCCCCTCCTCCCTTTCCTCTCCCCATTGGTAACCACTAGTTTGTTCTCTATGAGTCTGTTCACTTTTTGTTATATTTACTTTTTTTTTTTTAGATTCTAGATGTAAATAATATCATACAGTATTTGCCTTTCTTTGTCTTATTTATTACACTTTGCATAATACACTCCAAGTCCATCCATGTTGTTGCAGATGGCAAAAGTTTATTCTTTTTTGTAATTGAGTAGTGTTCTATTGTATATATGCACCACACCTTTTTCATCTATTCATCTATTGATGGACACTTCGGTTCCTTTCATATCTTGGCAGTTGTAAATAATGCTGCTATGAACATTGGGTGCATGTATCTTTAAAAAAAAATAGGGTTTTTGTTTTCTTTGGATATATATCCAGAAGTAGAATTGCTGGGTCACATGGTAGTTCTAGGTTTAGTTTTATGAGAAACCTCCATACTGTTTTCCACAGTGGATGCACCAATTTATATTCCTACAACAGTGTACAGGGTTCCCTTTTCTCCACATCTTTTCAACATTTGTTATTTGTTGATACCTTTTTGACAGATTTGAGGTGATATCTCATTGTGGTTTTAATTTGCATTTCTCTGATGATTAAAGTTGTATACTTTTTCATGTGCCTGTTGGCCATCTGCATTTCCTCTTTGGAAAAATGTGTATTCAGGTCTTCTGCTCATTTTTTAATTAGGTTTTTTTTTTTTTTGATGTTTAGTTGTATGAACTGTTTATATTTTGAATATTAACCACTTATCAATCATATCATTTGCAAATATTTTGTTCAGTAGGTTGTCTATTTGTTTAGCTGATGATTTCCTTTGCTATGCAAAAGCTTTTTTTGGGGGGAGGTTCTTTTTTATTGAATTTTTTATATGTGTCAATTTCTGGTGTACCGCATAATGTCCCAGTCATGCATATGTTCATTTTCATATTCTTTTTCATTAAAGGTTGTTACAAGATATTGAACATAGTTCCCTGTGCTATACAGAAGAAATTCATCTTTTATCTATTTTATATATAGTGATTAACATTTGCAAATCTCAAAAGCATTTTAAATTTAGTTATGTCCCATTTGTTTATTTTTGCCTTTTTTCCTTTGCTTTAGTAGATGGATCCAAAAAATATTGCTCTGATTTATGTCAAAGAGTATTCTGCCTTTGTTTTCTCTAGAAGTTTTATGGTTTTAAATTTTCTGGTTTTAAATTTTTTGGTTAGTCTGGTCTTAAATTTAAGACATTAATTCATTTTGAGTTTATTTTTGTATAAGGTGTATGAAGAAAGTTCTAATAATTTAATTCTTTTACATATAGCTTTTCAGTTTTCCCAGAACCACTTATTGAAGAGACTGTCTTTTCTCCATTGTATATTCTTGCCTCCTTTGTCATAGATTAATTGACTCTAAGTCTGTGGGTTTATTTCTGGGCTCTTTATTCTATTCCATGGATCTATATGTCTGGTTTTGTACCAGTACCATACTGTTTTGATTACTGTAGCTTTGTATTACTATCTGAAGTAAGGGAATGTGATTCCTCCAGCTCAGTTCTTCTTTCTCAAGATTGTTCTGGCTATTTGTGATCCTTTGTGTTTCCATACAAAGTTTAAAATTATTTGTTCTAGTTCTATGACAAATGCCCTTGATATTTTGATAGGTATTGCACTGAACCTATATTTTGCTTTGGGTAGTATGTTCATGTTAACAATATTAGTTTTTCCAATACGTGAACACACTATATCTTTTAACCTATCACTTGATTTAATTCTTTGTTCTAGTGTACTTTATCTCATATTTGTAACATAAAGAAATCAAAATATGCTTCTTTAGCTTTATTATATTTTATTTTATTAAAGGTGAACTTACTAGATTTCAAGAGTATTTACAAAGTACTCATTACTAACTACTCAGTTATTAATACCTCCTAATAAAAAGGCACACAATTCTTTGCTGAGAAAATTTGAGTATCTTAAATATTAAGAGACAATCTCTGATATCAAGATGATTATGATATAATAAGAGTATACACTGTATAGATAATCATCATCATTATCATAATTGTTTTACATGATATTTTATAGTTTATCAAATAGCTTCACTAATGGAGATTCAAAATTATCAACTTTGTGAAGTTATATTGTGTTCTTTATTTTACAGATAAAGAATTTGAAGATTAGATAAGTTTAAGTAACTAATTTAAGTTTACTTGAAGTGTTGAACCTATGGATTGATAAAATCGCATCTTTTGATGGGAATTTCTAGGTTATATCATAAATTGGTTCCTTTATGAGAACAGAAAACAATGCAGTGGGTAGATTATAAATGCAAATTTGGTGTTATAGTCCTTACATTTATAGCAATTAATAGAAGAGATCTCTGTGACTTGAGATAGTCATGAAAAGTAGTATGGACTCTATAGAGGAAGAAAGATAGGAATTAAAGAGAAGAGTTCCTACTGTTTCTCAGCGACCTAAGAAAATGTGATTTACTTGGTTTGAGCTAAGGGCAGGGGAGGTGCATAGGCCTGATGCTGACAGCCAGGGCTCTTGGAAAACTTAATCCTTTCTCATCATCCATGAGGGGCCCTTATCTCATCGCTCCATGATGCCAGGAGGAGACCATCATCATTTAGCATTCCCCAAAACACCTATCCAGACAAGAGGATGAGCTAGTTGTGCTCTGAGGTTTCTGATGAATGGCCTGATAAGCACCATGAGGACCGTGACTGGCACATTAGATAGATAATGTTTTCTAAACTTACTGTTACCCAGTATCAGGGTTAGTATTTGAATTTCAGTATTTTGTGTATTTTTCTACAGCTTATGTTTTTCCACCATACCATGTAACTTAGATTTGCCCCACTTTGTTGTATGCTAATCACATAGTTATTTTTTCAATGAGAAATTGTGTTTGAAAATTCAATTTAGTATTTTTACTATTGAAAAATAAAGTGTAAGATTTACATTTCTAATTGTTAAATCACTATTGAAAAGTTGTATTTGGAAATTCATTTTAGTATTTATATTATTAAAAATTACAAATCAATTATTAGAATTACATTTACTTCTAATTTAAATACTCATCTTACGTATCTTCTTTCATCCAGTGAGGAAGCGATTTTAAAATTGCTTTAAAAAATTACAGAAATGGTATGTGCTGGTGATAAAATACTCAATTAATACCAGAGTCCATGGAGCAAAATGTGAGTTTCTAGCTCTGCTTCCTTTCGTAGTGTTACCTGCTATTAAAACTCATATCTATCTTTCCAGGCCTTTTTTTTTTTTTAAGTAAAAATGGTCCAGTTCTATACCTTTTTATGCAGATTTCTTTTATCTCACTTACCTGTATGTCGTGGGCAAACTTCTATATCAGCACGTGCTGATCTGTCTCATACTTGCCATTCCCTCTTTCTCTTACACCTCATATTCCAAATCATTAGTAAGGCCTAACAGGCCAACCTGAAAATATATCTGGAATCATTGCATTTCCTGCTGCTATCCTGTTCCAAACTTTATCTCCTCTCACTTGACTATTTCAATAGCATCTTAGCTGCTGTCTCTTCCTCACTTGCTTTCTGCAACCTATTATCCCAGACAGCAACCAAAATGACCCACTTAAAATGTAAGCCAGATCTTGTCATTCTTTCTGACAAAACCTTCCAGTCTTTTGAAATCTTATTAAGGGTAAAAGCCAAAATCCTCACTGCAGCCTGCTTGAGTCTTAGTGATCTTTCCTCCTCAGCTGTCTCTTTGAACTCAATTCTTAACCACTCCCAACCTTGCACACTGAACTCCAGTCACACTGGCCCCTTGCTGTTTCTCATATAACCTGTGCTTACTTCCAACTCATGCTCTTTAATCTATTTCCACTTCTTTTAATGCTCTTTCTCCAGATTTCCTCTTGTCTTGCCCCCTCAGTTAAGTTTCAAATATCACTTGATTATCTCCCATAAAAGAATACTCCCTCATTCACTTACAGCTCCCTTACCTTACCTCACTTTATTTTTCTCTATGGCACTTTTTACCACTGATACTTTGTGTGTTTCCTTTAAAATTTATTTTCTTTTAAACAAGCTAACCTATAATGAACTGGGAAAGCAGAGAATTTGTCTTATATTTTTACTGACTTCTGCCCTAAATAGAACACTGTCTGGCACATAACAGGTTCTTAAAAATATTTGTTGAATGAATTATTGAATAATTTGAATGATTAATGAGCTATATTAACATCTATAACATATTCTAAAATATAGATCAGCTATAATTTATCCATTGACCTATTGTAGGCATTTCATTTGTCTCTAATTCTCACTATTAGAAAAACTCCTCAGTAAACATTCTTGTGCTGTATTTCTGTAGACATATTTCTGAGTAGAAATACTGTAAAAGGGGTATACATTTTAAAATTTGATATATGTTGACAAGGTGCCTTTCAAAAAGATGGATCATATATATCTTTCTAATACTGAGTGATTTTATCCATAGGCATGCTGTATATCTTATATTTATTCAGCTTTCCATGTATTTTAATGAGTTTTATTCATACATGTGAATAGACTTGATTTTTATTCATACCGTTTATGGTTTTTCAATGTCTATACCAGACGTATTTAAAGTATTCCAGGAAAGCAGCAGGAAAACAGTTTTGGTATGAAGAATTTCCACTAAAGTTGTGGAAGTTAGAGTTAGTTCTGTTGATAATTTGCATCGGTACTCCCAGTCTTTTCTGAGCTCATTTTTGATAAATTCCAAGATTAATGGCAAAAAAGGAATATATGACCTAAAAAAATATTATGGCAATGCATCTATAGAAACAAGAAGAGATTTTAAAAGTAAAGATTCACATTGATGCTTTTTATTGAATGATCTTTATTTTAACCTTCACAGACAAAATTCAATGACTTAAAAAGATACATAATGAACAACACTCATTTTATTATCCATGTCATTGAATCTGTTTCTTCCCACCTTCTCACACATTATGCTAACGACTTTTTAGATGAACGCATTTTAATTAAAAAATAAGAGTCAGTTAAAAAGTGTTACAAATAGAAGCAAATACAAACTGTGGCTTGTGTGATATAAAATATGCTTTGAAGAAATCAACTGAAGAATCACTTGCTGGTAGCTCTGAGGGATAAGAATGTTTAAAACAAATGCCTTTTTCATGTTACGTGAATCAGTATTCATTAGGAAATTCAGTAGTAAACATGCCCAGTGTATTCCTAGGCAAATGTTTCATCAGGTCAGTGTCAAAAACTTGCTAAATGGAAAAAGTCCATGCTGTAAAAAGAACATGAAAAAGCTTAGAACATTATTCAATACATATGAATCTCTTTACAAGTTTATTCCTAATCCGTTTATACAGAGGTGGCTTAGAGATTGGTAATTGGAAAAAAGTTCTCCCTTTATGTTCTCTGCTGTCTGAGAAGCTTATTGGGAAATTGCTAATAAGAGGCACATAGATGATAGGAATTAATTCTGAGGAGTGAATCAGAAACTTTAAGCATATGCAGATAGCTGTGACCCATCGAACTGACTAGACTCTCCCTCACCTAGCATAATTCAAATGGATACAGATAATGTACTTACCCCAAAGCTGGGAAAGAACTATCAGGTTTTTAAGGTTCTGGGAGGAAATCTAGTGGACTCTATTGGCATTATCATTCCTTTTAGTTGAATGTTATAACTTTGGAATTAAATTATGTGAAGTAAACACTGGTTACAGAGCTTAGAATTCCATAAATAGAGATACCTGGAAGCCAGAAGACACATTTTACAAATGGATGAATGAGTGAATTTGGCAGGAAAATTAAGGCATTAAAATGAAATTTAACAAAAAGGGAGGAAAACATTGTCCAGATAATACCACAAACCCAGTACAGAAGAGAAGATAAAAGATATAGAAAATCTGAATCACAGTGATGGGAAAAATACAATTGAATGAAGTAAAATACTTACGGACTTAGCTTAACCATATTGAACAGAGCAGGAATAATGTGCAGAGTGATCTGGAAAATAACAGAAAGTCATTGAAAGGGATTTGGGTAGAAGTAATATGATGGCACTAGTAGGTCAAAACATAGCACCCAGAATGAAGGGAAATCTGTGAAGTTGCAGGGTGTTTGCAGAAATAACTGTTCACAATATTGGAAGGCTAAGGACATTGCCATATTACAGATGTCCTCAATTTAATTTAGAAAATTTGAACCAAATAAAGATATAAAATGGGGCCTCTAAATATCTGGAAATATTTTCATATATGCAGAAGCATGCTTTAATTAATCACTTTTAATGAAACTTTTCTATTTCACTGTAAAGAATCTGTAATTGGGAAAATATTTCAGACTTGAGAAACTTGTACCTGCAAAGAATAATAGAAGTTACTAAATTTCAGTCATTTATAATTCCTATCAATATAGCACTGAATGGTGTTACAAAAATAACAGAATCTTTGGGAGTAATAACCAAGCTATATTAGAATTCTCATTAGTTGAATAAAATTAGGAGGCTGAAAAAAGTAATAATTTAGTTCTGTTAATTTTTATTTAAGTTCAAGAGACCTATAATTATGTACAATGCATTCAGTCTCCCCCCAAACTGAACTATTAGATCACAAGAAGTAGAGAAAATGTAGTAAAGCTGTGCCTCATAGCAGCTGGTTCAAAAAAGTCTCTCACATCTCAGCAGTGGGAGCTTATGGGCCTGTATTCTGTTGTTCTTCAGTAACATGACTCAACTCATTGAATATTGGGCTCTTTCTGCATAATCCTTGAAGATTTTTATTTTCAGTTTTGCTGTTTGCTAATTCTCTGACTTGGGAAGTGAGTCACTTGGGAAGTGACCCAGCTTCCATAAGACTTAGTCGTCCTTATATGTAAGATGTGGGTAATATTACCTACTTAATAGGATTTTTATGAGGGCTAAAAGTGATATTACATGTAAAACCTTAATGCAGTGGTTATACTCATTCAATGAATACTGTTAATAATATTGACCAGTACTGTAATATTGGTAATGCTACTTCTTTGAATGATTAAGATTTACATGTACTGGCTTTTTCCTTGGCATCTTTACTACATATGTGTGTTGGAGGGAGAGATGGTTGATAATGAGATATCATGAAGTACTCATTTGTTATTTCTGTTGCTAAAACTCAGTCTTCATAATCATTTTGGTGAGTCTCCCCCAATAATTGTCTTACTTTTATTTTTAAAGGTTCACCTTTGCTCTACTGTGATCACTAAATGGATCATGAGTAGGAGGACTGAAAACAAGAAGACTAGTTGGATGGCAGTTGTAATAGTACTAATAATAGATGATTGTTTGAATTAAGTTGTTAGCAACACAGATGGAGAAAACATTGATGTGTGTTGATATGTTTGTGAAGTAAAGCTTATACAACTAGCTGTTGAATTATATGTTAGATATGATGGAAAAATAAGGGAAGGATACTCCTAGACTATTGCCTTGACTATCTGGTAGATTGTTGGTTGCATTTACTAGGATGGGTAAGACTAGCAGAGGAGCAGAAGGGTAGAGGATGAGAATCAAGAGTTCTGTTTCAACCATGTTTTGTGATACCTATAAAACAGCTAAGTAAATATTTCGAAAAAGACTGCTGTATATATGAGATTGGAGTTCAGTGAAGAGGTCAGGACTCTAGATACAATTTTGGACATTTTGGTAAAAGTTTGATATTTAAAATCATCAGTCTGATTGGGATCACCTAGTAAAACAATGTAGCCTTAAAAAAATAGTGGGACTAACTCATGGTTTTAGTTATTCCCAGAATCCTTCCTTCATAAGCTTGATTTCAACATTGCTTTCATGGTTTTTATAATCACTCTGTATAATAAACTTTCAGGTTTAGTTCCAAATGCTAACTGGTCCTCCCACCTCCACTCCATTTGCATCCCATGTTTATTTGTTCACATTTCTGAAAAGGAATATTTGATTTTACCCACTTCCTGACCATTAAGTTAGAGGCTTACTGCCATTCACTAACCTAGATGATTTTCCTCTAGATTACAAACCAATATTTTCAATATATACTCCATATTAGATATTATGCTACGCATTGTACATGTGTTATCTCATAAAATGATTGAAATGGTCTATGGAAAGAAAGGTACTTTTAATTTTATTTCTTTGATTATGAATTGAAGATCAAAATAAATCTCTCAGATCACATAGTTTGTAAATTATGGATTTGAAGACAAGCATGCATAGCTCCAAAGTCTAAATTTAAGAAAAAGTTATAAGGATTTAAGCCCTGAATTGCTTGACACCATGTTTACCTTTATATGAACAAACTTCATATACTGTAAGGCAGACAAAAGTCAATAAACAAACACTAGAGAATAAGACTGAAATTTCTAACAACGTTTGAGTTTTGGAATCCTTTTTTTTCCTGTGACTGACTTCATCCCTTCCTTTTCTGAGGTACAGTAGAAACGAGTAAATTCTACCTTTTACTTAAGATTGTTCAGTTTGCACATGGACTGTCTTAAATAATACAACCATGATGCACAAGAGAGAAAGGAATGAATATTATTATTTGACACATTTATTAATATGTTATATAATTAATAGATATAATTCTATATTATAAAATTCATTGACTTAAAGTGTATAATTCAGTGACTTTAGTATATTTAGAATTGTGAAACCATCACCATAAAATTTAGAAAGTATCCCCCAATGCTGTGGTGTACTCATTAGCAATCCTTACCCAGACCCCCACCATCCACCTCAACTACACTAAACTCCAGTAGGCAAGCATTAATCTACTTTTTACCTCTATAGAGGTCTGGGATAATGACTTCATTATCAGTACTGATGGCTCCTGGTCTTGAAAATCTTTGGTTTTGTAGGTCCAGCAGTACCTTCATTTATTTCTTATCATGTTATTTCTGGGACTGTCATGTCTGTTAGACAGTGCCACACATCCTGGTGTGTCAGTACCTCCTGGTTGCCATTCAAGCTAGGCTGCCCATTTTTGCATTTAGAACAGTTACGTTCACCTTCACTCTTACATTTAAGTGTCATCATCTGGCTTCTGCTGTTCTGAAATCCCATCATTCTTACTGAAACTAGGAAACCAGTTTCATAAGCAGACCCCTAACTCTACCCTTTATTTGATCAATAATCGCTTTCCTCCCAATAAAGGGAGAGTACCGCCACTGTTGGATTTTACTGAGAATTGACGATAGCTGTAGCCTAGAAGCTTGACTGAGGTGGAGAGAGAGATCTTGAGGAGGGCAGGCTTTGTCTTGCCAAATATCTACTTGAGAGTAGGCCACTGCATGTCCCCCAAGCAAAGGGAGTCTGTTGTCTTCTAGAAAGGGTGAATGAACCATTTCTACAGGCCCATAGATTTTAGGGATATCTGGGGATTCAAGTTCTCAAGTACATTCATCCATCTCTGTTCTAGGGCATAGAAACTTCCCTGTCCATGCCTGACTTGTAAGAGATATGACAAGGCTGTGAATTCATCCTTCTCTGCAGTTTGGTTCCTAGCACAGTCAGGTCCTGAGCTTGGTTTGCATCCCTGTTGCCTTTTGGCTGCAGAAGACTAGTGTCTCTATAAATGCTATTATTTTTTTAAAAAGCCTTTTATTTCGCACCATGTTGTCTGTTGGAGTTGGGTGTTTGTGAGTTCAGTATGTCATTTTTCTTCCTTCAATGCATTGATGGCATTTAACAGTAACCATTGTCCTTATAATTACCTCTGCTTTGCATCTTTTTCAAATTCTAGAGATATTATGTAAACCAATGCAACCTTTCTACCTTATGAAAACCCAGTTCACCTCAGTTAAGAATGGCAGTAATTGAGATACTTCAGAATGCCGGAGGGTATCACTACTCACTCCCAGCAGTGGCATTCTTGTTGCTGTTTGGCTAGTGAGTAATCCACTTACTAGGCTACCTGCTTCCTTGAATCATTTTTTGTACCAACTGACTTGGTTGCAGTTCCCCTGTGAGCTGATGCTGAGATAACAATTTGAATTTTTACAGTTTATTTGGTAGATGCAGGAAGCATGGATCAGGGAAGAAAAGTGATACAGAAAAAGGATGGCAGCAATAAAGGGGGCTTTATTAAGCTAGTTAATATCGCACATAACTGGAGGTTAATCCCACCAGGACATTCAGGGAAATGGTATAAAACACATGTCTGATATACTAAATTCCATGAGTTACTTGTGAAGGGCTTCTCCTCTAGGAATAATAATTCCTTAGCATTTCTAACCAATGTGTACACAAAGACTTCTGCAGTTTTGTGAAATAAAATGACAGCCCTCATGCACAGAGTTGTTAAATCATCCTCAAAGATCAGATGAATTAGGCAGACGTACTGACAACGTCTACAGGGAAGAAGATGAAATGAAAGTTAATTAATGTCAGACCATGGAGGAAATTGAATGCCATTCAAGGAAGAATTTAGCATTGATTGTCTCTTGAGCAAGAAAGTTACACTGAAGTGGCATATAGTGTAAACTGGGGAACAGAGACTGAATTGGGTAGTGCAGTGAAAGGGGAAATATAACATGATGATCTTCCTTCTGTTTTCAGTTCTGATCAGGACCTGCTTCCAGTCCTAATACTAAATCCATTTTCAGTAGGATTACCTGTGTCTAAGTGTACTTCAACAATATTTTAGATCAAAAAGAGTGCAATCTCAAAAGAATTAGGAATTTAGTAAGAATGCAGGCAGCTGTTCCCAAGATTACTTTTCTGTATTCCATTGTGAAGATTCACAGAAAATTTCCCCCTTAGTTTTCAGTTGAAATATTTTGTTTTAGCTAAAGCAAATCAGCCTCAGTCTGGCAGAAGCAGCTGTGGGTAGAGAGGAGCAGCATGGTCCATTCCTGTGTTTCCTAGGCCATTGCACTTGTTCACTCACCTACATGTGCCCTTTGAATCCATTTAGTAATTTGTCATTCCCAGTAGTGGTTTGCCAAAGACAAAGGGCAGAAACTAGATACATAAGAAGAAAACAAATGATAAAGGAGGAGGCATTGGGGGGGGGGATTTTCAGAATAATTTGAAACTCACTTAGAAACAGAAGAGTAAAAACTAAGAAAATGTCTTCATACCTTAATCACTAATCTAGTAATAGCTGCATCAATTTGTCATTTCCACGTAGAACACCAACAGGCAGATTCAAGTTAGGCTAACTCACCCATTCACACAAACTTTAATCCCTTACAAGCCCTTGGCCACTTGGACTATTTCTGAGATTCATATTAAAAAATTCTCTATTTCCCAATTTTCCAAATTTGAGGACTTTGTTCCTGGGGCCACTAGAGGTTAGCTTTCTTCTCCTCCTTCTCCACCTTCTCCTCCTTCCCCTTCTTCCTTCTTCCTTCTTCCTTCTTCCCCCTTCTTCCTTCTTCTCCTCCTCCTCCTCCCCCCGGAGATATTCTCTACCAGTATTCACAACTTACTGCAGCGATCCAGTGAAAACACTTCTGTATTGTGCAGCAGACTGACAGACATGCTTAGGTGTTTCTGTGTCCACCTTGGAGACAATTTAAGTTCATTTCCAGAAAACTCATCATCTGTCATGCAGTAGTGTTCTCTCTCTTGTCTCCCTTCTTTAAACAGAAGTGAAGAGATGTGCCGAAACATCAAATAGTAGGGAAAAAATACTGTGGTTTATACTGTGATCTCTCTTACACATGTTTATATAAAGAGAAAAACATCTGTGGTAATCAGTATATGAAATCCTCTAGCTTTGGGCAAATAACAACATATCCCCAAGATACTACAGACTTGTTCCCCAGTTTGCCAAGATTAGAAGGAATCAGACTTTTCATGTGGCTCTCTCCCCAGTCTCCAAATTCCTAGGAGGGCTTATTCATGTATAAGAAGTGAAATCTAGTTAATCTTTTCATTTTCTGGAAGAGAAGTGCCTCTAGAGGCTGGAAGAACCAATCATGGCTGCCTCTTAATTCTGGCTGCTTAGTTCAATGCAACATTATCATCATTAGTCTATAGAGGTCCTCTCTTGCTTTATTTATTTAACCTTACTCCCTATACACATTCCTCTTCTTTTCCATAGACAACTATTCTGTTGAATTTGAGGTGAAAACCTTTCATTGTTATATGTTTTTAGACAATGTAAATTGTCTTACAGATGTTATTTTTGGTTTTCATAAATGGTACTGTACCATAGATTTCATTTTGTTCCTTACTATTTTTTCATCAGCCCTATGTTGTAAAATCTTTATTTGTTGTTGAGAGTTCATCTACTCTTTCAGTACTGACTGCTAAGAAGGTAGTATTTTGCTGTTTGGTTTCACTACAGTTCACTTACCTGCAGTGATTACATCCAACTTCCAGATACCATAAATCATGCTATGATGAGATACTTATACATTTCCAGTTATAGGCCTGATGAGTATTGCTCTAGGGTTTATATATATGTGAGTGTGTGTATAAATGTGCATGTCATAATGTGTATGCATACTTAAGTACCAGAAGATTGCTCCCTATAAGCTGCAAGTGTCTGCTTTCTCATCAACAATGAATAAAATGTTGTACTTACCTCTATCTTGGCAATACTTGAAGATAAAGTTTTTGCAATTTGTCAATCTTAATGAGTCTAAAATTTTATTCCAGTGCTGTTTCAGTTTCTTTAAGTTTTAATGAGTTTGTGAATATTTTCATATTCTTCTTGGTATTATCCTATATCCTTGTGTATTTTTTTGAGTTGCTTTTTTTTTATTACTAATTTGTAAGAATTCTTCATGTAGTCTAGATATTTTTTCCTTTATAGTGATTAACACTGTAAAAACCATATCCAAATCTGTCATCTGTCAATTTTGTTCATGGTCTCCTTTGTTGAGTAGAAATTCTTATTTTTATATTATCAAATTAATCAGTTTTTCACTTTATATTTTGTATTTCATCTTATTGTTCAAGAAGTTTTCCCCCAGTCCTAGATCACAAAGATATTTGTTTACACTATATAGTAACTTTATAGTTTAACCTTTCACATTTAGGTCAGTTGCCTTTGGGGATCAACCTTCTTATAAGGGATTATATAGAAATACAGTTTTGTTTTCGTTTATATAGTGAGCCAGTTTATCTACTGAACAGCCCATCAATTGCAGTATGATTTTGTATATACTCATTATTTGATGTTTACTTTCCTATAAACATGGTCTATCTTTGAACTCTGTATTCTGTTTTATGATCCATTTGCCTCTTTTGTGCTAGTGTACAAGACTTTATTACTGTGGAATTATAGTATATTGTAATATCAATAGGGCATCATTCTGGGACCTTTTTAAAAATGATTTACCTATTCTTGAAATGTTATCTTTTCCTATACTTTTTAGGATAAGTTTATTAAGTTTCTTAAAAATATTGAGCTGGTATTTATATTAGAATTGATTTAAATTATAGATAAATGTGGGTAAAATGGACATACTTATAGGAAGTATCCCATCAGTATTACAGTATCCCATCCAGAGTGTCACAATGTGCTTCCAGTTGTTCAGAATTTCTTTTGATACACTTACGGGGAGCCAGCTGGCAAAGCAAAAATGTGGCTCACGTTTGCATTTCTTCCTTGGAGAATTGCTTGTTTAGGTCTTCTGCCCATTTTTGGATTAGGTTGTTTGTTTCTTTCTTATTATGTCGTATGAGCTGCTTATATATTCTGGAGATCAAGCCTTTGTCGGTTTCATCATTTGCAAAAATTTTCTCCCATTCCGTAGGTTGTCGTTTTGTTTTACTTATGGTTTCCTTTGCTGTGCAGAAGCTAGTAAGTTTCATTAGGTCCCATTTGTTTATTCTTGTTTTTACTTCTGTTGCTTGGGTAGACTGCCCTAGGAGAACATTTTTAAGATGTAAGTGAGATAATATTTTGCCTATATTTTCTTCTAGGTTTATTGTATCTTGTCTTATGTTTAAGTCTTTGATCCATTTTGAGTTGATTTTTGTGTATGGTGTAAGGGAGTGTTCTAGCTTCATTGATTTACATGCTGCTGTCCAGTTTTCCCAACACCATTTGCTGAAGAGACTGTCTTTATTCCATTGTATATTCTTGCCTCCTGTTTCGAAGATTAGTTGACCAAAAGTTTGTGGGTTCATTTCTGGGCTCTCTATTCTGTTCCACTGGCCCATATGTCTGTTTTTGTACCAATACCATGCTGTCTTGATGACTGTAGCTCTACAGTATTGTCTGAAGTCTGGGAGAGTTACTCCTCCAGCCTCTTTCTTTTTCTTCAGTAATGCTTTGGCAATTCTAGGTCTTTGATGGTTCCATATAAATTTTATTATGATTTGTTCTAGTTCTGTGAAATATGAAAAAAAAAAGAACATAAATACAAAACAGAGACAGACTCATAGATATAGAATACAAACTTGTGGTTGCCAAGGGGGCAGGGGGTGGGAAGGGACAGACTGGGAGTTCAAAATTTGTAGATACTGACAGGCATATGCAGAATAGATAAACAAGATTATACTGTATACATGGAAATATATACAAGATTTTATGGTAGATCACAGTGAAAAAAATGTGACAATGAATATATGTATGTTCATGTGTAACTGAAAAATTGTGCTCTACACTGGAATTTGACACAACATTGTAAAATGACTGTAACTCAATAAAAAAATGTAAAAAAAAAAATGTGGCTCTAGGGTCCAGTCCTAGCACCATGAAGCAGAGTACATAACGGACACCTACGAAGCTGAGAGACAGTTATTTAATAATGGCTCAGATAAGTTTTAACTGTTTCTTAAAAGTTTGGTTGAATTTGTGTAAGTCCACATTTCTGCTCCCAAGTTGGTGTGAGCCACATTTTTGGTGGTGGTGCTATTGCTATTACATTTTGTGGGGGAGCAATTTATTAATTTTTTGTAGTAAATAAGGTTGTTTTACTTTTATTATCAGAAGTATGTAAATTTTCTAGAACTATTTAGTAAAGACTTCAGTTTTTTGTGCTTGGAAACTATATTTTTAATAATGAATTTATGCTTACACATAGAATATATATCCTATCCCTCGTATAAGCATAAAATGAGAGAAAATAGAAAACTTTACTAACCTTAAAGAATTATTTAAGAAATCTTCAAAAATCTTCAAGAAAATTCACTGATTATCCCTTCTTTGAGAAATAACCATTTTTTTAAGAGTTCTTTCTTCAGCTCTATGTGGATGTGTCTATACTTTCTCTGTGAATATTGTTATTACATAACATGGTTATAACACATGGGTTATATAATATTATATAATAAATTACATATAATTATTAGATAATAAATTACATATTTTATTATTAAATAATGTTTTTCAAAATGGAAATATCATTAACTCATTTTTTATATTTCAATTTTTCCACTTACTATACTATTAAGCCATTATTCTAAGTCATTAAATGTCCTTTACAAAATGGATTTTAATGAATGAATGACATTCTATCATTTAACTATTCCACAGTTGTTATTTAAAACTTGTGATTTCCGGAAGTGGAATTACTAAATCATAGCTTAAATACCTTAGAATTCTCAAAAATATTGCCAAGTTTTTCATGGTTGGTACGCATCCGATGCCAGTATTTTTTCCAGGAAGTCCTTTTACTCTTAACTCTTTTGGATTATTCTGTTTTAGTTGTTACCCTTATTAGCAATATGCAGTTGTGTAACACTTGTTCTTTTGTGTGTGGTGGTTGTGTGTGTGTGTGTGTGTGTTAATTATTGGAAGATCCTTTGTCTTGCCAAGCACTTTGATATATTTTTGTATTAATTTGGAAACAGGAGACAGTGGGGCTGAACACTGAATAGTAAAAGAGATGAATCTGATATGTTTGAAGAAAATTTGGAATGAGGAGAGTGAATCCACAGCTATGTGTGGGATTCTATTGTGCAGTACAGTTGCATTTTGTTTATTATAAAATCTTTGAGTCCTTTTAAAAGTGGATATTTAACAATTATTGTTTGATAACTGACATGAATATTTTGACTTCTGTCAAGAGATATTTAACACCTCCTAATTATATGCTGGTTTACAATTTGTCTTCTCACTCCCCTTACGACTTTTTTTTTTTTCTGAAATTTTTTTCTATATATTACTTTATTGTATTTCTACTTTCTCAGACATTTATATTCATTGATTTTTTTCTATTAACTTATAAACAGTTGCATTTTGCTTAAATTATTGCTCTAAATATGAACTATTTTTAGTATATGTTAGATCTTTTAAGTATATGTTAGAGATGATTCTGATTTTGAATATAAGCCACTTAACTGTGGGAACCATATCTTTTTGAGCATATGTAGTACTTAATTCCATGTCCTTTTAATTTTGAGCTACTTAGGAAATGTATGATGTTTTGCTTATTGGATTTATGAATTGTAAATTTTCATAGAAAATGTAATGTAACCATAACCAAATATATGTGAAGAGAAGTAAGATATTTTTCATGTACTTTGAGAATATATCATATATAATGTATTTTAATAGTGTGTATTGATAACACTTTCATGTTCTTCTGTCTCTTTTTTTAAAAATTTTATTTTATTGAGTTATAGTCAGTTTACACTGTTGTGTCAATTTCCAGTGTAGAGCACAATTTTTCAGTTACACATAAACATACATATATTCATTGTCACATTCTTTTTCACCATGTGCTACCACAAGATCTTATATATATTTCCCTGTGCTATACAGTATAATCTTGTTGACCTATTCTATATATACCTGTCAGTACCTACAAATTTTGAACCCCCAGTCTGTCCCTTCCCACCCTTCTCCCCACTGGAAACCACAAGTTTGTATTCTATGTCTATGAGTCTGTTTCTGTTTTGTATCTGTGCTCATTTGTCTTTTTCTTCCGTCTCTTAATTAATAGTCAATTAATCAGAAGTGTGCATTATATTTAACATCCACCCAGTTATTTTTGTCTGCTACAAAGCACCTAAGTGCAAAAGTACCTAAGATCATTGGTTCTATATCATATATTTCAGAGCTAAAAGAATTATGTTCCCAAGATAACCTTAAGACTCTTTGTGATGTATAATAAAGTTTTTTTTATTACTATGCTAACAACAATTTTAGTTTATTATTCTATGGAATATAATATGTAATATCCAGGGATAGGTTATTTTCTTTGAAGTTTGCAAGGTGAATAGTGTTAAGTATTGTTATTTGGCTGGCTTCAAATATAATTTTGCCCTTTTTTTCTCCTAAGAAAAATTAATGAAACTTTTTCTAAAGATTATTTGAAATAGGGTAAGTTTATTACACTGTCTGGCTTATTGCACACTGATGATTGTGTCAGATCCTATTTAAAACCATGCAGTTCTTTTAAACAGTCTTACAGAAAGAATACATCTAAAATATAACTCTAGGTAATTAATAATTTGTGAGATTAAAAATGGGGTGTAGGGGAAAAATTCCTAACTTAGGTCAGCAGTATAAAACTTCCCTCTAGTACAATTTGATATTCTAAAATAATTAATTGGAAATCAGTGCCACAGAGTTACTTAAAAAGAATAGTACCTATGCTTTTATAGTTTTCCCACTGTATATATGCAGTTACATGCTGTGTTTAAGGTTCTTTAAATACAGATATGCCACAGAAAACTATTATAACCTATCATGATTTTATGCAAATCAGACATTCATTTATGGCACATGTAATTTATATCTTTAAGTCAATTAAGGTAGACAAATCTCAGCTTGAAGCTGTTGGAGTGACAGGTGATCATTAGATACAGTTTCACTTGTAGGATTCGGATGTCAAGCAAACTTTGACCTACCAGGGACCATTCCTATGGAACTGTAGGCCTGGGTAGAGTTAAAATTTTAATTAAATTGTGAAGGTCTAATATATTTTGAAAAACAAAGTCAAAGTAGGTATCCTTTCAAAGTGCTAAACAACGTTAATGGGCCAGAACATGAACGGAGAAGTATGTATAGAATCATCTTCTTACCTTGAAAGAATCTCTTCAAGTTTATAGTTAAAAAGCAAATCTTTTCGGATTTCTTTGTGAAGATTGTGCTTCTGTCCACATTAGCACTCCACCAAACCTTGTTTTATTGATCATAGTTGCCATAACTTCTCTTACCAAACCAGTAAATATTGGATTGTCTTTATTTTACTGGACCTTTCAGCAGCATTTGATGATTGATACGGTTAAATACTTTCTTCTTCATTAATCATTTTGTTCTGCAATGTGTACAGAGCCTCACACTCCTAGGGATTTCCTCTCCCCACTTGAATTAACATGTATGGTTTAAATATTCATTTATTTCATACATTATGTTTGTAAGAATTACCAATTCATAATATAATATACTTAAATATTATAACTTCTAGTTAAAATAGAAAGTTAATCAGAGTCAGGGTTGTAGACTTTATTAGTAATTAGAGCAAAGACAGATAATCTAACTGGATCAATAAATAGTCATTTTTATATTGAAGTACTCTATTAAAGAATATTCTAAGCTGCTTGGATGTAATGTCACTTATTCATTCTCTCACCTGATGCAGACATGTATTCTTGATAGCATTTTTCTCTTTCTCCTCCCTCCATCTTGAAAACACACACACACACACACACACACACACACACACACACACACACACACACACACACACACACACACACACACACACACCACCTTTCAGTTCTAAGCCTGAATCTTTATCCTAACTTAAAATCTTGTGCACTAGCATAATGCTGACTGAATCAACTGGTGTTTGCAGGCTTCAGTTAATTCCTCTGGTATTTCTCTGTGCAGCTAAGTCATTATGAAAGCTCTAAAATTGGTTGATAAGTTTAAGAGGGAGCTGAAAGTTTATATCTCTCAATAATGTGTGATATTTAGAATCTGAATAGAAGAAATAGTAGTCTCTTATTAGTGGAAGTTTTCTGAATTGTTTTAGTTAGAATTCAAGCCTTCTAGCATCTGTTTCTATATTAAGCAAATATTAAGAACCTACTGTGATCTTGCTTTGTATTCTCCTGGTGCTAGGAATACTATAATGAGCAAAACAAAGTCTCTGCCCTCATAGAGATTACATTGTACTTAAATTTATTTTAGTTCAGAGCCTCCATACGGGTCAGTAGGACTCTCCAGATTCACGTGGTAGTGATTCTTCTGTTTTCTTTGAAAACTCTGATCTGTTCCCTTCTCTAAGTCAATTTCCTCATCCATAAAACCCAGATAATATGCTTTATTATTTCTACCATATAGGAATGAAATTAAAAATGGTTTGTAAGGTTATTTTTACATGCCTTCTATATTTGTGAAGTCCTGTGGAAACTAGCATGGTAGTCATGTATTGTTGAACATAATAAAGAACAATTTAGATGAATATTTTCCATATCTTTATTGTAAAAATCCTATTCAAACATGATGTTTGCAGCACCTTATTTATTGGTTGAGTGAAAATCTTTACTTTTTTTGCCAATTAAAGCTTACAGACATTCAGAAGATGGATTCTGTCTAAGAATTTTCAATCTTCATGAATATGTGACAGTTTTTTTATGGGAAGAATCATTCCTTCTTAATGGAAATTACCTTTCTTGCTATAATATTTTGGTCCTGTTAATAGGACAAATGCAACAAAAGTTATAAATTTATTTATAAAACTTACTGAGTCTCAATAATTGTCTTCCAGATATGCCATTGAGTTCTTGATTTTTTTTATTAAATGTCTTTGTACTGCTAATAAAAATGTTTTATGTTTGCCCAAAATGAAACAGAAATGTATCTGCACATGATGCATTTTGCTTCTTGTTTTTATCTCCGAAGCTAGTTATTTAAATGCAGAGCCTTCACTTTTCTGCTGCAAAAACAGATTTATGTTATTAACTACATGCCTAGCAGCAGAATTCAGGGCACTAATTTTCTAAGTTTACGTCAGTATATTGACTCAAAGTGAATGTTTTAAGTGGTTCTGAGGAAAATATCACTTTAGAATAAGAAGGTCCCTTTAACAAGCTTTTCTTTGGTTGAGAATATTAGATGCTTATGATTTAAAAATTAAACCACTACAGGTTACATAATGAGATGCCTATGTACATTCAACCACTTTAGTTTATTTGGATTATGCAAGGTAAAAGTTAGAATGTTTAGAACAAATCAAATATATGCCATTTTACCAAATGAAGACTTCTTTTCATTCTCACCTCTTCTATTTTTATTATTCTTAGAATGAAGTTGAAGATTTTCTTCCCCTGCCTTGCTCCCTTTCTCATTTTAATCTAGTTTAATCTTCAGGAATAATTAGTTACAACGACATACCACAAAACCCTTGGAAACAAGTTACACAGGGAACCTAACTTGGAATTATAGATTTATCATGATTTTGTTGTTGTTTCTTTGTTTCATTTAAATCTACCTTTAGATTATCTTTTACTTTTGGAAAAAAATCTGAATAATGATAAGCTATTTCATTGTTTTTATTAATTTGTCATCTACCAGTAGTAATGCTAGCTAGTTTTAAGTCACTTGGTCTTTTGGATTCAATATCTTTGAAATTATCTTTTGATATATTCTATTTCCTTTTCATATTTCCCTTTGTATATTTATCATAATTACATTTTAAAGAAATAAAAGTAAAAAAAAATATTTTTACCGCATAGTTATCTCCTTTTTAGCCTATAGCTAGGACCTGTTACAAATGAAGGCAGAAATAAGTTTTAGACTTACTAATTTTAATATTAGAATGCATGTGGTTTTTAAAAAGGCAGACAGAGAAAAGCAAAGAAAGGAAAGTGATATTACACACATATAAATAAGTACTTACTCATTAGGAAGCACAGATAAAGGTAAAAACCAGAATATTTTTCTGTGTCTCTTTTTTTACAATGCTTCCTTCCCTAGTCTCTATTATCAGCATATTTAACACTATTTTTTTGTTTTTTTTTTTTTAATTATTTTTGGTGTTGTTGAAGTATAGTCATTTTACAATGTTGTGTCAGTTTCTGGTGTGCAGCATAATGTTTCAGTCATACATACACATACATATATTCATTTTCATATACTTTTCATTGTAAGTTACTACAAGATACTGAATACAGTTAGTCCCCTGTGCTATACAGTAGAAACTTGTTTATTTTACATATAGTAGTTATTATTTGCAAATCTCAAGCTCCCAATTTATTCCTTCCCACCCCTTTTACCCCGGTAACCATAAGTTTGTCTGTGAGCCTATTTCTGTTTTATAAGTTCATCTGTGTCTTTTTTTTTAATTCCACATATGAGTGATATCTTATGGTATTTTCCTTACTTCATTTTGAATGACAATCTCCAGGTCCATTTATGTTGCTACAAATGTCATTATTTTATTCTTTTTTATGGCCGAGTAGTATTCCACTATATTAATGGCTTAAATACTTATGCGTAATACAAGACACTATAAATCTCCTAGAAGAAAACATAGTTAAAACATTTTCTGACATAAATCTTGGCAGTATTCTCCTAGGCAGCCTACCTAGGCAGTGGAAATAAAAGCAAAAATAAACAAATGGGACCTAATTAAACTTACAAGTTTTGCACAGCAAGGGAAACCATAAGCAAAACAAAAAGACAACCTATGGAATGGGAGAAAATATTTGCAAATGATGCAACTGACAAGGGCTTAATTTCTAGAATTTATAAATAGCTCATACAATTTAGTAACAAAATAACATTGTTTTTTAATTATTTTTTATTTTTTTTCCTTAAATCAGACCAGCCTTGCAGTTGTTTAGGGTTCTGAGATATCTAGGGTATGATTTTTTCCCCCTCTCTTTTCTGTTTGGATATATGGAGGTAACCATGTTAATATGAAAGTAAATGCTCTTTTCCTTGGTTACAAATTTTCTTGAGCTATGGACTTTGAGTAAGTTTCAGGACTTATCACTGTTATTTAAAAATACAATTATTTTTTCCAACAGCCTTCTCTATGCTGAGAAATAGATAATCAGCTTTTATTATAAAATTTCAAAGTTTATTTTTGAAATAAATGTTTATATTCCTGTTGAATTCTAAGGATTTTCAGAGGAAAGAAGGTATAAATTTGAGAGGTTCATGTTAGACCTTTCAATGTTTAGGTCAGTTTACCAGCAAATTACCTGAATATTCTTGCTTAGAAAGGCTATTTGATTGCTTTATTTTGTTCTCCGAGAAAAGAAAGCAATCTGATTCCACAATGACTGCCAGTTGCTTTAGGAATTAATTTCCTTGTTCTTACTTTCTATGCCCAAAAGGAATCTAGCTTTTGACCTAGTTTATTTAGCTTGCTTTGGAAACAAAAATTCACTCTGTATAGGTGGAGACGGGTTTTTAGAGAACCCTCAGGCACAAATGGATTAAGTACTGTTCATAGCTCTTTACATTTCCTATCACTTCTAACAAAGATTCATTTTAAATGGGACTGCCGAAGAGATCCATCAATGAAGAAATACTCTTAGGTGATATACAGCACTTATATGTGCTAAATTTTTGGCAACCTGAGCCTAATACCAAGTGTTTTCCAGTGGCTAAAACTTCCTGCCTCTATTTAAGACAGTCACACATATAACTTACTCTTTGGTTTGAAATACATACATAAATATGTACATAAATCTTGTAACCACAGAAATTGTATGATGAACTAATCAAACCTGTCATTGGGTCTGCTGTTAAGTTGGTCAATTTGATCAGCTACTTGCTTTTACAAAATAGAAACTGAACTTGAAATATTCCAACTCCCCCATCTAATACTGTTTTTTAATTTTTTAATACTTTCATACAAGACTTAAAATGTCAATATATGAAATAATTCGCTGCTATATAATATAGAAAAAAGCTCAGTAAAGCAAAACTCAACATATACCTGTGTTAAAAGATAAACTGAGGCATATTAAAATTTCTAAGAGTTTATTTGAGCTAACATCAGTTTGAATCAGGCAGCATCAAACTAAAAGTGGTAGGGTTGCTTTGCCAACGGGAGCTAGGGGAAAGTATTTTATACGGCAGACATGGAAGCAAAGCAAGGAAATTATTTGATTGGCTATGACTTAAGTGGTTACCTCATTTGGAAAAGGCTAGTTGGCTATTTGTGATTGATTGTTTTGGGGTTTTGATTTCCTAACCTTGGAGCATTTATAGGAATTTATTGTAGCTTAGGTTTGAGTTTGCTTACATCGGCTGCCAAGGCATTGGAGCCACTTCAGTCTAATAGCTCCCTTGTTTAATTACTTTAATACATGCTTCTGCAGGGTAGACTATCTTGCAAACTGTATTTGCTTTTATGGCTGGATAAGTAGAACAGAGAGCTTCCTCTGGCTAATAGTCATTTTATGAGTCCTTTTCTTTGGATCAAGGAGAGGATATACGAATTACATGGGATGAACAGAAAAGCTTTGTCGCTTGGAATGTCTTGCTCAATGAAAACTTTTGATTAAGCCAGAGTCAGCTGCCTTCCAAAGAGTTGCCAGGAGAATTAGCTCATGAACCATATAGCTGTTTGTTCTAAGAATGTAAATGTTGATAATGGTATGGTAACGTCAACGTGGCCACAGGAGGAAACAAGAATTACAGTCTGAAGGGAGAAGTCTGTTATACTCACAGGTTCCAGGAAGGAGATCATTGATGCCATGCAGGGCCACAGGGAAGCAGTGAGTTTTGGTCAAGTGACAGAAGACAGGAGTGAGGGGAAAGACTCAGCCAGAGTCTTAATTGGAGTTTCTGTGGGAAATGCAAGGCAGGGCAGAGTAAACAGTTTTGGATTGCCTCATTTGCATGATTCCTGCAGGTTTGGGGCTATAGGAGTAGTCTCTAGTTGGTACCTGGCCTTGGGATGATTTAGGGCAGAAGAAATACTGACTTGGTGTGTGAGTTAGATAAGGAAGTAGTTGGGCCTGTAGACTCAGGTTTGGTTGGTTTGCATATGAAAGATCCGCTCTAGGCCTAGAGCCTTTTGCTATCTCTAAGAATTGACTAGCCCTGGGAGGGGTAGTCTCCCCCAGGCCAACAAGTCACCAGCAAAATGTCATGAAATACAGAAAATAAAGTTAGAAAGCCTGTTTCCTGTCCTTGGCCCACACAGTTCCTAAGTATTTAATTCTTTATCAGTAATGTAGAAATGAAAATATCTGTCTCACTTTATTGGATTGATGAGAACCAAATGAGTTAACATTTGTGAAAAAGCTTTGACGATATAAATTCAGTATACAAATAGTTGCCCTCAGGAATTATTATATCCAAGATGTCCTTGAAATTTATGAAAGAAAGAACCCTTAGTGTACAAGTGATTCTTGCTTAACTAAAACTTCTCATTGAGCAGGATACATGAAGTTACAAAACTTTTACTTTTATCGTTATGTAATTCATTTCTGCACATCTTGATCCAAAAAAAAGTCATTATTAAATGACCATGAGATGGAAGGGCTCTATTCTACTCATCTTGGTCAGAAGAATAGATAAATTTTGCAAGATACTCTACTCTGCAGAAGAATATATGATTTAATTTTTGCTTCAGTGAGCTCTTTTCTACATTATATATCATTAAATTGTTTTATATATTGGTATTTTAAGTCCTACATAGAAATAAAAAAACACATAAGGTTGAGAAGTTGAGTATTTTGGATTGAATGTGTATTATGTAATAGCAAGCAGCTGACAGTATTGATCAACTTAACAGCAGAATTAATGTTAGGTTTGATACATATTTTCATCCTGTAATTTCTGTAATTACTGGCCTATGTACATCTGAATAGTTCACAGCTAGAGAATAAGTACATGTGTGTTTGTTTTTGTTTTAAATAGGGGCAAAAACTTTTACCCACTAACTATATGTAGTATAGGACTGAATTGCCAAAAAGTATATTCATATAGGTTAGTGTTATGAATTAACTTCTATACTCTACTTTCTCTACCTTATTGAATCTTGTGATTCTTTAAGATTAAAGTTTCTCCTTCTTGTCCAAACCTGCCAAACCACCTCAGTTCACAAATGTTGCTATCCTTTGGACACTTATTCTGTTTATTATATATACTGTTTATTTGTTTCTTATATTCAATTCTGTGCTGTCAAATGTGTTTTCATAATTTGCTACCTTAAAAATTAGGAACAGCAAAAATTCTTATATCTTCTTTCTTCATTTCTCTTATTGAACTTAACATACACTGTAAATTCACTAAATATTGTTTATTGCTTATTAACACATGATCTGTAGTATCCATGAAGTACTTTATAAGGCAAAAGTTTAAGGTAAAAGTTACCCAATAATGGTACCCAATAATTGGGTACAACTACCAAATAATGAAGTAGAACATTAAAAGTTTTTAGAATATTTAACTCTCTTTGATATTAAAGAGTGATTATAGTATCTTACATTCCAAATTAGGATTTTTTTCATCATTACCATCTTTAGCCCTGGGAAGGGAAGACCTTACACTGTTCCTGGAGCTTTAGGTGACTTTGCCCTTTCACTTCTCTAGCTACACCCCTTTTTGTGAGTCAGTGACCTCAGATGAAAAGGAAATATGCTACTTAGATCCTGTGCTTTCCCTTTGTACCACACTGTAGGTAAGACCCCAGAATTTCTTGCTCAGATGGCTTCCAGCCTTCTTTTAAGAACTTCAAGTCTTCTCGTTGGGGTCCACCCACCAATGGGTGTACTGTGCTACTGGTATGCTTAGCCTGGGTTGAACAGAGGACCAAAGTTGGCATCTTTTTGTAGCAGAGAGACACAGGTTGGACATGAGGCCTCAGATTACTCATACATGTGCTAGTGTGAAGCCCTTCATGGTATGGGATAGTCAGGGAAGGGAATAGAAATGCTATTGACTGAGGTTAGGGGTTGGCTCTAGATGGACCACCACATGCTGGCATGGTATTCTGAGGATTCCAAGTATTTTAAATTTGAACTTAGCCTTCTAGTATCTTTGTAAAGTAGGCAAATAGAACATACTTAGATTCTGATCTTATCTGGAGAATGATATATCATTTAAAAATATTTAGACATTTGGTATGTGAGCCCTCATGCTCCCATCCTTTCCTTTGACCCCACATTTTTAGAGACCTTATTAATTTTAATACTTGGAAATTATAACTAAAAGGTTGTATAACTATATAAATACAAATATAATTATTTAAATACAATATTTCCAAAGGATACATTATGATTTAAATACGATACCATTTCTGTGTCTACTGATGTTAATATTTTTAGTAAATTTCATAGCCTTTTAGATCTTATAGCAATCTTGAATTTATTTGTATTATTGATTTAATTAATCATATTCAAATTTTAAAATCTAATTTCAATTACTTTCATTATTCTTGGCGAAGATGAAATTTAGCATGTGATCCGTTTTGACTATTTTGGTACCTGAATCTCATTTTAATTTCTTTTTTTTTTTTAATTAAAGAGAGAAGAAATACTATTGTTTATCAAACATCATAAACTTAACATAGAAAATGATGTACCATTTTGTTAAACATCCTTACGCAGTGCTTTGAGAAGAACCACATTTCTCATTATTTGTGCATGTTTTGTTAATTCCTTATCTCTTGGTTCAGATTAGTCCTGATTCAGAGAATGCATGTCATATTCTCCTAATTCCTGACCTTTTTTTCTATTAAACATTTTTCCCAAACCCAACATACATTAAAGTAAAGATATGTAATGATTGTGGGTTTTTTTTTTTTTTTTTTTTTTGGTCATAGAGACAATTTTTCACATTTTAGTTAATCTCATATTTTAGAAGAATTGATTGATGAGCATAGTTAATACTTTTTATTAATATGAAGAGATAAAGTCTGAAGGTGTTAAGATGTAATTAGTCAGACAGAATTTATTGAGAGTATAGCTCTATATTTCTATACGGGAGAGTAGAATATGTGGTGTAGACAACAATAATACATTGCAATATTACATTTAAATAATGCAATTTACATACATTCCCTCAGAAACAAAATCAATTCTGATTAGAAATTTATCTAAAATAAGAATAATCATACAGGCTCTCCAGTGGATAAAATGCTTAGAATTTTGAACACTTATTTTGACAGTTCTTAGATTTTATTATTTGCATCTTGTCTTACTGTTTATTTTCTGAATGCTTAGTTTACCATTTTAGATAAGCTATGATAATGCTGGTTTGCCTTTAAATTTTAAAGTGTGGAGTCATATAAGACCTATGATATGCTGATGAAAGGCATTTAGATGGGTAATTTCATGTGTGTCCATGAGATTACTGGATCGCCTGTGATAGACAATGGGTGTGTTTTATAAAATTACATCCACAGTTCTGAAAGAATTCATTTATTTTTCTGGAAATATATTCTGAATTTCAAGCAAGCAATTAACAAATGAAATTTTAGATAAAGAATTATTTTTAAGTTTTCTTGATGGATAATATAAATTATTTGTGGAAATTTAGAGTAGATAATTGAAAGTACTTAGTGCCTAACAGTAAGATAGACTAAGGAAAGTAGCCATTCTATAAGAAACTATACTAATTGAAATTCCACCAGTCTTGATTAAACTCTCTACAGCCAACTAAAATAAGAGAGTATAGACAGAATGAGTTAAATAATTTTATAAATCACTGAAGTATGATATCAAGAAATAACACTTATTCACTATAGAAAATAGCTTATCATTTCCACTATAATACAAATGAGAAACTATGATAACTAGTATATTTTCCCAGAAAGACTATAAAATTTGTTTATTGAAAATTACTATAATTATAAAAATAAAATACATTACAATCTAAATTCGTAATGTAGAAGTATGCAATATTAGATGTCTAAATAATGACATACCAATTGATTTCAGAGTGCTCAAAGATTTTTACTAAAATTTTAAAAAAGAATAAGCAAGATTTTTCTATTTATATAAGTGGCAGAATGCTTTTATGTAAACACGCAGAAGTGAAGATAATCCAGTGATCTAGCTCAGTGTGAAAGCCAAAGTGTTTCCAGTGCTTATAAAGGCTTTTTTTTTGCCCCTTCTTTGCCTCTTTGTCTAGTGCCCATCCATACTGTACCTAAAGCATACCTATACACTTCTGCGTCAGGGATTTATGCTTACTGTTTCCTCCTCACGAGTTTCACTGTCTCACCTCCAAGACATTACTTAAATGCCACTACCTCAGTAAGGCCTTCTCTGGCCATGCTACTTAAAATTGCGACCCTCTTCCCCATCTCCCTGCCTTATTTTTTTCCCACTGTACTTTCTACCACATTATTCGGCTGACTTGTTTACAATTTTTATTGTCTCTCTTCAGTCTAAGCAGGATCTATGAGGGCAAGGAGTGTTTGTTCAGTGCTCTGTTTCTACTGCCCAGAAAAGTGCCTGACAAATAAATATTTCTTAAATATGTCTATGGCATGTAAATATTTAATTGACTACTGATAAATACACCTCAGTTTGTGACAAATTGGATATGAAGACAAATAGGTAACTAAATGCATTTGTCATTGGTGTAGTTATTTGATCAGTTAATCGATCAGTTATTTTTACATTGTTTTTAGAGTACCAGAAACTATTTAAATTTCTTTACCTATATTAACTAATTTATGCCTCACAACAATCCTATGAAACTGGTACTGTTATCAGTTCCATTGAGGAACTGAGGAAACTAGAGCTTAAGTAAAGCATCTCTTGGTGTTGCAACTAGCATGTAAGAAGGCAAGATTCATACCAGGGCAGCTGCTATGCTCAGAACCCAAACTCTTTAACAGAAATCTCCTGTTTAAAATCCTCCACCATTGTTGCTTTGCTTTGCTTCATTTGTATCCTTTTTAGTCATTTTTTCTTTTGGTAAAATAGAAAATGTTGGAAGTATTCGTATCTGTTTACAACTGTGGTTTTATAATCATTTTATTTCTTTTTTTTTTTTCTTTTTGCAGTGGGATGCCATCACTGAAATGGATGAACACAATAGGCCCATTCACACGTACCAGGTATGCAATGTGATGGAACCAAACCAAAACAACTGGCTTCGTACAAACTGGATCTCCCGTGATGCAGCTCAGAAAATTTATGTGGAAATGAAGTTCACACTGAGGGATTGTAACAGCATCCCATGGGTCTTGGGGACTTGCAAAGAAACATTTAATCTGTATTATGTGGAATCAGATGAGTCCCATGGAATTAAATTCAAGCCAAGCCAGTATACAAAAATTGACACAATTGCTGCTGATGAAAGCTTTACCCAGATGGATCTGGGTGATCGCATCCTCAAACTCAACACCGAAATTCGTGAGGTGGGGCCTATAGAAAGGAAAGGATTTTATCTGGCTTTTCAAGACATCGGGGCTTGCATTGCCCTAGTTTCAGTCCGTGTTTTCTACAAAAAATGCCCCTTCACTGTTCGTAACCTGGCCATGTTTCCTGACACCATCCCAAGGGTTGATTCTTCCTCCTTGGTTGAAGTAAGGGGCTCTTGTGTGAAGAGTGCAGAAGAGCGTGACACTCCTAAACTGTATTGTGGAGCTGACGGAGATTGGCTAGTTCCTCTTGGGAGGTGTATCTGCAGTACAGGATATGAAGAAATCGAAGGTTCTTGCCACGGTAAGAAAGAAACATTTAAATAATTTACCTTGCATTTAAATAATGGTTTTTAAAGGTAAATTTGTTGTATATTTATTTTCAAATAAGGCATTTTTGAATGCTATTACTGGCAGGATTAACTATGGAAGAAATTAACTCATATTAAATATAAGATAATTTCTGATTTTTTTCCTACTGGAGATGGGGTATGAAAATGTAAAATAAATTATATACCATGACAAATGTTCTTCCATATTGCCTTCTGTGAAGTAGTTGCTGTATGGTTTGCTGTATTTACCTAATTTTTACAAAGGAAGGCAATATCAATAGCAGAAGCAAAAAGCAAAAGTGATTCAGTTTGGGCATTTGTCTGTCTTTCATGTTTTGGTAGTTTACAGATAATATGACATTTAAAGACAGTTTTAAAGTAATGCTTTCTTTCATGTAAAATGGTAATAATTGAATAGTACCTAGGTAAACTGAACTTACATTTAAATAAATTGAGGAATTCATATGTTGCGTATGAATCATATATATGTTTCAAAACATATAAGGTAGTTTATAGGAGTGTTACATGTTTGGTGATTTAGTACTGACTGTATGTATTAAAGCTTAATTTATTTTTTGCTACTATTAAATACAGTTTCTCACCATTTACTACATTAGTGGAGTTTGTACAAGATCTAATTGTTAGGAAGTATTAACACAGTGCAGTGCCGAATAAGTTTAAAACATACCTTTCACATAGTTGTGATAAAGGAATATCTATATTTTCAAAATGAAACAATGTTTTCTTTTTATGTGATTCCTTTTATGAAAGCTTATTAATCTAATAAATATATACACTTAAAAATTTTTGCATATCCCCTAATAAAGGTAATTTATATCAATTTTGTTTGGATTTAGGACTCATAATAAAAATACAAATATAGAAATAAAATTATTGCTTGGCAAATAGTAATATAGTAGATATATTTTCCTTTAATGGTGAATTATTTATTCATTTTTTTCTATAGTACCATTTTTGAATTTATTGACTTCTTTGTTGATGCTATATTCCCACACATTAAATGGGATAAAAATAAATAAGAAAAAACATAATATGTTTCTATATAAGGGTCATGGATAATCTATGTGAATTTTTAAAGGTTTTATCTGTTTATAAAACTTAGGTTCTTAAAAGTCAAAAAGTCCACTAGAGCATCCAGTAATGATTATATTAGGTCATTTGAAAATATTGTCTGTATGAAATGTCTGTAGTATATTTTTATAAAGTGTGAACCAGCTTTCTTTCCTTCACTATTCAGTCATTAAGATGTGTTTCATGAAAGTCTGTCTATATAAATTTTAATTCAAAAATTTTATTCACCTATAACAAGGATTTAGAATGAAATAAGTTATAATACATTATGAATTATACTTTTAAGGTACTCTATAAAATATTTTACATTGGAAAATGCACTAAAGACAAATTCACATTTATGAATAACTTTTCAATGAGATTAAGAAGGTAGTAATAGCCAAGGATAAAACATATTACATATACTAACCATGTAGTTCTGCCATATTTTATATAAGGTAGAAGCAGGAATATTGGTGAAAATAATGTTTTTAATTACTTAAGGAATAATTATATAAGGATTTATGTGATTAATTATTATTAAAAATATTTTATGGCATTGACCACAGAATCAGAGATAGTGACAGTCATTGATAGCTAGATATTTCTTTGCTTAATATTTTTGCTCTGTGAAATTTCATTCTTATTTACATACGTTAAAATTCCTTCACTTGTTGGGTAGAGATGTTTTGGACAAATGATAATTATTGGCTTATCTAGACTAATTTGTTTTTATGGCTTATTATTTTTATTATAACTTATTTGATTGCAAAAATGAGGCTGTGGATACAGAGCAAATGTTCATCATCTTGTAGTGGATGGCAGAAATTGGAAGATTAGGCTTGGATTCTAAATCTATGGCTTACTTACTTTGAAATCACAGTTTTCTTATCAATAATTAGTGGTTATAATAAATTAATGATAAAGCATATGAAAGACTATTAAACACAAACATATATGCTTGGTTCCAATTGAATACAGTACATTGCTATTTACAAGCACAAAGGAAGTCAGAGTGGATGTGAAGACCTCATTTTTGGACAAGGGTATCTTACACTACCACCAATTTCCATTTTAAACTATTTGTGTGTTCTTGAAGCTTCATCTTGCCGCTTTCTAGTCTCTGATAATAATTTCTACCACTGATTATATTGCTGTCTATTAACATCTTATCTCACATCCGAATCTCTGCATTAAATATAACCTAAATGGCAAATTAATTAGAATTTAAGTGAATAAACCGTAGCTCAAGTAATAATGTAACTATATATGTATATATATAATGGGACAGGAAAAATAATGTCTGTATACCACTTTTCTTTTCTTCTGTTCTTTTCTGTTGGAACATTTAATCTATTTAAACTAGTAACATTTTTGAGTACTTACTATATGTTAATTATTTTGATAGGTGGTAGAAGTAAATATAAATGAAAGCATATATTTCAGTTGTCTATTGCAATTGAGATAAAATAGCCCAAAACTTAATAGCTTAAAGGTATAATAATGTATGAGTTTTTAGGGCTCAGCTGGGTAGTTCTTCTGCTTATTGTAGAATAAGCAGAGGTCACTCTTGCCGCTGAATTCAGCTGGGAACTTGACTCGGGTTGGAAAGTCTAAGATGACTTGTCATCCAGGACCTCTCTCTGTATGACCTCACATCATTAAAGAATCTGAGAAGGGAGTTTTTCACTTGGCCAAGTATAAAGTGAGTATATGAGGGGACTACAAAAGGGGCTGAATACCTAGAATTATGTTTGCAAGGAGCTGCCAGTGTAACAGTATACCACAATCTACTCTCTGAATTCTCATGATGAATGTCCCTACTTCATGCACAAAAGCCCACATCTTCCCAAAGATCTGTCCCATTATGGCATTGTGTTGAAAGTTCAGGAGAACTTCATTGAAATCAGTTCTAGATGTGAATGAAGCTTCATAGCTAAATCTCCCCTTGATCTGGAGAACTAGGGACTAAACGAGATAAGCTATCCTCACATACACAGCACACATGGGACAGGGATAGGATAACTGTAAAAGATTCACACATTCCCAAAGGCAGGGAACAAACAGTCTGTCTGTTTGTGATTCAGAAATCCAATGAATGTTATCAGGATTCCTAATTATAGGGGCAGGGAATGTTCTTTTATTAGAACCCAGTTCTGCAACCTGAGATTGCTTCTCTGTGGCTTCATCACTTGACTTTGCCCTGAGTCATCCTCCTTAGTTATAAGAATTGCCCATGTAGCCAAATGGCCGGTTTAAACATCTGTTGTGAAAACTTAATTTAGTCCACAATATTATGAAGTGCTTTTTGTGTTTTCCAAGTTGTCACAGGTAGTATTCTTACCAGTTGTTGGATGACCTTTCATTATCTTATTGCTAATTGTAATTTTCTTACTGCTCTTCCATCCTCCAGTCATAGTCTCCTTGCCACTCTTCCAGTCTCCACAGTCTGTTTATTACCAAAACAAATGCTGTGTTTTAGAATTTAGTTATAGCAGCACTCCTTATCTTTTACAGGTCATTTGCTTACAGTCTGGAAATCTAGACTGGGTTCAGCTGGGTGGTTCTTCTGCTGACTTTATCTGGGATCATTTATGCCACTATGCAGATGTTTACCAAGGCTAGACATCCAAAATGGCTTCACTCACTTGCCTGATGCTTCATCTGAGATGTTTGAGCCCCTTAGGTTGCTTACTGTCTAAATCCTGATAACAGTTTAAATGTTTCATGTGAGGAAATTATTGTTGTTTTTTTTTTCTTTTATTCTTGTATATCTATTTTTCCTTTCATACTTGTATATCTATTTCACCATGGCATTCAAGGGACTTCACAATTTGGCCTTGTCCTATTATTTTCTAACTTCAGCAAATTCTGTTTCCTGTTCTGTTTTTATTACTTTTGAATAATCCATGTATTTTCCATGTCTTTTGCTTTTTTTTTTTTTTTTTCATATTTTATCTAGCTGCTTGGCGTCCCTTTCTTCTTCCTTTTCTGTGATGGAATTTTATTCATCCTTCAGGGTCTAGCACAAATGTCATTCATCTAGATCTTCACAAAGTTAATGCCTCCTTCCTCTGTGCTACAATTTGTACTAATTAATTATGTGTCTGTTTCACCAGGGCTGTCAGATAAAAGAGTTATATTTAAAAATCATTTGTGTAATGAAGGTTAAGAAATGTATTGATATGAATAAATAGAACTAGGTTCTACTGAGTAGTTAAAGGTAGAAGCTGTTGGTATATTGACAGAGTATTCTGTTTCTTCTCAGTTCTGTGAAATGGGAAAGTTTTCTTTAGGGAGAGTTGTGGTATTTTAGGTCTGGAGAGTCTTAGAAAATATTTTTATTTTTCATTTTATGAATCAGCATTCTAAGTTACTGAAAATAGAATTCTATTTACTGGGCCCACTCAGTAACTACTACTAAACTTAGAACTAAAGCCTAGATAATTCTCAGTCTGGTCTTTGTGTGTTTTCCCTCCCTACCTCCTGCCCTTCTCCACTTCTTCACATATTCCCTTCTTTTCTCTTTCATTTCCTCATTCTAGGCATCCATGCCCTTACCTTGATACTTTAACTGTTCCTGCCTGCCAAACACAGTGCAGAGAAGCCCTAAGTTTCTCATCATTAATTAAGCCCTTTTTGCTCTGTGTTTATTTAGTGGAACCTCATATGGGCACTGTTAGAACAGAATCTGTATATCTATTCTGTGATTCAAGCTACTGAGAATGATAAAAAAAATATAAATTTATCTGGAACTTTGCTGTTAGAGATGGTAGAAAGGGAAAATCACAATGAGGCTTTAGGAATGGTCATCATTACTTGCATAAATTTGAGAACCCTTGGCCTGCTATGTAACAAAAAAGCCACTTTAAAATAGTAAAAATCTGTGTTTCCCCATACTACCATATCTAACGATGTATATTTATTTGTATTTAAATAACTTACTATATTTTATTTTAAAAGTTGTACTACTAAATGTTTGCACTTGAGATTCTGTTCTCTGTAATATTGTTAAGGCATATCTAGATTCAAATTCTAGAAGCACAAAAGGTAGAGGTACTTTTATTCTTACTGTTTTCAATCAGGTTTAAATAGACATAAACATTGTATTGAGCAGATATGCTAAAATTTAAAACCAAACACAGTACTTTAGGTTGTTCCACATAATAAGCAGTATTTTATACTTCATTCCAATCTCTGTTTTTCATAACTTTTTATTTTATAGCTTCAGAATTAAGACTCATACTTAGACATATTGATGTTACAGATTTAATTAGATGTAATTTTTAAATTGTTTTAATTTATTCTAGTAAGGGTTTGAATAAAAAATAACATTGATTCATAAAGCATTAATTTGCATCAAATAGTCTTTCACTTCATATATCTAAGAATATTTTAACACTATGGAAGAAAATTGGAAACAATTAATATGCAAAATTGAACAATTTTTGTTCAGTTGTGACTTCTGAAGTGATGTGAATCCCTAATAAACTCCTCTGGGATATTAATTTAGAGTAAATCTTGTTAAGGTAATGGCACTTATACTTAGAGATACTAGTTAGTTAGGATTTGGTATTTTAAACCTGCTGGGAATATATACGTGTACTTTTTGCAAAGATACCTTTTTTAAGCCTTTAAGTATCAGACGATATAATTTAACAGAATAACATTTGGCTGTGGAAATTAAAGTTCTAAAACATTGAGAATGTTTTAAAACGTTTTCTAGAGACATGCCTTTATTTATTTATTTTTCCCCTAGTGCTGCTTTAAAATTCTGGAGGAAAGAATTATAGCAGTTCTCAGACCATTGCTTTATTGCTCACAGAAGTGAATGGGATATGCAGGGCTTTTGGTGACATAGCTATTGATTTGAGCTCCTTAGGAGTCTTGTAATTAAGGCTTCATGATTCTGTCCTCTGCTGCAGTTCAGAAACATTTATGCTCTGTATTTATGATCTTCTGTCTAATCATGTTATCAGAGATGACTGTGGGAGCAGACCTCATAAAGAAATTTTGAAGCACTACGATTTGCTGGCATTAAATAAGGGGGTTTGAGGGTGTGATGAAAAGCTGAAAGGTGAGATTGGGATCAGAAAAAAGGGGCAGACATATTGGCCCAAATAGTATTTTCACTTTCTAAAGGTTCTCACAAACTAAATATAAACACTTACAACTACAATATAGCCTTCAGTTCCAAATAAAGCTGCTTTATTGCATGAAGCAATTCCAGACTTTTATCTGGCTTGAGAAAAATATGAAATCAAGAGGCTCAAAGGAGCCTAAAAAAATAGAAGGTATTATTTCCAAGTAGAACAGAATGAAGTTAAATAATTATGTCAGAGTTTGTTCTTTGTCACAATTTAAAAAAATAGGTTAAAACATAAACTATCTTGAAATAATAATTTTTAGTAAATTATTTTGTCCAAATTTCAATTTTAATTTTAGTATCTGTTTTACTCTCTGCCAATTTGAAAACTTCAAATCATATTTCTTTAAGATCTATGCTTACTTAACGATGAGGTGTCACCTCACACCAGCCAGAATGACCATCACTCAAGAGTCCACAAATGACCAATGCTAGAGGAGCTGTGGAAAAAAGGGAGCCCTCCTACACTGCTGGTGGGAATGCAGTTTGGTGCAGCCACTGTGGAAAACAGTATAGAGATTCCTCAAAAGACTAGGAATAGACTTACCATATGACCCAGTAATCCCACTCCTAGGCATATATCCAGAAGGAACCCTATTTCAAAAAGACACCTGCACCCCATTGTTCATAGCAGCACTGTTTACAATAGCCAAGACATGGAAACAGCCTAAGTGTCCATCGACAGATGACTGGATAAAGCAGATGTGGTATATTTATACAATGGAATACTACTCAGCCATAAAAACGACAACATAACGCCATTTGCAGCAACATGGATGTTCCTAGAGAATGTCATCCTAAGTGAAGTAAGCCAGAAAGAGAAAGAAACATACCATATGAGATAGCTCATATGTGGAATCTTAAAAACAAAACAAAACAAAAAAACCATAAATATAAAACAGAAACAGACTCATAGACATAGAATACAAACTTGTGGTTGCCAAGGGGGTGGGGGGTGGGAAGGGACAGACTGGGATTTTAAAATTTGTAGATACTGACAGGTATATGCAGAATAATAAACAAGATTATACTGTATAGCACAGGGAAATATATACAAGATCTTGTGGTAGCTCACAGCGAAAAAAAAATGTGACAATGAATATATGTATGTTCATGTATAACGGAAAAATTGTGCTCTACACTGGAATTTGACACAACATTGTAAAATGACTATAATTCAATTAAAAAATGTTTTTAAAAAAGACCTTTGATTAATTAAAAAATCCTATGAAATACATATATTTCTAAGAGAGGATAAAATTATTCAGCATCTCTCTTTTCTTTCTAAATATGACACACCATGTCACCCACTGAAATTGCTATCTTTCTTGTTAACATTGCCTAGAATTTTACTCTACCTTTTAAATAAAATCAAAATCAATCATTTTATAAAGTCAGTACTTAGATATAAGGAGATATAGTAACCGTTTTTATTCTTGCTGTATTTTTCTATCATTATATCTTTTTTTTTCTTGGTTCAGTATTCCATTTGATGAAGTATATCCTTTGGTAGATGTCTTGGCAAGGTTCTATAAGTGTTTAAGATCTTTATTTAATGGATATCTAAAAATATCTTTATTTTGCCCTCTCTTTTCAATGACTGTTTATTTGGATATAGAATACCAGATGATAATTATTTTTCCTCAACACTCTGCAAATATTATATCCCTGTCCGTAAGAATCTATTGTTGCCAGTGACATTATTTGGGAAACTATAGGCTCCATATTTTTGGCCTTCAATTACATTATTATGAAACTGTTATGGGTTTATTTTTTCCTGCTTCATTCACATTTGTGTTTTTAGCCTTAAAAAGTCTATGTGTATGATACTCTTCTGCTCTCTATTTCTAGAATGCCTGTGAGATAATTTGTTGGAGACTTTCAGTATTATCCTCTTTAATATGTTTTTTGAAATTTTAATCTCTGCTAATTTCCAGGTTATGAGTTTTCACTTTTGCTGCATCTAAGAGATTACTTCATCTATTGAGTTTTTTCATTCTCACTTGTTATTGCTTCATTTCTGCCTTTGTTTCATAATTTATTTATTTATTTTTTTATGGATGTTGTTTTATTCTTTATGGGTCTTAAAGTGAGATTCAGGTAACTTTTGAAAGAAATTAGGCCTGAATATTTATTAGCATTAGTGTTGATGTGTACTTTGCAATTGTAACTCGTGTACTAACTTATTTTCTTTGTCTTTTTTTTTTTTTAACTTGGAGAATTTATAGTTGGCACTAATGCTGCTACCTGAGGCCTTATAAAGAGTAAACTTAAGATTCCTAAAAATTTACCAAAGAATTCATGTTAGCATTTGTGGTTGTCAGTTCTGTTCCATGTGGTGATTCAGGGATCCAGGACTACTTGCATTTAGTGGGCCAGCCATCTCTTAGAGCCTTGTAGTTTTCTGTGTCTAGCTCAGAAATTATAAAAAGAGATTGGAAAAGGCACATGTGTTTTTAACCAACCCAAATATGAAGAGCCATATTATTTCCTCTTGCATACCAGCAGTGAGAACTAGTTATATGGCTGTACTTAGATGCAAATAGGGGTGGGATGTTGTTAAATGTTGTTCCTAGCTCAGTAGTCACTTTCCAACAAAAATTCTTTATCATGAAGGAGGAAGCCCATTTTTTTGGTAGGTTCTTGGTTATCTCTGCAGTATTTTGCCACTTCACCCACAAAATGTACATGCCAATCCTCATATATCTGTTAACACAAAGTTTTTTTCATCTGGTTCGAATATTTCTTCTTTTCAGCTGGTGACCTGCACATTAAATAATAAGCCACCTGTCCCTAACACAAAATACACAATGGTTGAAATAAATAGAAAACTCCCATTAAGAAAGGAGAATGATAGGAATCACACAGCCATGAATGGTTCAGAGCAGTGATGGGCAGGCAATGTGAAGAACCTCAACAGATCTGGACACTCATTCAGTGGGATGCTCTTATCCATTGTTCTCAATGATCCTTGGCTACACTGTGAGCTTCTTATTATCCTGATAATTTTTGAAATAGTTTTGGTGATTGAACAGCTTTCATACCTGTTCCATGCTCATCTGTTTTGTGCGCTCAAGGATCATTTCTTAGATACAGGCTCTTTTAGACTACACTCATGAATTGTTGGCAATAAGATTTCCTAAAATTCATAGTAGTCTTTTAATCTGTTTGTCAATTATACATGCCAGAAACTACACACAAAATCCAAACCCAAAGTTCTGTCTTCGACATAATTTTCAAGTATGTTTTATTTATTAATTTACCTACTTGCCTCAATATTCACATGCCTTTCTCAGCTTAATAGAAACTAACTTCAGGGTGTTTTAAACTATTGGGTTGGATAGATCTTAAACATATGGCTGAGTTTTTTGTTTGTTTGTTTAACTGAGATGTGTTAACCTATCTTTGGTGCTCAGAGATACCTTTTTCTTAGTTTTGTTTCTGGTTATTGGGAAAGATATTATCTTTTCCTATCCTGAAAGCACTAAAATTCTATACTCTTCTTTTCCTTCTCCTTCCAACTTTCAACCTTTCAACTTATTGCCTGAGCTTGTTTCCTCCTGGAAGTATCTTGTTTGATGTATTAAGTAGCAGTCAACACAAATCAGCACTTGACCTGCCTTCCAAGTTATTGCAGATAAAGTTTACCAAGAATGATACTATGGTATAATATAGGTTCCCATCAGTACAGTCTTCTATTACAGTTTTAAAAATCACTTGCCCCCTGACTACTAAGAAATTGCCATGTGTGTATATATCTGTATATTCACATACACATTCAAACACATACACACACCCCCATATACACTTAAATCTTCAATTAAGGTAAGATTTAAAAGCTGAGAAGACAAAATTCCAAATTCTGGAGCCTTAATGTGTAGAAGTTCATTTTTCATTTACTTTACAGTCCAAGGTGTTCCTGGTTGTTGAGGGCTTTCCTTCATACAGAAAATAGGAGAATTATAGATTTCGCATCTGTAACTTCATTATTACATATGGCCTCGTAGTCTTCTGTATCCAATGAGAGAAAGAAAAAGAACATACAGACTGCACATCTTCTTATAAGCCTTGGTGTAGAAGTGCCATATGCATTTTACCCACAATGGCGACACTTGTAAAAATTGTATAATCCAAGAGTAAAAGCTTTTACATGTAAACTTTAATATTAAGCCACATCCAGTATAAATAATCAGGATTTTCTTTTGATCAACAGACAAGAAGTAGACTATGTATCAATGTTCCGTTTAACTAGATATGAACTAAACTAAATATGCTAAATTAAACATTAGAATAAAAATATTTCTATAAATTTAAACCTTATTCTCATTCCATATAAATAAATAGGATTCAACTGTTTTGAAGATGAGGTGATTATTTCCATGTAGCATCCACAGTAGCAACAGAACATTCAGGATAAACTTTACACTGGAATATAACGTGTAGTACATTGAAGATATAATGGCAAAATTTTACCAGAGAAGAAAAAGACCTCACTTTTTACTTTATAGAAATACAGTATAATAACAGAATATTGTATTTAGTAAGTCTGTACATAATTCAAATTAAATAATATTCTAAGCATCATAACAAATATAAATAGTAAAATTATATCATACATCTTAAAATTTGGGGATAATTTTGTATTATACTATTTTTCATTATTTAGTCAGAGCTCGCATTGGAACTACAGAGGTATGAATGTGTATCATCCTCCATATGAACAAAAATGTAGTAATTTGCGTTTTTAGGATATTCACATATCTAAGCTCTAGGGAAGTATATTTCAAAGGACAACATAATTCTAAGGAAAACAGGCATCAAAAGGAAGAACTTGATACAGAAAAAGGAGTGGGTGAGATAGATTTGAAGAATAGTGTATCTAATATAAATATACTTAAAATATTTATTTTGATTTAAGATATCCTGTTATCTTTTGTGAGAAAAACATTTTTATTTCATTTATAGTAACTGTTACTATGATTATTCAGAGGTGATGATAAACTTGAATACACATTATGATGATATTGGAGGGATATTATTAATATTTTTATTCCTTTGAAATAATGACTTATAGTAAGAATTAAATAAATTACTTTTGTCCTCAATTTTGCACGTGGCCTTTTAAAGAAATAGTTCTCTGTTTTGTACTTGAACGTTTTTCCCTTTGGGCATATAACACTATACATGGAAAGTTTCAGTATTACAGGTATTTCCCCATCATTATTCTGTATAACCAGTTACCATTTTCAATACGAACTTAGGACAAACTATCTGTTTTTAGAATGAGTTCTAATAAATAAGGACTATGGTATTATTGAAAAACAGTAGTCTCTATTTTATGAGGAACTGTAGAGTGGTGATAAATTGAAAGGGATGGAGATTTCCAGTTGCTAGTTGCTCTATACAAGGACTATCACCATATAAAGAAGCATGCAGTACCAAAATTGATGGGAACTTTGGGAGCATAAAAACAAGCTCTGCTTTATCTTCAGCAGTGGACAAGGAAAAAGCATGATTTATTCCCATTATTTGACAGTATCAAAAGTGACTGCTATAAAAAGTCGTGAAAACCTCTTGAAAGATGCAAGCCCTGTTCCTTTTGACAAAGACAAACAACCATTGTCTTGGATAGAATTCTTTAAATAGGATCACTTTTTTTTTTTTTTTTTTTGTCTTTTTCTTAAAATGACTCAGATCCTCATTTTCTTGTTTTATACCGATTCTTATTTTAAATTTAACTACTACTATTCAGGATAATTTATATCTCACCCTACCATGGTGAAAAAGCTTATTTTCTTTCTCTCTCTGTTAACCAATTAAATATTTTAAATAAAATTAACTAGAAAACTTTTAGTTGTTAATACTTTGGAATGGCACTAAATATGGATTATGTGAGAATATTTCTAAAGATTCTCTATTAATCTACTAATTGCATTATGACCAAGAGCATCGTCTTCTGAAAGCCTAATTTTATTGGGTATTGTAGCTTGCTAAACATGAATGAATTTTCCATACATATGAAATAGTATATTTAATTATATAATTTTCAAAATTATCCTATAAAATAAATAGCATACATTAATTAGGTAAATATTTTCTTCATGATGGTTTATAATTTTTTTCAGAAATTTTCTGGCATCTATAGAGGTGACCATAAAATTTCTCTGTATACTTAATTGATGAAATATAATAATGTATTTCCTTAGATGACTCATATCTGATTCAATAAAGTAAAGCTATCTGGTCCTGAGGCATTATTACTTTAATGTTGAATTGTATGTTTTCCTTAAATTTGTTAAAAATTGGCAAGAGGATGTTCTATTTAATGCTACAAGTTAAAATTTGTTTTGAATGGGATAAGGAAGAGTAGAGTAATTTGATATACACACTGTATTCTTGGATAAGAAGTTTAAATATTTGAAAGATGTAAGTGTTTATTTAGAATTATAAAGAAATCATACTCAAGAGTCTTACTGTTTTGCTACTTTGAACTCGGCAAAAATGATTGTAAATTTTTATATGAAATGTTAAATGGAATGGCATATAGATTATTTGAAAAGAACAATAAAAGAGAAAGAACCCTGTCAGGTATTAAAATATATTTAAGGGAAAATATTTAAAATGTGTAGTATAACTCCCAAAGAGAAATATTTATCAATGGTACTGAGTAGAAAGGAAAAAAATAGATATTACATGAAATCCTTAAACCTACAATAAAATAAAGATCGCTAATTAATAGGAAGAATAGATGGATTATTTAATACCACAGTTCTTATTTTAAAGGGATAGAGATAGGGGAGGGGAGAGCAATAATGATTTGTGTGTAGGGCCAGCAGTGTCACCTCTTACCAAGCCCCAGAGGAATTACCTTCACCATTGAAACCATCATTCTTTAGAATGTGTGCAGGTAGCCTCTGATTGTACCTTAGTTTAGGGATCTATTTGGGGGCAAGAAAAATTCCACAGAGAATTTCTTGTTGCAATAAAATGAAGCATAAGGCACAGTTATAACAAAAAGATGTTGATTTGTAGGATAAAAATTAGGATTTTCATGGAATTTTACAACTATGATGAAACAGTAATTTTGAAGAATAGGAGAAAAGGTGAAAGAGAAACATTATTTAAAAAAAGAAGGCATCATCCAGGTATTAAATATGGATTTGGGTCAATCAAAGGAAAATCCTAGATTATTTTTGACACTGCTAAAAAAATAATCATTCTGACATTTGCTGAAGGCAGACTTAATTCAGTGGGAGTACTGCAATGGAGGTTTACAATAGTGGAGAGAAATTGAGTTCAATTCTAATTATAACAAAGAAAAGGGGAAGTTTAAAGCTAGGGATTATGGTGTGGGTCAACGGATGGAAAATTACTGAGAGGAAACATCAAGGGTAAGGGGGGATTCTGGCTAAACCATCCTGACAGGATTCTTTCTAATGGCTGAACAGGGTGATCACATATCACTTGGGGGATTGTGGGAGATGAGGAATTGATCAGATATTTAGGGTGGGGGATTCTGTCAATCAATTTAGCAAGATTCTTGCAAAAACTGGACTTTACAGGAACAGAGACAAAAGCTCATGGTCAGGCCTTGATGAGCAGAGGGTTCAGTGGGGGATTCTGTCAATCAATTTAGCAAGATTCTTGCAAAAACTGGACTTTACAGGAATAGAGACAAAAGCTCATGGTCAGGCCTTGATGAGCAGAGGGTTCAGAGGAGCCTGACAAAGTTTGGTCAAAGAGAGGCTCTTGGTCATTATCAGGTAACACTGTGTAATGGGAGTTGGCAAACTCCCTGCTTGCCATTCCAGCCCATTTTCATGAGTTAAGATTTTTTAAAGCACAGCAAAGTCTGTTTATTTACGTATTGTCTATCACTGCTTTCAAGTCACAGTTGCAAAGTTGAGTAATTGCTTCAGAGACCATACGGCCCATAAACCTAAATATCTGCTATCTAGTTCTTTACAAATAGTGTTTGTAGAGCTCTTCCCTGTAGACAAATTAATGTATGTCTAGGAAATATAAATAAAATGATCAAACTTGTCCTTTTGAGCCTGTTATTAGTGTGTAACATTTTTACAATTAAACAGGATAAAACTTCTAGTGGAACTGTTTCCCTCACAAGTTAGCCATCATTTTTATTCAGTCATTTACTAAGGCATCTGGGCTAAGGAATATAATTTCAAAAACATTCAATAGAGGATTTCATATTGATCTATTTTAGGAAACAGAGTTTGATTTCTATTAAAATGCAAAAGTATCTGAGAGTAAAAGATCATTTTAGTAAAAAAAAAAAGTAGTGTATGAGTGTTTTCCTTAGAGGAGTGTTAGTTCAATGCTGGCTGTTTGCTGATGAGATCTTTTCAAGGTCTCTCTTTGCTAATTATCTCATGCTGAAACATCTTGACTAGTTGCCATGCCAGGCACTGAAAATTTGTTAAAAATTGGTGAGTTATAGTTTATATTCTTTTTATAATACACAGGAGCAAATTCAGATAAGTAAAATTCAGATTGTCTTTTACTTAGAAATTACAAGAAAACAGATTTTTTTTGTGAATCGTAAGATTCAGTTTCCAGTACATTCTCATATTTTCTCCCTACTTGCAGATTATTTTGACCTTTTGGCAGTGGTAAATATGTTTTTATTAAGGTATGCCATAAACTTAACGAACTTTATTGCCTTCCTATTACATCCTGAATTACAACTGAATTGCTATGAATTGCCATGATCCCTGCCACACAATAGACACAGACCTGCACAATAATGGTGCTATTGCTTTTGTGAAGGGGTGTATATTTGCATAGAGCGCATGATTTTGTATACTTTGCTTATTATGTTATAAAACATATTTAGAATTGGCATTTTAAAAAATGTCCCCAAGTTGTTGATAATCTTGAATAAGTATCTTTTTATAAAGATATTTCTAAAATAAGCAGTATATTGTACCTGTTTAATATATAAATGAAACCCTTTATTTTTAGCTAGAATAATAGTTTCATATTGTAAAACATGTTTTGTGTAGTGCTCTAGGAGTTTTTTGGGATATATATATATATATATATCTTCAGTAGTGCCCCCTTGGAAATTTACAGTTACTGTATTTTGTCATTTATTCATTTTTTGACTTCTCTTTCTTGTTGCACACTCCCCCCCTGCCACCAGCCCCTGCACCATCTCTCTTATTTATGCCCTTTGAAGAAGTCAACTTAAGCTGCATGGTGAATATTTTATCATCAAATTCATTTATATTTGAGATTTCTTAGACTATGTACTATGTGACTAAACTTTCCTGTGGAACTGTGGTTATATTGTGCCATTCTTATTCTTATCTTTCAATATATATAGATATTCAAGTCATTCATTATACTCAATCATAACTAAGGATTTGGAAAAATCATATGACATTTAATCTTAAAATAAATTTTCAGTATTTCATACCGAGCATTATCATCTCCTTCCTAAGGGGTGTCAGTCTACCTCATGCTATTCACTGTTTGAATATAATTTTGCTCTTTAAATAGAAGAGCTTCTTTCACTCTTCTACCCACCTTTCATTCCTTCCTCCCTCCCTTCTTTTATTAATGGCCTGGAGTAAATACACAAAAACTTAATTGGAGGAAATGGAAAAATGATTGCTTAATGTATCTCTTCTGTTAAGACTCCTTTTTCTATGTATACCTGGCATCCTTAAGAAGAGACTCTAATCTTTGAACCATAATATTAGTGATGTTTATCGAATTTAATGGTTTGACTGCTAAGTGGGAAAAATACCATGCAGTTCTTGTGCCTACTAATGAAACATGGAAGGAAGTCTAGCATTGCATGTGAAACATATCTTTAAATGACTATTACTTCAAAGGGATGACCAAAGTATCCAAGAATTCCTAAAGGAGATAGCAATGTTTTTTTGAGGGAATTTCCCTCAATGTGACAGCAATGAATGTCTATTTATTTACTGTCTGGTGGCCATGAAGTAGTACTGTTCATTGAGAAATGTCTTCATTTTGCTATGACAGCTTGACTGTTTTCCCAGATGGCCAACATTTCAAAGTTTGTCTTATATATATTCATAAGAAGGATGAAAGTGTTAATTCTAATTTAAATGATGCCCAGTTCATTAGTAGATCTAATGAAGCCTCCAAGGATAAGTAAATTAAACTGAAGATTATTGAAAATAGTTTTATTATTGGAGAAAAAATAATTACTGAATCATTGGCCTTTATTGGTCAACATTTTCTCTCCCTTTCATAGAAAATTATGAGTTAAAGTTAGGAATTAAAAAGAAAGTAACATACAGCAAAAGTATTGTAGAAGAAAGGCTTACTAGTTGATTATACCTCATAGTGTAAGAAAAGTAAAAGTAATGTATGCTAAGCTGGAAAAATTAGTGTGAAGGTAAAAACATTAAATGATTTTTTCTAGTTTTATCACTAAACAGGGCCTAAACTCAGCAATTTTGATTCAAAGCCATTTCTCTGAATATCAGTGTTTTCAGCAGAATCTGTACTTCAAACGCTTCCCTCTAAACTGTTAAATATATTATTTTTCAGATCTCTTTTGTTTTAATAATTTGAAGTGATCTTCCCTTTTTTAACCTTCTATTCTTTTTAGATGCATAAAAAATATATTGCCATCAAGAATTACTTGAGTTTTCACAGAGATAAACTCTTTGCTTTATAGAGATTATTGCCTAGTTAATATAAATATTTTAATTTCTGAAAAGTAAACTGGATGTAAAAAGTTCTAACAGAAGAGTTATTTATATTTTAGAAGATTTGCTTACTTTAGAATAAAATGTGTAAAATTTAGTTAAAAATCAGGAGATAAATATAAAACATTTATAACAGCTTTATACAGTATAATGACATATAAAAACTGTACTTTACAGCATGAAACTTGCTAAATTTGGGTATATAAATATGACTGTGAAGCCATCAGCATAATCAAGATAACGAGCCTATCCATTGTCCCCAATATTTCCTCATACACCTTTATAATTTCTCTCTCCTTATCCTTCTTGCAACCAATCACCATGGCTCTATACATTAATCTCTATGCTTTAGTTCACATTTTCTAGAATTTTATATTGCAGGGATTATGTATTACAAACACATTTCTCTGCCTGGCTTCTTTAATTTCAGCATAATTATTTTACATTTATTTCTGCATTTGCATATATCAATAGTTATTACACTTTTGCTTTGTAGAACATCTTTCGGACAAACCATAAGTTGTTTATCCATTCATTTGTTGATGGACATTTTGATTGTTTTCCATTTTTATCCCTACATATTTCATGTCTTGATAATATTGTAAATATTGTTTCATTCATTTTAATTTCCCACTGTTGTAAAAATACAAATAGTTTTTGTATATTGATCTCATATCTTACAACCTTCCTAAACTCGCTGATTCATTCTAGAATGTTTTTATATATTCCATAGATGATTTTAGTTCATATTTTCATGTCATCTATGAATAAGAAAGTTTGCTTCCATTTCAAACTGGATATTTTTTATTTCCTTGTTTCACTGTCCAGATCCTTCAGAACAGTGTTGAACAGAAATAGAATGAATATTCTTGCCTTGTTCCCAATCTTGAAATGAAAGCATTCAAATTTTCACCATTAAATATGATGCTAGTTACATTCCTGGGATAAAATACCTTTTTTATGATTTAATATTTTAAAAATTTCGTATTTCTAAAAATTTTAATTGGAGTTTTTTCCATCTGTGTATATGAGGGCTGTTGACCTGTATTTTTCTTTACTTGTAATATCTCCTTCTGGTTTTAGAATCAAAGTATTACTGACCTCATAAAATGTATTGGATGGTATTTCCTACTTTTCAATATTTTGGAATTTTTTGTTCAAATTTGGTATTTTTTTTTAAGTGTTTAGTAGAATTCACTAGAGAAGCCATCTGTGCCTGAACATTGAGTTTTCCTGACACATATGTTCTGAACATCACTTAGCAAAGTTATCAGGGGGCCCTCTGCAGATCTCAGAGTATGCTGTTTTATCATCCATCTCCCCTGCAGTAATATGTGTGTAAGTATCTGTGTGTATGTATGTGGGTATTACATATATGTATGTAGACATATACACAGTTACTACATTTTAATTTTTCCTAAGTGTGTGTCTATCATAATTAGTTATACACTTGTTTTAATCTGTATAATTAGAGAAGGGTGAGTACAGGTATGACATTTGAATATGACTGGCAAATTGAATTATTGGTCTCAGTTATTCACCCCTCCTTGTATTAATTCTCTTTCCCTTGTAATTTTGCCCTTCGTCCCAGTAAAGGGCAAGTGTTTTTCCTGACTCCTTGACTTTGGCCTCAGCTATATGACTTAATTTGGCCAATAGAATAAGAATCTAAATTAGTTACCAGTTCTGAACCTACCTCTCAAGGATCCTAGCTTTGTTTTTGTTAGTTCTATTGTACCTTTGCCAGCATCATGAGAAGAGCTTCACTAGTATTTGCTGGAGGATTCTGAGCCCCTACTATAATAAGGAGCCAAGCCTAGAAAGATCCACAGACTGAAGCAGGGTTGCCCTGCCAAATCCAGGCAAGGTCAGATGACCCCAGTGAAACCCCAGAATAAATAACAGGAGATGAAAAACGTAAATAGAGATGAATCCACTTACAATAATAAAATATGGATAATGCATACAAAAAGTTAATAGATCTGGTCTTCATCTCCAGATGACAGGATAACACATCATGTAATGCTGGCCAAGCTAGAAAAATAGATATTTTCTACGGCAGTTCAATTTACAAAAACATAAACTGGGACCTGCTAATACCTAAGTCTATTGGAACATGGATAACGGGTCAAGAAAGTGTGGCATGGAGAAACAAAACTATAACCATCAATACTAACAAGGATAAAAATTTAGGAATTATTGTGTTCAGCCCATGGTGGGGGTCATAAAGTGAGAAATGTATATTCTATTATGTAGTATCATGGAATAAAAGCTCTGTGTGGTACCTAGAAGAGGTTTCACAAAAAGAGATTAACTCTGGTCCAATACAGTAATTTCTTCTAGGCATGGGGTTAAGAAGTTACTTGCGGAAGGGGATCGATGAAAGTATTAAAATCCACCTTTAGGGTTTTTTATTTTTCAATTGTTTCATGTAATTTGAATGTAATCTCCATTGAAGGATGTACTTAAAATCATGTTAACAGAGACTTTTCTTCATTTTAATGAGTCACAAACTATTAAAACTAGATATCCAATCTTGTGATTTCTGACTATCTATTAGAATGAAGAGACTTTCAGAGAGAATGGTCAAAGCCAGGTAACTATCACTTTTTTCTCATTAATTTATCAGCAAGTTCTTTAGGCCCTACCTTGAAAGTTTATCCCAAATCTGTTCCCTCCTGTTGGTCCCTACTAACCTCCTAGATCAAATATAGACTGGAATAGCCTAACAGTTCCCTATATTAACTTTAACAATCCATTATTCCAAAAGTGGCTGGTCTTGTCTCTTATCTTCCATTGGCTTCATGTTATCTTTAAAAAAATTTCCTAACTCATCATCATGGCCCAGTAGCCTTCCCCTGCCCCCTTGATCTAGCCCTTGCCTGCCTCTGCAACTTCATCTCCTACATTTGCCACACTTGGTGTGACTGCAGTCCTACCCACATCCCTAAGTTTTTAGAGCTCTCCAAGCACTTCCTCCTTTAGAGCTTTCACATTGTTGTTTTCTGACATAAATATCTCCTTTTCTGTATTAGTCTGCTAAGGCTGTCATAACAAAATACTTCAGACTTGGTGGCTTTAAACAGCAGAAATATTTTCTCATAGTTTTAGAGGCTGAAAGTCCGAAATCAGGGTGCCACCAGAGTTGGTTTCTTGTGAGGACTCTTCCTGGCTTGCAGATGGCTGCATTCTTGCTGTGTCCTCAGATGGCCCTTCCTTTGTGCATGTGCACTACTGGTGTCTCTTCCTCTTCTTATAAGGGCACCCTGCCTTTATGACCTCATTTAATCTCAATAACCTCCTTTAAGGCCCTATCTCCAAATGCAGTCACATTGGGCTTTGTTCAGAATTCAGGGGGACACAGTTCAGTCTATAACACCTTCTCTCCCTCCCCTGTTACTTAGATCATCACATGGCTCATGACTTTTCATTATTCTGTCTCATCTGCCATATCACTTCTTTTTCTGTGTATTATCATTTACATTTATTACTTAGTATATATCCATAAAAGATACATACCATTGTTTTTTAACATAAATGATCCATAAATGTATCATGATATAAACCATCACTGTATAATTCTTTTCACACCGATTTTGAGATCCATGTTACACATATGATTTCACTTCATTCATTACAGATGTGTACTGTTCAGTTGTAATTACATACAGTTTTCACGTCTGTTCCCTTTTTATTGGACATTTAGTTGGTTTCCAAATGTTAGGGACAATGCTGCAGTAAACATCCTTTTTATTTATACACACACACATGGACACACACATGCACACACACCTTCATCCTCCTGTACATTTGCAAGTGTTCTACATTATTTCCCAGAGTGGAGTTGAGTCAGAGATTAGGCACATTTTCAACTTCAAGTAATCTTGTCAGATTATTCTCCAAAATAGCTGAATCAGCTAGCACTGACCAGCAGTATGTGAACATTCCTATTTCTCTACATCCTATGCAATATCACTTCTTTAGAAAGCTATTCCTTGACTATGGTTTACCCCAGTGTACTGTAACTCTACAAGACCAGGGACATTCTGACTCTTCATTCATCTCCAAGTTTACTATACCCAGAATTGTACTTAGCACTTGTGAGACATTGAAAAAACATTTGTTGAATGAATATATTCTTCCAGTGCTTTCATTTATGAGGCATAGTTATTTCTGGGTGTTCCATACCCTTTAATGGTGCATTATTTGTGCCCTTTCTTAGAGATATACACCTGAACTTCATGATACATACTGATACAGAGAAAAATAGAACACAATAATGTTATTTTAAGTATACCACTGACTAGAGTAACCTGTTTATTGAGGAGTTACAATACAACCCATTGTTATTTAAATAAGATATTGTTTTAGGTTGTTTTTTTTTTTTCAGTAATTGCTACCAGCTATAATGGAACTTTTACCCTTTTTTCTCACTTGGGGGCTCTTCCTGGACCCTTTTTAGACAGATGCCATAACTTTTCAGACACTTGGGTTATTAGTTTATTCTATTACTTATTCATTTTAAAACGTCAATCTTAAGTTCCATTCAAAGCTTTTCTACACGTACCATCTGTGCTGACAGCTTTTGTGCTTGAGAGTACTGGGGTGTGGGTGGGATTCCAGATACTTCTATCTCACACTCCTAGATGCCAACTCCATCTGTGATGTAGCAGGAGTGGACACATTTCTCCTTAAGACTCAATGAGATTGTAGTCTTCTGCTTCTAAGACTGGCACTCACTTCAGATGTCCTCCGTGTACCTGGCTTCCCAGTGCCTGTGCTTCTTCTGAGTGCTTCCCTCTGAGAGTTATGTAATTGGTGTCCTGTTTCTTGGATCACTGAAGAGGCAGATCAGGATTCAGCTTCATTTCTTTCATCTCTTTATTCTTCATTAAAGTCAAAAAAGTCTACTTATTAAGGTGCCTTTTCCTTGCAGTTACTTGCTTGTGTAGGTATATTATTAGGTCCGCTTAAGTCAAGGAACCTTATTCATAAGCAGCCCACCCAAGGAAAGTGCATATCCTTATTCATCAGTGAATAGGAGGATGGGTTACTCCCTAGGGCTCCTTATCCCATCACCTCTATCTCTCTGTTTTGGTCATTATTTTCAACCCTGGACAGTGTTACACTGTCTGCAGATCCAGTGGCTTATCAACTTTTTAGAAGAGAGAGTAGATCTAGTTTAATAAATTTGAGGGAACATTTTAGGCAACCTTAAATTCATGAGGGATTCTTTTGACTGCCTCATTCACATTACCCCCAAAGACCATTCTCTCTCATCCCTCATTATTGCTGCAAGAACTGGGGGCACTGAAACTGGAGAATCCTGATAAACCATTCCTTGTGTTCACTGTCTCCAAGTGTTAAAGTTTGTGAATGGAAAATAAAGATTCCTAGCAGTGATTAAATTCAACTGGGGCCTTCTCTGAAATTTCTGGCTGTGGGAAAATTCCCACTTAACATTCAGTTACAGTAGCATTTTGCTGCATAATATGCTTTATATTACATATCTTACCTAAAATGAGGATTTTATATGGAGGATTTTTTTTCATCCTCTCAAATTTTATAAGATTAAATTATATAAAATATTTTATACTTTTCCTAAGTTTAAAATTTCTAACTTACATATTAAATATTTTAAATGCTTTAATTTAACTATTATTTTGTTTTGCCTTAACATCTGTTTTTTTCAAGTCTGAATTTCTTTCCCATCAGGGATTCCTCATGACTAGAACCCTGTTTAGATTTCAAGGATTTTATTCTTAAATCACTTACTTTCATTTTCATAATTTGCCTTCAGAATCTATTTTTCATGTTCTGATTTTACTGCCATGTATTAACTTGGTGAAGTGTTAGATATAAGCAAATAAGACTAAAAACAATTGTCAGGGAAAATATATTTTTCAATTTTGTATTATATAAACTTGAGAATTAAATTCTTAGGCTTTTTTAAAAATACCATTTTACAGTGTTTCTTTTAAAATCATTTTTTATTTATGTTCATTTAGGTAAAAATCCTCAAATAGATAAAATATCTCATTTGCTCTCTAAGGAGTTACAGACTTAAATTATTCATAAAGACAAATATCAGCCTGAGTAAAGAATTACCTGTAAGATTAACAGGGTGAATCTATTGCAACATTTACACTTCATATCCTGAAATTGATTTTTTTTTTTTTGCATTTTAATGGAGGCAATATTTTACACTTGAGTATATTATATAGGAATGTAAAATGTCAAAGCTTATCCATCTCAGGGTTCACAGCCTTGTCTCTCTCTTTTTCTCTCTTTTTCTCTCTTTTTCTTTTAGTTAGAGGAATTCTCTTATGAGAAAATCTGGTGGTCAGTTCATTTCTCATTCTTTTAGAACAGATATTTGCATATCAAAGTCCTGAAACAAACATACTTTATGAAGGTCCCATCTGCTGTTCTCATGCTAATGAGACCTAGTGTAGGGAAAAGGAAGTAGATTGGAGAAGACAGCCTAACTTTTCAAATACATACCATTTCTTTCAAATAGCAAAATACACAAATATTGTCCATATGTTTAATTTCTACTTCTTTGAAACTGCTGGAGCCAAAATGACATATTGATCCCAGTCACAGGAAGGGATGGTAAGGTGGGATTAGCGGGTCTCTATTGCAGTCTGTTATAATTTCATACTAAAAAACATTGTCATTTTTATAACTATAAACAGCAAACATTATGAGTAAATCAATTTTAAGATTTAAAAAAGCACACATTCCCTGACATATTTTATTTCTAATTGAGCTGAAAGAAATTCTAAACATAAACATTTTATATTATCAAACATGACGAATTTGATTAAAGCATGGAATGAAACAAAAAAAAGTATTGTTTGGTTTTTTTTTTTTCCTTTGAGGATCTGGAACTTAGTATCTAAAACACATGAGAAAACCTAGTCAAAATTTTCAAAATTCAAGAAGTTGTTTACATGTTTTATGTAACTTTCATCTTCTAGGAGCCAAGTGTTACATTCAAAGATACCATGTTGAGAGTAAGGTCTCTGCCAGCAAAATGGCCACATTTGCTAGCTACTCACTAATTGCTTCCTATCTTTTCTTCCCATTTTAGTGTTAGATTATTTTAAGGGACTCTTGATTCTGACTTGTTTTACTTGAAAAATTATCTTAAAAAACTCACCAAAACCCCAAAACAAATGACTCTATAACGACAGGCTTTCTGCTTTTTGAAATCACTGCCAAATGGAAATTTTTTTGTAAAACAATAATCCTTTGTAAAGAGTTGGTTATGATATAATTGGAAACACTCTATTTCCATAGGTAAATTTTAAGTGGAGGCAGTGTAGTTTAATGATGAAACATGCAGGCTCTGGAGTCAGACTGGCTGAGTTTGAAGCTCAGTTCTACCACTGACCAAGTTCCACCACTACAAAACAGGGGAGAAGACAGTACCAGTGTCATGAGGTTTTTGAGAGTATTAAATGATATAATGTACATAGAGGGTTTAGCACAGCACTTCTGACCTTGTAAACATTTCGCTATATTAGCTCTTATTAATATGCAACATTTCAAAAATTTTTAATGAAAAATAATTTAAAGTTCCACTAGGGAGAAAGGAGAGAGAGAGAGATATTGAGTGAGTGAGTTGGTTGGGAAAGAGAGTTGATTAAAAAAAACAAAAGATTCTGACATTAGTGGTTTGTAACTGGGCAGAGAAACTTCATATCCACTTCTTACAAGTGCAAGTGTTGATGCTACCTGAAGAATACTAGTCTCAGTAGAATTTTAGCTATGTTTAGTCTGTTAAGAATTGGCATGAATAAACATTAACAGGTTAATGAAAACTCTGTCTGAAAATAAGTGAATCCAGTTGCTAGTTTAATGTACCAAAACCCAACCTTCTAATGCTTTATAATGGGGTCTCAGTTCTTCTTAAAACTGTGAGGAAATAGCTTCTGTCCCAGAGGCATACTGTTGTTAAAGAAAGTCTATTTTTATTAACATCCGTTTGTGGCTGTAACTACAATTATGGGTTAAAGTAAAATATCTTGCTGATGACCAATTTCTGTTTCTAATAGTTCTTAATCAAGAATAATATGCAGTACCTACACAAATTTCTTTCCTTTATACTTACTTCTAATTCCCATATTCTGGTCCGAAAGTGGAATTAGGTGTCTAGAATTCCCCTTAAAACTGTCAGTGCCAAATTTGCTTCATTACTATCTAGCATTTTAAATGTGTTTGTCATCATTTCAGAATTTTGAATTTATATTTTGATGGTCCCAAAGTGGAATTAGGTGTCTAGAATTCCCCTTAAAACTGTCAGTGCCAAATTTGCTTCATTACTATCTAGCATTTTAAATGTGTTTGTCATCATTTCAGAATTTTGAATTTATATTTTGATATTCCAAAAATGGAAAGTAAAAAAAAAATTTAGAAAGGATATACAGGGTAGAATTAACAATGCTTAGTAGGTCCATCAAGGAATGATTGAAGGAAACTAGTATATTTTGTATGGAGAGTAAAATCTTGAAGACTGATTTAGTAACTAGTTATACATAGAGGAGAACTAAATTGCAGGGTTTTTTCCCATGGGTGAATTTGTGGAAGTTATTTAGCCACTTTAAACAATAGTTTCCTAGTTTGCAAGGTGAAGATAATACTTCTGCCTTATGACTGTTGGGAGTATTAAATGAGACAATATAGATTAATGTCGAATACAACATCTGGTAATAATAGGAGCTCAATAAAAAATGTCTTTCTTTTGTCTTTGTAGGTAGTGTGGTCACAATGAATATTAAGGTAGGAAGTTATAGTTATGATTACCCAATTCAGTGCTCTTCACAATTAAATGTTATTTCTAAAAGAGCTTAAAAAGTTATGATGATTTTCCAGTTTATTAAAAGTGGAAAATCAATTTTAATATGTTGTTAATAATTTTATTTGATTTTAAATTCCTGAAAAAGGCACTGTAACTGAAAAAATATAACTTAGATATAATTTCTCATGTAACTGAACACAACCAATTAATAAAATATTTATATTCCTATTAATCATAATTAAATATAAACTTCATGTCATTTGACTTTTATTTAATTCTTGAACTGATAAAAGCCTTTTTATATATGGGCATTTACCTCAGCGTCAAAAAAAATCTTTTTTTCTTTTAATTATTGAGTATTATAGATTCAAACATTTAAAAATAAAAAGTAAATTAAATAGAAGTTTTGTTAAGTAAAAACAAAAACAAATATTAGAAAATCGATTTAGTTCCCATATAACATAATTGTAGTTATATTACACTTCTTACAAAATAGCAACCATAAAGTTCATTCTACTTTACCTTTTTTTTGAAATGTAGACAGAAAAATGATTAATTATTTACTTACTTTAAAATATTGAATTATCTAATCATAAATATGATGGAGTAATTTGAAAAAAAAGTGTTTTCTAAGTTTCATTCTTATTATGGCTTCTAACTTAGGCTAGACCACTAGAAGAGAAAAAAATAATAACATTTGTTATTTGAGAAAATTGAAAATATCATGTGATATCTTTAATAATAAATTATTTTAATATAGGCATTTTAACATCATATTTGAAGACAAATGATGAGGCCTAAAAATAGTTATATAGGAGACATTCTGATGCTAAATTATAAAAAATTGATATGCTTAATGAAGGAAGTTGGAAAAGAGCATATACGAAAACAAAGAAGAATACGTAATGGATGATATATGAATTTTAAGAAAATGTGCACTAACTATTCTATCATGACACAAAGCAGACCCATGGTTAACTGTGTGGCTGGATGTGTAAGAAGGGGTGAACCACAGAGGCACTGAAACTGGCAGGAGTGATGGTAAATTTTATATCTCTGCTGTTGTGGTGTTTTCATCACAACTCATTAAATTATACACTTTAATTGACTGCAGTTTATTTTGCAGAAATCATATCTCATTAAAATTGATTCTTTAAAAAGAACAAGGACAGTGGTTTCAGTCCACTAGTTTTAAGTAAATAAATAAAAGAAAATATGGAGGCATTATATTTTTAACTAGTAGATTTAAAAAAATAAATAAACAAACCAAAAAATAACAGTAGTGGTTTCTCATAAGGATATGATGACTATGCAGTATTAATTGATCAGACTTTTGGCTAAGCATTTTGGTAATACATTTCCAGAGTCATTAAAAATGCCCCTACCCTTTGACAAATCAATTCCACTACCATGAAATTATCAAAAGAAAGATAAAGTGACATGCAAAAAGACCTTCTTTTCAGAGTAGGTTATTTTGTAGTTTTGAATTTTAGTCCCAATATTTAGCTGTATAAAAGATCTCTCATCTTTTCTTTTCCTCAAGTCAGTCTAAATCTGTTCTTGAACCACCTTTCTGCTGAAGAGGTAGGAGTTCAACCCCAGTCATTATTACCGACTTCACCCAATTGTGCCAAGTTGCTGGAACCTAAGTCAGTACCTGTGAATCAGGGACACCCCTCAGATCATCTGCCATTGATCTTTGCTGACTGTATCCAGGTGGTACCATTCAGGGTTTGCTATCTTCCTGCCACTCTCTGTGCAAGGACATCTTTGGAGAGAATGAGGCACCCTGTCCCAGAAGCTAGCCTATTTGACAACCTGATGTCTTGCCATAATCCAGAGTTAGAGCCATAGAACAAAGTTTATAATCCCACAATTTCTGTAACCCTTTCCAGTCTTCTAACATCTTTTCCTCCCTCTCCCTACCCCTAAAAGTTCTCCTAACCTTATTTACTTTCCAGAGCATCTAGTATAATCTTTTCATTAAGTTTAGCTACTTCCTAAAGCTTGGGTGTAGTACCTAATTATAACCTCTTAAATTACCATGATAAATTTATTTTAGTGAAGAATTGTAAGCAACCTAAATATCTAATCATCAAAGAATGAGTTAAAAAAGTGTATCCTCTAGATGAAATATTATGGTTAGGCTAAAATTAAAGGAAGAGAAGCAGCATCCAAAATTGTATAAACTATAAATATGACTTCGTAAGACTTACGTATATTATTTGCTATGTTGAGAATGTTATGAAAGTTCTCCCATCTTTTTAAATTACGGAATTGTGTGCATATATGTGTATAATTTATTAAGAAAAGTACATAAGTAACATGTGTTAATTAACATAAAAATGTATGATGTGGCTAATTCAAATCCAAAGAACTAGAGAATACTGAAATGTAGTTACTAGGCTATCCCTATTATGGAAGTATTGCAGGGTAGGAGGAGGGACTGAGAAACTTTGAAAAAAAGTTAAGGGGTTCTTAGGAATGTGGTAGCACCACTACCCTGGAGCATGGAAGATCCTGAGCAAGGAGTTGTGTGAGGAGGCTGCTGGAGATTCCATATTTTCAGAAAGAGTGCTATGAACTGGTTTGCGAGATAACAATTTAATCTTTACTACACATACTGTGTTATTGAAGTCGCATATTTAATCACAGTAATTGTGGTTAAAGTATTCTATGTATGTATGCATGGATGTTAATCAAATCATTCTGCATTGAAGAAAAGTTATATAGTTATATGGCAAAATTTAATCTAGGAAAAATTGAAATAGTTAATTTTAGTGGTATAGGTGAAAGGTGGTGAGTCTATTGCCACAAATAAGCAGTGAAGTAACATCCTGAATTTTTCACCACATGTATCATGGATCTTAAGAAAATTCTAAAAACAGTATTTAAAACAAATTATTTAAAGATCACTAGTAAGAAAACAAAAACATTCTGGTTTTAACTATAAAATATCATAACCATATTATGGTGTTTGACTGAATAGAGTATCATAATGCTGAACATATTTTACAGAGAACTGAACATATTCTTAATCCAATAACTAGAATAAAAGATAATATGGAATGTCAATGCAGACCAAAAAACAAAACAAAACAAAACAAAACAAAAAAATTCCTTAATTCCTAGAATGGAAGACAAATGAAAAAACCAAGTTCATTACTATGGAAATAGCATTGAGGTTCAATAAAACTGCATTAGAGAAGAGCCCCAAATCAGAGCTGTGTAGTTCTAAGAATGCAAAAAAGATAGTAATATGCCTAGTCACCTCCAAAATTATAATACATGTTTTTGAGATAATGAAATCTTGATTTAAAAAAAATATATATATATACACACACACAAAAGTTTGTTGTGGTTTTATAAATCAAAAAACATTTTCTAAGAATTATGCACTAAAAACAAAAAACAAAAAACTGTGACTTTGAATTTCAGGGGGTTCACCTTGGTTGTCTAATTCATTTTAATTTTATTATTGAATACAACTCTGCCATGTGTATATATCATGCAAGAATATTGTTTTCTAAGTCTACATTGGCACTTTAAAATTTAAAAAAAAAAAACACTTCCTTGACAAGTTTCAATTTGAGCATTCTTTTCTCAACTGATGTAATCAAATTGCTCCTACTAAAGAAAATGACAATGCAATTCACTTCTGAATTATAATTTCATGTTTGTATGAGAAAAATCAACTGATCTTAGTGATGAGGTTTTTACCTCCTGACCTCTAATGAGATGTTAATGTGAACAGATAGAGCAAACTAAACTCTACTTTCCTTCTTTGGGGAGAGTTTTACAATCTTTGTAATTATCAGTGCCATGACTGTACATTATCACAACCTCAGTACTTTCATTTTTATGGACTTAATGTATAAAACGATTTGTAGTCCATGAAAACACCATTTAGTATAATGTGAATGGTTCATCCAATTTGCTAAATAGAGGATTCAGTTTCTATTAGAATTTGTTTCAATTTGTGCATCAGCAACTGTGTTCTTTTAAAGGCATTATTCCTTGCTTGAAGTCACCTCTTGCAATAAATTGTTGTTTTAACACATCTAGAATTCAATTGTGTCTGAGCAGTTAGCTTTTCCTTTACCTGACTGTTTAAATTCTTTCAGGTTTAGCTTTTATTGTTAGTATATTACCTACCATGGTTGTTTTCAAACATAAGCAGTCTACTAAAAATAATGTGTGGGCACATACACACACACCCCAAGTACTTATTTTAGGTACCAAATTGAATTATTTATGGAAATACAATATATAAAACAGGTGCAAAGTTCTTCTTCTACTTCCCTTTGAACTTTTCTGGGACTGCAGAGCAACTTAGGTTCTTCAAAATTCAGTTTTCAAATGTTCTTGACCACTGTTGTATTGTGTAAGTGTTTATAATTCTTTGGGAAGAAATAAAATTGTAGCTATAGATCCACATGCTGTTGTATCTCCAGAATGTATAATGCCAGGCTTCTAGGAATCATTTAAGAGTAAATGAAAACCCTGTTCTTTCTTTTTAACACCGTGTTCCTTGTTTTGCTCTCAATTAAGATTTAGAGTTTCTACAAAATCCTGTTAGAAACAAGTGAAATTCTTTCAGAGACAAGTGAAATCATTCTTTATATAAAATATTTCTATAGGTCAAAAGCATACCAATTTTCCCCAAAAGAACAGCACATGCACCAGAAATTTTCACTGTTATTTTGGCTCATCCCTCTCCGGTTGCTTTTTCCCTACCTTTTCTTCTCTCTTCTTTTTTCTTATGCTAGAGAGAGCACCTTACCTTTACAGCAATTCAAGTCCCTCAGCAGGATGCTTTGCAGATAAAATTTCTCTTTTGTATAGAATGCACAGTTAAGAAATAAGCTGTAGTGGTACATAACTTTTAAAGCCACTAGGCCTTTCTACATGGTTGCCCTTTTATCATCCTTCTCTTTCTTAATATCTCAAGTGTACTTTGAAACAGTAATATGCCTTTTCTAGTATTGTGTTACTTGTTCCTTGATTCTTTGGTATTTAATATTTGATTTATGTATCTAGAAGTCTGTGATAACAGCCCTTAAGATTCCATTTTAAAAAAGGAATGGATGTATTTAAAGGAATGGATTGTGCCTTAATGATAAAAATCTTTATTTATTGTTGTATTGTTGGGAATTTAGCCTTCAAAATTAAAGGATTTTTGTAGAATATTCCATATTCCAAACTATTAAAATTTTTTTCAACTTTCTATCTATAAAGATGATGTATTTCTTCATTTGTAGTCAGAGATTTCTTCTTTTAGTCCCTCACTAGATAGCTGCATTTTTCATTTGTTATGACAAGGTATATGATAGTGCTTGGATTTAATCCTTATTGTATTTTAGCAGTTAGAATGACTTGAAAAATACAGTGTGAATTATGTTATTAATTTTTTTTATCACTTTCTGAGTAATTTTCGTTCAATTTCTCTCATAAGACTTTTGTCCTAGAAATAGAGTCATTTTGTTATATACAGAATTAGATACATTAATTCATTTTGCCAGTGACGTTGATTAGTAATACAGAATCTAGTGTCAGGCTGACTTGGGTTCAAGTCCAAATATGCCACTTCTCTGTGACCTTGAGCAAGACAAAAATTTTATGGTTTAGTTTTTCATCTCTCTGATAGGAATAGCAATAGTATCTATCCCATTAGGCTATAGAGAATATTAACTACGAAAATACATTTCAGTGATTTCAGTCATGATGACTTCAGTAAACACCAAGTGGATGCTAGCTAGTACTATCTGCATTATTAATATGGTGATTCTCTTTATGATGAGCAGAACAAAATCATTATTAAAAGATGAGTCATGAGGTTTTTTCACATTTTAATATTTCTTGTGATTTCCTTACCTAACTTCAAAAGTTGTCATTGGCAACTAAGGAATGTTTCTGTCCCCCCGACTTGGAGAGTCTTCACTTAAATAAAATTCTCTTTGAAGGTACAAGCAGAATTCAATGCATAAAAGACTTGGTTTTAGAGTGAAAGTCTCGGGTTCCAATTTGGGCAGTACCCTGTGCTGGAGTGTTCTCTTGAACTAATAATACATTTTTACATTTCATTTCATTGTTATGAAATAATAATAGTCATGTTAGATGATTGTTTAAATAAAAAAGTATATGTAATGGCACTGTAGATGCCTTGCCCATGTTCTGTTTCCTGAGCAAGTGTACCCATCCCTCAGCTGCTGAGTGTTGGCTGCTGATGGCTCACAGCTGCCCCCTTCCCCAAGAATTTGCTTGGCTGGGAGCTGCCTGTCCAAGAAAGTTACGTCCCCTGCTAACCCCTGGAGAAACCAACAGTCATGGATGGATTGACAAGGGATTTCAAAAGGCTGAAACCCTTCCCTTAAAGTAGGAAAACGTCTGTGGTGTAATTCACATTCTATAGTTCCTTGTGGAATTCGGCTAAAGCTAACCTTTAACTGAGACCACATCCTTGCATACCTCCTTTCCCTGTGCTGACTGTTTCACTTCCTTTGAAAACATATTCACAGTATATCACATGTGTCAGTATCCTTATCTTAGGCTTTGTTTCTTGAAAACAGATCTAACCAAATATATGTGAAATGCTTTAGCATAATGCCATGGTAAGCAGTTTTTTGTAAGATAATGTGATAGACCATCATGGGACTTTTTAGAATACCTTATAGGGGAGGAAAATGATTCGCTCTACTCTTCTAGGTTCTTTTGGCTGGTCTATTAATTAGACATAATACAGATTAAGAGGAGAAAAACAAATTTAATTACTTATGTCAGAGAGCCCCATAAAAATACGAGACCCAAAGGAAGGTTGAGAAGTTAAGGCTTATATGTGACCCTGAGCTAAGGAATGGAATAGGGCCTGGGAATTCAAAGGGAAGGAGGGTGATTCACAGGACAATAAGAAGAGCAGATGTTTGGTAATTAGATATTTGTCCTGCTATATGGTTAGGTCATTCAGATAAAATTCACCTCTGGCAATAGCTCTCTTTCTGAGCCAGACCCCTTATCTAGGTTCTTTAAGATAGTTAAGGAAGAGGTGAAAGTATTTCTTGAGTTTTCTGGGCCTTGATTGACTTCAGCTCAAATTATTCACATGCCAAAGTGGCACATTTTGGGGTGGCCTGTTTTATTCCCCTTCAACCTCCAATACTGAGATTTTAACAAGCAAAGCATTCAAGTTTGTTCATAAAAAATTAAACTACAATGGAATAAAAACTGTACTTAAACAAACTAAAGAGTAGATATCTTAACCAAATTTGTAGAGCACCTACTATGTACCCAAACTGTGCTAGTTACTAAGAAAAAATGGTAAGACAGATGATTTCTACACACACACACGCACACACGTACACATACACACTTACATAAAAATCTCAGTGACTTGAAAATTTCTGTGAAATATAAAAAATATAAATATAGAGAACAACTAGAGGTCTAAACTTGGAAGTATTTAGGGAAGACTTCTTTGAATAGGTGTCAGTTTGCCTGAAACCTAAGAAATATGGAGGGGCTGCTGACACAGTGTTTCAGCAGAGAGAATATCATCATGTGCAAAGACCTTTAGGCAGGATATATTTGACTTTTGCCAGAGAATGCTGATGTGTCTGGAGTTTACTGAGTGAGAGTGGGCAGAGAAAAAGTTGAAAAGAGAGGGTGAGATCACATTGGATTACATGCTTCACTAGAAAGTTTGGATTTTGTTCTGAGTTCAGTGGGAAATCACTGAAGGATTGTAAATGGTAGGGGTGGGGAATGATATAATTCTGTGAAAAGATAGTGGATTATAAGAGACAGGAAGGGAAGCAAGGAAACCAGTTAGACTGGATGAGGGATCATATTGGACAGGATGAGGGCAGTCACAGTAAAGAAAAGAGGAGGTATTTCTAAGAGAGTATTTGCAGATGATTAAATTTTAGTAGTTAGGGGTGAAAGTAGAGTTTGTGGGTAGATTGAATGTTAGGTAAGGGGAGGAAAATGGGAGAAATCAAGAATATGATGCCAAAACGTGGTGAAAAAAAACGAATTTAGGAGAAAGAGGTTACTTGTGGGCACATTAAATGTGAGAATGTACTAAGACATTAAAATGGAGAATTGTATCCAACATGTGCTGGAAATATTTATCTAACATTGAACAGTGTAGAGATAGTCTCTAAAGTTTGGTTATTGATGTGTTTAGTTGGGAGACAGTATTGAGAAAGAGAAGATGGCCTAAGAGTCAATATTTAAGTTGGCAATTAGAAGGATTTGGGAAGAAGACTGGAAAGGGAGAGTTAATGAAAAAGGAAGAAAATAGTAAGGCATGGTCACATTGAAGTGTGTGAAGAAAAAAAGGAAATTCAAAATGTTACATTGAGTGCTCCAAAAAGGTCAATTAAAGTGAAATTTGGGGATGAATATTCTATTGGAATCTGCAGCTTACAGAATTCAATCAGATGACCTTAAAATAAAAGTTACAGGGTGGTAGAGACACAACCAAGTTGGAATAAATTGAGGAATAAATGAGAGATGAAGAAGTAAAGGTAACATCAATAGAAAAACTGTGGGAAAAAAGAGAAATAACTAGTTGGAATGGATTATGAGAGTCATGGAAACATTTATTTTTAAACTAAGAGATAGTAGAATATTATGAATGTATATATTTTTATTTGACTTCAAATATTTCTCAGTTTTGAGCATTTTATTTTTAGTTTTTAGTTTCAAATATCCTGAAGAAAAAAGATGGTTTTAAGTGCATGTTTATATAAAACTTACATGTAGCAGATAGTAAAGAGTTAAAGAGTAAAGAGAAAAAGTGGCAGCTGTTTGCTACAAGTTTATAGCTTTAGATCCTGACTGTTTTGTTGCAGCCAGGGGACATTTTGAAGTAAGCAGTTAGGCAGTAAGTCCTTGTGATATAATTGGATACTGAGCAAATTACAGCCTCAGAGTAAGCCCTTGTAACCTTTACACTACTAAATTCAATAAAACCGCAGAAGACAATGAAAAGAAAACATGACTCAGAAAAGAGAAAACAACTGAAAACTTGATGTATCAACCTGTTGTTTGAGAAATTCTGTAGATTTCAGTGGAAAGGGCAGTAGTTAAAATAAGAACTACATCTGCTAATTATAATAATAATGAGGATGCTATTTATTACAAAATTATACATTTGTCAGCTCTGAATTCTTGAAACTCTCTTCGAAATAATGAATTTAGGCATTCTCAAGTCTTTTTGCCTTTATTTTTAATAGCTTTCAGATACTATCCACTTGGATCTCAAGTCTCAAAAGGTATGGGGAGATACTAATTAAAATATGTTCATACAAACAAGCTAATGTTAACAATGGGGATTTTGATAAGGTCTTTGAATCAATATCCAAAATATGGATTGTATTTCATAATATAAAATGAAAGTATTATTTCTGAGACTTTTATATCAAAATAGGTTGTTAAAGTAAGAAACAAACAAAAGATAATAGATCTTGATTAAGGTGTACGAGCCATTTTCAATTTATCATGGCCTTTGCTCTTAAGGATAGAAAAGCTTATTAAGAATTCTTCATGTTATGGGAACTTGAACTCCTTAGAATGTTTTCTATATTATTATTTCAACGCTTTCTCTGATCAGTCCCAATTGATTTTAACATAGCTAAAACCTTCCAAGGATTCTCATTCTCCCTGGAGATGATTCCTGAAATAAAATGATTTAATGCTTTGGCCATGTCAAAGCCTTCAGAGATAATTTATTTTATAATCAGTACCATCAGAGAAGTGATGCAGTTGTTTACGGTGGAGTGGGGAAATTAAATTAAACATTGGCTCTCTGAGTCTTATCTGTATTTTATGTATGCCCATGGATTCAAAATTCTATATATTATTGGTAAATATATTATACCTATCATGTTTAGAATTCAGTGCTGACACTTTTGAAAAGGAATATCACAGCAAAAGATCTGTTTATGCAAGAATTCTATTAGCCTTTATTCAGATTACTTTCTCATTTTCTTTTCCTCCTCCTTTTAATTACTTCTTGTTTCTATTCTTGCTTGTTTATAAAAGCTTGAAATGAATTAGCATACTGTCTTTAGTTTCTTTTCTCTGTGCCAAGAATTCTTAGGCAAACGCATCCAAATGGATGCTCCCACCACTACTGGGCTTACCTTCTGATTAGTCCTATGCATTCCTACAGTATTAGGTTCATACCTCTCCTAGATCATTTATCCCATACTTTTGTATTATAATTGTAATGTGGCCATTAACTCCTTGAAATCAGAAACCTCTCTGGTTCTTACCAATCCTTGTCCCTGTGATTTGCCTGGGGTTGCAAACGGAACTGAGACTGTTGAGTCTATTGGATATTGCTCCAGAAAGCCCTGGATGCTTCTTTGTAATGGTGTGGTGTGAATTCTATCACTTGGGAAAATTTTGCCCTCTTTGTAACCCAGATAAAAACCTCCTAGTAGAGGATGTCTTTTCCTATGACTGCCTGTTCCCAAACCTGCACAGTTTTTATCCGACTCTCCATGTCCCAGAACTTTCTGTTGGCCTGGAGCACCAGTGCTAGGTATTTGCTTCCCCACAGATCCAGCCTTGGCTCCAGCCATTAGAGAACTCCCCTGCTTTCAAAGCAGGCAAGATTACTTGGCAGGAGGGACTGGACTTTTTGAACTGCAGACGAGGCTCTGAGTAAAAAGCGTACACTTGTCTACATCCAAATATGAGCAGTAAGATCAGATGTACTATCCTGTGTACAATCAGATCAAACTGAAATCTTGACAACCACCTCACCACTCACATTCTATATAGCAAGTAGTCTAGGGCCTGGTGTGATGACTTGGCCTAGCAGTGTAGCTCCCTGCCAGCTTGATCTCAGCAGGTGAGCCCTCAGAGTAGATAGTAGGTAGGAAAAAAGGTAGCTGTAAAAGCAGAGTGGCAAAGTAAAGCAGCTCCCTGCCTCAGCCACTGACTCACATAAATACTGCTTTGATCTTGTATTTCATCCTTTTTTTGTTTAATCTTGTAACTTTTTTTTTTTTTTAAGATAAAGTAGGCTGGACTTTTCTTCTTTGTTTTTGAAATTCCTAAATATGTGGAATTTACCCAAGAGTCTTACCCTCTGGAAATCATGAGCCAAAGGCAAAATAGCTCAGGTCTCTGATGTATGTTAGGACCAGAGGCAGGAGTAATAGCTCAGCAGCAGCTCCACAGACAGACCAACTCTCTCTTGGCAGGGACAGCCAGTCCACTTTGTATACCCAAACCAGAGCTGCCTGCTCCACCCTTTTTGGAACTATGTTTAGCCATATATCCCAGAAAGATACCCTGATCCTCTGAGTGGAAATAAATAGACACTTGTAAAATGTAAGTGGGTCACTCTAGGTCTCAGGAACCCTGGAAGACCTTTCCAATAATAGAGGCATTTTCTGTGCTTATGCTTTTCAACAAATACTAAGAGAGCACTAATTGATTCTGTACTAAACTGCAGGGGCCACAGCATAATGCCCCTTTTCAAGGCAGACTTGCCAGCTGGATCACTTCATGTCCACCTTCACACCTTTAGTTATGACTTTTTAACTTATCCAGGCAGGATAAGAAACATCTAAAATTAAGCAAGTATAAAATCTAATATCTTTATTTTAAGGTTCATTTAGATGTTTCCCAGTCTTTTTAATATCCTGGAACATGAAGAAAATATATCTGTTCAGCACCGTTGGGTCAATATGCCTGTTTGCTGCTAGAAGTGATTGACCCAAGGACTGCCCCAGGCCCTGCCAAAAGCCCTGATGGTTGGAGGTGTCAGTATCCACATTGGTTGGAAATCCCTGGTCCACATATGGTACTCAGTTCCTTAGCATGGCATTTATGCTTTTTCAGACTGTTGCCCCACATAACCTCTTCCTACTTTTCCAAGGCTTCCCACCCTCCAGCCATAGATTCTCTATACATCCAGTATAGTTTTAAGCTCCATATATTGCAGGTGCTGTTTTCTACACGTGGAATACCTACCCAGTCTTTCTTCAGCTGCAAAGTTCTACTTATCCTTTAGGATTCAGCCAAATATTCATAACCTGTCTTTTGCAGAAAGATTTAGTTATTCTTTTGTCTCTGTTTCATTAGCATTTCATTCATATAACAATCTTAAATTGTTTCACATTAAATGTAATTATTTATTTATTAATCAATCACTCTGAGCAAGAAAATGGAATTAACTTTCAATTAATCAGCTTTATATGCTAAGTACGATGCATTGTGCTTTTACATACATGATTGAATTTAAACCTCTAAATTCTGTAAGGTTGGTTGTTGTAAACCATTTTTATGAGGAAACAGATATTTTAGCATCATTCTATAGTTTTCCTAAGGTGAAATATCTGGTAAGTGTAAGTGATAGATAATGGATTTCTTTGGATGGTCTCAGACTTCACTGGCAGTCTTTCTAACACAGTTCTTTAAATCCCAACCTAACATGAAGATGCCTATTAAAATGCTTAACGAATAAAAGAAGGGAAGAATAAAGGGATGAAGGGAGGGAGGAATGGAGGAAAGAAGGAAAAAAGAGATAAGTAAACCAAAGAAACTACAAACTACCAAACAATTTCTCTGGGATTGTTTGTGACACATGGGCTTAATCAGCTTTTGACTTTCAAATAATTGTTGGGCTATACCTTAGGGTTTAGGGGTATTGTAAATATAATGGAAAAATGAACTAAATCCCAAAACATTTTATGGCCCCATTTTTTTCTAAAAATCAAAGTGAATATATTATAGGAAATACCACAAAGTTTGTCTAACAAAAAATAATTAGTAAGTCTTTAGAAATTATTAAGAAAATAGCTTTTATCACTTATAGAAGAACCCTTTATTATAAACTTATAGAAGAATCCTTTTTGTGAAGAATTGTGTTCAGTTTCAATATCTTGAAGTTTAAATATGTAATTATGGATATATTTCAATATCTAACATTGTATGAATGGCATTTAATGTATTCCATAGCTAAGTTTGGATGAAAATATTTTCATAAATTATGCCATTTTTAATTTATTGTGATAACTAAAGTGATATCTACAACATCATGTAGTAAATGTAGCTTAAAAAATGCAGATTCTCTTTATCAAATATGCCATTTTAAAGCAAATATCTGATACCTATATTTCATACCCTTGTAGAATTAAATCAAGATTGTTTCCCTGGCAGATGGCTACATGCAAGCTAATTACAGCATGATTAAGAAGAGCTGGAATGTCACAAAATGATAAATTACCATAAATAGGATAGAGCAAAAATCAGAGTCAACATTTATCTGACATAGTCTTTTTATGAGGGGTGTGAAACACTGATCTGCTTTATTTATTTCATTTTTCTTTGCCTTTTTTGATTTTCCTTCTCAATAAAAAGAAGTCAAAATAATATTACCAAAAGTGTCACAAAAAAATACAGATAAGTCATTTGAAATTCTAAAATCCTCAGTTTCAGTGTTTTCTAATTAAAAAACAATACACAAACTTTTTAGAAATGTTCTGAATAGAGAAGAGTAAGAAAACAATTATCCATAGTCCTATTACACAAAGACAGTATGCTTTGTCCATGTGTTTTTTGAATAGTTGTAATGGTAACATGGCCATATGTTTGTCAGCAGTATTTGATCACTTTCTTGAAACAAGATGGGTAGAAATGTAGATATGTGGGTACTTTCTGTCTACCAACAAGAAGCATTTAGGAATTATAATTGAAAGGAAGATTCCATTTATAAAAATCATAAAAAACTGTAAGGATCCTAGGAAAAGATAAAACAAACCCTGCAAAGATTTTAGAAAATCAATACACAAGCTTCCTGAAGATCAAAAAATAAAACTTAAGTAGATAAATATACTATATTCATTGATGAGAACCTTCAATACTCAGAATACATAAATGTATATCACGAATGTTGACAAACTAAAATATAATTTGTCTAAATGAGTAATTCAGTTCAAAATATTTACAGTTTGTCTTGCTCAATCTTGTTTAAGAAATTCATATGTACCCTACCACTATAAATACTCTATGTATTCTTTTAAGTGTTTTGACATATTTGATTTTCTTTTTAAGTTTCTATCAACCTGGATTTGAATTTCTATGTGGTATGATAAGATATATACAGATTTCTTAAATAAGACCCATCAAGCCAAACCGTAAAGAAAAATAATGGGTATACTGATTTAATCAATATGTAAGTTCTCTAAGAATATAAGAAACTATTAAGAAGTGAAAATATTATCCATAATCTGATTGAAGGGATTTGTAGCTTATATCATATGAGAGAGAAAACTTTGTACTACAGATAGTGAAACTTTGTACAGATTATTTAAAAAATTAGATCTGCAGTGCAGTGTGCTTGAACCCAACTAATATTTTTAAATGATAAGATGGATTATCAAATCACTGATTTGCATAACTTAAGTTGGAAGGGAAGAAACAATGATCATTAGAAATATAAGTTCACTAAAAATAAGGCTTATCAGGGTAACTTAATTTTCCTTCTGAAGGAGTTGCTGGAGAAATGCTGTAATCAATGTCAGTTTCAGCAAGACACTGGCAGTCATTTGCAATAGCCTTATAGAAATGAAGAAAAATAATCAAGCTCCAGGACTGTTGAAAAGTGGATCATTGTCTACTTCAATGTAATTCTTTAATGTCTGTTACACAGCTCTACTTATAGAAATATCATGTTTTAGCTTAATCAATACAGTTGATAAAAGATATAAAATGTGTTTTGTTAAAATCAAAAAGAATGCAAATATGGAACATATAAATAATTCAATAAAACAAACATAATGACTGCCTAAAAATGAGGATTTACTTTGACACTCTGGATAATGGATTTATAAATTATAGGAAAGCTTAGACAAGCAGATTTAGTTCTGCTATGGCCAAATCTGTTGAAAGGAAAAAATTATTTTGGCTGGGAGAGTAAAACACTAAGAATGTAATAACTGAGTAGTGACTTGATGGAAAAATAGGGTTTCATAAGGAGAGACTGGAGTGAGAGCTGTTGCAGGTGGAGAAAACTGCATGTGTGCGAAGGCGTAGAGAAAATTTGTGAGACATATGCACAAATGGCTTGAGTATCACTTCTAGGGGTCAAATTAGAGGAATCTTGATTGCCACATTGTGTGGTTGTGACTTTATTTGTTAAACAGTGGTATTGAAGTTAATTGAATTTGAAGGTTATTCTTCCAGCAGAATGTAGGATGTATTAGATTAGTGGGAGACATCGTGAGGAAGACAGTTCCAGTAAAATGCAGTTCTGAGCTGTGACATCAGTGATGGATGGGATTGATGGGAGAAAAACTGTAAAGGTCAAGTCATTAGACCTCTAATACTTGCACACAAGGCATTTTTCATTTGAGAAATATTTATTCTTTGGCAGGTACTGAAGATAAAACTGTGAACAAAATCAGGCAAAAATCCCTGCTCTCAAAGAGCTTATTCCTAGTGGAGAGAGACAGCTAATAAACAAACAAACAAAAAAAAAAACACAAATAAGGCATAATAAGTTAGGAAATGAATGTTATAGAGAGACACAAAGCAATGAAGAGGGAATAGGAAGTGTGGTGGGGACAGAAGACTGTGCGTTTTTTTATAAGTTGATCATTAAGGGCCTCACCTATGTAGGTGATGTTTGAGTGAAGACATGAAAGTGGTGAGGGAAGCAGCTCTAGGAGTATCTTGGGGATGATTTTTCCTGGTGGAAGGAATGGCAAAAATAAATGCCCTGAGGTAGAAGTATGTCCTTCTGCCTCAAAGGGACATCAGGGCCAGTGGGACTGGGAGGTTAGGGAGGAATTGGAGAGCTACCTCCTGTCTAAGGCCAGTATAAGGGCTTTGGTTTTTACTCAGTGGGAGACGGGAGCCATGGGACAGCTTTGAGCAAAGAAATGTTGTGATTTGACTTGTATGTTAACAGAATCACTGTGACTACTGTGTTGAAAATAGATTGAAGGGTAATAAATTGGAAGCAAGGAGACCAGTTAGGAAGTTACTAGAATAAGTACCTGGAAGCAGAGAATCGTTATCCCAGCAATTTAAGTTGGAGAAAATGTGACTGTTAATGGGTGAATCCAACAGAGCAATTAGGAATACCAGATTTGTGATAAAGATAGTAACGCTGATATTGGGTCAGGTCGAATTTTAAGTCCAGGTAGTGCTTTGAAGAGGATTTATTAATCTAGATTTATAAGTCATCTGTGCCCAGAGCTTATTAGCCGGTATAGAAATTATGTGGAAAATGTGCCTAGTGAAAAAATTACTGAAATTTCAAAGGAATTAAAAGAGAAGCATTAAAGGTAAGTAAGGGCAACTCTCTCTAAGTCATTTGAAAACTGTCAGAAGACAAATCAGATATTTTCTTCTGCTAATCCCTCTCTTCTTAACAAATGATCTAGGACATTGGACTAGCTCAGGTTTAAGTCACAGCATCACTAAGAGGTTTAAATGAAAATCCTCTATGAAAGTGTTAAATCCAAGTGAGACCAGAAAGAGAGAGACTCACATTTGAAAGCAAGTATCATATCGAAAAGGTTCTGATTAGCCAGAAGATTTGAAGCAAAAGGTGAGAAGCAGACATGCTGTAAGTAACTCATCTATCAATGAGTAGATAGTAGCTCAGTAACCTTTATTTGCTCTTGAGCTACCTGTGACTGGGGCTAGGATGTGTGTCAGAAGGCTAAAAGGTATAGCCAGTAGTAAGCCTGAGGAGAGGATAAAAGCCCAAGTGGATGGATTGTTATAAAATTTTAGTTGCATACTAGGAAGGAAAATATGTTTCCCCAGAAATGGTGTGTGTTGCTTTAAGAAGCATTAAAAGTTACCATTAAACCAAAAATGAGGGCCCCACATCAGACATCTTTTTTTAAGTGGAAATTCAGGCAGCAGTAAGGAAATAGTGTTAGTGATCTTTATATCAGTCCCCAATTCTAAAACTATGAGACTGACACATCATTTTGAGCACAGAGATTGCCTGTGATAGCTTCTGCTTTTTATTATTATGCTTGTATTTATTTGTCTATTTATAACTTTTCAAAGCCTTTGACAGGAGAAACTCAAAGATTACTGTTCATTTGTTGGGTCCTACCCATGCAGAGAACTTTTACCATAAAGGCATCAGCATTCTATATTTCAGCCTGACTTTTTAGGAATAAAGTAGACTTTAAAATGTGATCCTCAGCATAATCTTGGAATTCACTCAATAAATTTATGTACTAATATAGAACTTGAATTTACTTAGCCCTGGTGTGAAGAATCCTTTTGAATGAGGGCTTCTATTGATTGAAAATATAGATCTTGTCAGAAAGAATAAGTTTATCCAGGAAACATGTCCTGTGCTACTGTTTCAGATAGCCCTGTCAGGACCCTCAGAGAATTGTGGAAATTGAGAATGGCAATCCCCTACTGGAGGCAATCTGTGAAACAATTAATAAGCTATGTATCACTCATTCGTTTATCACTAAATAGCCTGAATACTTTTATTTCTGCTGACAACATAACAGCCACTGGGACATGTAGAGTTTGAAAAGTGTCACCAGAGAGCTGCCTTTTTTCTCTCATAAACTGAACTTAGAAATACTTCTTAAATCTTCTCTTTAAAGTGCTGTAGTATGTATGTGGATGTGTGGCCAGGCCCACCGAGAGTTGCTTTTTTGTAGAAGAGGTACTTGTACGTAATAATTATAATTCAAGGCACTGTATGCTTTGTGTCAGCTGAGTGACATACAAGCTATAGTAGGTCTGATATGCATGTCACCTACATCAGAAAAACCTAGAATACTTTTTAAAAATAAAGATTCCTTGGCCCCCTAACCTAAAGCCATAAGACCAAAAACTCTGGGGTAAAACTTAGGAATTTGTATTTTTAAAGCTTATTGGATATTAAATGTGGCACCCCAGAGTTATTTGTAAATGCTGCAATAAGTTCCCTGGAGGAAGATCACTTTCAGTTAGTCTCAATCCAGTCAAGCTCACTAATCCAGTTAAAGGTTCTCAGGCCTGGCTTCCCAATACAGTTAGTTGGAAAGTTTTACTGATTCTTAGCTTTCACTCCCCAGAGATTCTGATATTATTTGAGATTGCAATCTGACTAAGGGTATACATAGCCAACACAGCAGATGATATATTCCAAAAGTTAGAGTCTGTTTATAAGGCCATTCATGATATCATGTATCTTATACTCTATCCAGTAGCCATAGTGAATTACCTGCAGACCTCAAAATGATGATGATCGAAGTAATATTGGTGGTCACTGTTTATTTTGTTATTATTATATTCCAAGTATCAATCTGTTTAATCCTCATGAAAACCATATGAGGTAAAATATTGTTATTATTCCCGTTTTCCAGATAAGAAAAAAAAGTGACTTGCCTTAGGCCACACAGCTGGTCAGTGGCAAAATTGTGTGTTGAACCCAAGCAGTCTGGCTCCAGAGTGCATAACCTTAACACTATGTTAACCACACATGTGTTATACTCTCCCCACATCTCTCTTACTTCTTTGAACTATGTCATGTGTATTTACACTGCCTTGAAATATCTTATTCCAACCTCTTATAAATTTTCCCGTCTTTCAGTTCACAGCTCACATGTCACCTCCTGCAGGATATTTTCCGTACCTCTCTACCTTGGGAACTGAAATTCCTATTTTAGAAATTGTCAGTCTGTATATATATACACATATATATATATATATTTTTTTTTGGTCTGTCCACATTATTATGTGAACTCCTTGAGGGAAAAGACTGTGGTATATGCATTTTTGTAGTTGCCTTAATAATGTCTGTAGTATAATAACTATTCAGTACTTGTTGACTATGTGAATGATTAAGTGGAGGAATGCATCACTGAATGTATATGGGAAAGCAAAAGTGTATTTTGATCTCATAAGTAAATTAAGTTAATCAAATTGATTGAAAGGCAAAGCCAAAAATGTGTCAGGAGCTATTATAAAGCTACTTGAATTTCTGACTGTGGAGTTTGGATTTCATTTGATGATAGTGGGGGGATTACTGAAAGATTTTAAATAAGGAAGTCACATGATACATATGGTTTACACCCAGAAGAAAATTTAAACCCAGGAGGACCACTTGGGAAATCCTGTAAACAATTGTTAACATCTCAGATCACCCTGGATATAATTTTATCCCTATTTAAGGAGTTCTACCTCTATCTACAAAAGGCACACTGTGACTTATGGTGAGGGATGGAGTGAGGAAAATATGAGGAATGAAGGAGTGGTGCTAAGCCCATATCCAGGAAGTGTGATAAGGCCATAAAGTGTAAAAACAGTTGCAATAGTCAGAAAGGTAGGGCACATGCTGCAAGAGAAATAAGAGTAATTCAGAACAGAAGCCAGGAAAACTGTCCATGGAAAAGGTGTACTTTTAGCTGATGCTGGGTGAATGGTAAGGGGGAGAGCCTGGAGATTTAAAAAACCCAGAATTACCAGTAACGACAAAAGGAGTATTTTCTGAAGATGAACCTAGCAGCAGTGTAGAGGATAGTCTAAAGGTTGGCAACCTGGAGAGCTAAGAATGATTTTTACATTTTTAAATGGTTGAAAAAAATGTTTGAAGAACATTTAATGACATGTGAAAATTACACAAAATTCAGATTTAAATGACCGTAAATACGATTATATTGGGATACAACCATGATCATTCATTCGAGTATTGTTTATGGCTCTTGTGATTGCACTACAGTGGCACAGATGAAAGTTGCAGCAGAGGCACAAATGGCCCATAAAGCATAAAATATTATCTGGCCTTTTGGTTTTATAAGACTGGAAAAGTTAGAAGCATAGATCAATTAGAGGCCTTACTTAGGGTAGGAGCCTTACACAGGGTATTGCAATAGCCTATGAATAAAATAATAAAGATTTTATCATTCAGCCTTTTTAAGTTGAATTTGTTGAAAGCAATGTCATCTCAGGGCTTAAATGGCAAGGAGTGTAGGGCACAAGAAAAGAATTAATGGTGGAGTGCTACAGTAAGGGCAGGGGTTCTATATAGAGTAGATCTGTGGGTGAGTCTGGCCTGGAGAAGGACTAGGAGGCCAGATTTGAACAGAGCTGTGGGACCAGGAAGTAATACATGCTTTGCAATGGGTGCATGTGCTAGTACTAAGGTAGAACCAATGAGTGAGCCAGAACTGAACTTCAAGGGAAGGACAGGAAATTAGTTTCTTGACCAGAGTAGGCACCTAATAAATGATTACTAAAGGGACTAAACTAGAACTGATAGGGCAGTGAAGCAATGTTGAGACCATGGAGAGTAAGCAACCAAGAACCCAGGAAGGTTGTGCAAGAGTGGGCACGTTCCAAGGAGCCTGGGTTCAGGGTACGAGTGGCAGTCAGTCTTAATACTGAGCTACTATTTCTTATGCAACTTGTATTTGCAAGACACTCAATGCACTTTTGCATGTTATTTAGACCCCTTACATTACACCTGGCAATGTAGGTCTGGCAGACACTATGCCTTCCATTTTACATTTATCATAATGGAGAATCATGAGTCTCCATGTAACTAACAAAGTTTGGCCCCTCATTTTCATGGGTCCCTTCCCAGGCCCAGGTGACTTTATCTTAAAGGAAACCTCAAATTATGTAATTTCAAGACCGATAAAACTTTGATCTGCCTTTGTGTTTCACCTAACCTAGATGAAATTGGTTGGGGCTGGAACTTCCAATTGTGTTCTTTCTACTGCTTTCCCACTGGCTGCCTTTGTATCTTTCATGGCTAGGTGAGCCAATTCCTGTGTGACTCACCTGACAGATGAGATGACAAAATTCTAAGCAAGCAACAGATGGAAAATAGCATATGAACAGCAAAAGCAGCAGTTTCTAACATAACTACTTGGCAACCAAACACAGATGATGAAAACTACCTGAATCCCTAAAAAGAGCCACCGCATTAAGGCCTGCATATTCAATATTCCTTTAGTGATTTGTTACGTGAATGGCTAAACTAGGTTTCCAGGTGCCCTCTGTTATTCACAAACGCATAATTCTTATGACGCTACTAAAAATAAATATTAGTATAGAGAAAAGAAAGTTTAGCTTAAAAAATCCAGCATTTCTATTCGACTTTCATTTATTTTCCCTTTAGAACAGTTTAATAAGTGCATCTTTACGGAGTGATATAAGACAAAATAGTCACTAAACTGATCTAAGTAACTGCTTAAATAAGGGGAAATAAATGTTCATTTTATAAGTAAATATGTCATTATGTACCAAAATGAGAATAAAATGTTTGCATTTTATTTTGAAAAAGATCTTGAATGTAACAATTATCAACAATATGAAAGAAATATTTCTTCTAATCAGTACTTCAAAAAGGTGTATTATTCTCAGAAAAAAAATGAATGGTTATAATTTTATTTAGCCTATTTTATATGACAAATTTTCATTTTTGTTTCTTTCTGATTTGTCTAGAAAGGATAATTTCAGTCCCTGTAAGAATCTATTCACACGTGTTTGTGTGTGTTTGTGTGTGTATGTCCATGTGTGTTTGTATGTGTATAAAGTTTTCAACTTTCATTGTAACTGAGTAGCTATTGTGGATACTTTTCTTCTTTTTGTTTTTTTGTAAACCTTTCTAAAGATAATGAGATTTTGCCTCCTCCTCCCATTACCCTCGCCACCATTTTTCATTTCTGGTATTATTTTTTTTAATTTCCCTCTTTGGGAAATAATGAGGATGATTCTGCTTAGCTGTGTTTTTGAAAACTTTAAACTAAATTGCATACACATAATGTGATTTTAAGTAGTTGAATGGGAACACATTTAATTTACTTTCCTCCTATAAAATGTTGCAGACTAACTCTTAAAAAGCACTATATCCGATAGGCACTCTAAAGCAACATTTATCAGAAGGACTTGGTTGCTTATTAAAAATACAAGTTCCTGTGTCTTAGCCAAGTCCTACTGAACCTGAACATCTTAGGCTGTAGACTGGGGATATGCATTTTTAACAAACTTCCCAAGTGATTCTTACCCACATTAAAATTTGAGAACATAGACTTATATATATAGCCTACCTTATTTAAGTCCTAGGAGTGTTACAAATTTATTACGATGTAGTTGCTAAGAATAAAAGGATATTCTTTATCCATAGAGGGAACTTGGGAAATCTTAGCTTAAAAACGTCTGCTAATTAAGATTCATGAAGAGAAATGGTTTGTTGATAGGAAGACTTTTGCCTGGGTCATTAATTTTTAGAAAGGTTTATAATCTTTCAGGATTTAGATTCATCTGGAAATACACAAGGGTTTGCCAACTGACACTAAAATGAACAGTTGAGTGCTTGAGTGTGGTAAGAGACATTAAGAAAACAGAATGAGTTGTTAGATAAAATGTAATGTTGGGGAAAAACTGTCCTCCAGGCATCTATGTTCTTATAAAATGCTTGAAAATGATTTTTCCTCATAACAAATCATATATGTACTCTTTTCAGAGCTATAATTATTAAATAGCATTCTGATATTTTTCTTTAGTGCTCCTTTGATTCTGCATTTTTAAATAAAAATAATATATTTCCTAAGGGATGACAATAATGAAAGGTGTAGAATGGAACACCGTAGAAAAATCAGTTTTACATTTTAATTTGGAAAAGTTTGGTATGACATAATTAAATATCATATATTAATTTGCAAATCTATTTAATTTTCTGTGCAATGTAAAACATGTTCTATACTTATAATATGATTTTCCTAGTATTATTAATAGTTTCTTATACAACAGACAATAATACAAATATAACCAGAATGCTAATCTTCCAATACTTTAATTATTTAGAGAAAATTGAGGTATGTACTTCATACAAATACTTGGAAATACAATTTATCTCAAGATGATTGGTATCACTACTGGAGTAGATAATACTGCATCCCAGAACTACCTCAAATCCATTTTTAGCTGCTGTATAAACCAGGGTGCCTGAAATAGTCACAGTTAACACCTGTTATTCCAGTCTGCTTATTAGTAGTGTCCCTTTTCCTCTCAGTTAACCTGACTTAGATAGCAAATTATATGCTGACCCTAAATTTGACATTCTCTTGTACTGGTAGGTAAAAGCTCCTTCTCCCCCTTAAACACTTTCACAGATCTTCTCTTTCATTACTATCCCAGGTAGGTCATAGAAGCACTGCACAAGAGACAAGAGGAATGGGCTTTCTAGTTTGACCTTCTCCCTCAATTTGGAGATGTTTGTGTTCATAAGTCTCATCACTTTTTGTTGGTTCCTGGCCTCTTGTGTTGTATAGCACCTTCCCAGAAGTGGAAAAATGTCTAGGTAGATCTCTGCTGCTGCTATTTTGGTAAAAGGAAAACTGCTTGGACCTAGATCCAGCCTTCACACAAGCCTTGTGTCGGTAGTGCAGATGAATATAAAAATAGTAGAAATACTTTAGCACAGTTGTTAGCCTCTGGAGTTAAAAAGACCTGGGTTTGCAACATGGCATCTTCATTCACTTGTTGGTGTGATATTGGACATCTCATTCAAACTCTCTAACCTTTAGTTTCTCTGTAAAATAAGAATATTAACAGTCCCTTTTACAACAGATCTAGCCATTCACCAAGGTGACCCTGGCACAGAGTGTCCTGGGACAACCCCAGCCCCCACCCAACCCAGTACCAGCTAGCTTTCAAGGGTGGACCCCAAGATTGCCCAATGCTGATACCTGCACCATCCTCAGCTGGCCTGCCAAAGCCTCCTGACACTTACTGTCTTCACAGGGGATGCTCCTGCACAAGACCATACCTTTCAGACCAGGAGAGGTACCTGTTTTGCCTAATTCATAGAAACAAACACAGAAAGTCAAAACAAAATGAGGAGACAGAGGAATATGTTTCCCCCAAAAAGAATGTGTAAAATTCCAGATAAAAACCCTAATGAAACAGAGATAACTAATTCACCTGAAAAAGGGTTCCAAGAAATAATTATAAAAATGCTCCTCAAACTTGGGAGAAGAATGGAGGAACACAGAAATTAAAAAAAAAAAAAAATACAAGGAAGACTTGATCAAAGCTGAAGAATACAATAGATAATGAAAAATACAGGGAATCAGTAGCAGATTAGATGATACAGAAGAATGGACCAGCAATCTGGAAGACAATGGTGGAAATCACTCAACAGAATAGGAAAAAGAAAGAGAATTTTTAAATGAAAATACTTTAAGGGACCTTTGGGACAACAAGTATAGTAATGTTCACCTGAAAGTGTTCCCAGAAGGAGAAACGAGAAAGAAAAAAGCAGAAAACTTATTTGCAGAAATAATGGCGAAAATTTCTTTAGCCTGATGAAAGAAACAGATATCCAGGTCCAGGAAGCACAGAGTGTCTCAAAGTGAACCCAGAGAGATCCACCACAACACATAATAATTAAAATGGCAGAAGTTAAAATTTTAAAGGCAGCAAGAGAAGAACTAGTCACATACAAGGGAGCCCCTATAAGGTTTTCAGATGATTTTCCATTAGAAACTTTGCAGGCAGAAAGGAGTTGAATATATATTTAAAGTGATGAAAGGAAAAATTTACAACCAAGAATACTTTACCTAGTGAGGTTATCATTCAGAATTGGAGAGATTAAAGTTTCCCAGACAAGTAAAAACTAAAGGAGTTCATCTCCACTAAACTGGTCTTACAAGAAATGTTAAAGGGTCTTCTTTAAGAGAAAAAGAAAAGCCCATTGCTAAAAATAAGAAAATATTTGAAAGAAAAAAGTCTCACTGTTAAAGGCAAATATATGTTGTAAAGGCAGTGAATCTGCCTCTGAAAAAACCAGTATGAAGGGTAGTAGACAAACTGTCACTACTTGCAGATACTACATGCAGAAAACCCTAAAAACTCTACCAGAAAACTGCTAGAACTAATAAATGAATTCAGTAAATTTACAGGACAGAAAATCAATATATGGAAATCTGGTGCATTTCTATATACAAATAACAGATAGTCAGAGAGAGAAATTAAGAAAACAATCCCATTGCATCAAAGAGAATAAAATATCTAGAAATAAATCTAACCAAAGAGGTTAAAGAGCTGTATTCAGAACTATAAGACACTGATGAAAGAAATGAAGATGTCACAAATAACTGGAAAGATATGCTGTGCTCATGGATTAGAAGAATTAATATTGTTAAAATGTCCACACTGCTCAAAGCAGTCTACAAATTCAGTGCAATCCTTATCAAAATACCATGGTATTTTTCACAGAACTGGAGCAAATAATCCTAAAATTTGTATGGAATGACAAAAGACTCCAAATAGCTAGAACTATCTTGAGAAAAAGGAATAAAGCTGACATTGCACTTCTTGATTTCAAACTCTACAACCAAGTTATTATCAAACCCATATGTTACTGGCATAAAAACAGACACATAGATCAGTGGAACAGAATAGAGAGCACAGAAATTAACTCATGCTTATATGGTCAGTTAATCTACAACAAAGAATATAAGAATATACAACATGGAAGCACAGTCTGTTCAATAAATGGTGTTGAGAAAATGACAGCTGCATGCAGAAGAGTGAAACTAGGCCACTTTCTTATACAATATACACAAATTTACTAAAAATAGGTTCAAGAGTTAAGGTAAGACAAATCATAAAACTACTAGAAGAAAACATCAGCAGTAAGTGCTTTGACTTTGGTCTTAGCAATATTTTTTTTAATCTGTCTTCTCAGACAAGGGCAACATAAGGAAAAATAAACACATGAGACTACATAAAACTAAAAAGCTTTTGCACAGTGAAAGGAACCGTCAACAAAATAAACAGGTAACCAACTGAATGGGAGAAGATATTTGCAAATGGTATGTCCAATAAGAGGTTAATATCCAACATTTATTAAAAACTCATACAACCCAATATTAAGAAAACAAAAAATTTGATTAAAAAATTGGCAGAGGATCTGAATATATATTTTTCCAAAGAAGACATACAGATGGCCAACAGGTACATGAAAAGATGCTCAACATCACTAATTATCAGGGAAATGCAAATCAAAACCAGAATGAGAAATCTCACATCTGTCAGATGACTATTACCAAGATAAGAAATAGCAAGTGTTGGCAAGGATGTGGGGAAATGGTAATCTTTGTGCACTGTTGATAGGAATGTAAATTGGTACAGTCACTATGGAAAGCATTACGGAGGTTCCTCCAAAAATTAAAAATAGAACTACCATATGGTCCAGCAGTTCTACTTGTAGGTATTTATCTAAAGAAAAAGAAAACTCTAATTCTGAAACATACATGCATCCCAGTATTCATCGAGGCTATTTACAATTGCCAAAATATGGAAGCAACCTCAGTGTCCATTTATAGATGAATGGATAAAGAAGACACACACACACACACACACACACACACACACACACACACAATGGGATATTATTCAGCCATGAAAAAAAGAATGAAATTTTGCCATTTTTTGACAACATGGATGGACCTAGTAGGTATTATGCTAAGTGAAAAAAGTTAGACAAAGAAAGACAAACACTGTATGATTTCACTTATATCTGGAATCTCAAAACAAAACAAATAAACAAACAAAACAAAAACAAACTTATAGAAACAGTGAACAAACTCATGGTCACTATAGGGGAGGAGGGTGTGAGGATAGGTGAAACAGGTGAAGGGGATTAACAGGTATAAACTTCCAGATATAAAATAAGTCATGGGCATGTAATGTACAGCATAGGGAATATAGCCCATAGTATTGTAATAACTTTGGTGACAGATGGTAACTAGACTTGTGGTGAATATTTCATAATGCATAAAAATATTAAATCACTATGTGGTACACCTAAAACCAATATAGTATTGTAAGTCAATTATGCTTCAATAAAAAAATTCTTAGTAGAAATTAAAAATTAATTTAAAAATTTCTTAAAGTTCTTCTTTCTTCATACGTCTGTTAGGAGATGTGATTGAGTTAAGAGATTGATCACAGTGCATTACACATAGTACCTATTATTTTTGACTATTTCTACCACCAACATAACTGTCATCAATACTCTTCCTTCTAGATAAATTATACACTTCTAATAGAAAAATGAAATATTCTAAGGACAAAAGGGATATATGTTAGCACTATCCCTATCTGTCACCTTGTTCAAAGATAAGAAATTGCAGGAAGTTACCTAACCCATTTATGCATTCAATCAACAAATATATACTAGTAGTAACCGGAAACAATACAAAGGAAAATAATAATGGCACAAGTGTGATGTTATTTTAAACCCTCTGCCTTTCAACTGGATGCCCAGGGTAGTTCAATCACAATTCTTCCTTAGTAACCTCTCCACCTTTTTCTTTCCTCCCAGATATCAATATTTAAAGTAGAAAATTTTGATAACTACATCCTATCTCTTCCTGCTTAATGGAGGAGGTATTAGGGATAGTCTCTTGTATCAGTTATATATTTCTGGCCTCACCTGAGCTTACTCATATGTATATATAAAGCAGACAGGTTGCCTGGGGGCTGTGCTCAGCTGAAGAGGTGGGGTAGCTTGTTCTTCATCTTCATGTGGTCTGTACTCCTCAAAAAGGCTTTATATGGCAATGACAATGTTCCAAGAGGGCAAGCTGCAGTGTGAAAGGACATTTTAAGCTTTGGCTTGAGTCACATTTGATGATGTCGCATTGTCCAAAGCAAATCACATGACCAAGCACAGAGTTCTTGTGTGAGGAGAATATAGAAAATAAAACTATCAGGAGGGTTAATACATTGAGAATCATTAATATAAACACCTATCTCAATTATCATATTGTAATTTTTCGATTGAACAAAAATACCCCTAGTATGTGTGTAAGAGTGGGAGGATACCTTTGAGCACTGTTTATAGCCGAGCTGAACATTAGTTCTCTCTTCTACTTCAGGCATGAAAGAACTTCTTGTCTTATTTCTTATAATAGAGGGGAGAATTGAGCACTCTTATAATGCAGCCTTAATTTAGACTCTAATCTTTTATCATTGGAAAGCACTAATGTTTCTAACTCCATAGAAAAAGCAAGATGAATTATCTAGTTTTATTCTGTTCTCATGCTTATAATGTGTTGTACTCTCAGTTTTCCCTAAATAATTTTTGACTTTTTATGTATTTTCTATTTTAATTTAAACAATATTTTTTACCACATTTTTAGTTGCAAGAAAATTAGAATAATTTATGGCATTAAAATGCATTGCAACAGAAAATTTGGTAATGATTTTTAATGTTATTCTAAAATTCAGTAATTTGGATTTGTTCTTAAAAACATTGCCATACGTGTCTGCAAAGGTATGTATATGTTTATAAATAGTATAGTATATGAAAGATAAACTCACATTTTTTTTACTTGGAACATGAAGTATGTAGTATAATTTGCTTAAGAGTTGGAAATTTTTGCCAAGTACTTTTATCATTGTTTTTAATATAATTGTTCAAATGATCAAGGCATAATTTTTAAAGTCCTTAATTAAATCAACAGCTTATTTTTTTTTCTTATACGAAGGACCAAATAAATCATATAGTGAATTTCTTAATTATTTAGCCTATAGCTGGACTTTAAAAAATTACTTAAAGATCTGTGAATCAATTCTACTGATGTAAAGAGTGAAGTAATGTAAAGGCTTGAACCAGTCTTCTTAGTGACTTACAGCAGTCAGATTGTTTTTATATTTTCATATTTGAAATGACTTCTCAGAACTCCTGAAGCTGCAGAGCAGTGTTAGAGAGAAAATGTCTTTCTGATCTTAACTGAAAGCTAACTTCAGAGCTTGGGTTTTTCATTCTATGACTGGGGAGGGAGAATTATCTCTGCTTAAACAGTGGAGTCTTTAGATTATTTAGTATAGGAGATAAAGACAAAGATAAGCCTTGAGTAAAAAATACAAAAGTGAAACAAGTGGAGAATAAGAAAACTGTTGTTTTCATGGCTATACGAGCAGAGAGAGGGACCCCAGAAGAGAGGAAAGCAAACAAACACCCCTAAGTATCTGATTTTCAGAGTCATTGAACCTGATATCTAAGAATCAAATTTTTCCTCTCAAATGATTTTTCTTTGTAATAATAGCTATGCAAAATAAGACCAGCTGTCTCAGAGGAAAGCACATTTCTTTCTCTTGCATTCCAAATAATTTCATTTGAAAGGAAACCTTGGACACCTTAGGGCAATCCTGTTTCTTGGGGAAGATAATCATTTTAGGATATGATAAGTGTAACACACATTGCAATTCCTGTAAGATGTTTCTCTAGTGTAGGGCTTTATCTTTTCAGTCATTAAAATGAATAAATTATTTCAGATATAGTTTCATCAAGAGTGTTGTTATGTGAGCGTACAGGAGGGTCTCACAATTCACCTAAATGCATTTCTGAAAACTATAAAACAAATTAGGTCATCAAAAATGAGCTCATACTTTCATTCTAACAATTTGATCATTGAGAGTTTTGTTCCTAATGAAGAATTTAGCACCAGGGTCATTATAGATGTAACTAAAATAATTAATAGAATAATTAGGTTGTAATAACTATTCGTAATTATTGAAACTAATTTCTTAAGTACATAAAATAGACAAATGTGTTGAACATACTCATCGCAAAACAAGAGCTAATGTTTACTGAACACTTCCTGTATTGAAAACGTTGCATCTAATACTTTCATGTATTATGTGATCTTCTATTAGATGCTATCCTCTTTTTATAGACAAGAACACTGAGGTTGAATAACCAATATGGAATCAACAGTAATACCTAAATTAATTATCTTAAGTACCTAATTATACTTTCTTGCCTATAATTTAGGGAAACTAATGTATTGCAGAATATATATACAGAATGTAAAGTAATTTCATCAAATGAGCATACATATTATAGTAAAAACTTACATTTAATTAATGACAATTTTGATGACCTTCTAGAATTAAGTAAAGCTATTTTGCAAATGATTTGGATGACCCAGATGTCAGGTGAAAAAAGTCCAATGAATTTCTTCTTTTGTTCATAAATTTTCTCTTAACAAAGTATTACACATTCAAAATGATCAATTAAGTAATATCCTGCATTATTAAAGAAGGTCAGCTAACACTCAACCCAAGAACCTCACTGGTAGACCCAGGAACAGAACCCCTAGAGTAGAAAAGCCAATAATGGTGACTTGGGTGTATTAGAGATTCCAGTAGACTGATGACTACAGACATTAGAAAATTAATTGAAGAAAAAGTAGCTAAAGGTTTTTCTTCTAGGACCCAAACACGAAGAAATGGAGATGTGAAAAGTGGATTACAGAACAGGTGGAGGTGGATCTATGGGAGGACAGGACTTGGATGTGAAGCAGAAATTGGACAGGATGGAAAACATGTATATTCCCTCTTCAGTGATATGCTTAAGATCAAAATATAGTTGGAAAAAAGATTCAGAATGGGAAAAAGGAACAAGGTTGAACTGGAGAGCTGAATGAAGGTGACACTGCCACAGTAAATGCTCATATCTCAGTATGCAAAAAGCAGGGTCTGTACTTTGAACCCAGAGGTTCCTTCCTGTTGTTCTTTTACTCATGGAAACTCTGAGCAGCTCAACCCTGTGAGAAAGGATCAGTCCTTTTGTTTCTAGATGCTGATAGAGTTGGACAGCATGCCCAAAAGACAATATATGATTAGTTTAAAATGGAAGTAGCTCTACCACTATATGTTTATGGTAAGTGGAGATGGGGGAAGTATAAGGAGATGAGAAAGTAAAAAGAAGTAAGACTGGGATGTTGATAGCCCATCTTTGGAAGTCACTTAAATAATACTGCCCAGGAAGGAGCCAAGATTAGATAGGAAGTAAGAAAGAAAAAAAAAATGATCATTCATTCATTTAACAACCTTTTAAATACCTATACTATTGCTGTGCTGCGTGCTGAAAATACAGACATGAAAAGGCACATTGTACACTGAAAAGGCTCTTAATGTAGTTGAGAAAGTAGGGAAGTATAGCAAAAATTATATGGAGGTACAGTAAGAATCACAAAGAGGTAGTCATAGAATGAATGGCTAAAGAAAGGACGCTAGTTCAGCCTTAGTCCTTGGGAAGTGGAGAGGAGAAAGGAGGTGAAGATTCCCAGAGAATCATTGCATCTTGAAGGTTGAATGGAAATTATGCAAATGTATAATGGAGGGTGAATATTCCAGGAAGACAGAGTGACACAGAAAACATTTGTAGTTGCGATGTAGCCTAGTATGTTTAAAAATTGAAAACACAGCACTGATGGATGTATCAGTCAGAGTCCAGTTAGGAGACAGATACCACACAGTAAGTTGGACAGGAAAAATTTAACATGGAGAATTATTAACTGTAACAGGATTTGAATAAATAGGGATTGTCTAGAAGGAAGTAATGAGAACTTTAAATAATAAAGGAATAGTTGCTATAAGGAGTAAGCACCAATCCTAGAGCTGAGATAAAGCTCTTACTTAGTAAGATCTTTCCCCATCCCTGAACCCTGTACCTGCAGAGTCAAGGTCCAGACTGCTGGAGAGAGGACATGGCTGTAAATCAGTCACCACATGGCAGAGAAGTAACTGGGATGCTGAGTTGATGGAACTTGCTGAAAGTTTGCCCTCTGTAGCTTGCCATAAATTGGCCCTCTAAAGTGTCAAAGAAAGCTGTTCACAAACAGATGTGTCACCAGTGGGTACAAAACTGCCTGAGGGTTGGGGGAGGGAAATAACTCCATGGTAGAGTGCATACTTAGCATGCATGAGGTCCTAGGTTCAATCCCTAGTACCTCCATTAAAAAAAAGAAAAAGAAAAAGAAATGTTGTGAAAGATTGTTTAAAACAAAACAAACAAAAATTTCCTGACGGTTCGTGGGGGAGTTGCTGGCTGTTCCTGGCCACTGTGCACTGCAGGAGCCATGTGCTACACAAGGAAGCTGCTGGCACTGTAAGAACCTAACGCTGGAACAGGTGTTGGACAAGCCACATGCCTGGCAGGAGCAATCCAGACCTTATATCAGAACCAGGAGTGAAAACCCCTTTCTCCTCGAGTGCCCCTCTGTCTCCCAATACTGAAAAAACTTAACCTCATCATGGCTGGTAAAGAAAAAATACTAAATGACCTAGCTCCATTTTCTCAAAGCTAGCAATAAGGAATAATAGGAAGCTGAGGGGAATAAATTGATAACTGGCCCAACAGATTACAGAGTGACAGTGAAGTTATTGTGAATGATGTTGGAGAGGGAAACCAAGGTCAGAAGGTTATGGACACAAGGACCAAGGGCCTATGGGATACCATGGTATGAACTCCCAAATCTGTGAAAGAATCTTGGCTCTGGATCCAGCTCTATATGAAAATAGCTGTCCAAGTGCTGACTTTCTACATACACCTTGAGATTCTAGAGAGAAATCCAAGGAAGAAAATTTGTACACTTTGTCATGGAGTTAGCTCTATTTTTCTTTAAATGTCAATTCATATAAAACCCATAACCTCTTAGAACCGTATGTGGCAGAGTGTGAATATCAGATTTTACCCTGACTTGAGCCCAATGTATAAATAAAATGAGCAGTGATTAAAGGTATCCTTCTGTCCAGCTTTCAGAGAAATTCACCTTCACCCAGCAATCCTAGACAGATTCCTTTCTTGAAAAATGCTCTCAAAGAGCCAGCTTCCTTTCCTTCTTAGCATCTTAATTTGTAATTATATATTAATACTCAGTATTTGATTAAGCCTATATTGCCCACTAAACTAAGCTTCAAGAGGACAGAGACTTATTTTTGCTCTCTGAGTACCTTGCACAGTAGCTGGCACATAGTAGGATGTCAACAATAAGTGTTTCTTGAATGAATAGCTGAACAAATCATTTTAGATTTTGCCAAAATTGTCTTGATAGCCCACAGAAGTTTCTATTCTTTTCGGTGCCATTCAGAAATAATGATATCTTCATTAATCTCATTTAAGTGTGGAATGCTTCTAATACCAACAAATGATGTTGGCCAAGGTTTTCCTATTTATGTTTTTAAAATTACGTATCAGGTGTTTTTATTTCTCCCTCTCATGCTCAGAGTTGCTATAATGTCTACTCTTAGGGAAACTCCAGCCCTGCACAGCCCCGCTTCCTCCAGCCACATTTGTTTCACCATGATTGCTGCTTCAGGATTCCTTTTTTAATTAATGACTGTTCTTTTCCCGGCAAGCAAATAAATAGGAAGCAGAAAGAGCTTGATTAAGTTATCTTTTTTTTTCATGGTTGTTTACTGCTATAGCCTATTCAAAATGTATATACTCACAGTTTAGGTAAAGTATATTTGAGTTTGAAAAATTTACTGCCAATCAAAAATATATATACCTGGTATGGAAATTAATACTTTGAGCTGTGACTGTCAAAATTCTTTGAACTAATGGGCCTTTCTAGGGAGTGCATTATTCAGAACAGTTTAATATATGCAAACAATGCACAAGGAGATTCAGAAAGATATAAAATTATTGTCAGCCTGAACAAAATTTTCCCGATCTTTAAAGGGTTTTATCTATTAATTTTTAAATGCTGAACACAGTTGACATTTCAAATTCAATTGTTACTGAAATAATCACATCAGATCTCTTGGTTAAATGTTAAAGTAGAACCCGTGAAATATGCATGTTACCTAATCAAGGCAAAGGGACTTTCTTCTGAATGAGTGATTTTTATTTAGATAAAATGTTAGATGCCTTCTGTTTAGAAATAAATTATCTCTTAAGAGTAAGATGCACTTACTCTTCAGAGAAAATTCAAGTGTGTGAAACTCAAGGGGTTTGTGCAGCACTTGTTTCATAGTTAACTTATTGTGTGTTCACTGTTTATGAGGCAATAAGTTTAAAAACTTATAAAACTCAGTTTCTGATGTCAAGACAGTTAGACTCTGATGGCTAATACTGGGGAAATACATTATTTCAAGGCAATGTGTAATATTTCCCAAGGCCAAATTTCTTGAGGTATGCTATGTATATCTTTGTTGTCACATTAAATGAGTGTATGTGGTACTTGAGTGAACATTTTATAATTTATGATCTTTATACTTCTAATAAATGGAGTCAAGGAGGGAGTACAGCTAGTTTATGTATTTCTCTTGTTAATTCCTTGTAACCTGTTTTTAATCAGGAGTGTTTCTCCATCTACCATGGTCAAAATACCTAATTTTTCAGGAACTTCTTTGCCATTTGTTCTGCTGATGCAATCTCCTATATAGAACCTACACAAGAAAAAAAAAAAAAACTTAAGAAAGCATAACTTTTACAAAGTAATCAATCCCTAAGGTGCAAACATCTGTAATGGAAATGATGTAGGGATTGCTCAACATGTGAATTAAATGTGCTTTTTAATATATCTGAATATCAAAAAGTCATTTATACTGTTGACTTCAGTTATGAAACAGACTACTTGTCTTGAGATTTCTAGGTTTTAGGAACCTTAGGAAACAGGAGGGTTTCATAAAATATTTCCAGGTGAGTCCTACGGAAGACATACCAGTGTTCCAAATGGGATGGATTTCTGTTGATAAGGGACAAGAGAAGGAGATATGTTTATCTTATCAAAACAGAAGTCTGTGGCTATTACCTTCCCCTACATTTTGCAGTAAGCTGCCTCACTGAGGCCTTCTTAGCACATCAAATATCTAGTCAGCTATTTAGGAACTGTAGAGATTTCAGGATATAGTCTAATTACAAGTATGTGTTTTCATTTTTTGTTTTAATGAAACTAATTCAGAAATCAAGTTTTTACACGTCTAAGCTCCAAATGTTTCCCAAAGTATATCCAAATCAGTGCAGTAGCAGGCAAGACTCATCTAGGTATTAAAAAGAAAGGAATCCTCACCAGATAATGCAAATTGATCCAAAAGAGCAGACAGAATAAGAAACAGACACCTGGTTTGACAATTTAATAGGCCAAGAGGGAAAATTTGCTTTTTTTTTTTTTTTTTTTTGTACCAGGATCTTTCAGAATAGTATTTAAGCCTGTACAGTTTTCCAGATCAAAAGCTTTTTTCCTCTTCATAGTACATCTTCCATTTTGGAATTCTTTTTCTTTTTTCCTCACATACTTTGAGTAAATAATGGTAAATTTCTAAAGTGTTTATTGTTTACTTTATGCTAACTACCAATTTTCATCCTACTTAAAACATCTAAGTAGCATACTTTATATCATAAATTTATATCATATAATCCCTTGAATATTAGATTTGTTCAAATATTTATTCAGTGTTTGCCATGTACTAGGTAATATTGTGTTCCATCAGAAATACAGTTATGACTAAACATAATTCATGATCTAAGGAGCTTCAAATTCAGGAGGGAGAAACCTGTTTTCCATCTTACACATTTTAATTTTAAAATGAAAGATACAAAGATTATAATTAATAAGTGAAAGCTGGACAGTTGGATCTTATGCTAAAAAAGGGAAGTCTGTAAACAAATGTTAAAGTCACTAAGATCTAGGTAATTGTTGAAGAAATGATGAAGACTGAAATTACCCAGGAAATATATACAGAAGAGAAGAAATGGTGGTAGAGAAAAGAAAGACAAAGAATGTAAGAAACACAACCAAGTGGCATAATCAAGTCAAGGATAGTGTGTAGTAGGACAGTACAAGGGCAGAGACTTTCCAGAAGCTGGGACGATTGACATTCTCAATTATTGCTGAGAGATAAAGTACACTGAGGCTTGAGAATAAGCCATTGACAACTTAGGCCAATTAAATTAATCTTTGAGACAACCCTTTCTATAGGGAAGGGAGTAAGTTGTGGGAGTTGAGAAGGCTGATTTCTGAAATGTGCCGAGAGAGATAAGTGGCACTGGCTCAATAAGGAGTCATGGATAAAAGAAAATTTATTTAATGGTGGAAAAACTGTACTTAAGTATCTTTATGTGTGATGGAAAGAGCCATGGAAAAAGAGAATTTAAAACCCTAAATGAAAAGGACAGAACAAGCTGCAGGAGAGGGTTAAAAGAAGATCTGGAGTATAAGCAGAGGTGTTCAGTGTGAAAGGAAGTTAAAGCATCTCTTCCTCTGAAGCAGGAGGAAGCTTCAAAGGTATGTTTTGGATAACTATGGAGGTGAAGGGAGGGAAACTAAGAGAGGTCTGTGACGTGCCCGCCAGTAGGGCGATGATAATAAAGGCTTACAGAAAGAAGCTCAAGGTTTGAAATAGAGCTGTGAGAATAGAATAGTCAGTGAGCTACAGATGAATAAAAAATGCCTTTTCCAGAAGCACCTTTACCAGAAGGGCTTAGATGTATGCATTCCCATTATTAATAGCTTGCAAGTAAAAAGAAATAGTACTCCCTGCCTGAAAATAAAGAAATCAGTTTTCAGGAGGGTATATATGTGTTTGTATATCTATATGCATACATTGCTCATACTGAATATATGTGTGCATATATGTGCACATACACAAACATACATGTATGTGTGTGTTGAGTGAGAGGAAGATACTCTTTACTGAAACTCTAAGGAAGGTATTTCCATATAATGATTTAAGTATCACTAAAAGAAAAAGTGAGAGCTTTTCTAAAGTTAGGAGAATTCTAGAAACTTTGCCACCTTCTTTAGGAAAGGAGCTCTAACTATTTATTAGGAAGTAATCCACTTAAGGATTTCCCCAAATAGTATTTATTTGGGAGTCTAATGATGTAGCACATAACAGCTGTAAAGTGTTTCTGCCAAAGTAAACATCTGTTTTGAATAAAATATATTATTACATCAAAAATAGGTTTAAAATATGTTTTAAATTACTCATTCTTAAAGTTTGAACATTTAAAAATAGTTACTAATAGGATGTACTTCATGGTTATTAAGAATAATTCAACATGTAATTAATAGGAAAAAATAGAGAAAAAAGGTGCATACTAATAATATTTTTTCTCTGTGTAATGATAACAACAGTGTTTCTAAGAAGTATGGCCTCTGTTTCTCCCACCTCCCTAGCTCTTTCAGACCACGTGGTCTTGCTCTTGCTCATCCTTTTACTGGGATGCCCTGCCATGGATGTGGCATGACTGCCTCTCATTCTTCTTGACTTAGACCACATGTCAGAAAAACCTTCCTTGGCTGTATGATCTAAAAGAACTTCCCTCCCACCCCCACTACCCAAATTACTCTATGGTATCTTTTTTTGAGTTCCTTGAAAACTGAGATTATGTTTATCATCCATTTGCTTATTTGTTTATTCCATCTATCCTTTGACTACTATGTAATTCTGTGAGGGCATATACTGAGTGCCTGGAAAATAGTCACCACTAAATAAATATTGCTTAAATATGAATGAGCAAAATTAAACAACATATGTATTCTGTATTTTATAATTGGCAGTGTTTTGGGCTAAATAGATACATAACATGCAGCATTTTCCTAAAACGAGGCTGTTATGTCAGGACTTGGAGTTGGGGGAATTGGAGATGGAAGGCCATGGGGGCTACGAATAGCACTCCCATTCTCTGAACCAGAGGAGGTCAACCTTGACTTCTTGATATACTGGTTTCTCTTACTACTAGTAAATTACTGAGGTCTACAAATAATTTTCTTATAAAATATTATAGACCTAACAACATCATATCTCTGATATATTCACACATATTCCCATGTGGGAGAATAAGAACCATTATAAATAATCGGTATAGTATCAGTGACTATTTCTCAGGAAATATTAACATGGTGATAAGTTTGAATTACTGTAGTGTTTTTACTCTAACATTATTTGGCATTTTGAAAATGGTTTTAAATATCCATAGGAATGTTTTATGCATGCGAGGATCATCTTGCATGTGTGTCAAAGTAGAGAATAGTTTGAAAGCTAATGCTCAAAGTTAACTTTGTAGGAAAACAGGTCTTCTGGGTAGGCTGAATAACCTAAGCTACAGTTTCATCCAGGGGAGAGAAAGTGATCACTGTGTCTTTGTGTCCACGGTGCCTTATCAGTGCCTGATACATTGACTATGACCTCAACATTGCCTGTCAAATAATAGATTAATTAATGAAATAGATAAATGGTATGGTTTAACTGGCTTACCAAGGAAACCTATGACATGTTTGCCATTAATTGATAGAACTTTTATATTCTAGAACTTTAAGGGTAATTATGGTGATTATTTTCCCCATAATTAATTTGGACATCTCCCACTAGGAAAAAGGAATTAGATCCACTTTTTGTCAGTGATTCTAACAAGGTGGGGAGACTTTCCTAAGTGGATATTGTGGTTTATAATACCCTAGGCCATTCTTTTGAAACTTCATGTATACACCTCTATTCCTTCTTCAGTTTGCTACTCTTTTTACTCCTGACCATTTTGTACTCCTATGATAAAAATAATTGAAGTAAGCAGTGTTATTTATAGGAGACTGTCTTTTTTCTCCAGCATTTAGGAATGGTTATGGGTTTAGTTGGATCCCCTAAAAAGATGGTAGAGTCCTAATTCCCAGTACCTGTGAAGGTGACCTTATTTAGAAACAGAGTCTTTGCAGATTATCAAGTTAAGATGAGATCATTAGGGTGAGCCCAAATCCAGTATGACTTGTATCTTTATACAAAAAGGATTTGGACGCAGAAGCAGTCACTCACAAGGGAAGATGATGTGAAGACACAAGAATAACACCATTTATAAGCCAAGGAACTAGGAGGGAGTCATGGAAGTTTCTCCCTCACAGCCCTTAGAAGGAACCAATCTTGAAGACACTTAGATTCAGGAATCCTAGTCTCCAGAACTATGAGATAAGACATTTTTGTTGTTTAAACTATCCAGTTTGTGATACTTTGTTATGGCAGCCCTAGAAAGCTAACAAAGGGACAGAAACTAATTGAGAATCACAGGTTAGATGATGATAACTAATTGACATAACTTGAAAATATTCAGTTAGTTATGAGGGCTTTAAATAGAAAACTATATATTAATGTAAGTAATTTACAAATTTTATTTTTATATAAATTAATGTAGATAATGTTGATAATAATTCCGGGAAATATAATTTGCTCACTGTCAGTGGCAACTTGTGGCCTGAAAGTCAACTGTTATCAAAGACTTATTAATTTAAGAGTATTAAGGTTTTCCCCCTTGGGCACAGTACCAGTCAGCACTTAAATTAACCATGAAGTTCTTCTTAGGTGCAGGAGCCTACTGTGACGTGTGTTTTGCTCATAGCATGTGAGTCTTCTACTCCAGGCTTCAGATTAACTTTGACATCAAAAATGCTATAACTGCTTGCAGCATAGTAGAGCAAAGTGTCCTCTTGTATCTATCCTATCTTCTGTTATGTTTTTTATGAGGAGAGGATTCACTCCACACCACATATGATTCAAAATAAGAAACTATGGATGTATACTGTTAAATCTGTAAATTGAGATTACCTCCTCCCCCAATCAGAACAGAGAATCCTTGGCAGCAAATTGTATATATTTCATCAAACTCAGTCCATATTTCTTTTTCTCTATTCCATGTTTCTTTTTGATCAATACCATATGGAATGAAGAGAATTTCTATATTAAAGTAATGCTATATAAGCTCCCCTCTAATCTTCTTTTGAATATTGCCTGTTTTTTGGGGGAGGGGGGCAGGGGGATCAGAACATTTAAAATGACTGTTAGCAAAAGAGATTTAAGGAAATAATACACAATTATTTCCTCAAATCAAGACTAACTCAGACATCTCTTTCACTCAATCTGGAATTTCTGACTGTTAGAATGATTTCTTCACTTGAAGATAAGTTCTGCTTGAGAGAGATCCAAGGTGTGGTGATATCATGAAGGAGAAAAATTAACTAATCAGTCCTATTATTCAGTTTCCTAGTTTCACTATATTTCTAGATCACCAACTGGGAATAAATACAGTATAAGGCAAGCGCTATGGCCTGAATAGTTGTGTCTCCTCAAAATTCATATGTTGAAGCCCTAATTCCCAAAATGATAGCACTTGGAGGTGGATCCTTTGGAAAGTAATTAGGTATTGAGGGTGGAGCCCTCATGAACAGAATTAGTGCCCTTATAAGAAGAGATAGGAGAGAGATGATGTCTCTCTCCATTTTGTGAGGCTACAGCAAGAAGGAGGCTGTCTATAAACCAGGAAGAGGGCCCGCACCAAGAACCCAGTCATGCTGGCACCTTGATTGCAGATTTTCAGCCTCCAGAACTGTGAAAAATAATCATTAGTTGTTTAAGTCACCCAGTCTGTGGTATTCTGTTATAGCAGCCCAAACTGACTAAGACAGCAAGGGAACCAGACAATACCCTCTTCTTATTTCTGAAAAGAAACTTCAGGTTTTACTTTAAGAAAGGTGATACTTTATTTTGACTATACAAGGGAAACTGTGTCTAATACCGTCTGTTAATATCTTGGGAATCGGTTAAGCTTTTTAGAAGCGAATTTTAAAACAATATTAGTAATATGTCCTCTTCATAAAACAATATCCAGACAATTTGTAAGAGTTTATGGTAAAATAGTTTATGCCCTATTTCAGTAGACTCACTCATCCTACGTTAATATCTCTGTTGTAAGTGTGTGTATGAAAGATTATTGCTATTGATAATCCACTTATGGGTAAGCTTATGACTTGCCTCCCCCTTTGATAGAAGTGTAAATTGTTATTTTAAAGGAAAATGTATGCCAGATTCAAAAAGAAAAATCAGTATCTCACTATTTGGTTAATTTACATTTATTTGAGTTCTAGCAAAATTGTGTAGTTTTCAAAATGTTTATTGGTCATTTATATTTTTCTTTTATGAAGATCTGTTCATACCCTTTATTCATCTGCCTATTACTGATTAAAGTTTTTAATCAGTTATTTTTTATTTGAATAATAAATTTAGTAGAGTCACAAAATTTATATTAATTAAAGAAGAAGAAAATCCCAAAACTTTCATTTCTTATACCTGTAAGGAAACAGGGATAAATATGATTATAGGGATCAACAAAAACGGTAAACAATAAAGCAGAGTTGCAAACTTTGAGAAATTATTGTTTACATTTCAAAAGTCACAACATCATTCTCTGAGCTCTGGTTATCTAAAATGTCTTCCCAGTTCAAACAAAACTTCCAAGTACTGTTTAATAATTGGCAACAGAACAGGATTATACATTCTTATGCAGGTCTCCATAGTAGACTGAGGAGTACAGTTGATACTTTTGGGAATGTTCTCAATATACCATGTTATCAGAATGCATTTTAAGATGTAGAATGATGTCTGCTTTTCTGCACCTATAGTGGAGGAAAGGAATTTTATTTCTTAATTTTTTGGTATTTCTTTCTTGATGAATTAGGACAGTCTGCAGCTTCAAGGCAAAACATGGGAATTACATTAGTTAGTAAAGAGAGGGGGAAATGAAACCAATTTTGAGAAGCTTAAATTATACAGAATCAAAAGAGCAGAAGAGAATTTTAACAGATGAGGTATGACACATATATTTTACATAATTTTTTTACCAGTATGAATTTCTGTTCACTTAAAAATAAAGATAATTTTTATATTGATATGTGATTAGCAGAACTGGGTAATTAGATGTCACATCTCCCAAATATTTTTCTTTCTAATTTTCCATTTAAACGTTGACATTTATGGGTCATATTTTTACTACTGCAATAATTTAAATATTATGGGACTTCTAGGTTTTGTGCCTCACTTTTAAAGGCAATAATGATATGTTTAACTTTTAGAGAATCTATAGCACTATAACATATTTTTCTTTTCCTGAGTGAAGGCAAAAGATTTTTTCAGTTTTATATTTATTGTTATGAAAAACACATTTTACATGACACCATGTGTAGTGGATAGAGATTATATTTCTCTCCTTTTGTGACAGTGAGTAAATTAATTAATATACCAGTGCTCACTATGTGCCATATTTTAAAGATAATACAGTCTTCAGTGTATATCCATGTTAACAGTCTGTATGTGTGTGCAGAGAGAGGGGGCAAATCAATGGCAGAATATGGAAGCCTTTTCATATACTTTTGTGCTCTTTGTAATGAGTCTATTTTCCAAATCAACTGACCTCAGAAAGATGTAGTTTTCCTCATCTACAGCCAGAGAATGCTCCAAAATTGTTTTCATCACTATTTATACAAAAGACATCAGAAAAATAATACTTAAAGAGGGTGTGTAGTGAACTTCGGATTGTTTACAAATGTAGAATAGTAATAAGAATAGAAATTACTAGGTCTGTAGAAATATAGCTGATGACGTCTGGGCATTTCACAAATGGAACTAAAAAAAACCCAACTTACACTGAGAAATGAACATTCTCCTAAACTGTCAATTTAAGAATATATAGTATGCTTTTATATAAAGTGTACATGTGTATATATTTATTAATTTGACCATTTGTGACAAAAATGCATAGACCTATGCATTATATACTTTCATAGTTATATTTATACTGTAAGCTGAGAAACAGACTTTCAAAAATAATGACCTGCTCTTTTTTAAAAACTGGAGGAATTTTGCTATAGTTTTGTGTCTACTATTTTTATTTAAAGTGGAGGTGTTTTGCTGTAGTTTTGTTTTCCTCAATAAGATGCCACTATTGTATTTAGAAAGAAAACATTTTTGATAAATTGGCACACGAGTGAAAACATAATAAGCAGAATTTTCAAAATACTCTTGGTCTAATCAGTAGTTTAACAGAGATACTAATTAATATAGGATGAGTGAGTCTACTGAAGTGAGGCACAAACTGATAAAATTTTAAAAATATCTCCCAGAAATTATAAGAACAACTAAAAACAAATTATAACTTTAAAGATGAAGTGTTAAAGATTTTAAAATGCAAACAGCTTTTATAAATTACTTTAAAAATAGTACCGTCCCGACTGAAAATCAAAGGACAAAAACAGACAATTCCAACAAACATTAAAAGAAAAGCTAATAGGTATAATAAAAATGTTCAAACTCACTATAATCAAACATAAATTTGTGAGATAACTATTTCTCCCTATCAACTAATGCAGATTTTTTAAATGCTTATTTTTTTCTTTTTTTGGCCAGGGTCAGTTGAAACTGACACACTTTACTTCTGATGTGAATATAAATAACTATTTCAGGACAATATAGTCCTGTCCTTTGCCAGTGTAGCAAGAAACTTTCAATAGTTCATACACTTTGACCATCTGATTCCACTTCTATTCTAAGAATATGCACAGATATAGACTAGAACTTATGTTTACTATAATATTATTTTAAAAGAAAAAAATCTAGATGTCCAAATGTAAGAGATTGTTTATTGACATAATGGTAGTGAAATATGCACGCTTCCATTAAAATTATGTTTTACAATTAATGATAGGAGAAAATGCTAACTACATCTTGATAAAAGAAAAATTTAGGAAACAAAATTTATATATCAACCTAGAACAATAGTTAAACATTTGCATCAAAAATTCTGAAAGAAAATTTATCAGATTATTAGATATTTATCTTTGTGTATTGGGATATCATGTGATTTATTTCACATTGTATACATTTCCAATTTTCAAAAATGAACATATAATTTTTAATATTTTAAAAATGTAAAAACACTATTACAAAACATTTATGAATTAGACATGGGATTTATACATGTAGAAAACAGACAAATGTGGAAATAGCCTAAGTTATTTATTTCATTTGATTTTTAATGTCATTTATTTTATATATAGTACTTTTTCATGAATATTGAGTATTAAAATAAAAAGATTCACTAAATGTAATTTACTTTTTACCATTTTTAACCTGTTGTTAGTTTCACTCTATTTGGAATTTGCTCTATTTGTTTGACTCTTTGTTTCCAGTATCAGTTTGTCAGCTATGTTCAGTTTTTTCACCTGCTTTATCAATAATCTGTGCTGTTAGGGTACTGGCCATGTGTAGTCTTTTTAAAGCTTGCATTTAGAAAACCTGTGTTTAGTTTCAGTGCAAATAATTTATTGCTTTTCACTTTAGTATAAAATTCCACTGTTTATGCTATTAACTTTGTTCAGGATCTACTAGTTGCCTATAAGAATGGATGGCCTTGCAAGTAACACCCGTAAAATACAAATACTCATGAAAACTTACTTTAATCTTTGACCTGTGGCACAATCTGTAAGCATATTTCTTTGTTCTCTTATATTGTCAAAACTGCTGCTACATACCATTAGATTTATTCAGTATTGACTGACAACTTTTTTCACAATCTTTAAGATGTAATAAGTGTTAAAGTTCATAAACTCCTATCACTGTATGTTGAGAGCAGTCTGGTAAAATTTAACAGCCTTCACTATTTCTTATAGGCTCACTTTTCTTCCCATGTTACATATATTTAAATTAGAAAATGCTTTGGCTTTGATATATAATAAAATATCTTCTAATCCCCAGATTTTTCTGTTCTAATTTAACATCTCATTCTATAACTCAGATCTACCACATAAGAGCAAACCATCTTAACCCCCCGATCATTCATTCGTCATAAGAATTAACGATTATTTTGTGCTAATGTCCTTCAACTTATTCTAACAAATGTTTTTTATGAAGATAGATGTTTCCTCAAATTTACTTTCCTTACCATTACCATAGTTTTTTGGAAATGTGTTTCTACTTCCATTTCTTTATCTCTGCCTGGTCATTTCTAATTTATACTTTAATCATGAGTCTTTTACTGAACCATTCTTTAGTGACAATGATCTCATGGTTGATTTCAGTATCCCTCCCTCCTTTGTGTTTTAGAGTGAAGACTATTAATTTTTAATAATTGAAGGTTATTAACCAGTTGTTAGTTCGACTCTATTTGGATTTGCTTCCTTATCAGTTACTTCTTTTTCATATCACATGCTTATTATGTTGATTGTTAATACTACTTCTACAAAACTTCTGATATATATAACATAAGATTTATCCTGAGCTTTTTGCCTTTTTTATTTTTACCTACCACTTTTCTCTGTAGTGCTTTTATCAAGCTATATTTATGTTGAGAATTCACAGATCTTCTTTTTATTCCTAAACTTGTTCCTTTAACCAAAATCTTTACTTCTTATTTTCAGTGCTACCCACAAATGAATGTTTACCAGCACTTTAGATCTTTCTTTCAAATATTGATTTCCAGCTTTTCCATGTTTAGAAATTTATTTAGTAGCCATAGTCACACAAATCTGCAAACTTAAATACACAAAGAGAATCACTGAATCATTATGTTTAATAGTTAAATAATGAAAGAAAATCTAAATATTCCCAAATAGAGAAATGAGTAAATTAGATTATTGTGTATACATACCTTGAATTCTATTTAGCCAGTAGAAAGGACAAGTAAGTCTGAGATTAAAGCTGTCTATGATACGGGACAAAGCAAAAAAACAGCTAACATAACAGTAAAATTGTATGAATTCATTTTTGTTTAAAATAGAAATTGTATGTATGTGTTGTATGTTTGCAGATGGATATTAATGCTTATAAAACTGTCTATTAGATGCAGGTCAAACTGTTAAAACGCTTCTTCAAAGATTTAGATAGCAATGGTGCTTTTTATTAAAGTTTTTAATATATGTATGTATTTATATATATTTAGTATATAGTATATATTTATAAACATAGACAGAAGAGACCCTATTTATATTTATAGTATTGAGAAAAATTAAATATTTCATTATAGTAAACTTACTGTGTCTCTTAATTTTATTTATAATGTTCCTATGGAAGCAGTTTTATCTTACTTTTCATCCATTGCAAAACACTAATTGCTAAATTTTATTTGCGTCATGCACAACAAAAATAGCAGATAGAGGCAGATATCCTTGACTTATCCCATTCTGTCATTTCCTCTGTTGTGCTTGTACAACACTTACACATACACACTTATACACTGGCACAGTTATTTCTACTACCCTGTAATAACAGATTTCTCCGACTTTTCTTCATTATTATACTGGAAATGCTATTCTGTAGAAAGTTCTCTGCCTTTCACATGCTACACAGAGTCCTTTCCTCCCTAAGTCTAATGCAACCACAGGCAGGACTTTAAATTTATTCAGACATCCTATGTTCTTTGTAGGTACCATTCTTGCTGTCTGGAATTTCTGTCAGTATCTGTTTGCCAATCATTTACTATTCCTAAATCCAACTCAGTACTCATCCAATCAAAAAACTGTCCTAACTAATCCCAGTTAGTTCCAATTACGTGATTTGTGCTACTTTCTTTGTTCTCGTTTACTTGTATTTTGAGTGTTTTATTTTATATTTAATTTTCCAAGACATTTTGTTACATCTTTTTGTTGATTGTAAATTCTTTCAGTCTAATTTAAACCCATTTCTGAATGTATCTATGTAATTGGTATTTATAGACAATTTTGATTACAGGATTTTTAAAATATCTTTCATTAGTTCATAAGAAGCTCTAGAGCATGGACCTTGTGAAATAAATGACAAGAACCCTGTAGCATCTGATATAGTTTTGTGTACTCAGTGCCCTCAGGATAAATGTGTGATGATGATACAATAAATGTGAAAATAACTTACATATTATACTTCCTTGGCTCTCATTATTTTAGAACTTTATCTAAATATTATAAAGATCACCTGTAAATCTAAAGATAAATTTTAAGAAAGATCTTAGAATTCATTAGCAAAATAATACTTTCCATGATTTGAATAGTTACATAGAAGTACTTTCAGCACTTTAAAGTTCTTTGAATAGTGCCAGGTTGGCATTAAAATATTTTAAGATCATGAGATATATGATTACATTAAAATATTGCACTTTGAAATGACTTCCAGTAACAATTTTTTTAATTGCAGTATAGTCAGTTACATACAGTGTGTCAGTTTCTAGTGTACAGCATAATGTCCCAGTCATGCAAATATATACATATATTTTTTTATATTCTTTTTTATTAACGGTTATTATAAGATATTGAATATAGTTCCCTGTGCTATACAGAAGAAATTTGTTTTATATCTATTTTTAATATAGTGGCTTGCCTTTGCAAATCTCAAATCCCAAGTTTATAACTGGCTCCTACACTTAGCTTAATATGACCAAGAAAGTAAAAATTTTATAAAGAAATGTTTCTTTCATTAAAAACAATTCACACAAATTATATGTATAGTCAGTATATGGAAGCTTCATTCTGCCTTTAAACATCACTCCATGAACTCAACCTTAGGAATTATATGTCCTCTACTTACCAGCTCTCCCTTTTGCTCTTAGAAATTTGTAGTTTGAATGATGGAGTAAAAGAACTTTGACAAACTGAGTCATAAAATATATCTAGCTTGAAGTAAATACTGCTATAAACATAAGTGACATAGAACATGGCAAATGTGTTCCTGTGCGGTGAATCTCTGATGGAGTGGCTGGATGCAGCCTTAAGCAAGTCACTTTGGGGGTACTGAAGAGTATCTAGTGCTCAGTGATAATGCTTTATATGAATCAGATATCAAAGCAGCTTGTTTATAGCCTAATATAATACATTTCACAGGTTCATATTTCATTTATAAACCATAAAGATGTTGTCAAAAATAATTTATTATGCAAACTCAGATAAAAATAGATAGTATGAGTTAAATGTTACCATATAATTGGGTTTGTTGTTTCTGTTTCACTTATACTTTACTATTTATTCTAGGCCTCGGAAATAAAATTGAACTTTGATTTTTTTTTAGTTTTACTTCTTAAAATACTTTTCATCTCTTTAGTTAGACAGACTGAGTATATTTCTCTCCTACCAATAAAATAAATCAAGAAGTCCTGTCTTTGAAATTGATGAGATAAAATTTAAAATTCCCATTTGAGAACTATTTATGTATATAATGACTATATAAATTCAAATTATTTTAATGTTCTCTGGAAATTATTGGATTAATATAAAATCAATATATAATAACTATTATAAAATTTTGAGCTATAATGTCTTCTTTATGTTGAAGTTTAAAACTTCTGTATGTAGCAAAAGCCTTATATCCTTCAGTGTTTATATTCAATTACAATTTAGATATGTGTGCCTCATTTTACTGCACTTCACTTTATCATGCTTCTCAGATACTGTATTTTTTTTTTTTTTTTTTACAAATTGATGGTTTGTGTCATCCCTGTATCAAGCAAGTCTATCTGCACCATTTTTCCAAAAGTATTTCCTTACTCTGTCATATTTTGGTAATTCTCACAATATTTCAAACTTTTTTATTATTATTATATTTTTCTTAGTGATCTGTGATCAGTATCTTTTGGCATCATTATTGCAAAAGCACTGCAAGTTGTTGAAAGCTCTAATGATGGTTAGCATTGTTTAGCAATAAAGTATTTTTTAATTAAGGTATATACACAGTTTCTTTAAACATAATGCTATTGTACACTTAGTAGACTACAGTGTAATGTAAACAAAACCTTTATATGCACTGGGAAACCAAAAAATATGTGTGACTCACTTGATTGTTGTGGTCTGGGAGAGAACCTACAGTATCTCCAAGTTGTGCCTGTATGTGCCAAGCAGGCGTTTCTTAGTTTACTTGTATTGTACTTACTAAAAAATGATTTTGAAATTTATTGATTTTTAAAAAAAATTATTGAATTTTAATGCAACACAAATATTAAATATCTTTATGTATAGTATATCAAGTATATATTTTAATGTAGTTTTACAATATTAAAGTTATTACTGTTGTACTCCCAATAATAATACAGTTAGGAAATGGAAAGTGTATTAAATCACAAGGTTTACCAGGAAACATAAATATACACACATAAATGTATACAGACAGAGATATGTACATACATATATTGGCAATTATTTTTAAACATTCATTGGTTATATTTTACTATTTAATATTTCAAATATCCTGAAGATTTAAACATCTGCTTAAAATAGTAATGATTTAATAAAATTATGCCATAGAGAAAAGTAAAAAGATTTTGTACATGGAGAATGTTTTATTATTTTAATGAATACTTTTTTGAATTACTAGTTTCAATATCTAAAATATATTAATTTATTGCTTTTTAAAAGTTTCAATTTTAGCCTGTTATCAAATTGCATATTATTAAAATTATTTTAGTGGCAATTAAACATAATAGGATAATTAGTTGAGGAGTAGGTCTCAGGGCTTTGGGGATCACTGCAAAACATATTGAGTTTAGTCCAGTAGAAAAGCAGACATGTTTTGTGACATGGGCACTTCACAAAGGAGCCTTGCCTTCTGTCCAGACACCACCCTTTGTTAGAGAAAAATTAAATGATTCTTTTCAGGAATGCCTAGCCTGTAGGAAGAAAAAGATCTGGTTGCTCACAAGAGCAAGAATCTTGCTGGCTCTAGGTGAAGTGGGTTCTTGGACATTGAGAAGGACAGTGGTATAGCAGCTTCTGTGCATGGAATATCTTCCATTCACCCACACTGCAAGAAGCAGTGTAGGAGTTTGATGGACAGACTTCTTATGAGGTGTATTTCTGAAGACTGAACTTTGCTGCTCTTCCTGTCTTTTGGATTACTCCCCACCTTAGTTCCAGTGCCTGCCTGGGAAGGGGCTAGATTTGCCCCGTCACTTTTTGCTTGAATTGCCAGCCCCTAACATCATCTCCCAGTGTCAGTGTCCCTGGATTCCCCCAAATGCTAAACACCAGCTCAGTCCAGCAAAGCTTGATCTGCTTAACATTCCAAATGAAAAAGATAATAGCTAAAAGCAACCTCTGGGTCTGACACTCCAGACACTAAGGAAGTTTGGGAGAAGGAATGCTGATGGTTTAGCACAGTCTGTTTCTAAGGGCACATTCAGTATGTTTTATAACACCAATAAGACGTTGAATAGATCCTGGACAAAAGCAGGATCCTCAGTACCTTCTTTTATGCCAGGGTTCCTTGCCAGCTCTTGGAGAGGATAGGACAAAGGAAATCAGGATAGAGACCAGTGAGACATAATCACTCAGCAAATTTGGACACCAGGTATTTACCACTTGGTAGAGAAATATTTCATGCTTTAATAACCTATAAAGTTGTACCAGTGAGTGCTGGCTGAATATAAAGTCTGACTCTTATATATCTGAAAAATAAAGAAACAAGTTAAATATTATTATTTAAAAATAATTAGTAAATATCAAACCTGTTAACAAGATGCTGAATATTTTGTGATCTTTTCACAATCTATTCTTCTAACTGCTGATGACAGAATTTAATTTTTTACAAATTAAAATAGTACCTGAGTCAGTGGTCTATAAGCTTACTTTTCTTTAATAATTTTTATCCACTGATGCTTTGAATGATGGAATGTCAACATTCTGAAAGTCATGCAAAAATAGGTTTCCCCTTGATGTTCTCCACAAAATGGAGAGAATTCCAGGTTCTCAGAAGTCTGTCGTTTTCTATTTCTGTACGTTGTTTTAAAAGGGAGCTCTCTAAACAAACTGAAATCAAAACTCTCTAGACCTATTCTGTGAATCTGAGTATCAGTAGCTTTGAACCCTATGATATGTGAATGGTAATAAAATCTTCTGTCACTATTCACAGGCTCCATAGAAGGGCCAGCTTCCACCTCAAAGGAAGTTTAGAAGTGGAAAAGTGACTTTTCTAGAGCATTTGGTAAACCATCAAACTATAACCACTTAGAAAGTTGAGCACTTCATAAGTTTTATGACCTATCTAGCTTCAAAACCTGATGTAAAGCTAATGCAATGATGGTTTAACTGAAAACTCACAAGGAGATTATTTTCAACACTTCCTGAGTGAGGAACAGAACAGTATAAATTATATTGAAATTTTGTCTGTGTGTTTAATTACTGAGTAGAGCACTGGAATTGATAGTTTAAGTACTAATTATTTAATGTAATTATATTTAATTATTATAATTGCTATTCATATCTTATGTCCTAATAGAGAAACATCAAGGGCATTTTTCACAAAATTATTATATTCTCCTCGTGCTAGAAAACAGAATAGGGATTTTTATCTTAGTTTAGTTGAAACAAGCTATTTGCTACTTCATTTATTTCAAAATGAAATAAGTTACTAATTCTCTTTTTTTGACCAACAGATATTTTAACAAATGCTGTAAAGCCCTTTGAAATTAAAAAAAAAAAGAAATAGTTGGATTATTTGTATATGATTTATGGCTTAGAATATTGTGTACATTTACTTGTAGATCACACCATAAATTCACATCTTTTTTTCTCTTGTTGGGCATTACAGTATAAAGAAAGAGGTGGTTAGATGTTGTGATTTTTTTAACTCTAAGTTTATAATGTGTGGCAGTATATTCAGCTCATAAACGTGTAAAATACAGCACAAATAAGATCTGAAAATCAAGAAATGAAAGGAGAAAGCAATCTACAGGAACTGAAAAACGAATTCTAATTTATTGCCTCATATGACCCAAGTTTAATTTGTTTACATTTTACAAGGGAAACACTTATTTACCATATTCTCTTTGACATAGTACATATAAAGCTGAAATATTGTGTTTCAGCATGGATAATAGGGTCATTACCTCAATTTTAAACATTCTGTACCTGAAATTGGAATTCATGATGAACTGACTCATAGGCTAAACAAAATTACCACAAGTAAAAAAAAAATTCTAGAAATTAAGGATTTAAGATTTATTTTTAAAATTTCTTTGTTATATAGAATGGGAAATAGAACTCAGGCAAGTTATAAAGATTATACTTAAAGCCAAGAAACATGTAAAATTATATGTTGTAGAGGATAAAAGAGCTAGATGTTTATAACGTCTTGCTAATAGCACTAATAATTATAATGATCTCTAACATTCATAGTGTACTTGGCAGGTACACCCATTTGCCAAAAATTTTATATGTATTATTATATTATTCTTTACAATAGCCCTTAAATTAAAATATTACTGTTCTTCCACTTTATTGGGACAGTGGGCACAATCAACACTCTCCCAAGAAAACTGAGCTGTATGGTTTCCTATCCTGACCAATTTTGAGACAGTAGAGTGATTTGCAAAATAGACTTTCCCTAGATGTTCCACAAAATGTGGAAAATAGTCTTAGAAGTCTGTCATTTTCCACTCTTAGCTTTGTTTCCAAAAGAAACTACCAAAACTAATTGAAACCAACAATATTAAGATCTATTCTACTATGGGTCAGAGTATTAGAACCTTAAAAACAGACTGAAGAAAGCTATAGAAATCTATGTACATTGAATCATGTTTTTCAGAAAAGCCCAGGAGAGTTAATGATGCTCTAATTAGATAGTGCAGAGGAAGAGTACAGCTATTTATGTTCTGTTGCATAGGAAGTTCATACAGAGGTTTAAAAGCATAGGCACTGTATCTGAGGGAAAGAAGTTGAATCCAGGAGTAACCATTTAATAACTTTATGACCTTGAGAAATATGCACAATCTCTCTAACCTTCAGGTTTTCATTCTGTAAGATTAAGCTGATATATATGTTAAAGAATTACTGTGAAGATTATAGGGAAAGAATGGCCATATTCTGCTTAGTGTGGCCATGCTACACACTCATTGAATGTTAGCTACTTCTTAACATGTAAATATTTCAATTGTGCAGCCTCTATACTATTGTTTCTGTCAAGATGGCCTTCAGTCTGGAAGTCTTAGCATCACTTGTGGTACTTGGAGAAAAAGAAGTATGAACCTTTAAAAAAGAAAAATACTCAGGTTCTATCCCTGTAGCTTCTGGGTTAGTGGTGTGGTGTGCTTGGCGGGGAAAAAGGCCCAGTGATTCTGAGAGTCTAAGGGGTTTAAAATCCCTATGTTAAAGAATATTCTCAATTAACAAGTATTTTTTTTCCTTTTTAATGTATTATTTGGTTAACAAAATTTTTTTTAATTTAATATATAGTTACCACAACATGTAACTAAATAAACAATAAATGGGTCTTTTTCCCTGGAAAGACATAGCTTTGATTTTACAAATCCTTACCACTTTCAGTCTTTCTTTAATTTAACAGTGTATTTAAACCCAGATCTTATTCTGTGCTGGTCATATGCTAAGAAATGCGAGTATCATTGCTGTAATGGGAGTGATGACAGCAGATAAAGTTATAGACAAAATATTAATATTCAAGTGGGGATCACAGTTTCAGCTTCATCAATATATGGATAGCATTCCCTGACTTCCAAATGCATAGCCTCTATAAATTGTGTTGGAGGACAAGACTTAGACCTGAGCAAAACTGAGTCTCTCCTTGAATACAGATTTTTTTGAAGAGGACCTATTTTTTTCCTCTGAATTTGGTAGAGAAAAGTATCTCTACAAAATTGTCTGAATCGCTTTACTCAGCACAACTATTTTTATTATTGTTATAATGATGATTGCCACCATCATTATTATCATTATTACTTTGATGAGTTACTAACATTCTCTCTCAGGATATATAAAAAGCTGGTTACCAGTGTTCTTGGTGCTCTGTTCAATTTAAACTGTGACTCCTTAATGGAAGAAACCATGTTAAAATATTGAGCAGTTCTACTCAGACCTGTCTAGGAACATCAGGAAGACATATAAGGACAAACACAGGTCTTGGAATCAGACACACTTAGGTTCATTTCCTGTTTTACCACTTACTGTAGGTATTAGAGTTATACTATGGCAAAAAAAAAAAAAAAAAAAAAAAAGAATTCTCAGAAGTCTGTGGCTTAACACTATGGAAATGTAATGCCGCTGTCCTCCACAAAATGATCTGAAGACATAGGCTCCTGCCATCTCATAGGTCCACCCTCCTTGTAGGGCCTCCCAGTTTTCCTCATGCAGTTGATGGGCAGGGTAAGAGATACTGAATATCTTGACCTAAAAGTGATACAGCCACCTTTATTCATTGACAAGAATTAGGCAACAGATCTACCTACATAAAGAAAGGGAGGCTGAGAAATATAATAATCCCAGGTTGTACAACTACTTACCAGCTGCTAATCTACATTTAGAAAAAGGGGGTGCAAATTTTTGTTGGCTATCTAACCATCTTACCAAGCTAACTATGTAACTCTAAAAAATGAATTTCTATAATTCTAATTCCTGACTGAAAAAAGAGAATAATACTCCTGAAAGATAGGTAATGAAGATTAAACGAGATGTTGTACATAAAGTATTTGACATATGGTCAGGCAAAATACGAATTCTCAGTATATGGTGCATGCTGTAATTATCATGATCACGTGTTCTGCACTCCATGTACGTGAGATGGTCACTTACTCCTCCCTCTCATTAGTAGTAGCTTGATGTACTGTTTCTTTCCTGTTTATCATGAAGGTTGATTAATTCTTATAATTTTATAAAATTATGAATTATTTGTTTTATGCCCTTATTTTATGAACATTTATTCCTACAGTGGTAATGATACAAATGCTTCATTTTTATAGTTTTGGACTCTGTCAAAGAAAAGCAGCTCCTTTTCTGGGATTTTTACCTAAACACCTGTGTACATTAGGGAATTTTAAGCCTACCACCTGATCAAAATCTGAAGATTGAGCACCTAATATGAAATTTATTATGTAGAGATTGATGATGGCTCTGTTTAGTCAGTAACTATGCAATTTCGGACAGGGCATGTTATGAGCAAAAGGGTTCCCTCTAGAACTGCCTGAGTCACGACCAGATCACCCATGCAGCTGAATCTGCATTAGAAAACCTATGTCAGTCAGAGTATAAGGACTGCTATGTGCAAACTGATTTGGCTTTTCAGTAAAGTTTCTTTTATTCTGTGTTCTAAAATAGATGCTTACTGTTAACACTGTGCTATATTGGTTATGTTGAATTTATCTTCATATTTGTAAGCTACGTAGCACTTTTTGTTGTTTTCACATGGAAATTCTAAAATGCTAGAGTAAATCATCAGATAGTTTCTATTGTTAGAACTCTAGCAATAACTATTTCCAAAATATTAGAGAAGAGAATCAGTGACTTGAATAGAGTTGAATATTTTGATCATAATTTCAAAAGTAAACAGTAGCTTTTAATCACTTTCCATTCTCATTATAACAACTATTTTCTATTTTTTAAACAGAAGAACAAGCAAGCAACAATTTAACGTCAATTGTCCTGGTCTCTTAAAGATTGAATTGTCACATTAGTTTAACTTCAAATCAAAGTTTAGAAATATTAGTGTTAGGCAGCTATTTATCTTGAGTTATTAGCACTTCTCAGTTATTAAAATCCGGTTACTTCTTTTATGTTTCAATGATTGAAATATAAACAGCAAATAGAGAAAAATGTCAAGTGTGTCTCATTCTGATTACAGTGTAATTGTAAAGTTCTTTTAGTCTTGCTATGTAAACTATTATTTTAGCCTTCACATTTAAAAAGCCTTCAGCATTTTCATGGGGAAGATTTGCAAGAAAAAAATTTGTTTGAGAAAGGAAAAGAAAAGTGGAAAGCTAAGGTGTTGAAAAATTAAGGATAAAGAGTGTAGCCCTCATTAAATAAATGTGATATTATGTAAGGGGTGAAGGAACCTAATTTCTAAGTCTTAGTTTTCTTAACCAGCCAGGTGTGTAAGATGTTGAGTAAGAAATCTGTAATTTGGGAATCTCAGTTTTCTTATCTTTAAAATGGGGACAACAATGTTCCTCATTCTCTATTATTAACATGATTTAGAAATTGAATAAGGTAAGAGAAAGGGCTGCCATTAAAACCAATAAATACCCCGAAAAATAGCATTCTCTTTTCAGTCAAAAAATATTTTTCTTAATAAAAGTAGAACTTTTAATGGGAAATAATTCTTGTTTTCTATAGTTCTTGCCCCCCACCTTCCTTTATAAAATTATGTGACATAGGCCAATAGTGTTTGCCAGTATTCCATCTCCCTTTCTTTAGACCAATGAAATCCCTGATTTTCAGTGAGGCTTGTGACTAAAGTAACAACTGCATTTCCTCACCTTCTTTTCAGCTATGTGTGATCGTATGACTAAATTCTGGTCAACAGAATGTGAGGGAAAGTGATGTGCATAACTTCTGAGATACACCCTTTAAGCAGTGGTCTTCAAACTTTAGCTTGTAGCAGCATCACTTAAAGGGCTTGTTAAGAAACAGCTGGGTGCCATCCCAGAGTAAAAGATTTAGTAAGTCTGGAGAGGGGCTTGAAAATTTGCATTTCTAACAAGTCTCTAGGCGATACTCTTCCGCTAGTCTGAGGCTACACTTTGAGAATCTCTGCCTTCTTTTCCTTTTATTTTTAATACTCAGAATGTGAATGTGATGGCTGGTGCTGATTCTGGAGTTATAAATTTGAGGGTCCTATCCAAGGAACATAGAAAGTTGGAAGCTTGCTTGCAGGAAATTGTGGAGCTACTCTGTCAGCTATGAACTGCCTACATTTGTGTTTTCCTGTGAGAAATAAATGAGCTTCTAAATTGTGCAAGTCCTGTTAATTGTATTTTCTGTCAAATTCAACCAAACTTAATTTTTAGTATTAAAATGTATTAGATAGAATTGAAGCACTACTTTGTTCGCTTCCCTACCCCTACTTTCAGACAGTGGTCTATAGTAGTCTTTTACCTAAATACCTGTGCACATTAGGGAATTTTAAGCCTACCACCTGATGAAAAACTGAAGACTGAGCACCTAATATGAAATTTATTATGTAAGATTAAGACATTTTTGAGCTGAAGGAATGGGTTTTGCTTTAATTTCTATTATTTCTAACTTTAACAAAGTGATTTTATATGTATCTATCTATTTGAGGAAAATATATTTGTAAAATGTGTCTTTGTGTATATTTAAACTAAAGAGATATAAATATATTCTATATTTGAGTATTGAGTTTTTACAGCATAGCTATATTTAGAATAGTTTAAAAGCATGTTATTATATACATCTGGTTTAAATCTGTGAACATTTCATAATGGTACATAAACATATTCAAGGACAAGGATTGATAATGAGATTTACTGACTTCATAAGTGTTGAGGGTACTTGGCCTTCAACCTCATGCCTTATGATTTTTCTAAACCACTGAATATAACTCAAAAGGAGACTATAACATGTCATGGGTTATGCTGAACAAGACATTTGAATTCTCAGTGAGACATGTAAGAATAGTCAGCATATTCAGCTTTTTTTTATTGAAAGCTAAAATCATTGGTAAATTCTGGCTTTTTTTAACCCAGTTTTTTTTTTTTTAAGGTTTGAATAATCAAGAATGGTTTAAATGATAAAATGATTGAAAATTGAAAACTGAAAGTTAGTAGTACTTAATTCTACATAAGGGAGGTAGGATAAGCTTTTGCTTTTGTATTTAAATTTAGACCTATATTGAGAAAAACACGCAAATCTAAGAGAGCCTTTATTATCTGTTAACCAACTTTTAAAATCATAAGTAACTGAAGGTTAAATTCCTCTATCTCCTAGTATTTTCCTTAAATATATTTCCCTGAGAATATGTACTGTCATAAATAATCATTTACATGAAAATTGATATTCCAGCAGAAAAAAAGTTCAACTTTCAGATATATTACTAATGTTTCTCATTAAAGCAGTTATGTTTTGGTATTATGAGAACAAAAAATATAGTTTAAGAAGCTACAAGATTTTTTAAAAAGATAAGTATTTTTTAAACTTCAAACAGGTTTTATAAAGGAAATCAGGTGATTTAGAAAAGTAATAAATTAATAATAAAAGAGAAATAAAATATATAAAGGAAAAATATAAAGAAAAGTACAAGCTTTTAAAAATGATGCAAATAATAATTTAAATGATTGGACCATCAAGATTGACATCATTGCTATATTTTGTTTCCTGACAGTCAAAGCTAATGATGTGATAATCAGTTACATTATTATCATTACTTTTTTCTGAAGAAGATGCACCAGTTATTAAAAAATTTTTTTTGAATTAAAAGCATTAATTTCAAAAAACAGAAAAAAATGTTGTGGATGTTAAAATGTTACTTGTAGCTAAATGACCATCTCAGTGAAGTTAAAATCACATTGGTTCCTTTTTTATAATGCATTTATCATGTGATACTTTTAATAGATTACTTTATATAATGATTATTTGATTAAAATTTATATCTTCACTGACAGATTAGAAGATCCTGAGTACCAAAAAATATCTTATATTTTATGTCACATGTCATATGTCAAGCCTGTGTTTATAATAGATAAAATAAATTTTTTTTAGTAATTAATGAATTATCAAAGTTAATGCTAAGAAATACTGCCTAATATTTTAATCACATAGCTGATAAATTAGAAGACTATATGCAGCTAATAAATCTAAAAAGAAAATACAAAGCAGGCAGTGGTTATTAAATAACATTTGTGGATGTGAATAATGATGTAGATGTGAAAAATATCATTAAAAATGGCACATTTCCCCTTCTGTCTAATTAAAATTTTGCAATAACAGTGTAACATAAATCTTAAGTTTAGGAATTTGAATTTAGATAACTCAAGTTATGAGGTTAAGGGACAACAGTAATAACACTCATATATATTATTTATGATATATTCAGCAATTTTCTAAGTTCTTCATATGTAGAAACTAACAAACTTCTTTCACAAACCTTTTAAGATGACATCCTTACTGTCCTCCTTTTGTGGATACGGCCCCTGCAACATAGGGAGATGAAGGTCACATAGCTCCTAAGTGGCAGAGCCAAGGATTGAATCAAGTCTGATTCCTGGGTACATACATGTTCTACTCAGGCCTTATTCCAGAACTCTAAAATATCTAAACAATTCACTTTCTTTTTTGTATTTAATACTTCAATTTATTTAGATATTATTCAATTTCTAGGACTGCTGGGAGTAACAAACTTAAATTGTTGACCTAACTTTTGACTTTGTAGGATTACTTTAATCTTCTTGCTTTTTTATATTATCTCTCTTAAAGTAATGTAGTAAGTGGGCATCACAATTTATGAGAGAGAAAAAAACAAAAACAAAAACAATTCCAAGCGAAGTATGGAAAGATAAAACAAAGGGATCTGAGTAGATTTTAAATCTGAATCAGTTTATGACATGTGGTTATAGTCTACTATGTGAAATATCTTTGCCTAAGTTATGATGAAAAAATAGTTGCATCTCTAACATTGTTTCTAGGATGCTTATAATAAAGAAGTCAGTAGAGTGGGAAAAGATTTTTTTTTTTTATAAATCTACAAAAGAAAGAGGGTATCTGGAACACCTTGGGGGCTACATCATAATTTATAACTGTGCAACCTACTTTATCTATCAAGAGAATAGAGATATAATTGTCATGCCGTTCTGTCCATCATTGGTGAATATGTTAGCTGCTGTTTGATGATTGCTAACAAATTGGTGGCTTCTGCTGTCAGCATTAGTATCAGAGTGCAGGTCTATTATATTCTCATTAACATAATGATAAAATTAACATTAAGGAAATACTTTCAGTGAGAAGTTATGAGATTCTGTGCAATTAAGTATGTAACAATATGGACAGAAATTTTGCAGAAGGCTGTATAATAATAGATTAAAAATAAAAATATTTGTAGAAGTAGTCAGTGACCTGAGACTTTAGATTGTTGATTGCTGGCTTGTTGATATGTTAATGTAAAGTAATTATTCCAGTGAACTGAAGCTGAAAGTCAACATGTATAGTCATTAATTTAGTTTAAGATTTCTTACTGTTAATCATAGTTTGGGTATCTATTTTCAGCATACTGATCCACAACTTTCCCATCATGCTTTGCCAACCATAAAATTTAAATATTCTTTCCTGTCAACTTTCTGATTTCTAACTAGAAGATGCTTTTCTGATCATTTAAAATCATAAACACTTGTTTGTCTTTAAAACTAAGAATAGATTTTTGTCAGAAACCTATTTAACATTGCATATAATTTGGGTTTTGGTATCACAAATATATTCACAATTTTTTTCTGTCAAATTATTGATTTCTTAAAGTATTAGCTATTTCTTAATGAGTATCTCTTACTAATTATATAGTGCATTATGTCAGAAACAATAGTATGTGCTCATCAAAGCTCTCTTTCTTTAATTCTTTGTCACCCAGTTGGATGAAATTTTCCAGCATACCTTGTAGCTGGGTAGGGTCAATATGACTTAGTTCTGGCCACTAAGAATGTAGTTTAAAATGATAAATGCACTTCCAGGCCTGACCCATTAAATGTCCTTCCATATCTGCCAAGCCCTCTCCCATCTTTCTTCTCACTCCCTAATGATGGCAATCCAGTGGAAAACTCCAAGACCTCTAGGGTATGGAGAAGCATAAGATGGAGTGCTATATGGAGCTGAGTCCCTTTACTAACTGTATTGAACTATAAAGTGGGCAATAATAAAATAAGTGAGTTAATAAACCTATACTTAATGAAATTTGGGGGTTCTTTTTTGCAGATGTTGGCCTAATATGTCTGAGATTAGGAACATATTGAAAGTTAGAGAAAATTAAGAACAAAAGGGTCTCCCACGGTGTATATGCATATATTTGTAGGTGGCAAGCTAAAATTCACTATAGTATGGCATAGTTTATGGTGACACGATCATATTGGACAAAACAACTGTACTATGAGTATAGGAAGAGCTGGCAAAACAAAAAGCTAATAATTAGATGCAAACAGTCATCTAGTGATCCAAGTAGATAGATAGATAGATAGATAGATACATAGATAGATAGATAGATAGATAGATAGATAGATAGATAGATAGATAGATAGAAAGATGGATAGATAGTATATATAGTCAGTAGCACAGTGGGGCTTAAAATTTTCTAAGCAGTTTTGATGAATACAAAAGATAGTGAAGAGATCAGTTTTTTATTGGACATAATAGATTTCTTTCTGATTTGCCCAGAAAATAACAAAGATAAATAAAAATGACAACAATCATTTAAATGCTTCCCAGGTTCCAGAGTAATCCAGGACCCAGTTATAAATATTATTTAATGCCCATAACTGATTTTAGTGATGGGAAACAAAGTCAAAGAGGCTAGTTAACTTGCTCATATCACATAACTTTTAAGTAATAAGCTTGAGGTTTGCCCCCAAGCCCGACCTATTCTAGATATAGCACATTGTTCACTGTGCTATGGGAGACAATGGAGGTAGTAAGAAGGAACCAGGGGAGATAAATGATATAACCAAAGGCACATGTTCCAAATATTTTCATGAAATTTTGAGTTGTTATTCTTAACATGCTCAATGATATATGCCAAGTATTACTTTTTTTTTCTACTTTTCTGTTTCAATTGAAGTATTTATATATTTTAGACATTACTTGTAATTCTCTATCCTTATTCTACAATTTTATCAGCTTCAAAATATAACTGCTACTTCAAAAAAACCTTCTTCTAAGTAAAATATCCAGGTTACTGCACATGTTTGCCTATCTTTTATCTCTTTTGCAGTCTGTCAGCATATTAATTTTGCTAAAACAATACATTAGTTTTCTACTTAAAACTACGGATGCTGTGGTGAAAGGATATAGTTCAGTGGCAGAGTGCATGCCTAGCATGCATGAGGTCTGGGTTCAATCCCCAGTACCTCTATTAAAAATAAATAAATAAGCCTAATTACCCCCCCTCGAAAAAAAGCAAAACAAAAACAAACAAACAAAATAAAACCTTTACACATGCACATGAATGTGTTATATGGAAAGGGAAGCATTTCGTAAGGTAAGGAAAAGGTGCATTTTTCAGTGAATGCTTAGAGACTACTAGGTAGACACCTAAAAATATAGTTCTATTTGCATATCACACTTTACATTAGAGAAAATTCCAGGTGGAATAAATACTAAAATAAAAATAAATATAAAAAATTAAATCATAAAGAAATAGAGGAAATCAAAGGAAAATTTTTTTCAGTAGTCTCAGATTATGGAAAACTTTCTGACATTGAAATAATAACCAGAGGCTATAAAATAGAAGATAAATTTGATGACATGCAAATTTAAAAAAAAATTTGTCTAAAACCACTATAAGCAAAAGCGAGCAAAAAACTGGGAAAATATCTGAAGCTTATTTCACAAACCAAAGACCAATTTCCCAAATATGCAGTTTCTAAAATCAATAAGGAAGCCATTAGAAATCCAATAGAAAAATAGGCAGAAAATATGAAGAGATAACTCATGGGAAATGAAATACAATCGACTATTAAAGACAGAAAGCAGCACTCAAAATTGTTCACAATCAGGTAAATATATGCATAAATTATATATTCAAATATATTTTTCACCTGTTATTTTGGCAGAAAACAAAATGTTTGTTAGCACACTGGGTTTGTAAGAATGCAGAGAAACTGGTACCATCCCACACTGTTAGTGGAGTTATAAAGTGTGATATAGCTTTAATGAGGGTCATTTGGCAGTATATTTTGAAATAAGCCAAAAAGTGGAAACAACTGAAATGCAAGTCAGCTGATGAATTGAAAAACAGTGTGGTATGTCCATAATATGGCATATTATCCAGTAAAAAAGGAATGAAGAACTGATAATATGCAAAAACATGGATGAACCTCCAAGTTAATATGCTTACTGAAAGAAATGGTCATAAAAGACCATTTGTTGTTCAATCCCATTTATATTAAATGTCCAGAATAGTCAAATCTGTAGACACAGAAAGTAAATTAGGGGTTTTTTAGGGCTGGAGTGAGAGGGGAATAGGGAGAGATTGTTAATGCATATGAGATTTCTTTTGGATGATGATGATGTTGTAAATTGGATTGTGGTGATTGTTCCACAACTTTGTAAATATACTAAAAACTAATACTGAACTACACAGTTAATTTGGGTGAACTTTATGGTATGTAAATTATATCTCAATAAATGAATGTATAACTTCCACATTGTTTACAGGATAAAGTCTTTAGTTCATTCAAATAGTACTTTAGGACTTCTAAGACTTCTGTTCTAAGTACTGTGTTAATCACTTAGAATACACAGTAACTGAGACATAGTCACTGGCTTGAAAGGACTAACTGCCAAAATAGGTAGAAAAACATAAAGCTACACTATAAGTTATATAATAAAGGAACATACACAATACTTGGAACTAGAGAGTTAGAAAAACTTCCTGGGGAACCTGGGGGAAGGCTTCATAAAAGGAGGTAACATTTTAACTTTCCTGAAAATATTAGAAGAATTTTTCCAGGTATTGAGCACTGGTGAGGGAATTGAAGTTAAGGCCATAAAAAAGAATAGCTTTGTGGGATTGCAGTGCAATCTGCCTGACGATCTAAGAAGTAAATAGTAATGAACAGAGCTGCTTGCGCAGCTTCATCTGGGCTTCTCAAACTATTTTTCAAGCTGAGGTCCCTGCTTCCATTCCTGTTCCCTTGCACAACCAAGTCATCTTGGATGACACTGTGTTTATGTTTGTCATATACCACTTTCCTCATTGGATTCCTTTGTTCAGGACTGTGTGTTGTTTTATTATTGCCTACTGAATCAAGTCTACTTCTCTACTTTAACTAAAAGGTCTTTCATAAGCTTAGCCTATTTTCTCTCTCCAGCTCCCATAAGGATAATTCTTTGTAATTGGCTGAATCTCATGCCTGTTCCTGATACAGATTGTTCCAACCCTTATTGCATGCTTTTGATCATGCTGTTTATGCTCTGGAATGCATATCTCCATTCTTATTCAGAGTTCATTTCATGCCCCTTGTCTTCCATGAGGATTTCCTCAGTTCTGACAGATTATGAAGGCTGAATCTCTAGAGAGTAACTAAAGAATATACTTCCTTATTTATCATTTAATGATTGTTATCTTTTGGTATCCTCATTGTTTTTGTCTATTTTGTTTCCTTAAACAGATTGTAAGTCTTTCAGTCTAGGGATCTCACTTTAGTTGCTAGCGGGTCATTTCTTTTAAAGTGAAATTATGTGTTGTATATTTTAAACATTTTTATTTTAAAGCTTATATTCTAGCGTTTTCAAATAGAACCACATGATACTTTTCTAAGTGCCAGAACTATAATTGTACATAAGAGACCTAAGTTTCCCTCACTAAGTTTGGCCTCATTCAAAACATAGCAGGATACCTTTTCTTGTCTCTGAAACCTTTATAATTCTGACTGGTACTTCCCATATCATGCAGTGCAGACCTTAGTAAATTGCATACTAGGTAAAAGCTGCCATGGTGTTACCCACCACAGGAAGTAGTAGGAAAGAAATGTTAGTGGAAAGTCAGTGGAGAGCACAGTAGGAAAAGGAACACATGAAAACAATATGCTGGTTATTATCAATAGTTAAAACCAACTGGATAGCAAATGTTCCCATTTAAAATCAATCAATGGATGCCAAAATAGCTTAGTCAGCATGAACCATTGATATTTGCAGATTTTTTTCATTCTAAGTCTTGTATAGGATTGGACAGGAAATGACACTGAAGGGGCTTCAGGAAATAGTACAACCTTTATTGTATTTATAGACCCTATATGCCTATTTCTTCAAAATATGACTACATTGCCAAGAAAGACAGAAAATACATAGGAAAAGAACGTACTGAGTGGCTCAAAATATACGTATAATGCAACATTATATGACCTCACAGACTCATGAGATCTAAGAACTAAAGGGATTACATTTCAGTAAGCCTGTCCTCCACCCATATGCCTCTGGCAAAACTCACCATTTGAGAGGATACAGGCAGAGAATTTACCATGTTAGAAGATAGCCTATCCCATTTTTGAGTAGTTTTGTTCTACAATCTGCATTCCCCAAGCTTTACCAAGAAGGATGGAAAAGGTAAACATTAACAAACTAATTAGTTTCTGGTGCTGTTCTCACCCTCTTTGGGACTTCGACTTCTCCAAGTACGCCTAGTTATTTCTGGAAATTTCCAAGGGTTAACATGATTGTGCTGTGAGAACTCTTTTTCATGTCTGCAGTATTGTAGTCAGTGTTCTTCTTTCTTGCTCTGGCTTCCAATGTTGATGTCTAAGGCTCTGGTGGACACAGTGTAGGAGAAATTCCAGTGGCAATTAAGACATTCCTGGGACTAAGCATAGGGCAACCAGAGTGAAAGATGATAGGTCGTAACTATAACTACTTCTTTGTCCTGTTGCAATTGGTACAATAGTTACAAAGAAGTAACTATTGATTTATTGTCAGCTTTTCCTATTAGAGTATAAGATGATTGAGAACAAGACCTATGATGTATTTTAGATCACAAATATCTGTTGACTGAGTGAGCAACTCTAAGCCTCTGCCCTCAACCAAAATTACACAATATTCACTTTTCTTTGGGTGAGTTCTTTTTTTTAACCCCAGGGAAACCTGGCAGATCAAACATGTAAACAGATCTTTTGCAGTCTAGCTCCTTTGAAGACATACATGGCTCAAATTTAGGGTGAAGGCCACTTTGGCTTAGGATAGAATCTGGAATAGATTTATAAAGTTAGTTTTGGGATAAAACAAAACTGTCTCCCATGGGCCTAGTTCAGCCAAGTAGAGCTTAACAGAATACAACTTCTGCTCTCCCAGGGAAAGGAGAGCAGTGTTAGGGCCTCAAATATACAGCTTCATGAACACTTTCAAGTTAAATTTTAAAGAGACTTGGAAAAATTGCTGTCAATATTTCCATTACTTGTAGTGAAAACATGATACTAAGAGCTACTTTTTCAGCTTTTATAAAGCACAGTTTTGTTGTTGTTGTTGTTTTATACTTGAAAGTGGAAGCAAGGAGCAAAACTGTGAGAAGCAGAGACCTTGGGGATGAGGATCTGAAGATATATAGCATTCATTTACTCGTTAACTGCAGAATCTTTATTGAGCAAGAACAAGGCATTGTGATGTGCTGACAGCAGTAAACTGGATGGGCAAAGGCTCCTGACCTTATGGCACTTATGTGGGCTAGTGGAGGACAGACAAAAAGTAGTAATTATTCAAATCATTAATGATAGTCGTGATAAATACAAAAGTAATCATATACTAACCTAACAGTTTCAACCACAGTCATCATTGGCACTCTCTAAGGGCTGGAGTGTAGGGAAGGCATTATGTCAAGAAACATATTTTAGATCAACATAAAATGAAATTCTAGGAGATATTAAGGAACATTGAAACATTCTGTACTATATTTCTTACTTGGAGTAATGAAAGAGGAAGCTAAATTTTTATTTTAATCTTTATGTATATGGAATACTTTACATGTACACTGCATTTTAAGTTAATACTATCCAGTGAAAAAGCTGAAATTATCTTTATGCATAGAGATGAAAGTAACTAAAATATTTGCAAATGGGGGTGGATGATGAGCACAGATTACTTAGACATAGTCATGGCAGTACCTCCATGATGGTAATTTGCCACTTACACAACTCTTCAGAGAAAATTCAGATAACTTCCCACAGTTACACAGCTAAATGGCAGTCAGAAATGAAACTTAACTCCATTTGATTGTTGCCTCTGATTCACTGTCTTTTCAAAAATTACTTTCCATGTTAAACCACATTGTCCCATACTTCATTTATTGTTATAATTGTTGTTTATTTGACTTAGAAACCCGGGAATGTTAGATTATCGATGTAAGCCCTTTATTTTACAGAAGAGGAAACTGGAATTCAGAGATGATATGACTTGCCCAGAATCTTGCTAAGATTAGACTAAAGTCATAATTTGCAAGAAGCACAGCAAAGTATTTGATTGTTATGTATATTTATATTTAAACAGTGATTTGTATGCTAGTGAGAGGGCAGTATTTTTCCTATAAATTCTATTATTGGAGATCTTTAGAAAAAGGTATGGGGAATGGAAATGATACCACCTAGTGAGCTTCTACAACTCTTAGTGAATCCCCCAAACTCAGCTGGGAAATAAAGACTCTGAGTTATATACCTAGAAGTTTTCCTCATGAACAGACTTTGTTCAGCAGCAATAATAATCTGTTTACAAATGTAGAATTTTCACGTGAAATTTAATTTTTATTCATGAATTTATTCTTTGTATGTCATAAGATATATCCTTTGAAATTGAGTTTTTAAGATCTATTATTGTGGTGTTCATTTGTTGTGAGTGAATTTTTTAAAATTGTATGTGACATGTACCTAGTTAAGTACTTGTTTTCAGCTTTTAACATAATAAGCAATATGTGCTATCATAGCTTCAATTTTCCTGCCAAGTAGAGAATGACAGCTGTGTGGCAATATGTAGTGCATATTTTCATCTACAGATAAATTGGAAGGAAGGATAAACAGCTTCTGGGTGGGCAGGTCACCATCATTTAAATGAATCGTCAAAATTATATTTTTCCCTGGAAACAAAAATGTAATTGCTTTTCTGGTTAGATGCAAACTGGAAGGCCTTATTTATATTATTGTAACATACTTTCTCTCAATTTACAACTTTCCCAAGATCCTCTGGATTTTTTTTTTTTATTTGTGTTACTTCCCTCTATTCAAGCAACATGCACTGATTTCTTAGTAAAGCTACGTATTTGTGTAAATGTTATCCTGAAGGTCAGAGTTGCTCAGTGCTTAGAATTGTAAGTGAGACCTTGCTCTTCCCTATCCGTCTGATTGGCAAGCAAGCGAATTGAAGCTCTGAGTAGACTGCCACTTAAGGAAGTTCTCATGGTCACCTTGATTGAGGAAAGGTTAGAGCCCCAGGCTCAGGATTTTAAATGTGCTCTATTTTAACTCAGTTTCAAAGTGAGATAAGAAATGCCATTTATTTATTACTTACTGACATCTTTCAATTTTGTATTTTAATCATTAATTGTAATAAATTTGTTCATCTCCAAGAAAGCAGAAGAATGCCTTAACTGTATTTCCAGATCATGTTTTAGTGTTACTGCCTGAAACTTAGAAATCCCTCACCAATATTTCATTTTATAATATGTGGTTTCTAAAGATACGGTATTCATTTAATGATTTGTATGAATAGTAAACAAAGAAGAAATTTTAATTTCTGTCTTTTCCTACTCTCACACAAGTTTGCTTGTGTGTAAGTGATTTTTTGGCATTTTATGTGCTAGCATGTCTTTATTTTGAAACTTCCAAAAGGTTACTCTGGGATAATAACTTATGTGAAAACTGTCACTTACTAAAATAGCACAATATTCATGATTTCTTTGATACTCTGGGTAAATTTAATTCCACTTTGGACTTGAATGATGTTGTTTGCAATTAAAAGAGTATTACAGAAATAAGTCTGTTATCTTGGTGATCTTTTCCACAATATATAGGCCTATCAGACTAATCACATTGGGACACAAATCACATTTGGGGACATTAGAAAGGGGGAGAAAAGCTAAGTGCTGTTTCTCTAGAGTTTATTTAGGATTTGAAAATCTTATGTCCAAAGGTAATAATAATTTGTATTGTCCCCTGAGTGCATGAAGAAGTTAACTTTGTATGTGAAGTTCAATCAGTGTAATTAACTTTCTGGCTGAAACAGTATGCCATGGGGGAGTTTCTCTAGATTCCTCGGATGCTTTAATATACATTTTGTAACATTTTTTTTGCCCAAACAATATTTCATAGGTATTTGTTCAGAGGATTCAGATATGAATTTATGTCTCTTTTATATAGCCTTCTTTATGTAGACCCCTTTCAGTTTTTTCCTCCTCTTGAAGTTTGCACTGTAGAGTTAATCCCATTGTCTGTCCCCAATTATAGTTACCAGTGACTTACAGGACAGCCTCTGTGTTTCCTTAATGATTCATGTGAGAATCATTTTTCTCTCTACTCAGTCATGCTAGTGAACCTCTGAATTCCAACACCCTGATTTTTCTAGCTTATTGTTCTTATAGTTGTAATTATAATATACTTGACTTGCTTTTAGTTATTCATTCCAAAAACAGCTCTCAGTTGGAGTCTCCAACTGTCCAGAATAGATATATTTCTAAGTTATTATACTCTGAAAATTACATGTATAACTATTGTTTGGATTTTTATTTGTCCTGTCTCAGGTCAGATTCCCTTAGAAACAGACCCTGAAGCAGCATTTGCATTCAGGAAATTTCCTGGGGAGTCCACTAGGGAACAGTACCTGTGAGGGAATGAAGGAAATGTGGTGGACAGAGGGAGAAGTTCACTTGACTTGTAGTTGCAAAAGAGGCATCACTCAGCCTCACAGGTTGGTTGCTCTGAAGCTAAGTTACCTATTTCAGAGATGTCTATAATTGAGGCTAGGGCATCGCCTGGTCCCCTTCATCAGCAAGATATCTTGTGTGGGCTGCATCCCCTTTGGTGGAGGGCCAGGGCCAACGAGGTACTCAGCTGTGTTCCATCAGCGGCCAACACTCCTTGCAGCTGATACAATGAAGGCCTCCATGGAAGAGGATCTGGGTGGCATGTGTAGTACCTACAAAAAATATCTTCCCTAGCTCTTTTTCCTTTTTTCCACCCAGAAGTAATACCTGTCAGTGTCTCTCTCACATTTATTCATTCATATTCATTCTTTCTCTGTCTCCCCCACTCCCTCTTCCTATATCCTCTGCCCTCCCTTAATCCCCATAGCATTTCATCTGTATTTCTGTTGTGACATTTATTGTATTTTATATTTTATTGTTATTTTTTCTAATGTGTATGAGTTAGATTCATAACTACAGGGTCTGAGTACTGTAAAGGTAGAGTCTGTTCCGATTGTATTCTTACTGTCATAGGCATAGTAAAATTTTTTTTTACAAAAATATCTAGTGGAAAAAATGCCCCATAGACTATTTCTTCATAGTTCACCTACAAAGAAAAATAAAACAAATAATATTTTATGCATATCTAGAGTCATAGGAGATATGATGAGAGATTTAATCACTTTATATTTCATTTATAGATTCAGTCTAAGCATTCTCTGTTCTGGAATACTGCAGAAATATTACTTGTTTTGCTTGGGGTATCTTGGGACATATGGCCAGTTCCTGATCACCATGAGGAGGTGATACTACCTCTAATGTAACATCTGCTGCTACTGTGCTATTCATTCCAAATAAAAAAGTAAAAATTGGATGTAGCAAAAGCAATGTTACCACAGAGGAGTTCCTTGATGAACAACCAGACATTTTGTAACCCTGAACCACACTTAGGAGAGCTTGCCACACCAATCACTTTTTATAATGATTAAATTTAGCTCATATGAAAAGTAATCTGAAAATTTTGACACAGATCTTTAAGTAATGACAAGTGACTATTTTATAAATCAGTATGGGCTATTTCTTATTTTTAAAGATTTCTAATTTCACCAGCAAATTCAACTGAGTTATACATTATAGCTACTGGATTAATTTTAAATGTCTCTTCTCATTGTTATACGACAAAATCTTATCACATACAAGAGTATCTGCTTAGACCACCATCAGTGCTCTTTTATTATTATTATAATATATTATTGCACAATTTCAGAATTTTACTTTGATGATTGGTATCATTTACTTTGAAAATTTTCTCTTCTCTCAGTAAATATAAATAAATGAAAATCATTAGCCTCCTACATCTTCCCATTTAAGATATGTTTAATATTCTTATAACTCTAGAGCTTATCATAATTTCCTTCATTGATTAAGACCATGTGGAAAGAAAAAAATATCTTTTTTAACTATGATTCCACTTATTCATTCAAAAACCATTTTGGAGCTCCTTTTGTGTGCATAGGGGATTTAAAGATGAAGAAGATGCATTTTTTTCCTCTCAAAATCCTCACAAGTGTGGTGGAAGATACTTATATAAAAGCTGATCTAATACAATTGGATAAATGCTCTCTGGTACTGTGAACAATGCTATTTGGAGCACTGAAAACAGAACTAATTCTTGATGGAAGATTTATTGAAAAATAAAGTGATTGAAGGAGGTCATAATTGAGCTGATGCTTGACAGATAAGCCTCATTTCTGATCTGCATCACAGTGTGCATGAAAAATACGTTTGATATAGTTGGAAAACAGGCTAAGTGATAGATGGTAAAATGTGACAGAACAAAAAGTCAATTATTAAAGGGCTTTAAAATAAACTGACTTTGTATTTAATGGATAGTTGCTTAAAGGATTTTTTGTTTTGTTTTGTTTTGTTTGTGTTTTTTTTTTTTTCTTTTTGAGAAAGGAAGTGACTTATATCTTTATTTCAGAAAGGAAGTTTTGGTTGTATATATAGAACAGATTACTAGTGGAAGCCAAAATGGGAGGCAGTTTAAATAATCCATAGATGACTCTGCTGAACTATGAATGAAGGAAAAGAAAACTAGCAGATAGTTCTTGCCAGGCAGATAAAGAAAATGTAGGAGAGGAGAAGTGGAGAATTACAGGAGTTTCTAGCTTGAATGACTGAGTGATAGAGTAATTAATATAAGGTACTGGGGAGAAGGAACTGAGAATCACAGGTAATATTAATTCACTTTTGAAATCGTGTCATCTTCCATGTGACTTTGGCACAGCCAGGTCTGTTTGGTCTGTAGGCATTTGGGGGTGTGCATTTGTAGCTCAGCATCATGGTCTGCATGCAGCACCCCACATCACTGGAATGAATGAGATGTGCTGAGGTGAGGGTGGCATGAAACAGAGAGAGAGAACGAGAATAGACAGAAAAAGGAGTCCTCAACTTTGTGGGCACATGTCCCTTTATGTAGCTTCAATCATTGTATACTATACTCATCTAACATCGTATCCTAAGTATTTTCTCATTTTGTTATTGAGTGAAAGCCCTTTTAGATTGCTGGACTTAACTATATTTTAGAGGCACTGCCCTTCTGTTTTATCTAAATGTATCAAATAACTGCATATAAAAGGCACTTTTTCTTGGACAGCATCATCCTATTACATAATTCCCTAAAAAAAGAATCACAGTTCCAAATGGTGTAGTTGCAAAAGATGATCAATTATATAAAGAGTTTTTGCATTTGGGCCCAAAGACAAGCAGGAAATGAGTCAGCACTGGAACTTTTCGTCTTTATTTCCTTCCATATCTAAGAAGATTTTCTTCTTAGTGAGAACATATAGAGAGAAAGGGAAAAAACTAGGAGGCAGATTATTGCATGCATCCAGTTTAAAAATGCTAGCTAATTTAAAATATTTTATTTTAGATTAGAGGACCATGCTCTTTAAATCAAGGTTGCAGCCTTTCTATATTCCTTTGTAATCAACTACACATGTAAATCTCACAAAGATGTCTTACACTGGAAGTTAATGTGGGCACAAGGAGAAATGAAGTGTTACATAAATGGTACAGCATAATTATTTTAGTCTTAAAAAAGACATAAAAATCAATTTCCTCCATTTGGTAGTTATTTCACATACCAAGAACTATGTATTATTTAATGTTATGTTCATCTCCTTTAGTGTTTGGCATAATATTAGAACAGAGTGAATGTCCATTTAAAATTTTCCAGTGAAAAGAGTATTATGTATTTTTAAACTTCATTTTGATCTTCAAATGCTGTATCAAATAATTAAGATGCTAAGAGTCCAAATTCATTCATTTGAATAAAATCATCAAATAATTATACTGGATTAAGATTTAATTTTAAGTTACTGATCCAGAGCAAGTTTATATACAAAGGATTATTTCAAAGTCTTCTGGTTCTTTTGAACCTATTTCAGGATACCTGGCAACTTCTGATTAGAAATGCCATATAGCTTCAGTATGCATATTACTAAGACATACACTGGAATATCATCTGTCTTCTTTTCTCATACTCAAGTTTTCTGGCTCAGTTCTGGAACTTTGTCATTCATAGATACTCTAGATTTTTATCAGTTGAAAAATACCTTAAAAACTATCTAGTCCAGTCAAGTCCTAATGTATGCAGTACATTTGACAAATGCTCATTTAGCCTGTGCTAAACCTCCCAGAGACTGGTAATTCCCTGTCGTTTGAGGCATCTCAATATAAAGATTTTGTCTAATGTGATTCTTCTCTTGCCTAATCTTAACCCATTATTGCCTTTTCTGTTTTTAGAGGGTTAAGTGCCTTCCAGTTTCCTCACCACATTTATTTTAGTTTGAATACCTGGATCCATTTATATAGTGTAAAACCCAACGTTTTAGAATCACACAGTCATGGCTTAAAGTACTATTTGCAAACTTTAGTATCTATGATCTTGGAAAGATTGCTTAACTTCTCTAACATCCTATTTTGTCGTATGTAAAATGGTGCTAACAGCAAATATCTCATAGAAGCTGTTGTGAGAATTAAATTTAAAAGTGTCTAAAATATTCCCATACAATACCCTAATAGTTTAATACATTTTCATTTCCTTTTATGACTTTTAACAATTACTGGCAGGTCAATACTATCACCTCAAATATTCTAGATATTACTAAATAATGCAAGGATTATATTAGCTTTTAGGCAGTCTCATGCTGTTTACTCACAAGAAACTGTCAAGGAAAATTTTAAGTAATTTTTGTGTCAGAGCTGCTAGCTCTCATATCACTCTCATATGTGCACACTGTTTTCTCTTTTTTACATGATCAATGGTATAATGCCTCATGTTAGAATTTGCCTGTGGCTTGAACTTAATAAGCAATCTTTTGAAACTTTATTCAGTTAGCCAGTATGTTGGCTTGATTCCCAAATTTGTCTTTTGCAAATTTGAAACTAAGAGTGGAGTAAACCCAAGCCAGGCTGCTAGGGAACTATACACTGATCCACTACTCTCTCGCTCTCATTCTTGCACCCACGTCTGGTCCATCCTGATTTACAGCATCCAGTGCATTTCTTTAGCTGCATGTTGCCTACAAGTTATCATGAGGGAAAACTAGCAAATTCTGGGTGAAATACATAGAATGATTCTACCTGTTTATTCCTCTGGGCACAGGTCATCAGGGCTGTTAACTAGTGGGCTAGTGATAGGTGGCGGGGTCTACAAGAAGACCAGGAGTAGGCACAATAAAAAACTGAGCCCAGACCACAATCTGTATGAGGTAGCAAAAGTCAAAGCTACAGAAGCAATGTACCAGCTGCAACAGCAGGGCTAAAAGCCAGAGTAAAATCCAGTAGCTGCAAATAAATGAAATGGAATGGGGAAAAAATAGGGAGATGAAAAACAGGAGGATTCTGAGTGATCATTATGAATGGAGAAAAGAACATATTTTTGTTTTGCCTGCGTAAATAGAGATGTCTGAACTTGTGAAAAGAGAAAAACCAGGTTGAACATATTTTGTTTCCTATATTTTTGTATTTTTTTAGTTATTAACTCTACTTTTGAGGGGAGCATGTTAATCTGTCAAATGGTTTTTGACAAGCTCATGTAGGTTCCTTGTTTGCCATTCTTTCTCGAAGGAAGTTCTTAATCATTCCATTTATAGTGTATAACTTCCCTCAGGATCAGTATACAGCATTGTAATAAATGCATCCTTTTTTCCCTTTTGAAGGCTGAGAACCATTTGCTCTTTTCACTGTTGTAGCCCTATTGTTGCAATCTCACTATTTCCCAAAGGTCACTGATAAAATCATCAACTCACATGCAAGCCTCTTTGTCACACTGGGATATAATTAGTCTGTGTAAGAAAACTTGAACTAAATTAGAGTCGTTAGATATTTGTGTAAGATCTCTTATGTGTTTGGATTTAAAATTCTTTTTTGTCAGTATATCTGATACTGCTTTTTGGTTCAAAAATTATTCAAAATATGAATTTAGATACTTCTTTTGCATCTCATAAAAATTAATGCTCTGATGAAGTAGACATCTTGTTTTTAGTTTACAATTTGTATCTTTTAAAAATAAGTCGTAATATAGTTCTTGTTTTCCTAGAAACAGTAATTCTTAGAAACTGAATATAGGTGAGTTTTATAAAACTTGGTATGCAGATGTTATGTTTTTGTAAAAAAAAAGTTTCATAAAACTTTGTGTAGACATTGCTTGTACTGTTTAGTCATTCAACTTTTCATGATTAAGAAAGCACAGAAGCATAAAATGTAGTAACTGCCAGACAATTTAGAAAGACAAAATGATGGTAAACTGATTAAAATCTGCCAAGCAACTGCTAACATAAGGAATGAATTTAAAAAGTGACATATCAGTTAACAACCATGATTGTTTACTTAAAGAGTGTGATTGTCACCATGTTTATGTTCAAAAACAGTTTCTAGGTCTTGAGTTTTGTGACTATAACTTAGCCTTAAGCTGACCTAAAAAATCCAAATGTGTTTAAAAGAATGTTATTTTCTAGATCATAACATCATATCTCTGTAGTCTGATGGGATATGTGAATATAATTATTAATTATATACAATTTAATTATAAATTATATAAAAATTATAATAATTTTATAATTTAGTGGTTTTACAAACCAAATAGTTTTCAGCTTTCATGGTGTATCAAAAAGTAAGTGTAAATACATCTTATTGTACTGGCCCAAAATAATTTCATAGTGTAAATAAAAATAAACAATGGCTTCTAAATAATATTTAATGTGTAAAAGGTATAATTAATCTAAATTGAGATGATAAATACCTCTTTTTAAATGCTTATTAGTTTGGAATTTTTTTAATTATAAGAGGTATTCATAAATATCATGTCCTTCAAAGATCACATAACTACTGAGAGAAAAGAAAGTTATACCAAAGTCCCGTATTCTTTTCAGTATAATGAACCATTTCAAATGAAAGATATACCCATTTCCTTCTTACCGCTGTGGAGAGAGTCCTGATGATATCACTCAACCTTCAATACCCTAAAGAAATAGTTTCCAATTATTTTAAGATATTAACACCTTAGGGAATAATAAAAAGCTATGTACCTTTTCTCCAGAAAAAAATTCACAAATGCACATTCATGAGCTGGATTTAAGTAGTGGCCTGCTGAGTAGTTATCCAAGGTGCTAATCTAAGAGTAGCACTAAAATGCCACCAGGAACATGTGGAGATAAAGAGTGCTTCACACAATTCTCCTTAGGGATAATCCTGTATGTAGTTGGAAGGATTATTTTCACAAGTCTCTTGGGAAAGGAGAGGTGGACTTAAAGATCTGGGCCACCTGTAGCCCACATGACCCTTTGGTTCACATTCCTGCCTCTAGATGGATGCAGTTGGACATGTTGGACAGCTTCAGCAATCCAAATACAAACTGATTTTCCATTCCCACTTGTCCTCTTGGCTGGGCAGCCTTGTGACAGTATCATAGAGACCTTGCTCAAAGGCAGAGATTCTTGTAGCAACAGAAGGGTCTATAAATGCTTTCTCAAGAGGTTGGATCCAGTTAATAGCAAGATTCAACTTCTACTGAAAGTATTACCCTAGGATAGGGCTGCAATTCAAGGCAGAAGATAAAGGGTGAATATTGCAGACAGTGCTCCATTTTTTAGTTTCCCTAAAACAGAATAATCTATTCCAGCTCTAAAATAATGCTGGACAGATATGTTGAGATTTTTAAGGACACCAAATCATCAGCATACTCTGCTTTTCAAACTCTCTGGGATGCTTAAGTGTATTGGTCTGGCCTGCAGATACATTAAATATTTTCTGTACAGTTTTAGTGTATTAGTAACCACTTGATGCTTATAGATACTGTTTTTTATTTCTTCATTAATTATTTATTTAATGTGGACATATTATGTGCCAGGAACTAAACCTGCTTACAGTTGTATCTTCAATAACAAGTGGGATAAATAGCACATTTGATAATACTAGACTTAGGTTATAATCTAGGAGTTATTATAAAATTTACATGAGTCATGATATTTCATTAAAAAAAACTGAGTAGGAACTTCACTTTCTTCCTCTTTCCTTTGAGCTATTCTTGAATACTTCTCTGTTGCATCAAGTTTTGTGCTTGATGAGGGAATCAGCTTGAAAATCGTGTGACTCTCATACTTAACAATATCATCCCTCTGACACATAGTCAGAACAAAATGCTGATAGCCTTCAATTGAATTTACCCATATTTTTCAAAAAATCAGAATTGCTTTAATGGATTTCAGAATTACTTGTTATACAACATATTGGTTTGGTAAGCATGGAAATCTATTGATTTCACGTGTTTCAATTTTCTACTGAGTGGTTAATCCTTTTATAAAACAAAATGTATTTCAGTGGGCAGAAAGAAAACAGTACAGGTATCTTTAGGCTGACAAAATTCTCCTGTCATCAGGGAAACTGAGTGATTCATTATTAGCTTGTATGTAACATATCACTGCTGGACATCTAGCAATGGTAAAAAGCTGGGAGACTTAGAAATAACTATAACCTATGCTGCTTTCAAGTTTGATATAAAAAAAAATGCTCATGTATGTGATTACTATTTTATCATTTTTCTAAGAGCAAATGAAAATCACAAATTAGGTATAAATTCACAGTATTTTGGGTAGTCTAAAAATATTAGCACAAGCAGCTGATACCATTAGTTGTGCTAATACTTGGTTTGCATTGAAAACATTCTTCTCTCTAAAAATTCAGTAGTGCATCTAAAAATTCACATGTGCTGATATAATATATCTCTATGGCTAATAACCCATGTATATGATACCCTGACTTCTCATCTTCTTTTTTCTCCATGTATAATAGTATTGCAATAAAAGAGTTCAGTCTGCTTAAGCAGCATTCAGGTTTTGGCTATGTAATGCTCAAGCTCATTGCCATCAACACCTCTCCTTCCCTTAAACTTAGCAACACATGTAGTATAAGTTAAGCCAATAAAATACCCCCATGAAAGTTGAAATTAGAATCATAGTCATTGAAATGTTAACCCACAGGGTACAGGGAGAAATGTTTTCAGTCATGTGCATTATGGTAAGTCAGTATAGAATGCAATCTCCAACGAGAATCAGAAGGATAGATTGAACACGTAGAGAAAAAGGATCAATAGACATTTCTGCCAAGAATAATAGTGTAATGATGTCAGCTTATTCCATTTCAATAGGAACTGTTTGCTGAATTTGGGGGAATTTTTGCAGGTGGGTTGACTTCAGCTGGTAATTTGAAATCTGCTACGGTGGTGTATTTAACACCAACCTGGTAAACACTCCAACTCAGAGCTTTCTTGACACTGAGATCTGGAGGTTATACGTTTAGTTACCTACACTGCCAGAGAGACAGAAAGAGAGAGAGACAGAAACAGAGACAGGAGCATAGTTCCTTATATTGCTGACACGTTCCCAGTTTCAGCTCTAAACCCTGGCTTTATTTCTGTGAAATGCTTTTGTAGCTTTCTAATAAACCCCACATTTATGCTATGCTACTTTACTGAGTTCCCACCAAAAAAACAAAATACCAAAAATATACATATCTTGACCAGGATAGCCATAGAAAAGGAGCATCCCCAATTAATTAATTGCCATGATTCTAATCAATATAAGTGGAAGTAAGGAAACTGAGGATTGTAATTTATCATATTCACTTGAAATGTATTATATGTACACATGTTTGTCTCCTTACTTCTTTATTGACCCCATGTAATTCAGATTCAGTGTCAACACTGAATGACATCTATGTTGGCACATGGTAAGACAGTTTTTCATAAATATTTCAGTGTTAACCTGATCACCACCAAGAGGAAACTTAGGGAGGAATGATTAAAGAGAATAAATATAGTATCTTAAAAGATATTTGAATATTTTATTAAGGACTCTGTTTTTTAATATAGAGCTATGGCCAGTTTCTATCATCATAAGCATTAAGAGAAGTTGGATATGACTAATTGGAGAATCAGCCTAATTAAAAAAGAAAAAAGAATGATGCTAACCTAATTTGCCTTCCTGAATTTTTCCTAACCTTGCTTTCAGACGGTCTCCTCTAATGTCTTTTAAAGTAATGTTAATAAGTATCTTGTCACAAATTGCCTTAAAATGACTCATCCTCGAACATTATTTTGAGGGGAGGTCACCACACCCCTTTCTCCCTGTTGCATCCTACCCCTGAGCAGCTGGATGGAGATAAAGTATAAAATTCAGTGATATTGAGACAATCCTATCGATTTGGCAAGACGTATCTAAAATTATGTGCTTAATCCTAGGAGTTACTAAAGCCCAGTAACCACTGCAGGTCCTGCTTCAGCCTGTCTTTATTGACCTCAGAAATGTTAAGGTTAGGTATCAGATGCCAGCAAGGGGCATGCACACTTCCGCAGCTATCTTTGGAATTGCTGGAAGCATCTTTACTAAAATACAGTGACTGACCCATTTTTTAAAGGCTTTACAAATCTTAACTGGGAGCAGCCTGACCCCTCAAGTGCCAAAGGAAGGATTTTACCTCATTAGAAGAAGTCCAGCTGTATTGCTTAGAGAAATTCAGGATGTCATAAAGGACTCTTGGAAAAGGGCATGCCTTTGGACTATCAGATTTAAAGATAGAAGAAACCAGTGCCCTGCTTCTTTTGTGTTTGTTTAGAAAATGCCACCAGGAGATGCCACTTTCCTCTTTGGATTTAAAATCTAATGATGTTTTAAAGCAACTGTTAACCTTTAGCTGAGAAAATATTTGGTTTGGATATGTATTGAAGCACACTCTATTGCTTGCTTTGGCATACCGCATAAAGTTCAGAACATGAAAGGATCCCTACAAAAGCTGACCCAATTCAACAAGGCTGTTTTTTTCAGTTATACTAGTATGAAATTCTACTATCATATAAATAAGTAGAAATATTTCTAGAAAATTTAAGATCACATCTGTTGTCATGGTATATATTTTGAGTTACTTTTCCCATTAATGCAAGAATGTGGGCAGGTATTCATTTGTCTTCAGACTTGTGAATAAGAATTTAAAGGAGTCACTTTTTGGTATCTTGATTATTCTAAACTGAAAATAGGTACCAGATTAATCTTTTCCAAATAGAAAAATGACTATAAAGCCATTGTAATTATGTGCCTAACCAAATAAATGATTAAAGTGAAATAAATATTTTCAGACAGCATTACTTAAATACATAAGTGGTTAACTTTTAATTATTAATGGAATCACAGGATGCTGATCAAATAGCCTAGGAGGTAAGTGTCACACACACACACACACACACACACACACACACACACACACCCTCTTTCACTGACTTTCAAACCCAGTTATAAATGCTTTCAGATTGTTTTAGAGTATTCATTTCAGTTGTAATAGGGATGTAAGTAAAGGCTATTGATGTAGTTCATCTCTGTAGAGGACTGAGAAACGGCTTCAATCAGAGTCACACACCCTACTGTGCTTTGATTTAGTGAATGGATTACAAAATGAGACTTATTCAAGATCAAAAGGCAAGCAAGCTTGCATCCTAAGGCTGTGATTATATAACAAAAGCCTATCTTGGTGTAGGTATGGGGTTTCCTACTTCTTTAGAAGACAACTTTTTTTAGCCTTCACAGCATTGCTGGTCTCTTAAACTTTTGAAAAGGCACTCTGGTTTCTTTCCTTGATGCAGGCTTGAGATTTATTGATTTAGACCTGGTAGACACTTTAACAAGTTATTACCCCCACCTGATTCAAATAGCCAGGGGATTGTAGTTCTGTTGTCTGAGTCTACAATACGGCACTGGCAGCTTGGAGCACAGCCCAGGAATGCTAACTCCAGGTGTGAGGCTTTCGCTGGCATTCCTTGAGTGCAGAGGAAAAGAGTAATTTTTTTTTTTTTTTACTTTTCTGAACAACTGTTTCAGTCAGAAAACAAGCAAAATAAAAATATAAAATTCATCCAAGATTGCTTTATTTTTGGCATTTAGCACAAATGACAGTACAGCTCCAGGAAGCTACCCCCAAATAATTACATAAAGAGACATAGTAAGAAATAATTTATTACTGCATCATTGCTAAACAGCCTTCTCCTAGGAATTTAGATACTATTAAAGAAAAAATTATTCATGACACTTATTAAAGGTGGTAAGTCAGACTTTATTTAAGGAGGACTATCATTATAGGTATACCAGGGGTTACCACAATGGGGTTTTATAGTAGGAGAGATAAATCACCCTCAACTCCAAGTACAACAAAGAAAGGGGGGCGATTTATAGCCCAGGAGCAGGGTGGGAAGTTCAGTGGATGGTCATTATGAAGAGGAAACATCAGGGAGGCTTCTGGTGATACTGACCAAATAGAATTCTTGTGAAGGCGGGCCAAGGTGAACAGATGTCACCTGGGATGGTGGAGGATAAGGAACACAATCAGACATCAAAGATGATTATTTTGAAGTATGGGACCCTGGCTAAGCTGACTTTGCAGGATTCTTGCTAATATTGGACAGTGCAGAGATGATCAAGGAAGCCCAAAAGTCAGAGCCTAGTTGAGAAGAGAATTCGGGTAAACTTGAGCAGAGTTTGGTGAAGTAGAGAGTCTTTGTCAATGTGCTGCAGCAAAACATGGCAGATTACTTCCCATTACTCTCAACTAATTGCTCCTAGGTTCTTACACATTTAAATGTTTTGCTTTTTAAGCTATACTAAGAAACAGTGGAAATTCAAAGCCCTCACTTGTGTCAAAAAACTATTTGAAGTGATGGAGGATAACCAAATTAAATCCATCAGAACTGAAACAAGTTTATAAATTCAACTCTGCTGATGTTTAAATGATCAAAATTAGTTTATTGAAAATCAGTTCAGTAAGAGCATAAAGAATAGGAAGGGCCAATGGGAGAAGATGCAGTAAAAAGCAACAGAAGTTTAGATCTAATTGAAAAACAAATAAAACAAATAAAATAATGATAAGCATAAAATAATAACACGGAAAAGTACCATTCTATAATGATCTTCATGAAAGGAATATTACATTCTATAAGTTAATCTGCCTCTAGGCCACTCTGTTGGGTTATACCTATTTGATAATTAGCTTGTTAGACGTAGATATAGTCTAAACACTGAAAATATGTATATTTTTATTTAAGTATTTTTATAATTTTTCTCCTACCAGAATGTTTATGTCCTCTTTGGACTCACCTAGCCATAATCGTTCAGAAAACACTTCTTGAGTATCTATTGTGTACAAGGGTACCAAGGTCAATTATGTGTTTATTGTGTGCAGTAAAACTATAATGGAACTTCAGAGTCTGTGTTTGATCAAAATAAATATTACTTGGTGTCTGTCAAAGCGGAATTTATTGGTGAAATTATTTCTCTTTTTCTTGGTGTTGGGAGTGATGGTGGTGGTGGTTGTACATAGAAATTGTCACTCATTTCCTGAACCAACCTCTATTATTTTCACTCTGGAGTTATGCAGATGACTGCAATATTCTGTGTACCCTTCCTATATTCTTAACATCTCAAGTTCTTTCTATTTTCCTTCAGTTGTTGTCTAGTTACCAGCTGTCAAACCAGGTTCACTATTCTTCTACATGCAGATAGGTATATCCAATTTGCTTTTATTGTAAATTGGTTTAACCGTAATTCAGATATAATATAAATTTTATAGAACCCCATTAACATTTTTGTGTTGTTAACGTCTATGCCCTCTTTGATTATACAGGTATTTCTAATTTACTCACATTTCCTGACTCTGCCTCGAATGCCATTTTTGTCATTTTTCCATACCAGTTAAAATATTTCTGTTACCTTAAGCAGATTTTACAGTATGATTTACAGAGTTCCCATTCACACATATCCTAATTTATCAGCTTCTTTTTGTATTGATATATAATCTCAGTAAGACAAATTCTTTATTCTCATGTCAATAGGCACATAAATTCATCTGATATTAGGAGAATATTAAGAATTATAGATATGAATAATGCTATGACTGTGTAAAGCTTCTAATAAAACTATGCCTGTTCTAGGCAATGTGTACATTCCTAGATCTAACTGTTAAAAGTGAAGTATTTCACTTATTCTCCCTGTGATTTGCCCTGGTTTTAACTAAGCCATCTTTTTTCCTAGGGAGATGGTCTAACATTTTCTCTGAGAGGATGTGTTGCAGCAGCAGTTTATTGTTACTATGATTATTTTATTGTAGCCATTCTTATGCCACTTAATTTACACAAAGTGATCTTTAATCATTCATTAGTTAATTCTTCCATCATTCCATGGGGAAAAAATCAATAGTGCAGTTGATTTACACCTCTAAAAAGCCTACTACTGCAATGGCAGATTAAAGTTACTGAAGGAGAGAAAAAGAACTAGTATTTAGAAAAGTAGTATTATGTAAATTAATTCCCAAATGTGTATTTTGCTTAATTTTTACTCATGTGTAAAGTAGGATATACAGAAGTCCTTATTATATGACAGTAGTAGTAGTATGTATGGAGATATAAAAAATATAAATAAAAGTAGTAATACATACATAGTTTTATACAGAAACAGATGGATAGATGAATGAGAAAAGAAAGGTAGATAATACACACTTGTCAGTATCTCCAAAGAACTATATAAAAAATAGAAATAGATCAAGCCTACTTAGAATATTTCTTAGTCATAATAATGATTAATTTGAACTACAGAAATATAAATATATAATGATTGTGACACTAAATTTTTTATGTCAGTTTCCTTAGTAAAATGACAATCGAATAAAGATGAAATATTGGAAAAAATCTGTGAATTTTCATTATACATATATTTTTGCACAATATTTATTACATAAATGTGGTCCCTTCCTTTCTCCAAGTTATTTACACATAACCTTATTTGCAAAAGGAAAGCTAACAATGACCCAACCAGATGCCTGGTGCTTTAAGAAATTTGCTAGCATGTTGGCAGCAAACAGGTAATGGATCAGAAAAGTTCTCACTTCAGTCAAAGCATGCAATGAATATTACCCCTCCTATTGTACTGTTATTGCTAAAAATAATAAACAAGAAAGATGATATCTTGATCAAAGTGTGTGGCTGTCTGTTTATACAGTAGTATACAGGCTGTGTGTCCGCAAATCAGCCTCCAGAAGCCAACAGATTACGGTTTCTGTCATAATCTAACTGACCTGCCATGTTAAAACTAAACTGGTATTCTTCCACCAAAGATTTTTTTTTTAAAGATCAGGCAAATTAATGTGCATAAAACCCCTAAGATAAATGATACTAAAACAAATTTCAAACCATATGTGGAAAGTCTGTGAATGCTATTGTACTGTTCAGAGAAACTAGCCCTCACATTATTAGTTTGATACTGAAAGCAAATTATATATATAAACAAATTTTAATTAGGTATACATTTCACTTTATAATCAGAGCCTTTGTTTTACAGAACACACATTATCCATTTTGAAATCAGTGCAGATATTTATTAACTCATGAAACAAATAATTGATGGGCACTTGCCACAAGTCAGAGGCTATTTTAGGGTCTTGAGATATAGCTACAGTATTTTCCAAGAGAGGAACTCATGATTTATTGAAGTGCTGTGTATCAAATGCTGTCTTTAAAGTTTTTTTCATATTTTGATTATTTGATTTTGGGAAAATTCCAAATTACAGGAGGTGGAAAGTTGTTAAATAATTCTCTCAACCTATTGTCTTTCCTAATATTTTACTGTAACCCTGTGTGAAGAAGCCCTGTGTTTGGCAAGGTAGATGGTTCCCTTTATGATGATAGTTAGGGAGTTACTAATAAGAAAACATACTAGTTTCTTGCACAAAGTTTCTTTTCACCTGCTTATTTCACTGCCTGAAGTGGCGTAATGAAGAAATATCCTCTAAAATCACATACACCTTGCAGGACTTAACACATTCATTTATTATAAGTTTTATTCTACCATCTCTAAGGTGATGGTTTATCAAATTACTTTAATCTTCACCAGATGAGAATACACAGCTGAGCAAAGGGACAATTACATGTAGAGAGTGTGGGTCTGAGCAGAGCATAGTCATGCAGAGAAGTAAATGGGTACTGAAAGTAAATTTACAGAAGAGCAATCAGTATATGCTTTCTACCCGGGCTTAGCTTGCTACTAAATTCAAGAGACATAAACTAATAAAATAGAGAAAATGTGTTTTGCCCTTGAGGAAAAGAGTATTACTCTTTGGCCATTCAAGACAACAATTTTTTTCCTCTCATTTTAGCAGCGTAGCTTTATAAAATGGCATACATGTGTATACAGTTTTAAAATAGAATATTAAGTAATGAGTCCATAGATAGTAATGGAATGGTGAAGAAAAGCTAAGTGGTGTTCTTAAAGGCTTCCAGTGATTGGTATAGGTTGAGATTTCTCTTAAAAGATGGTAGACTTGAATTGTAGAGGCACCACATCGAGTGGGCGTGAACAGCCAGCTTACTGTGACACAGCTGTGACAGGAAAAGAGGGGTGGATAAAGTAGGGAAGTGATTTATGTTGGGCCTAGAATACTGGATTAAGCCATGTATATTTGTAGCAGTCAACTTTTGACAAAGTTGCTCAGATCTGAAGTGACAAGTTTCTTTCAGGTATTTAAAGCATTTTCAAATGAAATGAGTAATTTGGTGTAAGATAATTTTGACTAGATTTTTCAACTATTTTTCATATCTGCTTTCTCTTCTATTTTCCTAGAAAATATTAATTTATCAGAACCCTTATTAAATATTTGTTAAGAAAATATATATTTGACGAAACATTCAGAATGACTCTGAAGACTATAAATGCTAACACTCAACTGTTAAGAGATAGAGTTAAAATTGTTAGGAAATATCCCCATGTCTAATGCAGATTTGCAAACATAATTATAATGTGTTTTGTAAAATATGTCTGAAAATATAGGATTAAAAATCAGACATTATTTTCTTGATGTTTTCTATTCTTATAATGGCTTAATGACATTCTCTTTTAGAACTTGTATTAAAATTGTAATATTAGTAATTGTTATTTTAACAGAACAAAAGTGATGAGATGCCATATAAATGCCTGTACCACCTAGGAAATCAAAAAGGTCAAAAGTGTCTTCTCTAATAATGAGTTTAATTTGTTCCCAAGAGGGAATTCTAAATTTTATCCTTTTAAGCTTGTCAACATAACTCAAGCTGTTAATTGTAGAGTAGATTAATGATACTGAGTATGTTATGTAAAATTTTATTAGCAGCTCAGAGGGTGACTTTAGAAAAGTAGCCTTATATTTAGCCTGAAGAAAATTGCTTTTGCCTTTGTTTTCCTGAAATTAAAAAAAAATACAACATAATGCAGAAAATGACTATGGACAGATATCAGTTAAAAACAAATGAAGAGTGATTTGATATAAGGTTTATATTTCATATGCATTATAGTTATCCAGTGTTTTCCTACTGGACAAAGCAATTTATCAAATAGCATCTTTTTCAGTATACTATTGCCAAAGCTATATATTTAGATTGTTTCTTTGGTATTTTTTCAGACACAATTGTTCTTTGAAACTTTAATGAATAAGATAGATCAGTGGTTCCTAAATCTAGATAAGTGTTATAGTCATACAGTGAGCCTTTAAAAAATACGGATATCTATGTCCCACACCAAAGAGATTCTAAGGTAATTTTAATTGATTTTGTCAGTATTTTGGGCACTGATATATTTGCAAATCTACCCAAGTGATTTGTGAGTGCTGAGAGCATTTTGAACAATTGAGAGAAATCAACTTTCATCTGTTCTGAAATATGAGAAAATATTTCCAAGATCTTAGTACTGGACTTGATTTCAAAACAGTTAACCAATAAAATTATGTATTATTAAAATGCTTCCTTTTAATAATACTTCTATGCATATGTTTTATGATTAAAATCTGAATAGTCAGTAAACATATCTCAAGTTAGGAAAAAATCACTGCATTATAAAAATGTATTAATATAATTTTAGAAAGTAAAATAAAATTTATATTTACTGACTTTTCATATATTCAATTAAAAAAATCAAGAAGTAGACTATAACCAGAATAAATGAGGAAAGAAACTTCAAATAATAGTATTCAGTAAATAATTATGGCTCATTTATTTGAATTTAGAAATAGATATTTTAAAGTTTTCAACATAACTGAGCATATGAATAAAAATTTTAAATATTTGGATTTATTATTTTATAAAATACCCATTTTAAATATTTAACCAGACATTTAAGAAAAAATTTGAGTGACATTATTGACTTTTCACAGAGCTTAGCATTATAGCATTGTGTTTCAGATAAAAACACATATGTCAGTCATTTAATGTATGTTACCAAAATATGAATAACTAATTCATTTTAGTCTCATATGTGTTGTTTAGTTTGTTCAAAATTACCTTTTTTTTTAAATTGAAATACAGCCAGTTACAATGTGTCAATCTCTGGTGTATAGCACAATGTCTCAATCATGCCTGTTCATACATATATTCATCATCATATTTTTCCATTAGAGGTTATTATAAGATATTGAATGTAGTCCCCTGTGCTACACAAAAGAAACTTTTTAAAATCTATTTTTATATATATCTTTGTAAATCTCAAACTCCCAGATTTATCCCCTTCCACACCATTTCCCCAGTAACCGTAAGATTGCTTACTAAGAGATTGTTTACTAAGTCTGTGAGTCTTGTTTCTGTTTTGTAGATGAGTTCATAGTGTCCTTTTTTTTTTTTTTTTGGTTCCACATATGAGTGATATCATATGGTATTTTTCTTTCTCTTTCTGGCTTACTTTACTTAGAATGACATTCTCCAGGTCCATCCATGTTGCTCCAAATGGCATTATTTTATTCCTTTTTATGGCAGAGTACTATTCCATTGTGTAAATATATCACAGCTACTTTATCTAGTCATCTGTTAATGGACATTTAGGTTGTTTCCATGTCTTGGCTGTTGTATATAGTGCTGCTGTGAACATTAGGTTGCATGTATCTTTTCACATTAGAGTTCCCTCCAGATATATACCCAGAAGTGGGATTGGGGATCATATGGTTAAGTCTGTTTTTTAGTTTTTTGAAGTATCTCCATACTGTTTTCCATAATGGCTGCACCAAACTATATTCTCACCAGCAGTGTAGGAGGGTTCCCTTTTCTCCACACCCTCTCCAGCATTTATCCTTTGTGGACTTTTTAATGGTGGCCATTCTGACTGATGTGAGGTGATACCTCATTGTAGTTTCGATTTGCATTTCTCTGATAATTAGTGATACTGAGCATTTTTTCATATGTCTATTGGCCATTTGTATGTCTTCTTTGGAGAAATGCTTGTTTAGGTCTTCTGCCCATTTTTGAATTGGGTGGTTTATTTCTTTGTTATTAAGTTGTAGGAGCTGTTTATATATTCTGGAAATTAAGCCCTTGTCAGTCTCATCATTTGCAAATATTTTCTCCCATTCCGTAGGTTGTTGTTTTGTTTTGCTTATGGTTTCCTTTGCTGTGCAAAAGCTTATGAGTTTAATTAGGTCCCATTTGTTTGTCTTTGCTCTTATTTCCATTGCCTGGGTAGACTGCTCTAGGAGAGTGTGGCTAAGATTTATGTCAGAGAATGTTTTGCCTATATTTTCTTCTAGGAGATTTATTGTGCCTTATTTTATATTTAAGTCTTTAAGCCATTTTGGGTTTATTTTTGTGTATGGAGTGAGGGAGTATTCTAACTTCACTGATTTACATGCTGCTGTCCAGTTTTCCCAACACCACTTGCTGAAGAGACTCTCTTTTTCTCCATTGTATATTCTTGCCTCCTTTATCGACGATTAATTGACCATAGGTCTGTGGATTTATTTCTGGGCTCTTTAAACAGTACACCAAAAAACAGGAAAAATAAATACTTTTGTTATTTCCTTAAAGTCAGGAGAGAGTGCAGGCAGAAAGGTAATACCTAGATGATACTTAAAAACTTGAAAAGATACAAGTTTGAGTTATTTGGCCCATGCCTAACACCCATGGGAGTTACGGTGCCAACTTTAAAAGAATACCTGAATTCAAAACTTCACTTTTTCATGAAGTTGAGACAAATCACTTAATTTATGCAAGCATGTAAATTTTACATTCAGTTGAACTTTCTAATCTTTATTGATTATATCCCAGCACACAACCCTTATCATTTCTCTTTGAACTACCTACATCTGAAAATTTGAAAAATCATTTCTACTTCAAAATTTTTTGCTGACACACAAATAAGATAGAGTACTGAAAGTAGACACTGGTTGTTAAAAATATTTTTGAGGAAGCCCGCTCAAACCTCAATTTTTATTCATTGATTCTTAAAATCTTTAATAAATATTTTAAGGGTCTGTTAGAACCATGTCTTTTAAACTTTAAAGTGCATTCAGGTCACTCAGGAATCTTGTTAAAAGTGCAGATTCTGATTAAGAATGTCTCACCTGCAACATGAGATTCTACATTGCTAGCAAGCCCCCAGTTAATGCCGATGTTCTTGATTCTTGTATCTTATCTTGAGGATTGAGATATAAAAGAACTCACACTTTTGGCTGTATGGATAAGTAGACTCTTTGTGGGAACTTCTGGACAAAATTCAACTAGATCTGGGATTAAATGCAGAAAATAAGTTTTATTGCATTCCTGGGTTTGCTACAAAGTAAAAGAAACCTTGAAACATACACACACCTTAGAAAACTAAAAATATAGCAGGAAGCTCTGAATGGTAAGCATAAAATAGTGCTGTATTGAGGCCAAAGCTGATACCAGTGCTGCTTCATGTAGGCAAAGCCTTGTTCTCTTTTGGGCCTTAGATTCTGCCATTTATTATGGTTTTTCTGCCCTCTCGTTGTTTATTCTACATTCCGTAGAGTTGGCTTTTACTTGCCAAAAACATAGGCTAGGGTTAGATAGCTTCGTACTTGGATAACTTATTCTCCCTTTATTTCAGTTTATAAATCTGTAAAATGGAGGTAGTAATTGAGTCTCAAAATTGAAGTTGTTTTGAGAATTGAGTGAGGTAATACATGCTCAGAACAGTGCCTGGAAAATGACAAGTGCTCAATATTGTTTTCTTTAAGTCATTATGTAATGTTTTGATGTCTTTGATAGCTAGAAATTAATTTAGCAAAATCTTTATAAAGCTATATTGGGACTTACTGCTAAAAAGGAATTAAATCATTAGCCAAGTTCCAATGATTCTAGGCCTAGAAACTTGTTTTACTTACTGTCTTTCTTCATTTACATCTTAATGAGTAATTAAACACTAACTGCATCTTATGTTTTAATGTTTATTAATAATCAAATAATTTCCTTAAAAACATGAAATAGTTACAAAATCAATTTTAAAATATTGAGTAAAGAGGTTACAAATTGCACCATAACCATATTATCTTATGGTGGTATGTCAGAGGGTGGAGGTTTTCATTGTGTTTTGGTCCAATTCTAATACACTTTCTGGAGAAAATAGTAAGAACAACTACACATGCAGCTACCTCAAAAGCCTACTAAATATTAGATAGCAAAGTTATTCTTTGAACAGTATAAATTCACCCAAAAATAGTATGATCCAGAAGTATTACAATATTATAAACATAATATTGTCATTTTCCATGGCTCAGTCAATGATTTTCCTTACTTTGTGTAATACTTGAGTATCCTTTTTTGGTCTTCCCACCAACAGTAAATGTTAGAGAATTTCCCACTTTTGTCAGCAAGGTCTCGTTTTTGTTTTAATTTAAATTTCTCTGATCAACAATGAGTTTAAGTTATCTTCTCCTTTTTGAAATTGTTTTTCTCTATATTTTCCATTAATATACTTTATACATGTAAAATTATTAATATGCAAAACCTTTAAAATCATATAGGTATATAAGATTTATAATTTAAAAACTAGTTCCTATGCACCCCCACTTTTTTCTTATCCCATTACCCAGGGGCAATCTGTGTTCTGGTTTTTCGCTATTATTTTCAGTTTTTTAATCTGTATGTATCTAAATAAAAAAGCATATACTACAATCTCAATTTTAGAAAATGTCTAGTATGATAGATTAACATTTTTAACTAGCTTCATTTTCCCTTCTCAGATGTTGCTAAATCCATATGCAAGATTTTGTTATTATGACTCTGTAAATAGTTGTTCACTACTGGGCCCTATAATATACAAGGACATAAACTTTTCTTCTGTAACGTTTTTATCCTGGAATTAATAATCTCCTCATATCTTTCTTAATATGCATAATTTTCTTTAAACATGAAAGTAAGTTGATCTATATATCCTATGCTCTATAGTTTAATAAAATTTTTCATACAGTTAAGTAGCTCAAATATTATATCTCCTCTCTTTTCCCCTGTGCACTTTTCTTCTTCTGTCTGTTTCACCATTGCCCTGAGACTTCCTTTTGCTCATTCTTGGACTTCCTTTGCCTTATTTCTCTGCTGAATTCCTGTTTTTAGACCTTATGTCTAATTTTCCCATATTAATGCTCTTTTGTTTTTCTGTACTACGTCTTCTCAAAGCTTCTTGAACTCTTCAGAAAAAGGGTAAAAAACATAAGTGTTTATAGGCTTTGCATATAATGTCTATGTATACACAGAATTCAAAATTGACTAGGGAATAAAAGGTTATTTTAACTTCATATTAAGCTTATTTTCCCTTAAATTTATTTTACTTTGAAAATGTATTATGCATTATAAATAAAATCAAACAATACAAACAAATGTACAATGAAATATAACCATCTTTCCTACTTTAAATTTTTAATACATAAGGAAACTTACTTTAATTCTTTTACATCTGTTTTCCCCACCTAGTATATCTTGGAGGTCCTTGTCAGTATACAAGATGTAACCCTGATTGTACAGTATCTTTATACAAGGCTGTTGTCCAGAAACTCTCAGATAAAATTATGATTAGTACTTTCTAGATGTTCTGTGCCTACCAATTTGATTTTCTACTTGATCCAAATGGGTTTTATTTTTTGGCATTTTAAATGGGAGTGTTTTTAATATTCAAAAATGTTGGGTTGCCTGTTTTCCTTGCATATGGCTTTTTCTTATCTGTTTTTATTTCTCTTGATTTTCTTAAATCTAATTTTAAGATAGTTTATTTAGCTTTAGGAAATGACAACAGTAAAGAAAACATTTCAATGCATTGTACTAATGTCCTATTCTGTGGTTATGTTGCCACTTGCTGTTTTTATAAAGGGACATTTTTCAAAAATCGTTTGTAATTAGAAGAATTTGGCAATTCCCAATCAGTCTTGGAAGTCTACTATATAGGTGTTTTATTTTGTATCAAACCACCTTTATTGAAGGATTCACTTTTTAAACATGAAGATTGGTTTTTTGTCAGCTGAAATAAATCCTGCAAAGTGATTTTGTATTTTTACAACGGAATGTTTTACGTGCAAACTGTAGTTTAAAAGAGAATAGTAAAATACATCATAAGATGAGTCAAGCACTTTCCAACAATTCCAGGAATGTGTTGGTTGTAAAATTCTTGTTGTCTGCTTTTACCAAGTGTAAAGATTTCTGGTACACTTTGGTGAATTTTTATGCATTGTGATCTACCTTTAATGGGAACTTTTTTGCTTTGGTTATTTGAAGCATTGCTGTGGAGTACATAATAGAACATTGTGTTAAAATAGTGACATCTCAAAAATTACCCATTATTAGTTTTTCCCACAAATTTATGCTTCATATTTTTAAATTGATTAATTTTCATGTATTAGCAAATCTTTCCCGAAACATTTAGTTCAAAATACAATGCTTTGTATATTGTTTGCTCCTTTATTTTCTAAAATAATGTACCTATATTAATTGACCTATCTGTAGCTTTGGTACTGTTGACCTTTCTCTGCTTTATGAATCTCTGTCCTTGAATATTGAACCTCCATCCTACTTTCTGTGATAAAATTTTCTTGGTTTCACTCTACTCTTGCTTGCCATTCTTTCTTCGTATCCATTGCTGGCTAGTCTATCTCCACCCATGCATTAAATGTGGGTGTTTTCTGAGAGTTCCACAACATCCTTCTTTCTCATTCTATATGCTGCTAGCAGATATCATGTAGTTTTATTATTTCCAATACTATCTATATGGTAATGTCTCCCAAACTGTATTCCCAACTCATCTCTCTCCTTAGCTTCATTTCCAATAATCGCTAGCCTTTTGGGCATCTCTACATTATGTCCTCAAACTCAGGCATCTTAAATCCAGGCTGTTCAAAACTGAAATATTTTCACATCTCCCTACCCTCTCACTTTTTGTCTCTAATATTACCTGTGGTAGGCAACTCACATCAGTAGGTACCTTATCAACTAAGTAGAAATTCAGAAGTGATACTCTCCTTTTATTCTTTTCTTTTCCGTGTTGAATTATATTCATGTCCTAAAGATTCTACCTCTCTTTAAAAACTCTTCTCCATTTCTAGTTCATAACCATAGTTCATGGTTTGTCTTGATTATACTAACAGTTTTCTCCTTAATTATTTTCTGCTTCTAGTTGTTTCTCCCTCCAGTTCACTCTCCACACTGCTTCTAGAATGTTCTTTCTAATATGCAAAGTTTAAAAAGGAAATAAGAAAAAGAAATACTTCAAGTGATGTAAGTTGTTCTTTTGATAAAAATAAGTCAATATATTTAAAAATGCAAATCTCATTTGTTATGCTTTTGCTTAAATCAATAGAGAAAATAATCCTCTCCTAACTTCCCATCCTCATTTCAAAAAAATCCAGAAGGCATTTTTAAAGCATACTGCCATCACAGGCTCCTGCACACTAAAGCTTTTGGTTCCTTTGCCTAAGTCCCTTTTTGCCCACCTCTTCCCCTGGCAAAACTCAACTCATTCTATAAAACTTACCTCAGATATTACCTCTTCTGCCTGAGTAGATATATTTTACACCTCTGTCTAATAGAGTGAAGTGCGCATAATATTTATAAAGTTAACAATATGTATTTGAACACATTCAATTATTTTGCAGTCATGGGTATCTACCTTTGTGGGCTTTATGGTCTTTGACATTAACTCCCACCCAGTCTATTACTCTTTCTCTGATAATTTTATGTTCACTTTACTTTTCCCTTTCTTGACCCTGTCCTCAGTGAGGAAAGAAATTGCATCTTTTCTTTCTGTGTTTCCTCTGAAAAGCACAATACTGGGCACAAAGTAAACATTCAAAAAATGTTTATCAATTTAATGAATGAATCTCATTCTTATTACTTTACTTGTAAAATGCTCTTTCACTAGTAAATAAAATTTTACCAGGTCTTTCTGGACAACTTCCTCCTTCTTAGTAATGAAACAAATTTACATTATGTATGTATGTGATTAGTTAGGCAACAGTTACACATAAGCAAAACTATACAAACATGCATCAGATTTATAGGACTAAAAGCAATTATATAAACCAAGACTGGGGACATTCTACAGGATATCTGCCAGTATATCCTAAGACTGTCAAGGTTATGAAAGTCAAGGAAAGAAAGAGAAACTGTCAGAGACCAGGGTGACATAACCACCAAATGCAATGTGGCACCCATGATTGGATCCTGGTAAAGAAACTAGAAAACTGGTAGAATCCATATAAAGTCTGGAATTTGGTTAATAGTAATGTGCTAATGTCAGGTTATTAGTTTTGACAAATGTATTATGATAATATAAGATGTTAACAATGTGAGAAACTGAGTGAGGGTATATGAGAACTTAGTTTCCATACTATCTTTGCAGTTTTTCTGTAAATCTAAAATTATTTCATAATAAAAAGTTTATTTTCAAAAATTCAATTAGAATTTACGAAATGATACAATTGTTAACATAACACAGTATACAGATTGTCTAAATATTATGTGCACTCAGAGAACACTTGTTATAAAAGCATACTTTGAATTTTAAAAACACAGAAGGTCTTTTTCAAAAATTCCATGGAAAATTATAATCATTAAGAATGCAATTTTTCTTACACATTGCTTGCTATAATATAGATTTTTAATTGAGGCACTGTAAATGCTTTTATGATCATATACTATAGTGTTACTGATTTGTTTTATATCAAAATTCAAGACATTATTTTTTACATGTTTTTATCAGAATTTTTGTATAGAACTCTGACCTTGAAATGAATGGAAATTTATACTGACTTTTGTCTACCTGAATATTATGGATCACTTTCATTTTTATATTTTAAAAATCCCTCACAGCAAAATATGTTTAAGCAATTGGTCTTTTCATCTATTACAAAAATGAAACATTCCATTTTCTGATATCAGGGGACATATTTGAGGGGTGGGCAAGCATACATTTGTTTTTCCCTTTTATTAATGTTTTGCTGGAGGGCAAATGTCAATGTAGCCACTTTCATTTTTTTTACCCCTCTTGCTGAAAGCTCCTGTAGGGAAATTCTGCACATGAGTTTCTGTGATGATTCTTTTCATTTTTATCTCCTGCTGTGACTTTGACTGTCAGACTGGCAGTGGGAGACAGAAATAAAAGAAGAAGCCTTAAAGAAATGTTATAGCCTCACGCTGTGAATTTAGAAGATGACGGGGGTTTTGGCTTGCTTCCTCTGGCCCGTGACTAAAAGAGGAACTGTCACCAGGTTACAGGGCTAAGGGGAAGTAATGAGAACATATTTTCTCATGCAGGCTACCTAGAGGACTTTGATGCACGTGGCCCTCCCAAGTCAATCTGAAATGCTAAGGCTAAAAATTGTTATGGCTGGATTCAAAACCACTTTACTGGGCAAGAGACTTGACAATCCTCTTTGTACAGGTTACACACGGTAGGCATATGATAAGCATTTATCAATGATAATTGCATGTAAATTTGCCTTTCATACCATTGTACCAGCAGAAGTCTGTAAGCAGTCAGTTTGTCTGTCTCTGCCGTAGCTAATGTATCCTTTGAAAGAACTAATGAAATCAGTGTGGTGGATTTGACCTCATTTTCTGTAGAAAGGTGTCGCCAACTCTTTGTTAGGCAGCTGGAATTACACTTACACTAATGAGGATCCTTAGGGCTATGCTAATAACATTTCTAATTGGAAAACTCAAGAATTGCCTGTGAAAGACTTCAAAATGTGAAATTCCCTAAGTTTACAATACATCTTGAGAAATACGTAAGATAAAAATTACTTAGAATAGAAGTGAGGAAGAATTAGCCTCTGAGGGTTATAAAATTGTCAAATTTGTTGTCATTTTAAATACACACTTATTTTTAGGTAAGATATGCCCAATTTTTTGAGCGTTTGGTCCATAAGAATGATACGTATTTAAAATTAATATGCTTTCTTTTCAATTGAAATATAGTCAATCTTGTTGATTTTTTAAGAAAAATTTAAAAATGCATTTGGAAAACAAATTCTAGAAGTTCATGAAATTATATACACACATTCATATATTTAAATGTGTATTATCAAAAATAAAATGTAATGTTCTTTACATATTAAAATATGCAAGTCAAAAATTTGAAATTAAAAAATGTAAAATTTGTTCCACAAAAAGATGAAATATTATCTTCTGAATATATGTGTGTATATATATATGTGTATATATTATATATATATATATAAAATGTATACATTTTTTAGAATTGCAAAGTTAGAACACAGTCCATACAAGACCACCTTCACTTGTGATATAGTTGCAAATTTGAGTATTTCCAAAACCATTGTCAGATTAAAAAATTCACTAGAAGGATTCACAGAACTCACTTAAAGCTGCTATATTCATGATCACAGTTTATTACAGCTAAAGGATACAGATTAAAAATCAGTCAAGAGAAGAACATACTAGAGTCCAAGAGAGTTCCAAACATAGTTCTTCCACCTGTCCTCTTCCTATACAGTCAAGATAAAATTACCCACCACAAGATAAAAATTACCTCCCACTTGCAGTACACACAGAATATTGCCAACTGAGGATGCTCACCTAAGTTGCTGTGACCCAGAGTTTGAACTGGGACTCTATCACGTAGGCATGTTGATGTCCCATGTGACTGATCTCAGTCTCCACTTCCTCTGGATGTCAGCTGATACCAGATGACCCAAAGCCCACCCTAAATTAAATTGTTGTTATGACTCAGAGCCCTTACCCTAAACCACATTGTAATTATCTGGTTGATCCAAAGACCCCAAGCAAAGATATTCCTGTCAAGTGTGACATTATAAGGGTTTAGAGATGACTTCTCTAAGCTGAGGCCGGATCTCACTTTGGGTAAGATTTAATTCTTTACCACAGGACCTAATAAGTGTATGGCAGTGTTGCTTCTGCCTTACTTTTTTTAAAGCCATTGCTATATTCACAGCTCAGAACAAAGCGTGTTGACTCCAATATTTTAGTTTATCCACAGAATTGATTCATTCTTTTTCTAACTGCGTTAAGTGTTTTTAATCCCAATTAATGGAGTTTATTTATGTATTAATATTGAATTTTGTCAAGATAATGGAAACACTCCTTAGGTTTTAAATAGCTTTACTCAGTTCTGTGAATTTAACTCCCATTTTCAAGAAAAGTATGGAAGTGTTATTCTGACAAAAAATTTATTCTTGTAAGAAGTCAACATTTCCCTCCTAGTAACATTATGATGAACATTGGTATAGAAGCAGTAAAGTAATTATATTTTCTACTAATGTTGAGAAAAAATAATATAACAAGAAACATCGCCTGCTCTTGTTAAAATTTTGATCTGCAGACTAAATAAAATCACAGAAAGTTTCATGAATACAGTGATTCTGTGAATGGGATTTTCACTACCACCTTGTAATTCAGGCTTTTACTATTGAGAGACAGTTCTCTATGGGTCTTTCGTGATTCTGTACATCTTGTAGGCTATATTTGTTTTGGACTGTCTTTCAAGAATGTTTGTATAGTTAACAAACAAGATTAAGAAGATTATGACATTTAGATGACAGAGTATCTCTCTCTGGGACAAACAGCAGGTTTGTTCACTGTCCAGTATAACAAAGTTAATGTCAGTCAGGGACAAAGTTTTGGCCACCTTACTGCCTCATATAAAAGATTCAGTTTCCTCTCCTGTAATGCAGCCCATTAGGTGTGAATATGTCACCTATCTCTGTGGGGATTGGGGTTTGGGGAACTTACACAAATGTTGGTATCTGGTTACCCTTTTAAGCTGTCAGCCTTTGTCTCTGACCCAGGAGTCTCTGGTCTTCTGACACCATCCATGAAACTGGCAGACTAATATATAAGCTTGCAGGTAGAATAAATCTTATCCCCTCATGGTTCTTGATACTGACTTTCTCTTCCCTCATTCATAAAAACTGTTTCCTTTTAGTCTCTCCCCCTTTAATGTCTAACCTATTTAATTCATCATAATCTGCCACTGTCTGATCATTCTTTCTGATGTCCACCTCTGACCTATATCTCATGGCCACCCATTTCTTATTGATTGAAGTACAAACATTAGTTAATTCATTAACTCATTCATTTATCAAAAATTTTAAGGCATTTACTACCTACTTTTTAGGTGTCTGAGATAAATAATAGACAAGCTTGTCATACAGCTGGTCCCCATAAGTTCAAGGACAAGTGCAGTGCTTTAAGCTGGGAACTCTTCGGTGCTGGCTTTCTTGGTATCTTTCTTGTCTTATTCTGCACTAATCTCTTCAAAGAACCTGTGCTCCAGCAACCTGGGTTGAGTCTCAAAATAGGTCCTATTTTTTTTCCCCCAACCCTATGCCTTTGTTCATTTCAATGCCTAAAATACTGTGCTTCTGGATCTCCACCTATTAAAAACCAGTATATGCTTTAGAGTCTTTTTGAATAACAATTTCATTATAAATGTTTCCCTTTTAAGTCCACTTAGAGGTGGTCTTTTCGTTTGTGTCCTTTCATATTACTCTTCTTTATAAAATAATCATTAAATCCATTCCTTTATCTTGTACCAGATGATGGCTACTTGAGGAAACACATGCTATATATCTTTTATGTTTTATAGTGACTTATGTTTAGTAGATACTCAGTAAAATTGAAATGAATAAGAAGATAAAAATAGATATGAGAAAAACCCAAAGCCTCACAAGCCCAGCCAAACGTTTTCTTTAACTATCCTCATCTGCCAGTCAAATGTAATTGCTAGTTTCTTTGTCAGACCTGGCCATTTGAGCGTCAGCACGTAGCACAGGCTTGTTTGTCTGAGTTTACCACAGTCTATTTGCCTTATTTTTAATAACTGAATAAAGATTTTCACTAGATTCTGTGCCCTACTGAGAAGCTTCACAGTTCCTGACAAGTAATAAATAACCTGAAACGTAATTCTATCTAGACAATCATTGCATGAAGATGTCATGCTAAAAATTAAGTAATGAATTTATTTCCATTTAAATCAATATAATAAACATAACTCTATGGTATCATTATTTAAATTACTATAACTTATGTTAATAATATTCTATAATTATAGTATTATTGATCAATTTTAAGTCTTTTATAATGTAATTATAAAACACTTTTATATCATCTAATCATTTTTAGTATTTTTCTTGTTGATAAAATTTATTAATTCCTTACTATGTCAAGCATTATGTTAAATGATTTACATACATTAACTCTAATAAGTAGATTCTATTATTATTTCTATATGTAACAAGGGAAGATAAATTAAAGTCTAGAAATGCTGAGTAACTTGCTTGGGTATATACTTTGAAGATTAATGGCCATAATGGTTGAGAAACAGGGGATGAAGAATCAAGTTTTATTTGAGGATTACACTCCTTTACAAGGGTTGAGTTTTACCAAGTGTAATCTTTGACAAAGAAGCAGAGTTATACGAAAAAATTGTTTAGGGTTGTTTCTCCTAATGTTTTTAAACTTAGGGAAGAAAAATAATAACAAATTTTCATATTAGCAGGTAGAGATAAAATTCAATACTGTAATAACTCCATCTCTTTATCATTTTATAATAAAATGAATTATATGAAATAGTTGATTACAGTAAAACCATTTACTGAAATCACAAGCTAATATTAATTCACTGTTGAAGAACAATTTGTATAAAATATTTTGTATGAGTAATTTTGAATTCTTAAACAGAAAGTATTATAGGATTAACATTAAAATATATAAAGGAAAAAATTAAAATATTGTCTCTGGTTTTAACTAAAGAAAGACTTTATATATTGACCAATATGTAAAATTAGATTTGACATATTGCCTTGCTCAGTGATTCGGCATTTACTCAACACTTGTTATCCTTTACTTTTGTTTCGATGTACAACTAGTGGTTTCTTAAAGCTAACAGTAAGAATGGTTTTGATGATTAGTTTTTCTACCTGTATAATTACTTCATTGTGCATTTCTGTCCCTCTCCAATAAGAGGGTAATAAGGAGGAAAGCTGACTCAATGGCTTTTTCCCCTCCAGTGAGACAAAGCAGGAGGGCATACTAGGATTCAGATCCTAAACCATGCTTAGGCAGAAATATCTTCAGTGTCTCTTATGAATTCTATTATTATGTCACCTGCTTTGTATTTCATGATGCTACCAAAATATTTAGAGACTGTACTAGTAAAAAGAGTCATTATCACCTAATGATTGTTTTAAGGACCTAAACAGGCACAGGTAACAGAACTATCTCTGTTATTTACCTGGTAAAATTTTAAACTAATGAACTCCAGGACATAAAGAGAAATATTGAGTTTAATCAATCTATTGTATAGATATAACCATGCCAATTTGATAACTATTTTTAAAATCTATTATGTACACTCTTCTCCCTAAAGGATCACTGCATGTAGTTTCTGATAAAATCAGAATCAACATATATCTTTCATGTATTGTAGTTTTTCTTCAAAGTGCTTGACAGGCATTTAAATAACTGATAAGAAATATAATTCTGGACAATCAAATTATGATTGCATGAGTAGTTGCATCACAAAAATAAAATAATCAGTTTCTTCCATTTTACTCAGCATAATAAAATTACTTCTTGTCATCATTCTATTTTGTATTTTCAAAATGGCTATTGCTAATATGAAAGCAAAGTGGTGCCTTTGAAAAGTTTTATGAACACAACATGAATCACTTTCAAAAAGATTGTAAAATGCACAATTTAAATAAGTAACCTAGTTATGACCCAACTTTCAAGAATAATTGGTATATGATGAATGTTTGTTGAATACAAATGTTAGTAATAAAGTTCCAAGGGGAAAAAATAGTTACCTAAAGAAATTTTTTCCTTGAAATTGCTGGGAAGAATTGATATCTAATAAAATGCTAGCAATATTTATTTATACCTAAACTTTGATTAATTGTGCCATCTAGAATTTCACCATGTTGTATGGAATCTTCCAACTATGAGAACAGCTCCAGTCCTTGAAGGCATGATGCATATGATCAGAATTAAAGTTCTACTTCTGGCCACATCAGAAGTCCCAATATGGTCAATTCTAGTGAACACTGATGGTCCCTTAAAAATGTCTGCAAACTTAACCTGGTGAATTTTAATAATGTGTCTCAGAAAGTTATATCATTGATTTTTTTTTCTAGTAGAATTTATAAAATTAACTTAAACACAGAATTAAAACATTATATAAAACCATGATTTAAACTCATTTACATAGTTATCAAACACACAGATGGACTGACATGTCATTGGAATATTTTGTTGTGAAAATATTAAGAGCATAATGGCTGTACTCTCCTACAGATGCTTTGTTTGGTTTTAGAAGAACAGTATACATTTTGAACAGGGAATATTTTTCAGTTTAGATATTCACTATTTCATCAAATTGACCAAGTTGCAATTAAAATGAGACATACAAATATATCATAAAAAGTTATTCAGGCTTTCATGAAAACTATCAGGATACTGATATATCTAAATTATCACATATGGGGAAAATATGTTTAGTCCTTTTCCCTACATAATAGTAAGTGAAGTTTCTAATTTCATTTTCTTTTTTTAGGTATATTTCTTTGTACCCTTAAGATTTCTTATTTCTTATAAAAGAAACTTGTAGCATTTATAGTAATACACTGACTGTTATTATGTACCTGTTTGATCAAATTTTATGAACATTTACATCACTATTTTTTGTTGTTGTTGAGAGGTGGTTATACCTTCAAGAACAATCTATTTGGTGCCCTCTAGATTAGCAGTTCAAGAGACATAGTCCTGGTACCACATGAGTTGAAAAGTTCAGCAGCCATCTGAATTGATTCAGGCAATTGAATTAAAATATGCATAATTTATTCATATTATTATACCACATTTGAATAAGTAAATGAGCTGGAAATACAAGGAGACCAACCTAGTTCTATATATGGTGTAAGTGAAATAGGAATTATATTGTATTGCCCTGTTCTAAGCATTTTCTTGGAAATTTCAGTATTATGGTTAGCTTTATACAATAACTGAGGGAAAATTAGAAGGTTAAATTTTTTTCTTATCATGAAAATAGAATAAGTAAATATTAGATAAAGATTCCTTTAAAATGTCAAGAAAGGCAGTATTGAGAAAGAAAAGAAAATTCCAACTTTACTGTTGCTCTGCATTTAAAATACTGTTAGATTCTCATTTTTGTTACAAGGAAGACCCTAAACTAGAACCTGAGAGATTTGGGTGGGGCTCTGTTCTGCAGTGTGCCGAGCGGAATCTTCCAGAAGTCATTCAGTTTCTCCGAGACCCATCTTACTCATTAAAAAACAGACATAATAATGTCCTTCCCAAGTATCTGAATGGTTATAAATAAAGTTCATAATAAATATGAGAATTGCTGAATACAAAAATGCTGTAATACTGTGTATTAGTTTTCTCTTGCTGCCATAATTACCACCTTTTAACAACATACTTTTAAAAAAATTTCTAGTCTTTTTACGTCAGAATTACGGTTGATTTGACTGGTTTCTCTGCTCTACATTTGATACGGCTAAAGCTAATTTGTTGGTGGGCTTAGGTCTTATTGGGAAGTACAGGGAAGAGCTGGAATGATTTCATGTTCATTCAGGTTGTAGGCAGAATACAATTCCCTTGGTTGTAGGGCTGAGGTCCCATTAAGCTGCCTACTGTCAGGTGAGAACTGCCCTTAGTTCATAGAGGACTCTCAGGTCCTCGCATGCAGGTTCCTGCATCTCAGAGCCAGCAATCGCTTGTGAAAGCCTCCTTATGCTTGGAAGCTTTCTGATTACCCCTTTTTGTCACCATTATCTTCACCTTTTCCACTACATCTCTCTTAACACTTCCAGCTAGAAAAATTCTCTACTTAAAAGGACATATATGATTAGATTAGGACCACCCAGATGGATGGATAATCCAGAACAATATCCTTATTTTAAGATCTACAGATTTAATTACATCTGCAAAGTCCCTTATACCATGTAAAGTAACATATTTATAGGTTCCAAGGACTAGGGCATTAACATCTTGGGGATGCCGTTTTTCTGCCTACCACATACTGTAAATAAATGTGACGTTATTTTATTAGCTCTGTGAATATAAATTGGAGAATGAGCTTGTAAAATTTAAATAATATTAATCAGAGTCAAAGGAGTATTAATGTTAAGACAGAAGTGACTAAATATCTTTTTAATTGGACATGAGTTTGATAAAAAATCTGATCAGAATGGAAGAAAAAGGGACATGTGGGTAAATGGCCACAGCTGAAGCAGATTCCTTATAGAAGACTAATTCTTAACACTTTAGATACAAATAAATATATTAACGAAAAAGTCCCCAAAATATAATTTAATAAAACCAACGTTAAGTAAGCAAATGGATGTGAACATATCATGTATTATCTATAATAGACAATTTAAAACACCCTTGATTAATGTAAGGAGGAGGATGTTGGAACTATCAATGAAATGAAAATGTTTAATAAAATTTATTTATTAGCAAATGTATGTCATAGCTAAAGCTACATCTATGCACTTATGTACAGGCAAATTTGCATATATAAAGATAAGTTTGTTTCCATATAGGTTTCACTTATCTGGCATTAACATAAATGCTTTATTCTTAATATTTTAAGTTGTGTGATAGGGAGAAGACCATTTGTACTTCTTACAATTTAAGAACATTGCTTGTTTTACTCTTACCCATGTTTAAAGTCAATTTAATACTTTTCTATTTGAGGAGCAAACTAAGCAGGGTCATTTCCATACTGGCATTCCCATGATTTTTTTTTTTTTTTAATTGAAGTGTAGTCAGTTACAGTGTGTCAATTTCTGGTGTACAGCACAATGTCCCAATCATGCATATACATACATATATGCTTTTTCATTATAGGTTACTACAAGATACTGAATATAGTTCCCTGTACTATAAGAAGAAATTTGTTCTTTATCTATTTTTATATATAGTGGTTAACATCTGCAGATCTCAAACTCCTAAATTTATCCCTTACCACCTCCTTTCTCCCAGTAGCCGTAAGATTGTTTACTATGTCTGTAAGTCTGTTTCTGTTTTGTAGATAAGTTCATTAGTGTCTTTTTTTTTTAATATTCCACATATGAATGATATCATATGGTATTTTTCTTTCTCTTTCTTGCTGGTTTTAAAATACAGCATTATTCTCAAACGCATTTGAAATGCACTTTCTTTTGTGAAAGGTGAGGTACTTATGTTAAATGAAAAAAATAGTAATGAAATTACTGTATGCTTACTACTTAGCACAACAACCATGGAAGTTATCACTATTCTTGCTTAAGAACAGTATCCCATTGAAGAAGAGTGGAGCTTATTTTTGAAGTATAAGAAGTCCTGTCTCATTTGCAATGGATCTGAATGTCTCAGCATTCATGATGTAACGTAATTTATAGAAAAAACATTAAATTTTAGTGTGTTCCTTAAGTCTTGCAAGCTTATTCAGTCAGTGTAACTATATTTTCACAAATGAATTCACCATAAAGATAAGATGAAGATAAGAAATTTTGTCATCTTATCACAGTGAACATTAGTCTTTATAAAATAACATACATTCTTATTAAAGTTTCTGAATGTTGGATAATTATAAATTTTATTGCTTGCAGATAATATCTGTTTTAAGCACTGTGGGTATAGAGTGAATTACCAACAGTTATTTCTGTAGTTGTTTTCTTTTGGTATAATTTCTTTAAGGTGTCCATGTACTCTTCAAATAACATTTCTATTGAGAAATATACATAAATATTCAACTTTGTATTTCAGATTTCAGTTCCTGAGTTTCCTAAGTTAATGCTTGACATACCTTCTGTATTCATCAGGATTCTCCAGAGAAATAGAACCAATAGGATCTATATGTGTGTGTATGTATGTGTATGTGTGTTATGTGTGTATGTGTATGGAAAGAGAGAGAGAGAAAACTAGAGAGACAGAAAGAGATATTCTTTATAAGGAATAAGCTCATGTGGTTGTAAAGACTGATAAGTTTTAAGATCTGCGGTTGGTAAGATAGAGGCACAGAAGGGCCAAAAGTACAATGTCTGAGTCCAAAGGCCTGAGGACCACCAGTGCCAGTGGTATAAATTCCATCCCAAACACCAAGGCTCAAGACCCAAGAAGAGCCAATGTTTCAACCTGAGTCTAAAGGCTGGAAAAGACCAGCGCCCCAGCTGAAGCAGCCAGGGAGGAGGAGACCCCTCTTACTCAGGCTTTTTGTTCTATTCATATCTTCAGTTGACTGGATGAGGCCCACTCATACTAGGGAAGGCTGCCTGCTTTACTCACTCTACTGATTCAAATCTTAATTCATCCAAAAACTCCATCGCAGACACACTCAGAGTAATAATATTTGGCCAAATGAATTGGCATCTCATGAACCAGACAAGTTGAAACATAAAATTATCCATCACAAGTACATCTCTTTTCAACTTGACACCCACATGCTTTTCCTTAAACCATACTTAATCTCTGAATGTACAATAACAAGGTCATAATTCCAGCTAATACCTTGCATACATGTTAAAACACACTAATTTCTTCCCCGTAAGAAGAGGTAAAGTGTTATTTTTCTTGGTAGAGCCAGTTATAGTGGTTTCCATTTGTCCGTTTTCACCATTGTAGTCCTCACTTCACAGGTCAGTGAACCAGTGTGGGGATTCTGCCAGCTGCTGAATATATCTGTTCTGATTATGAATTCCAGAACTGGGGAAATAATCACTGAGCCCACTGTGAGATGCACCTGAGGTAAAACTTCATTGCTCTCCTGACCTCCATAAACCCCTACTCTGATGTGTGGACACAACAGTGACATTTAGGAATTAATGTCAGATCATACCCCCTGTCCAGCAGTTTTCCCAAAGTCTGATCATTTCCATTCCCTCACTGCACAGTTATCATAGTAAAAAGTCAATAGATCCATTTGGGAAAGTCTGAAAAATTAATAATATAATTTAATAATATAATTACAATATATAATAATACCAGGGTCCTTCCTTGATGGGACCTGGCCTTCCCTTCATTCCAGGGCTTCTGGGCTATAAACTGGTTCACATCTGGGAATTGATTGAGAGGCTATGACTCCCTTATGGTTCTGGCTAGACTTTTGTTCATATGACCTATAACTTTTCTGCTTATATGTCAACTAAGAATTTAGTAGGCTTCCAATCTATTTCCCTTCTAGGAACACCATAATCAACTAGCCGACATGTAAGTCTGTGCAAGTCAAGACTATTCTAATTGCTGCTTTGACTCTACCGTCTATTATGGTAACTACTCCTGCCTTGCCTTGGCATTTGAGTGCTGTCCCTGGCCTCTGCCACCACAGGATCCAGTTACTTCCATTGAACTTATGTTTCCCAATTCAGTGACTGCAGTTCCCACTGTAAGGTTTATCTTCAGAGCAGAGTGATCACAGATACTTTTGAAAGACGTTGGAGCTTCCTCCACAAATTTACTCCTTGTAGTCATGGTAGATGACTGGGTCTTAAATGACAAATTCACTCTAACATTCTAGTTTCCCTATACCTTTAAATCATTTCCCTACATTGAATCAAGAGAGATCTGGCATTTTCAGCTTGCTCACTGTGGGTCATTTGTTGGTCCTTGTTTCAGCCAACCAACCAACCAAACAAAGCCCTTTGTAACTAACTTCCTGAGCTGTAATATTAAATACAGAATTTCTGCTTAGTAACCCCATTATCAGTAAAGGTAGCTTGACTGAACTTTATATCCTACCGTTATCTCACATTTTTAGTAATCATTTCTCACATACTCCTCAGATTTCTGTCTCACTTAGAAAACTCAAGTAGTTCTTTTGGAGTATAGTGCACCTCTTCCTGCATCGCCTTTGTGCCTCACCTTTAGGGTCTGGCTGAGACTTTAGTAGAGTTACAGCTCTAGAAGCAAAGAGGGCTGTTGAGGGTACACTCAGCATTGTCTTGCACAGCAGCTGCCTCAGGGTAGGCCATGGTAGTTTCCTCAGGCAGTGCAGAGTTAATCCCATCAGTTGCAGTAGAAAGGACACTCCCAGTGGCAGTAGGAGACTTATCAGAATTTAGAGCTTCAGGGTCCCAGTTTCTTCAGGGTCTTCCTGCATATCCCTATTCCAACTTACAGTTATCCTATTTTTTCCTAGTCAATACCCTCACTTTGACGTAAACACTCATGAAAGTTAAGAGTTCAGCTTGCACTGTAATTCACCCAGTCACAGGATGAGATTCGGCGTTTTATTTTCAGTAGTCTCAGGCCTGGAGAGAAGATAAGTCTCTGAGGGCACACATAGAAGCTGTCAGGTCATTTATGAGGCTCTTGAGCTGGAAATTTGAATCTCTGAGCTCATCCTTTTCTTTCTCCATTTTGTCTAGTGACAATAGGGGCAACTAGCCAACTTCAGTATATTTGTTAGTTTGCCAAAAATGTTTGAAGTGTCATGTATACAGCCACTCAGATCCTTGCTTTGAGTGGTTGATTAGATGTGTCCAATGGAGATATTTTGCATATCTCCATCACCATGTGCCACAGACAGTCAGTGCTCTCCTTGCTCTCTTTATAGCTACAGAAAGCCATTAGCAACTTTAATCAAATCATTTTCTGTGCCTATTTGTCCTTGGGAGATGCCTGGGTGTAATCTGAAATGGCCCCTGCACAAGGAGGGCAGGGAGAGACCAAGAAAAAAGACAGATGCCTTCAGATTCATAGGTGGAAGGTTTAATAGTTTGCAAGGCATGTCTTGGGTGCTTGCAAAAGAAGATTTCTGCACCCACTCCTCAGAATCATAAAATTTTATATAGAGGCATTAAGTGGGTTCAGTCAAGTACTCAGTCTAGACAGCCTCAACACCACATTTCTATTTCAAGTATGTATCCTTGAACCAGCTTCTGGGGGTGCAGAGGAAGGAAGGCAAGGAGAAAACACATTGCAAGTACACAGTTGGGGTGAGAAGTCTCCAGTTGCCCAGGTCCGGCTTTCAGGTCATCTGGCAGTCATGTCTTCTTGATGACCTCCTCCAATAGTATATGTGCCCTCAGATGGCCATTTTGGGCATAAATTCATGCATCATAAGTGGTTCAGATGACTAGTACCTCTTATGGATCTCATTCTAGCAACTATACATTTTATGGTAATCCAAACTTGTCATTTCATTTTTGGTTTTCTTTATAAACTATAATGTCATATAGTTTAATCCAAATTTTGGATGTAATATAATAATAAATACTCATCCTCTTCCTAAATTTATCATGCTTCTATTCAAGTTTTTTACTCTACATATCCCTTATTTTCATGGCAGCCCTGACCTGACACTGATGTATAACATGTCAAGTCCAATGTCTCTTTTCACCGAACATCACTGAAATCCTCATAGTTATTTTTTTGTATTAATAAACTAATAAGTATGCTTGTACTAGTTAAAATATTTACCATTCAATCTGAATTTTGCTGCTTAGAACACTAAATAGAGTAACATAACTTCATACGCTTTAAGCACTGAAATGTGTCTGTTAACAATATTTTGTCCAGCGTTCTTTTGGTCCTACCCATCTGAGGTCTCTTCTAACATGCTAGAGCCCATTTCCATGTCGAAGTTAAAAATGCCAGGTTGTTGCTTTCCAAGGCTCCCATTCAGCCAAGGCCTGGCATGATGTAGCTTCTGAAAATGAGATTCACCGGGAGTAACTACTAGTATTCTTTCTGCTGTTAGATAGCGGCGACTATGGCAGCTGCATCTGATCTTCAGAGGGAGCATCAGCAGCAGTTCTTTTGGCAGATTCCAGAGACTCCAGTTGGTGGTACTGGTGTTTCACACTGTGGCGTCTAATGTCAGGATCTAGCTGGAAGGTTGGAAGGGAGCCTGTGCCACAGTTTTAGATGTAGCCTTTGATTCTAGTTCTCCAACTCTCCCAAAGATTCTGTGAGTCACCCAGTATATTCTTTCAATAATTTACTGTTCTGCCCGTATCAACTGAATTTTGTCACACCATGACTAAGGTCATTCTATAAAGAATAATAGAAATTGTGTAAAAAAAAAGCTATATTAAGTATTGTCATTATTGACATTATTTTGGATGATTTTATTTTTTGTGTTTTATGCAGACTGTTAGATTTCTATAAGTTTAAACTAATTTCCTTGGGTTTCTGTGTTTTTATTTTCTACTCTGTACTTTTTGGTGTTATTGTTTCCTTTAAAAATTATGAAACAACTGCAGGCTTGGTTTAAATATTATTTAAAATTGAGAATTGGAGATACTAAGTATTTGATATAATCTGAGGATGTACTATACTTATGTGGCATATGTGATTCTTGGCAGTCAAATGCTATTTTGGGAGACAGTCTTTTCTTCATGTTTAAGTAATTAACTCTACCTTTACTTTCCTCTCATAACCAGTTAGTTGTCAGATCCTGTTGGCTCTGCTTTCGTGGTGCCATTTCACATATCTTCATTCCTGCTACCACTATCCTATTCGAGTGCTCTGTTAACTCTTTCTGGAACTTTTGTTTAATGAATCTTCCTTTCTATAATCACTTCTGCCTCCAATCCACTCTGAGGCCAATTTAATCTTGCAAGAGAAGAACTCTTAGTAATAATCTTTAATTCTAACCTGTGGCAGTTAAGTTGAACATGAAATCCACAGCCTAACATGTATGGCCCTCCACACTGTGGGGTCACCCCACATTCTCAGACATATTTGTTACAGCTCTTCTATATATACAGAGTTAGTGCAAAACTAGCCATTTTATTGTTAAAATGTGTCATTATTTTGCATTTGCATCTCTTTGCTTATGCTGTTATCACTGGCTGTCCCTTCCTTATTCCTGAACTATAATCTCTTTCTTGGAGATACCAACCACATACCAAGATCGCCTCAAATGTCTCCTACTCCCCAAAACGTATAGCCTTCTTATTCTCAGAAATCTCACAGGAGGTTGCCTAAATTCTACTTTAGGGATTTATAGTGTATTATATTTTCAACATTAAATTATATATGGTTTTAGTAAATTAGCCCCAATTATGTATCTTCTGCAGGGTATACGTACTATTTTAAAGTTACAAGGTATTTAATAAGCATTTCTTAAATTGTATTCATTCATATAGGTGTTTGGTGAGTTGCAGGCTCCATAATGATCATGGGCATTGGAAATCAGAGCAAGTAAATCTACAGTGTCTGGCTCTAAGGAGGAATGAAAAATGTCTGAGGCTGGTAATGAGAAGAGTCAGAGTGTGTGGACTGAAGTGAAAAAGACTAGGAGTGATTGTTATTGCCTTGGATGATTATGACTCTGCCAGTTAAGTTTTCTGCAGAAGGAAATGAAGCTTTCACTAGCATCAATGAGCACCATTGTGTGAAACAAATTAGCTAGAAAGTAGTAGGTAAAAGAGCTTCATATCAGAAGTTGAAATGGTATTATCTTTTGGTGATTAATGATTTCTTTGAAAGTGTATTTTTAACTATTCCATACAAATTGCAGGGTGTCTTTGTCTATACAAAGCAAGTTTGCAAGGCATTCTGATAAATACAGACACTTTTGGTTTTGATTTAAAAGACAAGTATGTAACTAGATTTCTATACACCTATAAAAATATGAGGAGTTACTTCTATTTAGATTAGGCTTGCCTTCTAAGGGACCTCTCTGTTTCTTTAATATTGAATTTGGGTGATTGTTTTATTATAGAAAGCAATTACTCTCCCAAAGGATGTTTTAAATTTAATGAAACAAGCATTTAGTAACACCATCTGTTGTTATTATGTGCAAGTATGTAAATGCTGCTGTGAAGGACACGAAATGTGGCTCTTGGTCCTGAATAATTACATACTCTTAACAATAAGTTTTACTTTTAAAAAACCTCTAAAATTAAAAAATAGTATGATAGTAATTAGAAAAACATCTAAGCTTTCACCCTTTATAGTTAGAGTAGAAAAGCTGAAAGCATTTACTTTTTTTTTTTAATCAAAGGTACAAACTTGTGGATATTGGTTTCTGTAGGTGGAAAAACCCTACCTGTGTTCTCATATATCCTGAGTAGATTGTTTATCACATTGGGTTTCAAAAGTCAAATCTAGAGTCTAAAACTTCTGAAGTAATAGAGGAATTTTGGCCTGTGTGTGTGTATATATATATACTTTTTTTTTTTTTTTTGGACAAAGTAATTCAAATGACCACAGTTCACCGAAACATGGATATAGAATCTTCTCACAAGATAAGACAGGGAATTTTTGGAGAATAGTAAGGTAATCTGTCAGAGGCACCATTCATGTGAATGAATAATGAAGCCTCCATGTTTTCTCTTTAACTCCCAATTTTTATGTTTGGATTCGCCCTGTGCATTCATGTTAGTTTAATTTCTTTAAAAACTTTACAGTGTGTTGAGGTATGGATTTTGAGATTTTTTTATGATTTTATTCAAAAGTAATTTTTATCCAAATTAATTAGAGAATTGATTTAGACATGTCATTAATTTTGAAATTCAGAACCCTAAATGTTAATAATGAAGCTAGCCAGCTGATAATTCTCTGTGCTTTAAGTTACAAGGTATCATAAATGATTACTTGTGTTCTTTTCATGTTATCAGACTTCAAAGAATAGCATTCATTAAGATGCTTTTCATGAAGAACAGCCTAATTTATACAAATCATATTAGTATATATTCTGTTTAAAATCAACAGTATTATTCATTAGTAATTAATTCTAATGGGTAGTAAGTTTTGAAATCTATCTCATATTGAGGCCATAAGCTCCTTAAAAAAGAGAGAGCTCACGGGAGAGGGTATAGCTCAAGTGGTAGAGGGCATGCTTAGCATGCATGAGGTCCTGGGTTTAATCCCCGGTACCTCCTCTAAGAATAAATAAATAAACCTAATTACCTCCCCCTAACCAAAAAAAAAAAAAAAAAAAAAAAAAATTTTAAAAAGAGAGAGATAGCTCACAACTTTTATTATTAATTCCATAGCATCAATTTTAATGCTATGAAGCTTTATTTGCTTACTTCATGACTACACAAATTAAGGTTTTAGACTTTTCTCTCTCCTTGATTCCAGAAATAGCAATATTTAAATAGTAGTTGGAGGTTATAATGGATTTGCATTTTGGATGGATTTAGTCATGAAAATTCACTTTAGATTTGGTTTTTAAAGTAAATAAAGTCTATTAATTCATCATTTTTCACATGATGGCATATACCATTAAAATAATTAATTCTATTTGTAGTGTTGCTGGCAGAATTGGAAATATCAGTTGGTACAGTCATTATAAAATAATCATCATATTATTTTCACCGTGACTCAAAATACTGTATTTGTAAATCCTGACACCTACCTTCTCATTTTCATCAAAGATTTTAACTCTGCTGTTCTTTATTCTAGAGCACTCTTTTTTTTTTTCTAGGATACATGGGGTAGCATTTTACACTGGTGTCAGCTTATTATATATACTCTCTAAAAATGTCCAGCAAGTCAGGTTTTCCTCTAGCACTGAAACAGATTGTTATTTCTTCATCTGAGCTCCAGATGAAGTTGTTTGTGGAGTGGCCAACACAGAATGAAATAGGCATATCTTCAAGCACTCAAATTCCCTTCAGTGTTGAATTACGTTTGTTGTCGCTAGGCGTATGAGAAACACATGGTGGCTTAGCTAATAAAATATACGGATGCAGTAGCAGATTCTCTTCTATTTCATGTTCAATCTAGAATACACATTCATTCAGTGCAACAGTTAGTAGAATTACCTTCAGTGTTTACATAATCTGCTTTCTCTTCCCTCACTCTTTCTCTCCGGACCCCTCCCCCTCCCCCACCTAGTTTAAATATCATTACTATTTTGTATGTACAATGGGGTTCCGTTGTATACTTCTTTCGATGTTTTTTATAGCCTCTTTGACAGACTCATTCTCTGACACATCTTCCCATTTCATTTGCAGGTGTATAGAATCATTGTCCAATTAGTATAAGTGCACAGATACATATTTAGACACTAATGGTTTATAAAAGGAACCATTTATGTATTAATTTTCTTCCTACTTTCTCTCATTCAACCTCACCTGAGGCCTTTGAGTAAATGAGTTGACTTTCCCCTAATAAAAATCTAAAAATAACATTTGTAGAGATTTGAATCCTATATGTATTTATCTAAAGTAGATTTCAAGACATGAACACGGAGGCTGGACAAGAGCCAAAGTAGAGAAAAATGCAGGTGTTTGTTGTAAGCACTTGCTAAATACCCTCAGTGAAGTCAAGAAGTGAGAGAGTCCTATATGGGATGGAGCTTGGGAGGGAAACAGTTTCGTAGCTGACGGCAGTGAGCAAGTGAAAATAGTTACCATTAATGCAATTTCTTTTGGACTCACAATTGAATCAAGAAATCCGAGTTATATAGACTGACAGGCCACTCTTAAGAAGCTTCTTTAACACCACAGATATAATCTGTATAAATGAGTCCTTAATGAAGTTATAATCACAGATAAAGTTGCCAACATAAAAGCTTGTGCTGAAAAGAGAGTAGGAGAAATGGGACCAGGTCTGAGAGCAGGTGAGAGAAATAAATTCCGAGGAATGACACCTAGGCACTCCCTAGGCACTCTACATATTACTGACTGGAGAGCCTGAGAGCCCCCTTTTTTTCCCTTCTTGAGAATAGTATAAAAAGGAGTAATAAACTCGGTGTTAGCTATAGAAACTAATCAGAAAATAATTCTATCTCAGCTAGAGAAAAAGATATTAGAACACAAGAGGTTAGCACCAGCTACAGGTTTCTAAGAGATAGAAGGCATTGATTTCACATGGTATTTAACAAAAAATGTTAAATCAGTGTCTGTTGAATAAATAAATGCATGAATGTCAAAAAAATTAAGTACAGACATTCATTCCAAAGGCATAGAGATAAATTATCTACCATCTAATGAATGGAAGATGAGAGAAGTAGATAAAGCTTGATTATTTTTTAATCATGGAAGAAATAAGTAGGAAGATTAAATGTATAGGAGAGTGATATCAGTGGGTAGAATATGGAGAAGAAAAAGGTGGTCAGGAATCTAGTCAGCCATTTTTGTAAGAAGTAATAGATAATGAAGGTAGAAACAACAGATGTGGAAAAGAAGACAGACACACAAAAAAAGATATTGCAAAGTTAGAGCCGTGGGTCTTTGAACTGGTTTGATATGATGTGTGGGTAAATTTAGAGTTAGAGCTAACTCCAAGATCCAGGCATTAGTGACAGTGAGAATGGTAGCTCTGTTATTGCCAGAATTTCAGCAAACTAGGGGAGGAACAGATTTCACAAGACCAGGTATGCAGTTAGTGAGGGGAGGGAAAATGATCAGTTCAGTTTGGGACATAATGAGTTTAAATATGGAACAAGTAAGAAGGCTAGAAGATAATTTGTAACAAGGCTACATAATCTGAGAGGCTGAAACCATGGAAATCACCAAGAAGTAACTCTGAAGGAGAAAGAGTATAGGGATGGGAAGAAACATTGGGGAAGTATAGATTAAAATTAAGGAGTGGTTACAGAAGAAGAAGTCTGTACTATTATACAAGTCAAAGCAGAAAATTGAAAAGGAAGCACATTCAACATTGCCCAGTGCAATATTGAGGTGCAGTGTTGAGAAAGGCTATTTGTAACTTGCTTACTGGCAACCTTTAAAAATATGGCTTTTGTGAAATCGTGGGAGTTGAGACAGGTTGTAATGGGCTAATAAGGTGGTGGGTTCTGGCATGAACGTGGCATGTATAAACTACTATTTTTAAAGTTTGCTGTGAGACAGTGGTTAGTGAGCTAACTGGGATATTAGGTTCAAGAAATGTGAAATATACAGGAGTAGGAACTACATATTAACTTTTTTATATATCCTATGGAGCTTTGCACAGTTCTCGGCACAGGAAAGTCTCTTAATAATTGTTGAATTAATGAATAAATGAGCAAGAGGACCAGCTGGAAAGCTATATACTTTCCTGTCCAATTGCAACTATTTTAGGAACAGATAGCTTAATAAGATGTAATTGTACTGTAATTTTACTCATTCTAAAATCCCTGACTAATACTTATATGTGGAAGAAGCATGAATTGCTGAGACACAATGTTAAGCAAATAAAAATCAGTCATATCATTGCACACAATGCCAAATAGTTTATTGGACTGAATTAGATTCATTTTTAAGTATTGCTTCAGACCCATGAATATGAATCACTGTAATTCTGTGTACATCTGCTTTGATTATAGCATCCCAGAAGTGTAATGTACTAAAACAAAGGAATTGCTCTTAAACTTAGAGATGCACTTACTGTTGTACTATCAATAGCTCACCTGACTTTCTTTGAAAAATAGCATCATCAATCCACTGCCCTATTGTTCAAATGACTGGTTACATAGCACAACCAAACTGTTGCAGTTTCAGGGAGTCAAGAACATTTACATTTTTATTGAACAAATAGCATGCTGTTCATGGCTTTGACCTTGGATTAACCGATGATCTAAAAAGTGATTCATGGTCAGCAACAACAAAATTATCACATAAGCTTATGGAGTTCCATAAGATATGATTTTTCAGTCTAACTTACTAGATTTTGTCTCTTTTTATTACTTCTCATGCCATCTACTGTATAAATATATTTGAGCATGTTTTGAAATGTCTTAGAGGTTTTTAGTAGACCTAGACTTAAATTTTAGGAAGTTGAATAACTTGCTGGTGGTAATAAACATAAATGTAAAATGCCATAAGCTACTTTTGAAATGTATTAAAACTTAGATGTCAAAAGTGACATACGAGCAAATTCTGGAAATGTGATTTATATTAAATGTTTTAAAATATTATTTTCAAGGTATTTAAACAAACATGTTAGTTTGGTCACGCTGCCATGACCAAGTGCCACAGACTGGGCAGTTTAAACAGAAGCTTATTTACTCACAGTTCTGGAGACTAGAAGTCCAAGGTCAAGGTGTCTGCAGGTTTGGTTTCTTCTAAGACCTCTCTCCTTGACTTGCAGGTGGCTGTCTCTTCCCTCTGTCTTCACATGGCCTTTTCTCTGTGTGCATCCCTCCTGTCTCCCTGTATCTCTCAATCTCCTCTTCTTATAATGACATCAAGCAGATTGGATTAGGGTCCACCCTCAGGGCCTCATTTTAACTTAATCATTTCTTTAAAAGCCCTGTTTCCAAATATAGTTACAGTCTGAAATACTGGGCGTTATGGCTTCAACACATGGATTTGGGAGGTGGGGGGTGGACAGTTCAGTCCATAACAGTGAGCTAAAGAACTGGTAGATTTTTCTGTTCATATCTAAAAAATTTCCCAAGGTTCAGACAAATGTGAAAAAATATGAAATACATATCCAGTAAATCTCATTGTGGACGATAAACAAAGAGGTCACTGCTTTGTAGTAATTGAAAGATTAAACTTGTAATCAGATAATTTGGATTCTAGTTCCAAAATATACCAGGATATGAGAGTGGAAAGATGTTTAGAAAATCAAATTGAATTAGCATTGTATCAGGAAATAGACCATTGGCCAACTTATCAATTCTACAAGTATTCCCAGAAAAGTTTCCTCTTATATTTATCATAATGAAATGATCTGTCTGCTACTTATGCAGATATAGTCTATAATTCAAACAGAGGTGAAAATAAAAGTTTATTACTCTAAATTTGTAGATTTGTTACTAACCATCCTGCCAAAATCACATATAATGCATTTAAATGAAAACATGTAGTATGTGTATCTTTTCTAAGTGTTTCACTTTCCTTTATTTTGTAGGCATTCCTAGTATGCAGAATAAATCATGCAAGTACCATGTGCAATAATTGCTGTCTTTAAATTCTATCTCACAAATTTGAAGTGACCTAAAATAGTTTATTTGTAACCATTAGAATATATGGTAAATGTATTTTCAGGTGTCAGCCGTAGACACATAGTAGTTGATAACTCTTCCTGAAAAGGCAAATGGGAAAAATAGATTTATGGCATGGACACCAAATCTGTTGAGTGTCTTTCTTGAGTGTCACCTCTTTTTGGATGGCTCCAGTGCACAGTGGCTACCTCACAGCTCGGCTGTGCTTTTGACCCTGACCTCTGAACATAGTGAATCATTAAGAAGCAGGCACAGCTGGACCAGTTGGAACCCATCTTCTCTAAATTGAAATGTGGAATGGAGAAATGTGACAGCCGAGCATTGTGGAAGATAACTCATACTGGCCGTTCCTCAGAGAAAGCCCCTCACACCTCTGCTATAAAGGTTCCCAGGAGGGCTCTGGCCCCTGCCCTTCTGGAGGCTGGATAAATTTTTCAAAAAATTGCACACTACATTTACTTCTTTCATTTTGCTAGTGTGGCTTAGATTGCCTATAACTAAAATAGCCTAAATATATCTTTCTAATGTATTCTCATAAAACAACAATTTAGAATTTTCCTGAGACAAATAATTGTTTCCCACTGAAATTTCCTCAGAATACTTTCTTCCCCAAATGTATTATTATAATTCCGCATTATAACTTGCTTATCTAAAGGGGAACATTATTGGAAATAAATTTAAGAAATACACAGAATGTCAATCATGCATTGACTATTTTTATAAATTAGTTGCTATCAATTGGCTATTTAGAAGCTATACATATTTTTTATTGTTAGCTTATCACGATTTCCCTACTGAGACATAAGCAGCATTTTGCCATTATGGAGAATTAATGAAGTCGAGCTAACTGCATCTTGTCAGAAACATCAAGAAACATCAGTCTAGTTTCAACCAGCCTGATGATTTTGTGCAGAATAGCTCCAGGAAGTCTTTGCCAGAAGAAAGTACCTTTAGCAAAGTTGACATTTTATTCATTGGTATTTTTAAAAAATATGGCTTCCCACATGGCTTCATAAAAGAAAAGACTGTAGATATAACTCAGTCTCTTTTAAATAAGTAAGCATGAATGATGTGAATGATATACGTAGACTACAGCCTTTGATTTGCTGAAAAGTGGGTGGCTGCCTGGGACCTATAGCTAGAGGAAATAAAGATGAAATTTATGATTAAAATGCTTAAACATGGCAGATTTTCCCCTTTATTTCTTATAAAGTATACATTTATTTTAAATCTATTTTTTTTCACTTGAGGTTTACATTGTTTTCAACGTTATTTGAAAGTGCTTATGGTTTTGGCTCACCAGAAAGTGATAGTGTTCATCTCATTTATTTGGTTAGCTTAATTTTGTTTAACACTTTGCAGTCAAAATTTATTAAGGGTTTTCACATACATATACCTCTTTAACTTCCACATGTGACCTGAGTAATATGCTATCCCCATTTTCTGATGAGAAGGTGTAACCCAGCAGAGTCAATGTTTCCAAAAATCACTGCTCTCTCTGACTCAGGTTTAAGTAAAAATTATATCCTTGCATAACTTGGAAAAATAAATCAATTAAATACAAATTAAAACTGATATACAACTTTAAATGATGAATTACTAAGTAATATGAAAATATTAATACTTAAGGATAGTCAGTGGCAGGAAAATCATTCCTTTTGTATAAAACTATTAGAATCAGTAACACCTTTCTGCCAGCAACTTAGCAACATTTTGAAAATCAATGTAATTGCTTACTATTACTCAGCAATCCCATTAGGAATTTTTCCTGAGAAAATAACTCTGAATGAAAATTAGCTATTTTCCAACAAAACTATTCATTTTTAATAAAACTGTAAGAGAATACAAGTCACTAAAAGTGTAATAAAGATTGGCTGATTAAATTACTGTACAGCATATATTTAAGATGCTATGCAACCATTAAAATGATTAACTACTTAAGAACCTAGAAAGATGCTCGTATTTTATTAAATTAAAATAATAATTTTAACACACGCATATGTTCACAGATAAAATTGTATCCATAGAAAAAATATTTCAAGTATATATATATCAATATTAGCAGAAGATTTTTCATTAGGCTGATTGAGGACAATTTTTGGCTTATCTGTAGTCTACATTTTCTGCAGTGAACTTGAATCTCTTTTGTTATTACAACCATAAAATTTAGTTTATTTCACTTCTGTATAAATATATATAGGTTTATATAAATATACATGTATAAACATATTTTTATTTACCATTTCATTTGAATGCTGTGAAGAATGATGAGTTAATGACTACAGAGCATTTCTGAATACCTAGAACAAGAGTAAAAGTCAACGTCAGTAATTAGTACAACTTCATTTACAATTAGAACGTTGTAATAGATTAGATAGAAGTGAGATTACACTAAATTATGCTATTGTCCAGCTGTATTTTATGTCCTGACTATATTTTTTATGAGTTAAAGCAGAGTAATGTCATAGCCCTCATTCAAAGTCTTTTAGATACTCATTTTGAGTCTAAAAAACAAAGCAATATCTCTTAAAAGTTATTAACATTCTTTACAAATTCATGTAAAAATAGGCAGGTTATTCTAGATAAGATTTTATTTTGTCAATATCTTTTATCTAACTAACTTTAAAGTAATGGTGTTACTTTATAGTATTAAAGATGTTAGTCATTATTGGCAGTGTTGAGTGTGTGTGTGCGTGCGTGTGTGCATGTGTACATGCATGTACCTGTGTGTTTTCCTGGCCATAACTTCAGGTAAGATCCTGTCAAGTCAGCATTGCAAGTTTCTTCAGACTTCAGACCTTCCTTTTCCATTAAATTAATCAATCGATGGCTAAAGGGATCAGTGGGATTCTGCTACAGCTGACATGCCTTTAGCAGCAGTGCAGTAGAAGGATTTGCTCACTTCTATGTTCCAGTTTAAATTGAATCAGCTGTTTTTTCTCAAAATAATATAATAGCCTTATCTGAAGATTTTTTTAAGTGTCATCAAAGAAATTATATGTAGCTATATAGTTTTATAGATGGAATTATGAAAATATTTACCTGAACTAATTTTCCGCCTCATTATTTTGGAATATAGATACGCCTTTGCCATGATATTTTTATTTTACAAACCACCTCCAGTACCTTTTTTTTTTTCATTTTGAGATTAAGAGTAAAATTCTTAGAGGGAAAAAAGAAAAGGTTCTTAATGTTTATTTTAAAGCAAGAGATGGCAATTAATACCATGTAATATGTTTTCAAAACTGTGGGATCCTCCCTTGCTTCCTAGGTTCTGTATCCTGGAAATAACTCCCCAGTCCACTGTTTCCATGGCTCATGGTCTCACTGTCTGGGTCCTTCCTTTCCCAAGATGTTCCTTAGCCATTTCTGAAAGCAGGTGTTTAAAAATACCTTCCTCAGCAGCTAAGCAAACCTCTCACCCTGCTTCCTATCTATGGAATTTGGGGCCCAATGGTTGTTTTTAAGTTTTTAACTCTTCCAATCCAGGCTAGTAGCTTTCATGGCAGGATAGCTCACAACTTTCAAAAACTTGGTTTTCTTTATTGTGTAACTCTTATGTGTTCTGTGTGCTAACTCATAGATCTTGTGGCGATAATGGCTCTCTCTAGACTTGATTACCAGTACCTAGACCTTTATCAGGCTTCTTGAGAGAGCCATGCCATGTGAGAGTATGCAAATTCAACTTACAGGATTTACTGGGTGCTAAATTAATCAATTCAAAAGTTTTAATAAAGTATGTGGTAACCTAACCCTTGAGTTACTTTATCAGCGTTCGCCACTCAAAACATTTCTCAGTGAGTGGAAATGAGAAACAATTGATTGCTATAACCTTGTAAGACATGAATTTTGAGGATCTCTATTCACTTTCATTGTTGTTTGCCAAACAGCCAGTTTTTTGTGAGCTCATCTCTTTGTCAAATGCAGCCAGTAGCATTTAAGATTTACTGATAACATTTAATTTCCTAATCTTTTAATCTAAAACTATAAGCTGTCTTGGCGTGTTAGCAATTTACCACATGTTACCAAGTATTTCACTACTGTGTAATACCAGTTGCCATATTTCTAGCTCAACAACTATTCTCTAACCAGGCCTAGGAGATAATACCATATATTTTAGTGTTTTGTTGTTTTATAGCAATGACATATTTTCATAGCCATTGTATGTAACGAATGAGTCGTCTGCCTTAACTGGGTTATATTATGATGACAAAGGACCCAAAATTTCACTGGTAAGTTAAAACAACAAAGTTTTACCACTTGTTTACACTAGCTGTAGGGCTTTGCTTTGTGGCTTGTCTTCTTTCTGTAATACAGGATGAAGTATCAGCCCTTTTCTAAAATTTGTTGTTATGAGGCAGAGGGAAAAGCAAAATGGTAGAGTCACGACAGCTCTTGAAGCTTCTACTTAGAAATGGCATGTATGTTTTCTGTTCCATTCTATTGGCGAGACACAGGGTCAAGCCTAATGTCAATTGTTGGATAGGGTGGGGTGGTACAATCCTTTTACAGTTAGAGCAGTAAATGATTAGAAATAATTATACAGTCGTCTACTCTCTCCCCAGATGTCAAGAGAATGCAAATTAAAACAAGAGAAATACCATTTTGCACATCTGATTGGCAAAAAATCCAAAATTTTGATTACGACAAGTATATTTGAAGATATGGGAAAACAGGAACTCTCATTCACTGTTATTGAAACTATAAATTGATTTAATCACTTCAGAGACAAATTTGGTAATATCTAGTAAAGCTGAAGAGTATGTAATCTATGATTCAGAAATTCCATATTTTTCTAGCAAAAATTTTCCTAGATGTATGCATAATAGTATATGCAAAGATGTTTATCACAGCATTATTTTTAAGAGCAGATAGGTTTAAAAACTTAAATGACTAGCAATATAGAAATAGATAAACAATAGTATTTTCATATTTGGAATGTCAACGTCACTTGCAGTGATTAAACTACATCTACATATATCAGCATGGATGACTCTTAAGAACATTATTGTGGGGAAGAAACAAATTTCTATGGTGCAAGTTAATCTGCCACCATGACATTACTACGTTCTATTCTGCTGGGGATGATGCTAAAAACTGTTTTATAGGGTGTCTATAAAGTTTGGAAACATACAAATATGATACCAACAAGAAGAACTTCTGTCTGTAAAAAATAAATAACATTATCTGTTTTCAGACTTTATGGACACTATGGTATGAGATGGGCCAATGGGTATGAGTGAAGATCATCTGTATCATAAAATGTATTTTAAATACTTGCTTTAAATTCTTTAAGAAATATGTCTTTTGAAATAAAAGCTTGCTTTCAGAATGCAGGCTCATGCAGGTCCTAAGAAGGTCAGGTGGGATGTTGTTCCCTAAAATGTTATTGTTACTTATGTAAGACAGTGAGCAGTGAGATTAAAAACAATCATACTGCAGTTTTGTTTGTTTGTCTGTTTATTTTTTTAGTCATTTTATCCAAACAAAATTATTATGCTTTTTACATGCTTTGGGCAATTCCATGTCATGATTTAGGCTAGAAATGGGTTAAATGAAGTAGAATAGAATTGTAATTATATCTCTTTAGAAAGGTAAATTTAGCTTCAGAAATGTCCTAGTCTCCTCTGCTTTTCATCACGAAGTCCTTTCATTTTAGGCTTTATATCCTCTCCACTTTGGAGATGGGAAGTTATTACAGTTTGAGCCAGGAGGAGTTCAGAACTGTTGTAGGTCTGCTTTTCTCCATTTCACATTTTAGGTCACATGTGCTTTCTACTTAGTTCAGAAGTTTTAACTTCTCTCAAATAAACCATTTTTACTTTTACAATACAAAAAAAAATCATCAATATTTTAAAGATGCTAGTGAGTTTGCTGAAAATTTCATGCACTATTCTAAGAGGTCAGGGTTTCACACTCTAGCAGAGCTTCCTTCACTCTTGGCGACAGTGTATATGTGTTGGAGGAGGATCTGATTAAACCTGAATGGAAATGCCAGAATCCCTCATAAGTTGTCCCAAGAAAGAGCAACCCTTAAGCCATGGATACTTAGGAGAAGCAATGGGCAGGGTCAGTAGAGACTGCCTATGAGAGTCTGAATAATTTAAGTACCCCTAGAGTCTAAGTGAAGACATAATACAGTTCTGAAAGGAGCAATATACTACAGCCAAATCTATATTCGTAACAGGTGCTATCATGCCCCAGCCTTTCACTTTTATGACTTAAGAATCCACTGGCCCCTTGAGCCTGGATTTTACTTTATGGGGAATTAATGTGCCCAGGAGCAGTTCTCAGTGAATGACTTTTGAGAGTTGGTGTATAAATAACCCAACTCTCCCCTTCTCCGAGTTAGGTAGGATAATTTTGAGGTGTGTGTCCTACTCTTGCTGTCATGGTTTCCCCAGCTGGATTAAACTCCAGTCACCCATACTAGTACCTGGCTTAAAACATCTTTATATGCTAGCTTCACTTCCTTATCTCATTTTTCCTCAGGCCCCCTTCACTTTCCAAATAAACAATTTATGCTGGATTCTTGTTTCAGAGTCAACATATCAAAGAACCCAAATTAAGATTACATTGTTGCATTCTTTATTCTTACTCAGCTTCCTAAAATAGTTTTAAGCCATTTCATTGCAGTCCAAAGGGAAACAAGGAATATTGTCAGTTAAAAGACACCTTTAAGGTATCCTAGTTTCTGAAAGCATTGCTGGAGCTGTAGGGAATCGTACCGAAAGAAAAATCTGTCTGTGACTGTTTAAATTCCTCTGGTGCTGTCATTTATATCTGACATACTTTTGATTCTGGATTCAATTTAGCTGCTGGCTCTCATCTGCTGGCTATTCCAGCTTCTAGATTCTAAATTCTAGCCCAATAACTACAGAACTCCCTAGCCCTGGCTCCACTTTTGCCAATTCTGCACAGGGCAGGACATAAATAGCACACTGGATTGCTCAGCAGCATCATAAGAGGACCTAAGGGGATAAGGTGAAACTAGTGAGCGCTTTGCTTTGGCCCATTGAATTATTGAGATATTCATTTGGCTGAAGGAACCAAAACCAAAGTTTATATAGGGATAAAAACTACAGTTAATAAAATGGAGTTTTTCTTACCATTTTTTCTTTCCCCAGTGAAATTCTTGAAATAACAAAGCCACTTATAATGAAAAGTCATTAGAGCAATTTAACATTGAAAGTGCCAGTGTCTGAACACATTTTACATGAGAGTGAAATCAACATCAGGAAAACAAAATGGTTTTCACTGGCTTGGCATTTATGTGCATGTAATTTTCTTACACTTGGATGGTGATTGTGACTCAGAGGTGTCTGACATTTATTCAGCCTACTCTCACTGCTGCTCTCTCCCCAGTTGGCCAGGCAAGTCCAGTTCTGTTTCCTGAAGGAGTTTGCTTAATTACAGTTGACCAGAGTTCACTGGCCAAGCACAACTCCCACTGCCTTGAGGCATCAGCATTGTTGGTACAGGCACATATGAGACAAGGAGAAAGTTAGAGGAGAGAGAGCTTCCAGCTCCTCTTCCATTAGCCGGTGACAAGCATCTTGTCTGAAAAGAATACAATGATGAATTTAGTTTTGATTATTGTTAAATCCTTGGTGAGCCATGGCTGAAATCTGTGGGTCCTTTTTCGTAGAATGTGACTTGAGGGGTGGTAAAATTAAGCAAGGCAGTTATTTAGATATTATTTTTCTTAATTGCATTCATAAATGTAAGAATGGGTTTATGGGGAACACATGTGTCATGTCATGGTACTTGGCAACTCTGGCTGTACATTAGAATAACCTCAGAAAATTGAGGAACTGCCCCCTCCACCACCACCACCAGAGATTCTGATTTAACTGACCCAGGGTATAACCAGGGCATCAGTAATTTTCAGAGCTCCTTAGCTGGTTCTAATTTGCGTCTGAGGTTGAAAACCACCAGTGAGAGCAAGACAATCTGAGTTCTAATCCTGGCTTTGCCACTTTGTCAGACTTAACCTCTATGGAATTATGTTGGTTCTTTAAATAACTAATGTATAATTTCAAATATTTATACATATTTTAAAATTTAAAAAAATATGAATCACATAATTGTCCTCTAACCTCAAGGAATTCATTAGCTAATGAGAGGGGCTGGGGGTGGCCACAAGTTAACTTTGAAACAGACCCTTATTGATAGAAATAAATCATGGAGAACAATGACAGCAAACATTTGCCCTTTAAATAGAAAAAATCTCAATCTCATGAAAAAACTAGGATTTGAGCTCAGCCTCAGATAAGGATATTCTAGGTTAAAGAGCAGCATTTGCAAAGGCTCTGGAGAATTCAGGATGTGTTTGGTGAAAAAAAAAGAAAAAGTAGTTTAAGGTAGCTGTGTTCATTGACAGTGGGCAAGAAGTTATGAAGGCTTGCCAGGACCAGATTGTGAAGGGTCTTAAATACCAAGCACTACTCATTCAAGTGTAAGAGGAATTCCTTAATAGAAATTTGATAGCAGTGTCAGAAAGTGTTGTGTTTTACATTTTGAGAGAGGTTTCCCAGTCTCCCGCTAGGCTTCTACCTGAGTGAGTGCTACAGAGAGGTTTTAATTGGCAAAATCAGGAATCAAACTCCAGTCTGTAAGCAGAATCCATGAGCTTAACCACAGCACTGTATTGCCTCAGGCCTATCATGTATATTGTAATGAGATAAATCCTTTCCACCTTACAAATTGTCTGTGATTGATTGAATGAGATGGTGCAGTTATGTTTTACGACATGCCTGGTACATAATAAATGTTCAGTAAATTATTAATTTCTGTCCTGTGGTGTTTTCATTCTGGCAACCTCTGTGCCTATGTTCCCTCTAGCAATGCCAGTGTCCACGTTAAATGCTGACTGTCTCTTTTACTCAGATTCTTAGTATAATTTCTCAGTCCTTTCTTCCAGTTTAATTCAACAGATATTTACTGAAAGCTTAGTAGTGCTCAGCAGCCCATGTAGAAGGCCCCAAGTTAGGTGTGAGAGGATACAAAGATGAAAATGGCATACTCTTTGCACACTAGGAGCCTGCAATCCAACAGTGGAAATAGACGTGGACATAGCTTTGATTGCCTGCTGGAGGCATAAATAGGGCAGATGTGAAAATATGATAGTTCTGTGCAGTTTATTTTTAATTAGGCTGAAGTATAATGACTGGTTTAAGTTGGAAACATTTGGCAAAAGGCCTAAGGTACTTTGGTTCAGAAATTACATATAAATTATAATCAAATTGCATTTTAGGAAGCAGAGAAAACAATCAGTCTAATGTCTGATTGCTCAGTTTGTGAATTTTATCTATTTTTCAATAACCAAAGAAAAGCTCATTTGTCAGTTGGACAATTGTACTGCATTTCAACATGAGTATACCCAAGATATCAAGATATGTTTTATGGAATTTGGTAAATGAAAGTTTCATTTCCTCCAATAAATTATCAAGCAGTAACCCTTGTCAGTTTCTCTAACGTCTCTTAAATCACTGAAGTAGTTTACTCATTAAATACATCTATAAATATGACAACACTGAAAAATTGTCTCTGGGAGTCTTTTGATTAGCATTGGTCTTGATTATTTCTTCAGTCTTAAATATTTTATTAAATATTCAAAGTCTTTTTCATAGTTACAGTCAATATAGGAAAATTGAAAGTTACCTGAAGCCTAAAATCTATTAATACTTGCTACAAAAACTTGAATTCTTAATTGGGATAGTCTTATCCTCGGGGCAGTTTATGCAAGTCATCCGATTCATATTAGCTTACCTCCTAGAGAACATAAAACATACAACCAGTAGAGCATTGTTTATTATTGGAGAAAAGTAAACATGTCTAAAAAACTATTATTTAATTAGGAAATGTACTTGAAAGGAAAACCCCCAGAAAGCAAATAGTAAGCTCTCTTTAGTAATTTAATAACTTTTTTTGTAAAGGAACAGTTTTTTTATATAACACTAAGATACTGTAATTAAACTGCTTACATCTTTCATCACACTGCACTGCCTCAGTGTTCTCATCTGTAAGGCAATAATGCATATTGAGTAAAGCTAAATCTGGCTTCCAATCTTAATTAAGAAAGTGCTGTTATAAGCAGCAGCACATAGCCCTTATATTTCCCAATACCCAATACCCAGTGAAGACATAAATTCCTCACTGCCTGAATTAATGCTGGCACATAGGCACATAAGGATCAGAATCTTCATCACTAGCTCATAATTTTTGATTGCTCATCGTTGGCAAGGTACTCTAACTAGGCACTCTAATGCGTACACACACAGCCAAACATGCTGACGACGTTGCTTTTACAGCTGAGGGTTCCATGTGTGCAAAAAGAAGAAGCCTCAAGGAGATGACAGAGTAATAGAGAAAACTGCATTTTATGAAGTAAGGAAAATTACTGAAAGGCTAGAGACATAAATGAATATTTTCCCTCAGACAGAACTCTTATATACTCTTTACGCGAGAAACTCCTTTATGATACTCAAAAATAGGCTCTCTTTCTGTGAACAGAGATCATGTTTGTTACAGAGTAAAAGAGTACTGTTGAAATTGATTGCAAAAACTCTGAAGAAGTTTGAAGTCCAAGCTCTGGTAGGGGCATCCTGAGGGTGTGTTGGAGAAGGAATATTAAAGATGATATCTTCTCTAGTGAATAGTAATAACAATTTACTGATAAATGAGTGAGAAGATAGTTGAACCTATCTTGACCATGAGAGTCATACAGACTCATTCAGCAAATACTCCCTGAGTAAACTCCCCTTGCCAATTTCTGTCTAAGTGCGAGGGATAAGTCATAAACAAGAATGGTGTTTCCTACTCTCAATAAGAGCAGTAAAAATTAAACTAATAAATGAACAAAATAAATTCAAATTGTAGTAACATTATGCAAAAAATAAGAACATGTGATAAGATGGAGAGTGGTTAGAGGATCAGTCCTAAAGCACAGATATCGTTGGTGAATTCCAAAGGAACAAGAGGACCAGGATGACTGGAACAAAGTGAGGGTGGAAGAGAGGGATTAGAGAGGTAGGAGGGGCCAGATCTTATAGAACCACCCTTTACACTACAAGAGGAATCTGATTTTATTAAAAATGTAATTCTAGCAATTGGAGAGATTAAGCAGTAAAGACAGCATCTCCATCCTTAAGTGCTGACTGACATTTTTTAAAGATCACTCTGACTATACTATCAAAACTGTGTTGTAAGGTGGTGTTTGCAGAAGTGCAGAAAATTATTGGAATAATTCAGGCAAAAGATGGTAGTGATGTGTACTTGGGTATTAGCAGGGGAAGCGGAGATAAAGGGACAGATTTAGGATCTATTTTGGAGATGGAGCCACAGGAATGGACATAGTGATTTGCCTGCTAGATGCAAAGTTAGGAGACTACATAAGACTTTTGATGGTAATAGAGATTGTAAGAATGGGAGAGTTGCCATAAAACAAAATATCATACCCGATTTTGAACAAAACCGTAGTAGCTCTGCCCCACAATACTACAGATGGCTCTGATTATGATACTTCAAGGAGAAGGAAATAAATTAGAAAAAAGTCCAGAAAGAGCTAATGAAATGTTTAAGGGGTAGAGATCTCAGTGATTATGTTGTGGAGGGAAAATGTCAATCCAGGGAGTTGGAAGCCTGGAATACTAGGTCCAGCTGTTACTATCTCAACGTGTAATTCTGAGGAATGAGCTTTATTTTTCTAAAGCTCTGTCTCCTCCCTTGTAAAAGAGGAGCGCTATTTTAAAACGTACTATTTTGTGCTAAGATATACTGGCGAACAAAGTAAACTCAAGGTTTTCCCATACCGCATGTCGTCTGAGCACATGTCACTTCTGCAGAGCACAGCTGCCCATCCCAGCTCCTTCTGCTTGGGCTCCCATGTCTTCTGCTTATTGGACAGGGTGACTGTATGGTACAGATTGTGACTGAGGGATTTTTTTCTGTACAAATTTGTATTTTAAAAAGCAACTCATTGAATTACAAAAAAAGTCATCTCAATAATCACTAATGGCTTAAACATTTCATAATCTCTATTTGTCTTCTCTTTTGGAAAAATAGTGGGCGAGAGAGGCATGATAAAAGTATATACAGTTGTGTGTTATAAATGATTTTTTCACTAAATGATAGACTATTTTAAGCCTTGAAAACGTCCTAGAACTTTGAAAAGAGTAAATTTTATCCATGTGAAAAGCAATACTGTTTTATTTAAGAAATAGTGAAATTATGAAATATTTACTTATGTATTGAATAGCTATCCATTCTCCAAATAGTAATTGATTTCTTGTGTTTTAGATCCCCAAAATGTAAAGATCCATTACATGGGTAGATAAAATCATGTGTAAGGGAATCATTTCATAGCATCTACCATGGGCCAGATGCTAACTGTTTTAGAAATAAGAACTCAGTTAATTCTCAAGATACCTCTACACACTAAGTGCTGTTTTTACAAGTGTTTCATAGATGAGAAATGAGATACAGAGAGATTAACTAAATTTCCTGAGGTCACAAAGTTAATAAGTGGATGGGTCAAGATTTCAATCTACAGTATCTGGCACTCAGATCTCTGCCCCTAAATGCTGCATTATATCTAAGAATGATAAAGGAAGACCTTTATTCTTTCTTTGAGAATTTATCATAGAGAAACAATTCCTGGATTCCTATGATAAATTACTCTCCATCATCATGAGAAAAAGAACAAAGATGCTCAAATCTCATAGAAAAGAATTGTGAAGAAATTTTTTAAATGATAAACCAAAGACTTTTTATGCATTCAGCAGAGTTGATTGAATAAATTGAGTAAACAAGATGTTTGTTGAGTGAATTAATTCTAGAATAGGATTCAAGTAGATTCACTTGCAATAAGCATGTTTTCTCTACTAATCTTTAAGATGAGTTGCTTAGAAGATATCCTTCCTACAGGATAAAAAGAGGAGAGAAATATTTATTGGATATGTTATAGATCTATCTACCAGGCTTAAATTTTTCTTAAAAGTACACATAAAAATTGGGCAACTATATGTATATAATTCTGTTATAAATCTTGGACCTATTCAATCAATAAATTATGTTCCAACAAAAATAAATTCACTTGACTTAAGCAAGAACTTTTATTCCACTGAGTTAAAAAATGTGCAAAAATTTCTTTCTCCTGGATTACCTTTCTGCCACAAAGCAAATCTAATCCATTATTTGTGTGTGTGTTTGTGTGTATCATTAAAAATATTGAGTATGATATTAAGTTGGATAAAATCAGACATTATAAAACTTAAACATATATTTGTTAAATTCTCAAGTACTTTTTTGATATGTAAGATAGAATATATTTTATTATGCTTAGTTATAGTATTATACTGTGCATTTTTAATTCTATTTGTTGGAAAATGGCAATTCATTTATGATATACATGACTAGGGTATTTGGTTTAACCATTACAGCTGATTTCCTGACTATTTTGGGTACAGAAAAGTTTCTTTCTTGGCATTATGAATTTTTGTGGGATGACTGACCTTAAAACTTACGAATCTGGCCTTTATTCATTGCTTGTAATGAACTAGGCACCAACTAAACTGATTACATAATTATATTGTGCATCATCTCAACAGATAGGTTAGTTCTCATCTCTTGTTACAGACAAGTAAATTCAGACTTGTGGTGGTTAAATAACTTACCTAAGGCTAAGGCAATATATTTCAACCAGTAGGCTTTGAATATAAAATTTCTATGTAAAAAGCGCTGAATTCTATCCACAGTGATATAGTCAACATCATTAAATATATTTAACCTGTACTTAATATCTACCTTATCCTTTGTTCATGATATTTTTAAAATCATTTTTCTTCACAATGTCACATTTTCCTCTTTTCATTACTACCACTCTTGTTTTGTTGTTAAACATTTATTCTCAGAATCAGTGCCTTAGTCTCCTACCTGGTCCTCTCACTTCTTGTCTCATATCTCTTTAAGACTCCACTTAAAATAAGCTTATGTCCCTTTGTTCAAATATTTCTGTGTCCTTTAGTATCAATATAAACTTATTTATGCTTTCTTATAAGACTCAATAGCCATCCTCCATCAACTACTTTATATCTCTCTTCTCCCCACTGTCTATTCTTCATTTTATCCCAGTTGGTTTCCTCTGTATATCTAGGAAATGGTAATACCCATTTTCATTTCCAGATCATTTTTCTTTCATTCTTCATCTCATTCTATCTTTCCATTAAAAAAGTCTGGTTAAAATGTCACATCTCTAGGCTAATTTTAGCTACTCTACCTGACATTAATGTGTTTTTTCTTGAAACTCCAGGCATTTATTATCCGTACCATTCATGAGTCATTTAACCACATAGTATCCAAAATTATCATATAACTTGAGCTCTATACTCATTACCTTTTCAGGGACTGGGTCTTATACAACCTGTACCCCTGACTTCTCTATTATATGCTGAGTGAATTGTAACTGCAGTCAATTGTACAGTTACCAAAGTTGTTCCACTTGAGAACAATCAGAGGTGATTGTACTTGGAAATGCAGTATCAGCTAGATGATTTTTGCAATAGCACTGTTATTTTTATGTTCTCCAGTTTGTAAAAGTGTAAAAAAGGAATATTACATATGCATTCAAATTAAAATATGCAGTCAAACATGACAGCTGAATATATTTATCAATATGGCAATTTGAGCCAAAGTTCTAAAATTGCAGGCTTCAAAATAAAAGTATGTATTAAAATTTAGGATTAATTTTCTTAATAGTGCTTCAATATGATGTTTCTTTGGTAACAGCTGTAGTGAAGTATCATATTAATTCCAAGTGTCTTTTGCAAGTATTCCTGCCCCTTTAAAGGAGCTGTATTAGAAAACTTATAACTTAGTAATACTTACTGACCAGAAAAATTTTGGTTTTATAAGTCAAAGAATATCAAAGACCACTAATTTTTTTAATTACTTATTTAACAGGTATTTACTGAGCACCTACTGTGTACTAAGCACTGTATTAGAGGATGAGAATTTTAACAGAAAGGTATATTCTTCTCACAAGTGCTCACACACTGTTGAAATGGTCATGGAATCAAACCACTGCAAAACAAATACCTGTTATAGTGGAGGCCTGTGCAATATGCATTTGAGACAAAGAGGAGAGACAAACAAATTAGTGTATGTTGATAATGTAGTCATTTTGGTTTAATAGCTTATTTGACCACAGTATCTATAGAGTTTGTCTCAATTTAAAGAAATCTGATATGCAAATATATAAAATAGATTGAGAGTTTGTAACTGCATAAAGGAAGGTCTGCTAAGAATTGCTACACTGTGTTTAAAATATTTACACATATATATACCAAAGATTAACATGGAAAGATTTATACAAAACTCTTATACAAAATTGTATATATACACTTTTGGTTAATGGGATTTATAGCTCAATAATAGAAAACTGCTTCTGTGGTCCCTGATTTTCCAACAGAAATACTTATTACAGGTTCATGAGATTCTATAACTGATTTTAGAGAAGAATTCCTGCTTGTCGTGAAAATTGGATTATCCAAACACCAGCTTACAGATGATCTTCCTGGGTGTAAAACAGTCATTGGGAAATTCAGGCTCAGGCCAACAGCATTAATATATGGAATGGCTCTACATATGTGGAACTAGATATGAGCCAAATCAAAAGACCATATTCGGATCAGACCCATCACATCTGTAAAACATGCACATTCTAGTTTCTGCTGATCACACATCATACAGAGCTGTTGTAAGCAGTGCATTGGAAGTTGTGAATCTTGAGTGTCTGCTGTTGCTGCTGCATACAGCATTTCACCCTTGAGTTTGCCCTTGCGATCCAACCATGCTGGATCAAGATGGGTACTCTGCTTGTACTAGTGAAGATGATGCACCAGTTTACTTCAGTTCAGTATGTGCAGAATATTTCAGTGAAATGTAAACCAAGGTTTTTTTTTTAACATTTTTTATTGATTTATAATCATTTTACAATGTTGTGTCAAATTCCAGTGTTCAGCACAATTTTTCAGTCATTCATGGACATATACACACTCATTGTCACATTTTTTTCTCTGTGAGTTATCATAACATTTTGTGTATATTTCCCTGTGCTATACAGTGTAATCTTGTTTATCTATTCTACAATTTTGAAATCCCAGTCTGTCCCAAGGTTTTGATAAGCTATTTTAAAATATTAATAGAAAGGTGGTAAATAAACTGCTGTTTAGTAACACCATTAGTTGTTATTCAGCATACAAACATTACAGGAATAGAGGCAGGGATCAAGAAGGCAGAGTCCGAATAACCTGAGCTCACCTCCCCCTAAGAACACATCAAAACTACAAGTATTTGTAGAGTAATTGTTACCAAACCAGGTTCATTTTGCCCAGTGCACAGCAAGCCAAAACACTAAGTCACCAACAGAGCAGAGCCAGTTCAGAGATGCAGGTGCAAGCCCTCAGACCCCGACTACACCCCCCGCCCCAGCCCAGGTGGATACTGCCATCACATAGGGGAGAAGCCCAAATTCCTCAGGGTGCCTGCTCCAGTTCCTCAGGCACATGACCCCACCACTGATATGGCAACAACCCTCATTGAGCCTAGGAGAAGCCCTGGCTAGCACACCTGGCTCTGGCTTCAGCCACTCTTGACTCCAGCCCTACTTCTCACCCTGGCAGTGGCTGCCAACATATTCTGGGAGAAGATACAACCTGTGCTAACTTCAAATCTAGTTGTTCCACCAAAGCCACTGGGCAGATTGCATTCAGGTACTCCCACACAACGACACACCTTCAAGACTGTTTCATCTAAATTCATAGAGAAAGGGATAGGTGACTCTTTCATCTAAATTCATAGAGAAAGGAAACAAATTGAGAACACAGAGGAATATATTTCAAATGAAAGAACAAGATAACCACCCCCTAAACAAAACCCTAATTGAACAGAGATAAACAATTTACTTGATGAAGAATTCAAAGCAATAATAATAAAAATGCTAACAGAACTCTGGAAAAGACTAGATGAAGTCAGTAAAAACTTCAACAAAGGGCTAGAAAATATAAAAAATAACCAGTGAGAGCTGATGAATACAATAACTGAAATGAAGAGTACACCAGAAAGCATTAACAGCGAATTGGGTGACACAGAAGAATGCATAAGCAATCTGGAAGATAGAATAGTAGAAATCACCCACTCACAACAACTAAAAGAAAAAAAAATTAATAAGTATAGTTTAAGGGACCTCTGAAACAACATCAAGCCTAGTAACATTCACATTATAGGGGTCCCAGAAGGAGAAGAGTGAGAGAGAATGATCGAAATGTATTTTATGAAAATATGGCTGAATACTTTCCTAACTTGAAGAATGAAACAGATAACCAGGTACAAGAAGTACAGAGTTCCAAACAAGATGAACCCAAAGAAAACCACAGCAAGACATACAATAACTAAAATAGAAAAAAATACTTTATAAAGATAAACTTTGTAAAAAAATTTCTAATAAAAGACAAAGAAGATTATGTAATGACAAAAGGGTCAATATAAGAGGAGAATATCATATTCATAAACATGTATACCTAACACAGGAGCACCTAAATGTGTAAAGCAAATATTAACAGACGTGGAGGGAGAAATTGACAGTAATACAATAATAGTAAGGGACTTTAACACCCTACTTACCTCAATGGATTGATCAGCCAGGCAGAAAATCATTAAAAAAAACAGTGGCCTTAACTGACACATTAAATGAACTTAATAGATACCTACAGAACATTACATCCAAAGTTAGCAAAATAAACATTTGTTTCAAGTGCACATGAAACATTTTCCAAAACAGAACATGTACTAGGCTACAACACAAGTCTCAACAAATTTTAAAGTATCGAAATTATATCAGGCATCTTTTCAGACCACAAAGATGTGAAACTAGAAATCAATTACTGGAATTAAAATAGGAAAAAACACAAATACTTGAGGGCTAAACAGTTTGCCATTAAAAAACCAATGGTCAATGAAAAAGAAAGAAATAAGAAAATACTTTGAGACAAATCACCTGTATGTGCATGTTTGTTTACATAAATATACATTTATATAATTATGAGTATTATTTCAAATAAAGTTTGGGCTACAGAATCAGAGAAACTTGGCTTCAATTACTGTCATCTGTGACCTTGAGCAACTGTTAGAGCCTCTGTCTCCTCATTTTTGCAATGAAAATATTAATATTTACATCACTTAGTTTTGTAATACTTAAATATAATGATGTTTGTAAAACACCAATTTTTAGCATACATTAAATTGATTGTTATTAACAGTTATTGGTATGTTTAGTAACTCTATAAAAAGGAAATGTATGTTATTGCTAGTAAAATTTTTATAGTGTATGTAGTTCAGTAATTTTTTGCATTAGTTTTTTGCACTGTTTAGCTACAGAAATGCCACAGATACATGACAGCAGGATATTCACAATTGTCAGATTGAAGAATGGATTATAAATTTGTTGCTAAGCCAGCAGAAGATATGGTTGTCAAACTTTACTGAGGTGTCAGAGTACATGAGACTTTGAGCAGTGATGAGTGAATTTGGTCAAAATGTTGAAATCATGCATACAAGCCATTTATGATGAGTCTGTTCTTCAGTTCTACATTGAAAGATAAAATATCTTGTTTGCTTTTTCTATAAAATGAGGGGTATATGTACATAACACATTTTTTATGAAATAAAAGTTGTGAAATACATTTTTATTCCTAATTGTCTGAATAAAGTTATGTTTTGCTTCTTCCAAAAAAGGAAAGTGTCTATAAGAGAACATAAAGCCATTATTCAAAACTACATCTGTCAATTAAATCCCACAAAAGAGTATTTTTTGTTATAACAGTTATTTATAATCCAAACACTGTCACCCATTTTCCTTTCAAAGTTGTGGTTGAATCCTTCACTGCTCTAGATAACAAAGAGGTATGCTGTTCCAAATACAGTGAGTAATGAACATACTCTGTGATGAGAACTCAGATTATGGATTGGAATGGAGCTAGGTCTTAATTTTTGGCTCATCTACCATATGACCTTGAGCAAGTGTTCCAGGTACCCAACGTTGCATAAGAAAATGCTCCCCCCCAAAAAAAAGACTTAGTGGCTTAAAACAACAACAAGCATTTATTTTACTTATAAATTTGGGCAAGATTTAAGCAAGGGCAACTATCTCTGTTTCATGCTGCATTAGCTGGGGCAGCTTCACTGGGACCTGGAGGATCTACATCCCAGGTAGCTCACTCACCTGGCTGGCAGGGCGGTGCTGGCTGTCAGCCGGGAGCTCAGCCACAGCTGTGCACCAAAGGCCTAAGTTCTCCACGTGGGCCTCTTGATGGCTGCTTGACCTTCCTCTTGGCATGATGGCTAGCTTGTAAAACTAACCATCCCAGAAGAAACAGGTAGAAGCTCTGTCACCTTATGTCGTAGCCTAGAAACTCACCATATAAGCAAACACACCCAGATTAAGAGAAGGGAACATACACCTGAACTCTTTATGGAAAAGAGTATCCATGAAAGGTTGTCAGAAGCCTGTGTAGGGTGGGAGATACTGTTGAGACCATTTTTGGAAAACATAATCTGTCACAGCAAGTTACTTAGTATTCCTTAACTTCAGTTTCCTCATCCCTATTATAAAATGCTAGGCACCCTTCTGATCGCTTTACACATATTATAAACAGTGTTGCTGTAGTTATTATTAGTAATATATCTTACAGTGAATCGCAGCTGGTTTTCTTTTTGATGATGGTTTTACTTATTCAGAAAAGTAAATTTACTCTGGTTTAAGGAGTATGCAAAAAAGGAATATTGAAAGGAAAAATTGGAAATGTCTGATGTCTAAAAACATAGCTAATAGGAATAAGAATCTCTGATGAGGGGATAAAAAGTTAAATAGCATCTCATTTCAGACTAACTGAAAATGTGATGATAGATTCAACAAGCACGCTTTGTAAAAGCAGTGCTAAATAGGAAGGAGGGAAGTAGTATTAATTTAGGCTTAAGTTTCATTGACTAAAATATACCTAGGGACAACAAATTAAATAAAAATAGTGTGAGAAGATAGATGTTGGAACACTTAAAACATAATCTGTATTTTTAGAAAAAATTATAGTTAGCTTTTTATGTTATGCCATTATTATTACCAGATTGCATTCAAACTGGCAATTAAAATAAAAATGGTGTGAAATCCTAAAGACTGCTAATATAAACCTTTAGTCTCCATACTTTAACTTCTGGAATAAAAACACTTACCTTCCTCTGAATCTAGAAACAGCTTTAGAATTTTAACTTTAAATGACACCAGCCTCAGGCTACTAAAGTATTTCTGATGTTATATTCCAAGTTATGCCCTGTTTTTGACACTTGTCCATCTCTTGAATAAGAGCACTTTAAAAAAAACCTCTTTAGCATATAAATTATTAATCTGTAATGAGAAAAGATGGTGGAAGATAAAACTAAGATCTAATGTATCCACTTAATGTTTGTAAAGGGCAACTTACCTGGGTTTGAGAGTATATATCCCTGTTTGTTTTATAAGTTTTTGTGTTACATAGTAAAAAAACAAAAACAAAAACAAAAACAAAAAACCCAGTATATGTATTTCTAGATTGGTTTCCTCTTTCTTCCTAACCAAAGGTTTAAAACCTCACTGCTAGTTGGAGACCTGGATAGCAGTCTTTCGGTTCAGTTCTCAAAGTCTTTGGTATGTTAAATAGAATCAGTTCCACATATGTGCAGTTTGGGAGTAAGCCCAGATTTTCATAAGCAAGTGTATTGGATTGCTTTCCTAGGCCCCTGTCTCTCCATGTTTTTCCCAGCACCTTCCCAATTCCTGTGACTCCTCTTAAAGTCCTTTGTCTAGAAAGCTGGCTGGGGCTTCATTATTCCACTCTGTTGTGCATTTCTGCAACTGAATCTTCCAGGGACCATTGAAAAAAGGACAGAGAGAAAAAGAAAGGCGGACATTGATTCCACCCTCTCAGAACCACAGCTTCAGTGAAGGAAAAGGAAGATTTTTCTTCTTGAGAATTTTGGCTCCTGTGGGTTCCCATTACTGGCCATCACCACCACTCTACCACATGATTACTTGAGGGCTAGGCATGAGAGAACAGGAAAGAAAGAGAGAGAGAGTTAGAAACAAAGGCGGAAGGGATTTCCACATTGTCTCCTGAGTATTAGGAATTCCACCTCCCACTTCCAGAGCCAAGGTGAGCTGGAGCTCTGACTGTGACCTGGTGGTCACTTCCAGGTTTCCAGTCCATTCAGTCCAGGCTCCAGCCCAAGTACTGGAGGAAGCGGGAAGGGGGAGAGAGAGAGAAGGATGGTAAATTCATCACCAGCTTGGTAATACTTCAAATTTTGGTCTTCTCCAATGCACCTGCTTCTACTTTTCAGTGTCCTCAAGTCTGCTGGGGGATTGTGCCCAGAGTTGACAGATAAGCAGGAGAAAAAGGATGTGGTATGATTATTCCATATTTTCCAGAGTCCCTCCCTCTGATTCTTTCGAAAGTCATATAACCTACAGTATATTTGTGTACGTAGGTCTGATGTCTTTTTTTTTCTTCTATTTGCTTATTTAAGAGAAAGTCCACTTTAAATATTCCTTTGGAAGAAGTAAGAAATTAGAATTCATAACAGGACACTTTTATATACATTATCATCTTGAGGACTTTATAGGAAAGGAAAAGGAAAATTAGATTGAATATTTTGAAGCACAGTCCACAATTCATTATTAATAGACTTGTGATAGACTCCAATTATATGATTAGAAAATTATTAAAGTGTAAACTTTTCTGTTAAACATGGTTGATTGAGCATATTAATTTTTCTCTGTATCCTCTGGACACTTCATAAAAATGAGTAAGGGACTATAGAATGTTTACATTAACAAGGGCAAATCAAAGGAGGAGAAAATACATCACTTGAGAAAGGTCAACATGTCAACCAAATTGCAGAAAGTGAAAATCAAATGAAATGATAACTTAGCAATGGAACTTGGTCTGACTGCTTGTAGGGAGAGAAGCTGCGTTTACTTTGTGCTGTTCTGTTGGATATATACCAAGGAGTGAAATTGTTATGTCAGAAGATACGTGTATGTTCACTTATAGAAAGTGGTAGTAATATCATTTTAAACTCCTGCAGCAGTGTATGAGAGCTGACATTGCCCCATAACCTCACCAACACTTAGTATTGTGAGTCCTTTTTCACCTTAGGCATTCTGGTAGATGGTAGAAGTACTGCATTATACTTTGAAATAAGTTTTTAAAGTATATCTTTGAGAAAATAAGTGTAGTAGATAGGAGGAGGACATTATAAAAGGAAGTTAAATATGAAGACAGTTAGAAAAATGAGAATTCAAGATGACTAAAGTCTGATTTTTTACTTGTAACCAAGATGTAGTAACATCTGCTGCCTAAAATAAACAAAGAAAACACATGCAAAATGTATGAAAAAAAGTCATTTTTAAGGCATAAAAATCAGATAATATAGGACAGTAATCTCTGAAAGATGGTAAATAAAGAGGAGAGCCCTACAGTTGTTCCAGCTTAGTGTCTTGAGAATTTCAAGACCATGGTTCCAGGAGGAAGGACCCTGACAGAACCCAGTACACTCTCTACATGGAATAACAAGGCAGACCTGAGAATGGATGTAAACCAAGAAAGCTAGGTTTCATAAGACAGTATGAAAGAGGAGAGTGCTTCTCTGAAAGAGAACTCTAGCAATGTGCAGAGGTTCTCCATGAGTATTTACCTGAGTTTTGCTAAATAAGCAAATAAAAAAACAAGGGAGATAAAATGAGATCATAAAAAACATGTAGTTATTCTTAAAGAAGTCAGACAAAGAGAAACTGGAACGAAGAACAGAGGAGACAAATGGAAAACAAATAGCTAGACTGACTTAAAGCTAACCATATCAATAATTGCATGAAATATACATAGTCTAAACATGTCAATTAAAAGGCAGAGGTTACCAAATTGGATTTAAAAGAAAATAGCAAGATCCTGGTATATACTACCAGTAGGAAACATATTTTAAATATAAAAGTGAAAATAAAGAAGCACAAGGAAACTTTTGGGTTGATGGATACGTTCACTGTCTTGCTTGTAGCCAAGTTTTCACAGTTGTATACATATGTCAGAACTTATCACATTGTACACTTTATGTGCAGTTTTTTGCATGCCAATTACATCTCAGTAAAGCTGTGAAAACATAGTATGGTGTATGTGGGGAGTGCTAACAAATTTAAAATTTCTAAAGCAGTGGAACATAAATTTAGAGAAATCAATGTGAGCTCAACTGTGAAGGAATTTAAACACTAAACTGAGTTTGAACTTTATTCTAGAAGTAAGTGTTAGCAAACTTTTTCTGTAAAGGGACAGATAGTATATATTTTAGACTTTGCAGGCCAAGAGTCAAAATTGAGGATATCATGTACCTATATGATCACTTTAAAAATGTAAAAGCCATTCTTAGCTCACAAGCTGTACAAAACCAGCAGACAGTGGGCCAGATTTGGCCAAAGGGCAGTAGATTACCAACTCGTACTATAGACAGTAAAGAGTAGTATGCTAAATATGGTCATTTTTACCATTTAGAAATGTAATGGGAAATAACTGGGGAGTATGTGTGAACAGGGAGAAACAGAGCCAGCCAGACCTGAGATGAATGCAGTAGTCCAAGAAATGTGGATTTACGTAATAAAACTATAGCATTATGCATAGAAACTAAAATATAGAATCACTGTAGGTCTTCTTTCTGTAGGTGTATATTTATCTGTTGATGGACACAAGTTTTTTTTCACAATATTTTGGCTATTGTGAATAATGCTGTAATAAACATGGGAATACAGATATCTTTTCACTATTTTTATTTCATTTCCTTTGGATGTATACCCAGAGGTAAGATCGCTGGGTCACATGATAATTCTAATTTTAATTTTCTGAGGAATCTTCGTACTGTTTTCCATATTGGCTGCATCAATTTGCATTCCCACCAGCAGTGCACAAGGGTTCCCTTTTCTCTACATCCTCATCAACATGTATCTCTTGTTTTCTTGATAATAGCCATTCTGACCAGTGTGAGGTGATACCTTGTTGTGGTTTTGATTTGCATTTCCCTGATGATTAGTGTTATTGAGCATCTCTTCATGTACTTTTTGGCTATTTGTATGTCTTCTTTAGAGAAATGTCTATTCAACTGCTCTGTGTATTTTTTAATTTAACTGTTCATTTTTTGAGGTTGTTGTTATAGAGTTTTGTGAATTCTTTATATATTTTAGGTATTAACCCTTTATTAGATACATGGTTTGCAAATATTTTGTCTTATTCTGTCAGTTACCTTTTCATTGTTTTTGACTCTTTCGTTGTACAGAAGCTTTTTTAGTTTGTATAGTCCCACTTGTTCATTTTTGCTTTTAGTGCTGGTGCTTTTATTGTCCTATTCAAAAAAATTATTACCAAAACCAATAGCAAGGAGCATTCTCCTATGTTTTCTTCTGTAAGTTTTACAGTTTCAGGTCTCATGTTTAAGTGTCTAATGCATTCTAAGTTAATTTTTGTGAATGGTGTCTGGTAAGGGTCTAATTTCATTTTTCTTCATGGGGTTTCTCAGCTTTCCTAACAGTTTATTGAAAAGACTATCTTTCCCTATTGAGTATTTTTAACTTCTTTGTCAAATATTAGTTTATTGTTTATGCAGAAAGTTTCTGGGCTTTCTGTTCTGTCTGTTATCTATGTGTCTGTTCTTAGGCCAGTACCATATTGTTTCCATTAGTATAACTTTGTAGTATAGTTTGAAATCAGGAAATGTGATGCCTGTAGCACTGTTCTTCTTTCTCATAATTGCTTTGGCTGTTTGGGATCTTTTGTGGTTTCATACAAGTTTTAAGACAGTTTTTCATATTTCTGTGAAAAATGCCATTCGAATTTTACAAGGGATTGCATTGAATCTATAATTAGCTTTGGGTAGTGTGGCCATTTTAACAATATTAATTCTTCCAATCCATGAACACAGGATTTCTTTCCATTTGTTTGAATTGTGTTCAGTTTCTTTATCAAAATCTATAGTTTTCATTGTATAGGTCTTTCACTTCCTTGGTTAAATTTATGCCTAAGTATTTTACTTTTTTGATACTACTGTGAATGAGACTTTTTATGCATAATTTCATTATAAAATTGATAGAAAAACATAACAAAAATGACATAGCATTAATGTTGCTAATAAACAGCTCTTACAAATTAGTAGAAAAGACAATAAATCAAAAGAATAAGATCAAAAGGCAGTTTATATACAAGTATAACCAAGTGACCAGTAAAAATGTGAAAAAAATGTGCAGCCTTAGTAGCAATTAGGAAACTTCAATTGAAGAAACAATATTAACTCCACATATTATCAAAAGGTAAAAGAATAACTAACATTAATTACAGGGATTAGTAGGGTGAAAGGTTAGGGTGCTCACTTACATTATTCTGAGTTTGAAAAATGTTGAGGCATGTAACATGGAAATACTGTATTAAAACAAGTAATTAATATACCCTGGCTCAGAGCTCCTGCTCTTGGGAATGGAAATACAGGTGTCATCATGAGTAAGTTTACTGCAGCATAGTTTATGAAATATTTCTCTCAACTGAAAGATTGTTGGTACAAATACTACAGATACATTACAGCAAATTGACTACAACCATTGACCTGGAGTGATTTCCATGCAATACTGGATAATTGAGGAAAACAATGTAAAGTTTATTGATATTATCTCAGAGTTAAAAAGCAGCAATACTAAATCATTCTGATCATATTTTTGTAAACATATATCTACACAGAAATGTGCTGGCATTTTAGGAAAATGATATTTAAAGAGGAAAGAAGGCAGAAAGGGTGGAAGTAAGCCAGATTTCTAAATGATATTCTAGAGTAAATGTCCATACAAAAAGCACATACCTGTTATGATCTCATTTATATAAGCATGAATTTTTAAAATATAGAAATAGATACTTAAAAAAAAAGTCATTGCAGAAAACGCAGATTTAACCTATAAGGTCTATATCTGAATAGCTTTTTTCTAAAAGAAGACATTTGAAACCATTGAATTACATAATATTTAACTTTCTAGCTGCAGTATTGACGTTTGTTGGGAAATATTTTTATCTTGGGTGATTTGTTTGTTTTTCGGAAATGAAGTTTGCATACTTAATAAACAGAGAAATAAGGAAGAGGTAGAGAAAGGATAAGGGATGTATAAGAAAGTAATTTAAAAGTTTTCAAGACATTGGCACTGATATCCCATTTTTAAAGAAATACAAACAAAACCTAAAACCACTAACTAAAAGAGATGCAGAATGTCTATTCCACTTACAGAATTCTAGTAATCTCATATTAGACATTAATGAATTAATGATTTATTCATTCACTCATTCAACTTTTCAAGCATTTATAAAAACTAAACATGTACTTGAAACATGCATTGTGGGTATAAGAACGGTAAGGCCTGTGTTTGGCTTGTGGCATTTATAAGAAGTTGAGGTGATGATTTGATCAAGTAGTTGTAATATAATATGATTTGAAGCCAAAAAGAGTGCAAGATGCTGTATACCATTAATGTGTGCTATATGAAAAGAATGTTACTTCCTGAAAAAATGTTTTTCTAACATTTAAAAAGTATAATCCTTAATTTGAAATGAAATTATAGACTAAATTCCAGTATTAAAATATTTAAGGTAGTAACTTAAGAATCCAGATACATTTTATAAGTTCAAAATTTTAAGGTTTTTCAAAGGTAATTTTGAGTAGACAAACATTTGAAATCAGGCATAGACTTGAGAGTTGTTATGCCAGTATCCAATTTGTATTTGTATATTTTGCAGTAGGCAAAAATAAGTGAATAAATAAATTCATATAAATAATAACTTCAACTGGAAAATTTTTTAACAGCCAGCACACTTTGCAATATTAAAATAATCATTTTTGAGTTGTAGTTGAATCACTTTCAAGATTTTTGCTGTTTCTGTCCCTTATTTATAATAATTCAAAAAGTCCAAAAAAATCTATAAATTTGTAGTAAGATGAATTATGCTATGATCAGAACATATACTGAGTAGACATGCATAATCTTCTGCAGGAACTTAATTATCAGAGTACTCGCACATTGTCCCAATCAGTAAAACAAGTATGGACCAATCACCGACTTTCTGACAAGCGCTGTGCCAGCCTGTCCTTGTGATGCTTACAGACATGAAACAAGTAATTGTGAAGGGGTTACTAACATGGAAAAGGCACAGGTGCTTGGAGAAACTAGTCTAGGAAGTCAGGAAGGACTTTCTAATAGAAGTGAGACCTAAAAGATGACTAGGAGTTAGCAACCTGAGTAGGTCATGTGGTAGAGATGGAGAGAAGGGATTTTTCAAGGGAGGAAAAGGCTCAAAGCAGGTGAAAGAGTATAGTAAACACATAGAAGTTAAAGGAGTCCCTCAGCAGTTCATTCATTCATTCATTCATTTACCAAATACTCATTGAGGGCCTAATAATGCCTGGCACTGCTCTAGGCCCAGGAGATGCTTCAATGAACAAAACAGATAGAAATCTCCACCCTCATAGAGCATACATTTAAAGGGGGAAATGGCTTCAAAAATTAAATGTATTAAGTGTCAGATGTTGTTAAGTTATTTGGAGATGGGAAAAAGAATGGAGAGTAATATGGATTACTGAGATGGGATGTAGTGGGAGTTGCAATATAAAAACAGAACTGGTGAAGGCTTTATTAACACAGTAATATTTGAATAAAGATCTGATGTAAGGGAGGGAGCAAACCATTCAGACAGCTGGGTGAGAGTGAGTGTTAAAGGCCCACTGGCAGGAGAGTGCTTTGGATGCCCAATATTCTGAAGGAGGCCAGTGTGGCTAGAGCAGACTTTCCCTTGGGTACTCAAGAGGACTGAGGGAGAAATGGAATGTAAAAACATTTTAAACAATGTGATTCAATGTTGTTTAATGCCATCTCCCAGAACTACACAATAATCTCCTTTAATGTGGGCATCCTCACACTTTGGTAAGCACTGTTATCTTGCATATGTGGATTTCAAAAATACCTTTTAAATTAGCAACCTCAGCTAACATGTGAGGTTACTATTGTGTTACTAATTTTGAATAACAAATTTTATTCATTAATATTAGCATATGTTGACTTTTCTGTGTATGTGTGACACTGAACTCTGAGATCCGAAGTGGGTATAATTTAGATTATGTTGTATGTGTACAAATTAAATAGTTCTAGCAGTAATAAAAATAATTGTTTTTTCTGTTTTTACAGCTTGCAGACCAGGATTCTATAAAGCATTTGCTGGCAACACAAAGTGTTCTAAATGTCCTCCACACAGTCTAACCCACATGGAAGCAACTTCTGTATGTCAGTGTGAAAAGGGTTACTATCGAGCTGAGAAAGACCCACCTTCCATGGCATGTACCAGTAAGTCTATCCATTTTGCATTTGAAAATCCTATTTCCAACCTTTTGGTGTCTTTAGCCTGATTTTTTTTTTTTTTTTTAAGAAGTGGATACAAAATCCTACCATCAATGCGATTTGTCTTTGATAAAAGTCAAGGAAAAAGTTTCTCTTTCTTTCTTAGCATAATTGCTTTTCAACAGCTTGCAGAGAATGTATTAATTCTTCAAATATCACATTGATCCTTGATGTGCAAATGCCAGCACTGGTTTGGAGGCCCTACAAAATTTTCCTAACCATAATCTGTCCTTAGAAAGTTAAAGCAGTTTAAAACTACCTGAGAATTTATAAACAAAACTTCTGTTCTTTGCTTCAAACCTTGATCGTTTGAAGGCACATCAATTTAGGACCATCAAGTCTGCTGTGTCGGGGAGCTTCCACATGAAACTTTAAAAGTCATTGTGCTGTTGTTATGCGGAAAAGTTCCAGTTTTCAAACTTGACATTTGTCCTTAAAGGAAGGTATTTTTGAGTTTATCCACATTTTGCCTCTCACTTTTTCTCCAGTTTTGGGATTGGAGCCAATAGAATATTAAATGTAAATGTGAAGGTCATTTTAATTCATGTGCTAAGAATTTAAATTATTTGTATGCTCCTGTTACTAAGGTGTTGTGAAATATATGTATACTTTAAAAATAAAAGTTAATATATTAATGCAAAGCTAAGCCATGCAAAAGTAAAATGTCACCTCTTAAGGTAGCTGTGAAAGTCTTGTTAAATACTTAAATAAGGTATAGTGAAAATTTGCCCCTCTTGTTGATGAATTGGGGTCAAAATGTTGCTTATCTTGTGTAATTCTATAGAAGCAGAAATAGATTGAAAATTATGTAATGTCACATATTTCTTAGAGACAATGAGATGTTCCATTCATTTTAACTAATGCAGTTTATAGATTTGTGTGTATTACTGCAGACATAAAATATAAAGCATTTTTATGGAACACATTTAATAAAAATGCAACAGATTCATTAGTAGATGTAATTTTTGCTTTCTGATTGTAAATGCTGAATGACTACTTTCTTCAGAAAATTGTAGCGCAGGAAATTTTTTTTTCTAGGAGCATATTCTTAGTTTATAAGTAGGAAAAGGAAAATTCTAAATATAATTTTTCACCTAATTGTGGAAATAGTTTTGAACAGGAATAGTTTTTTATTATCGTTTCATATTCTATCCTTTTTGCATGGTTGCTGTATATTACTATATTATATGGTGAAAAGCATACTCCAGCTTAGGTAGATGGTGGTGTTTCAAATGGCTACAGGTCTGCCAGGGAAGTTCCCTCAAAACTTACATCAGAAACTAAATAATGCTTCCTAGGTGAGTGATAGAGGAGAATCTCCTCTTTTTATTTAACTGGAGGGCCATAAATAGACGACACATTGAAGGAATAAACTCATTTCCATCAATATAACCCCTTCAGTGAGGTGGCAGAGTAGGTAGTTGGGAAGCCTTAGTTCTTTGTGTGAGAAACTATTAAGAAAATAAATAGAGGATGTGACAAGGTCTATGAACTCAGTAAACTAGTCAGTCATTGTTGAATCTGATATGTGTACTTAATAGCTTAACATTTTATGTTTCTTAGATTTTCTTTTTTTAAAAAATACTTTGTTAATGCTTTTGTGTTTACAATAATGCTAGCCTGTTTTAGCTATACCGAATGGAAGCAGAGAAAGTTTTAATTCTGGTCATCATTGGGCAGAGCTTTAGACAGGGAACAGCATGTGTTGCCATCAGGGTTTAGAAGAGAGAACCCAAAGAAAAATGAAAACTTTTCTCAAGTCCCCCCTAGTCTGGCCACTGGAAGCTCTGCTACTTCCTTGAGGACTTCTTTGCCTTGTTTTAGCAAAAACTTAGCACAGTGTGCTAGTAAGTTCAGCATCTTTTAGAGTCAGACTATGAGTGTGAATCTTGGCTTTGGTACTTACTAGCTGGGCAAATTATTTAACCTCTCAACCTCTGCTGCACCATGCATAGTGATAATAACAGCATCTGCCTCATTCTGTTATTTATAATGATTAAATAAACTAGGAACACTACGTAGCATGTAGTAGATAATAAGTGATTGTTTAATGCAGAAAGTTGTTCTCTTACAATTCATTTTTATATAATTTTTGATAAGTTAGTATTTAAACTATTAAATAGACTTTGTTGATAGTATTATGCTGAGCTCACAGCTTCCATCATCTGCATTCCTACAAACTGAAAAAGTAATGTGCTGAATTTGTACAACCTTTTCACAAAATATGTTAAATCCTTTACTCTGTGCATATCTGATATCAGTAAAGTTTTTTGAATTATACTCTGACTAGATAAGAGACCCTAACAGTTATTACAATATATGCAGAAAAAGCAAGGACCATAAACTCCAAAGCATCATGCCCCCTGAAAATTAAAAGATTAGATTGCTGAGGAAGAAAAACCAGGAAAATAACAAGCAAAGAGGCCATTGAATGATTTGACTTAAGAAGAGCAGGGTAGCTTCACCAAGATGTAAAACTTCTGAAGCCAAGAATCAAGCAAACTGTCAACATTTCCATTTTTTATTAACTGCAAACAATAGCCAATTTGTAATACTCTTAATAGACAGAAGCTTCCTTAACTTCTAGATCATGTGTCTATGATTTAACCATGGCTTTTTTTTTTTTTTTTTTTTTGTCTTAGCATGGAAAACATACTTTCAGAGAGTCTTCCAGGGATTTAAAAGGAGATTTTTAAAAATTTTTCACTTGTTATCAGGGGCAGAGAGATTTTGAATGTTGGGGTTTAAAAGAAAATGAAGGACTAAAATATTGAAAATGACTAACCTAAGACATTCAGTTAGTAAATGGCTTAGTAGGGAAGAAGTTCATAGATAAGTATAGTATGTAAGTAATATGATTTTTAAGGACCTCAGGAGACCTTTCCCTGCTCCTTAGTGCTATCACCAAAACAAGAATGACCCATATGTTTCTGGTACTACACAGCATGTGATTTCACCATTAAGAGTTTTTAATTTCTTTGGATTTTCACTATCGAGATAGATGTCTTTTTAAATTTCATAATCTTGAGATGTACAATACATATGATATAGTCACAAAAATACTTCTCATTTTTTCAAGCAGTTTTAGAATCAGAACAAAATTAAGAGGAAGTATAGAGATTTCCTATATACCGCCCTGCCCCCTGACATGCATAATAGCCCCCTGCATTATCACCATCCTCCACCGGAGTGGTACATTTGTTATGTCTGATGAACCTATATTACCATATTATAATCACCCAAAGTCCATAGGTTACATTAGGGTTCACTCTTGGTGTTGAACATTCTGTGGATTTGGACAAATGTGTAATAACATCTGTCAGCCATTATATGGTCATTAAGAGGATTTTCACTGCCCTAAAATCTGCTGGGCCCATGTTCATCCTTTCCTCCTACCAACCCATGGCAACCACTTATCCTTGTACTGAATCCATACATGTGCTTTTTCCAGAATGTCATATAGTTGGAATCATACAGTATGTAGCATTTTTCATATTGACTTCTTTTACTTAGTAATGTGTATTTCAGATTCTTCCATGTCTTTTCATGGCTGGATATTTCATTTCATTTTAGTGCTGAGTAATACTCCACTGTCTGAGTATACCAGAGTTTATTTATCCATGTACCTACTGGAGGGCAGCTTGGTTGCTTCCCAGTTTTGGCAATTATGAATAAGCTGCTTAAAAACATGCATGCACAAGTCTTTGGACTTACGGAATTTTGTATTTTGTACTTATTTTTGTACTTACGAAAACTTATGGACATAAGTTTTCAACTCCTTTGAGTAAATACCTAAGAATGTGATTGCTGAATCATATGGTAAGAATATGTTTAATTTTGTAAGAAACCACCAAACAGTACTATTTTGCATCCCTACCAACAATGAATGAGAGTTCCTGTGCTCCACATCCTGGTCAGCATTTAATGTTACCGATGTCATGGATTTGGGCTAATTCCAATAGGTGTATAGTGGTACCTTATTATTATTTTAATTTGCATTTCTTTGATGACACTCGATACAGGGCATCTTTTCATATGTTTATTTGCCATCTGTGTCTTCTTTGGTGAGGTATACACATAAAGATTTGTAGATGTTTCAAATGACTACAGTTAAAAAAAAAGATGTCTCATAATCAAACCAATCCCTCAAATATTGGTCGAGGGTTGGGGTGATCTAATCCTTCAGTCTTTGGCTGGCCCTGGCTATTATTGTTAATTTCCTCTTTTGACATTTGTTTCCAGTGACTCCTTCCTCACTGCCCATAAGTATACTCAAATTTCTGTCATTAGAAAAATGCTCCCTGTCCAATATTTTTTCTTCTCCACAACAGACACCTTGGGAAAGCATTCTTCATTGGCTGTGGTTACTGCTTCACACACTTTAATTTACTTTTTACTCTACTACATTCAAATTTTTGTTCATTACTCCACTGCAATTAGATTTTTCTTCCACCACTTCAGGTAAACTGTGTAAGAAAAATCACCAATCATCTTCTTTGCCATTTTGTGTGAGAAACATTTTCATTTTACTATTCATGACAGTTCTGTTGGTCACTTCCTTTTTCTTGAAACCATCTGTTTCTTTATATTCTAAGACTACAATCTCTCCTTTACTCTCTTATTTTTCTGACCATTGTATTTGTTGCCATCGATGGTTTCTCTTCCTTTACTCACTCTTTAAATGTTAATTTTTCTCTTGTTCCTTTCTTTGCCTTGCCTTTTGACATGTTTTCAATCTCATGGCTTCAAATATTACCTGTAAATAGATGAGGCCTATGTTTTTATCGTATCTTCTCTCCCAAGGTCCAAAGTTATCTTGCCAATGAATTATGGGATCTGACAATCTGTATGTCCTATGGAAACCTGCCCACATCTTCAACCTTGTGTCATACCATACTTTCCCTGGTATTAAACTCATGGACTTCCATGATGCTGAACATGCTCTCATCCTATTGCCAGCGATTCCCTCTACTTGAAATGCTCTCCCTTTAGGTCCTATGATGGCTGTTTTCTTTTTGCCGTTCAGACTCAGATGTCAGGTCTTAAGATAGCCATTTCCTGGCCATCCATTCAAAAATAGAATCCCTCTAAATTACCGTCTTTTGTGTCAAATGCTTTATTTTTTATGGATTATATCATTCTTTGAAAATATCTCATTTATTTGTGCACACAGCTCCTTATTTATTGTCATTCTGCTTACATTAGATTACAAGGGGATCATGAATGTTCTTTCTTTACTGTATCTCCAGCGCTAATGATAGTACTTAGCAAATACATGCACTAAATAAATATTTGATGAACAAATAAACTAATCATTTAAGCTCAACCTGCAAAAGCCAGTTTTATTGTTCATACCTCAGCCTGCTCATCCAACCCAGCTTGTTTCTTTACCCTGGTGAATCCTCATCTACCCATGCATCAAAGGCAGAATGCTTAGAATCATAACCCCCGTCCCTCTCCTTGATGTGTCTGTCCGAGTAGTCACAAGTCCTAGCAATTCTGCTTCTTAGTATTCCTTCTGTCCATTCCTTTCTGTCAATTCCTGGCCCTTCCCTTTCTGTTAAGGTCCTCAACTCTCTCAAGCTAATTTAATAATATTTTGGCAAGTCTCCATCCTTTAGTATTCCATCTGTCCACATTTCCCAAACTGTTAGAAAATATAATTTTTGAACAAAAACAAAACCTTGTTCATACTCCCACTTCTTCTGCCTAAAGTCTTTTTAAACTCCAGCTCCTATTAGCCACAGTTGTAATAGTCAATTCAAGGACAACCAAAGTCCAGCTGTGGCCTATCTCTCCCCTTCCAATTTTAACTATACTAAGACCTCTCAAATAGTCCTGGTATATATGCAGTTATACCAGCAACATACTTGTAAGTTTGGGCCTTCTTGATTGTTTAAAAAATTCATTGTGCTCCTTTTGTATGAACTGCAAAAAAATATAAAAGAAATTAGGAATAAGGAATTTGAAATGAAATGCTGGAATGTTTTCTCTGTTATCTTAATCTACTTCTTAAATTCTTAATTTTATTTCTCAGGTGACTCTTTAATGTATGTTCTGGGCTTTAAAAGATGAGCTGTAGAGGACACTCCACAATACCAGGTCTTGGTCAATTAGGGCTGCCTCTGAGAGCAGTTCAGAGCACAGGAGATCCTGCTGCCTGCCAAGAAGTCTGTTATCAAAATAACTGCCTAAGGCTTTTCTAGGCCAGAAGGGAAAAATGCTCACTAAGATTGGAGAAACAAAGGACTATACGAGTTACTAAGAAAGTACTTGTCAAGCAAGAAAGGCTGAGAGCATGAAAGGATTGAGAGAAATGAAAAGAGGGTCTAATACATGGATGCACAAAATGTTAGACGGAATATAATTCCACAGTCATAGCACTTTCACTTTGATGTTTCTCATGTTTTAAAATCAATAGGAGGATTGTTATTTTAAAACTGCTGAACAGATGCTGGAAGATTAACACATTCAACAAACATTGTGTTACCTACTTGGAAAAGTTCAAAACAAAATGTAAATCATATATGTGGGTAATTCTAATGCACATCACTGAGGATAATCAGATACCTTGAGTAAAACCAGTTTCTTCCAATTTCACTTTTAATACACAGGCAAATAGCATGTCTTTGTATCTTTGTGTTTGATATACAGTGACAGTGATTGGGATGAAAGTGTAAAAGTTGAATTTTTTTGCTCTAAGGCTAACATTGTAAAGCATGGCTTCATTATTTCTGAAATAATTGTCTGCTTGAAAAAGTCGCTATTCTCTCATTCATTTTGAGTAGAACAAATATTGTGTTGAGATGAAGTAGGAAAGTTGCTCTTCCCTACTTCAGCTGCCCTACTCAGGTCCCCCACTTCTGGGTAAGGACAGGATGCTCACATCCAGGTACTCCTGCTCTCTGTCTCTTTTTTTTTTCCCCTCATCTCTTTGTTTTTGGTTTTTGGTTTTTTTGTCTCCTTTCTAAGCTTGTCTTGCATGGAAAAAAACATTCTAGTTCCTTGCTTTTCCATTTCACAACTGAAATAGCAAAAGGGCAACTGATTGGTTAAGTGGCTCATTGTAAACACAATGTAACAGCCACAATTTTGTGGAGGCCAGAAAGGGAGATGTTGCAAAGATGAATTTTTTTACCTCTAGCAGCCTGTTACATTCTAGACTTGTTTTCATTATGGAAAGTAACTCTAAATATTTCTCTGTGTATTGCAGTAATACATTTTAAATTTAAAATGGTCTTTATATTACAGAAGAGATACCTGTATATAATGAATCCTAGTCTCCTCAATACAGATCACTGATGTAAGATGTCAGTTGAGCTTCATGGAGTTTCCTAAATACAAATACTTTAGTTTTTATTTCAGCGAAGTTCCTTTTATCAAATTACCTGAAAGAGGTTCCTCCATAGGAAGAGGTATTAAGTGGTTATTCTGCTGATGCTAAAGAATTGAGTTACCACTTGCTGTAGGGTGAATCTATTCTTGTCACCTACAGTTGGAACTCAGAACTGTACCATTCGGAACTCAGAGAGAACTGTACCATTTAATATCATCTACTTGTACATAACAGACCAATTACCATGAATCATCCATAATTGTAAAGAGAGCATTCATAATTATCCCTACAGTGTTATGCTTTGTGAGAAAGGTTTATTAATTTGCTTTTATCTATTTATTTATTGTTTTTCTTTTCCCTCCCAAATTATGACAGTGCTTACTCTCTTCATATTTCTCTTTTTGATTTCTAATGAGTGTTTAATTAAAAATAATTAATTCAAATATAGAAATGGCTATATGTAGGTGTGGTAAATTTTTTTCATGGTATTAGGGAAACTGGATGATTTTTAACTCAGAAGACCCAAGCCTAGGCCACTCATGATTTCATTCGTGTTTTAGTGTCCTTTCATTATACATGTATTTTTGCCCTTTAACTCTTAACTCACACACAGCTATAGCATATTTCTGTCATTCTTAGCATTAGTTTTCTATGGGTTGATATTGAGAATGTTTTTTCTGCACTGATGAGAATAGTTGATAACTATTTTTGGAATTTTCCAAAGGTAATAGTATGTCTATGCTCTGTAGCACAGAAATTTAGAACCACAAATGCTTACTTTTCAAATGCTTACAGTGTGTCCAGAACTGTATTTTGAGCTTTACATTCCTTCTCAATGGGTAGAGAGATGATGGGTGCCTACCCATTTTGATATGAGTTTTTATTAGTTAATGCCAGGTTTTTAGAAGAAAAATTTATGTGTTTTTAAATTTTATTTATTTTGATGGGGGTAATTAGGTTTGTTTGTTTGCTTGCTTGCTTGTTTGTTTTGGTGGAGATACTCAGGATTGAACCCAGGACTTTGTGCATGCTCAGCGTGTACTCTACCACTAAGCTATACCCTCCTCCTTAACACCAGTTTTCGTAATATAAACATTCCCTTCTACTTCATAAAAGTGATTTTCAAGTCATGTGGCTGTATCCTGAATCAATAACACTGAATTCTTGCAACTCGAACTCTCTATTCTCCAATATTTGTCAAAATTTGTACTATGTAAAAATTAATTTTTGGAGGATTGTACAAAACCAAGCATTCTATTCATTCCCTTAATTAAAACGCATGTCACCTTTGTATCAAGCTGGACCAGAATAGACTGGTGTACATGAATACAAATATTTCATTGTAATATGTACATTTGGTAAGCATCAGTCACCTTTTCTATAAATAGCATATTAACAGCTGTCTTACAGATTTACTGTGATAATTGAATGGAATGTTAAGTACATTCCTTAAAACAAGAAAGTGGGCTCAAAAATATTGGCTATATTTCTTTGAATACACGCCTACAATGTATAAAAGTAATCAATCCTGCCTGAGGGCAGTGGGAAAGTGTCACAAAGAGGGTAACATCTAAATCAGAATGTGAATGATAAGTAGGAATTTTCCACAGCAAAAGGTAATGGAACAGCATGTGCAAAGGCATTGAGGTACAGCAAAAGGGAGAAAGTGGCTAACGGACAGGCGTAGTTATAAAGACATATGGAGAGGCTGAGAGATTTAGATTTTATTCTGGAAGTGAATGGTATTTGGTCTATTAGATTTCTTTTTTAATGTTTGCTTTCTTTAACTATGAGTTTTAGAAGTAAGGGAAAATCTAAAAAGAATCATCTAAGTCCTCATTCACAGTATTATGAAAACATTAATAGATAAGTCTTAATTTTAGACATCAATTAATTACTGAAATAGGTGCAGTAATATTGATGAAAATGAGAATATGTAGAATTCAGAAGATCTGAAGTGTACGTGTTGCTGTATCCTCAGCAATATTTTATCCTAAAGATTTAATTCTTGATTGCTCTTCTGTAAAAAAATTATTTTTCAATGTGTTAAGGTAACATTATTAACAGGAATCTGTTGTAGGAAGACAAATAAATTGTTCTCTAATTGGTGTGTTTTAAAAATTTGTATTTGACAATACTCTCTAAACAAACCACTATAAAATACTTTAAATATTTATTTACCAGACTTTCTCTATTTAAAAGATAAATACAGTGTGATAGAGTAGGATAAAAACCAAACATGAAATGACCTAGGTATAATCCTACCTCGTGCACTGCATGATTCTGACGTAATTACAGAACTTCCTTGGGCCTCAGTTCTTTATCTGAATAAACTGATTTATTCCCTTCCCTGTGGTGAAGTTGAAGCCCATTTTATGACTACTCATCATCCATTTCCAAATATACAAACATTTTATGAACAAAACTTACAGATAGAGCACTTAGTGGTTTAGAAAAGAATACGTAATTTCTTTTATAGATGCTTTTATTAAGTATCTTTTTCAAAGATTATATAGGAAGGATATTAGATTAACAATATAAATGTAGATAGCAGTTAAAATTGATAGTGATAGTGCATAGAATGAAGTGACTTTTAGAGTTTTAAGTTATGTCTACATGTAGATCTGACAACTGATATTTTTTGTACATTATTAAAATCTGGAGTTGTACTTTTTCATTTGTTCATATGTATTTATATTTCTTTAGTAAATTCTACAATTTACTCCTTTGGAAAAACATTTACCTAAACATCTCTAGATGGTTCAATATATATATATACATGCTATGTGTGTGTGTATATATATATATATATATATATATATATATATATATATACACACACATGCTATGTATATATAGCAATATAGCATATAGCAATATATATATACACACACACATACATACACACACACAATAAATATATGTATATTTAATGCTCTCTTTGGCACAGATTAACATGGAATTACTTTTCTCTCATTTGTAACCTCATAGGTATGAAGAAATATGCTTTTTATTAGGGAACTGTCCTATTACATTCTTGGTATTCATTACATTAATAAACACATTTAAATTATTGCCAGGTAGTAACTTAAAAACTATAAAATACGATTTAATAGCAGTAGCCATTCATGACTTAATATCCTCAGTTATTTGGGTCAAATTTTCATTGTTCTTAAAGAGACTTAAAAACATTAAGAGTTAATGGATGAGTGAATAGTCACTCTTAATATAAAAGAGTTAATATGAAAAGGCCCCTGTTTGTTTATGACTTAACATATTTCTGTAACTATAAACATAAAATATTAAATCTACAGCAATTGATATAGTAACTGAAATGTGACCCCTAAGTTTGTTCTCCTTCAGTGTCAGCCTTTATTTAAGGGTGTTCTGCAGAATGCTAGCATTCCTTCAGATGCTTCTTGGAAAATGATGTTCTGTGAATAAATGTTTTGGAAATATAGGAGTCAACAAAGTGAAGCAAATTGTGTTACTTTTGTTTCAGCATCAGTCTGTCAAAGGAATCTTAATTTGAGCACCAAACTCATTTTTTTATGCAGTCTCTCGTGGAACCAGAGATATTACACAGGATATATTTTGGGAAATATAGTTCTGTTTCGAATACTTACATGCAGAAAAAATTAAAATCAAATGAAATAAAACAAAAATCACCCCCACCCCCTACCCTCTGCTACTCTGAGAGAAATGTGTGGGCTGCAGAGCCAGACGCTCTTCCTGGGAGGGACCTGACAGCACTGCCTTAGGCTTCTCCTAAGTTTACTACTGGAGCACTATTCCTTTATTCGTTAAAAGTGTAAAGGGGAAATACAAATTGAAGCCAGAAAAAGAAGACGAAAATTGAAAATGTGTTTTTTTGATAAACTAATGGAAGTAAAATTGTGGTTTTCACAAAAGTTTATTATATGATGGGCTTGGGGAAAAAAAGCTGATTGCAAATCAAAATGATTGCCCTTTTCTTACGAGGTCACCTGAAGGGTGAAGTATGGAGGTTGCTTGTGTTCTATGTGAATTACTTGTTTCATTTGAAGAAAATAAAATCAACATAAGGAAATCCCTGAGAATTTTCAATGCATATGTCGCCGAAAGAGTTAGGACTGCCAAGACTTTTTTTTCTCAATGTGTCACATAATCTTTGTATAATTTATAAATGATAACAAAGCAATCAGGCCACATTCATAAAAGCCCAGTGACACATAATTTAGTTGAATCTGAGGATTAGAATTAATTGTCTCTCTTTATTCTAAGTTCTAAATCTTAGTAAATGATTCACTGCATGTCATTACAGCTTAATATTTGCATGAAATCACAGTTTAGCTGGCATAATTTAACAGCAATTAAAAAGCTATTTAATCGTCATGCAAATTGGTATGAGAGCCCTTGAGTAAGAAGGGTGTCTGCCTTGTTTTTTTAAAGTATCTCTAGGCGGACAGTCATACACTTGCAGACACCCATAACTTAATTGATAACATTCTTCCTGTTCTTGGAAATATAAGTTAGTAATAATTCATGTTTTCCATTATAAATGAGAGAAAAGAACAACAATATGAATATATCATTCTCTAGGAAGACATTATTACGATAATGATAATGAATCTTTATCTCCTAGGCATGAGTCTAGGTTGGAGATAAGAACCTACACTTGTCTCTGTGCTCTAGTTTATAATTCCTTCCATATTTTCCTTTCTGAAGGCAGACGTTTTTATAATGCTCTGAAACATGAAATGGCATAAAACAAGGTATGCAGAAACTTTTTAGAAAAACTAAATGCCCCATTTCTAGGTCTAGCTTTAGTTGATATGCATATAGTGACTGAGATTCCTACCCATCATGTTGTTGATATCAGGATCCAGCAAAATAAAAAAGGAAGATATAACATTTCTTAATATCTCAAACCCAATTCACAGTCGTATTGATTTAAGAGTGATGTTATATTACTTTAATACCGTAAAACAGATCTTGCTACTGAGTCCTCTGTACTCATTTAGACCATTCCTCACACTATAGCCAGAATGCTCTTTTTAAAATACATCACTTCCATGCATAGAATCTGTCAGTTTCTTCCTGTTACATGTAGAAAAATATCCAGACTCATTCCAATGAGCCTAGCAGCCTTGCATTGTCTGGTCCCTTCCTGTTCCTTAAAACTCATTTCTTGCATACCCCATTTGCATTCTAGCCACAGTGATTTTGTGCCAATTCCATGACTATTTTAAAATACTTTTGACTAAAGACTACACATCTTCTACCTCTAATATTCTTCCAACTCGTCTGTACATCTTCCATATCATCTGCATGAGGCTTTCTCAGAATGTTTCTCAGTTTGGACCCCCTGGAGTTTTCTCCTGCCCTTGGACCAGAATTTATACCATCAGCAATCCTGGTATCTCTGGCCTTCAACCCAGACTGGAGCTTACACACCAGCTTTCCTAGAACTCCGGCTTTCTGACTGCAGATCTTGGGGTTTTTCAGCCTCCATAATTGTGTTATCCAATTCTATATATATATATATATATATATATATATATATATATATATATCAACTGATATAAATGCACAGCCTAGAAAAAAGATTGGTCCCCTTGATACTTTTTATTTCAGCTCTTTTCCTTTTGATTTTCATAATTGCAATTATTATAAATTGAATTTTATTATTTTGTCGATGTGTATGTATTTATGTTTACCTAGCCATTTAGCTAAATGTAAATAACAAGAAAGCAGAAATAATGTCTATCAGACTCATGCTGTAAACTCAAGATCTAGCAAAGTAGGTGACACACATAGTGATTACTACAGAAAAGTATTTAATAAATGAATGACTGTATTTTGAAATTCAAAAGGAGCTTTTACAAAAACGTGAATTTCTTTCTATGGAGAGAATGTCACAGAGAATCCTTTTCCATCTTCTAAGCAAATTTTCCTGATATCAAATTTAAAGAAATGTTTTTGATTTCTTAAAACTAAGCCTTTCAAACATGGTAAGAATGTTATTTAATTTGTTATTTATGCAATGAATTACTTTTCAAATATGTATCTTAAGCACAGTCTGTTACAGAAAAGACTCTGTGGTATTTCACAATGAAGTACATGGTGCAATGCCTAGCACCTAGTAGACCTTCAGTTAATATTTGTTCAATGAATGATATGAAACTGAGGTTTGAAGGACTGTGATAGTTGTAAAAGATTGTTGATACAATTTTAAGAAAAGGCTGTAATAGTGAGAGGATATTAAGTACTGTATGTAGTGTGATCTGTATTGAAAAATAGTGAGAAAGAAGCCTGAGGGAAGATGCTCATCGGTCATCCACGACCAACTTGGTTTATGCAGAGTCTCATTGACGAGTAAGAGGATTGTGTGGATCTCCTGATAAGCTTTTAAAGACACACTTACTTTGTGTTTAGTAAAATTCATCTAAATTAAAGTCTAGACACCATATATATGGATACTTCCTTTTATCCCTTCTGTGTAATGCTTCTATCCCATGAAATTGGCAAGACCTAGTAAAAGCTTTTGTGTAGCCTCCAGTTTCCCTTCCTCTTCCTCTTCTTCCAAAGTGCCTGTCCATGCTAAATTTATGGCCAGTTATTCTCAGCCTATGAGAAACAGATCCTCAGAGATTGTCAAAAGTAATGAATGGGAGTTCTAGTTACAAATCAAACATAGTTTGAAGACTGAAAGACTGAATACAGTATGTTTTATACATGTAAGTTATTATTTTTTTCAAAATTTTCAAATGGTGATGTAATTATTAAAATGTAATTAAAACTATCACATGATTTAAAATAATGTTTGGTTATTGTATATTTTCAGTCAACAAATTTTAAAAGTTTAATTACGGTATCTTTTGGAGATGTAGCTTTTGGCATTAAATACTGAAATCATTATACCAAAAAGTTAAGATATAGACCATCTCCACTCCTAAGACTCTCTACTTATTAGACTTAATCAGATATTTTTAACCATATTTCTTTATCATTCCCAGCAGAAGAAAGAGTGCAAAGTAATATAAAAGACTAGCAAGTGTTTGCTGATGACGTTTTCAAGTTAGCATCGTAATTCATTGTCCTATACATGTACATTTGTTTTTTAATTATTTTCTCTAGGGCCACCTTCAGCTCCCAGAAATGTGGCTTTTAACATCAATGAAACAGCCCTTATTTTGGAATGGAGCCCACCAAGTGACACAGGAGGGAGAAAAGATCTCACATACAGTGTAATCTGTAAGAAATGTGGCTTAGACACCAGCCAGTGTGAGGACTGTGGTGGAGGACTCCGCTTCATCCCAAGACATACTGGCCTGATCAACAATTCTGTGGTGGTACTTGACTTTGTGTCTCACGTGAATTACACCTTTGAAATAGAAGCCATGAATGGAGTCTCTGAGTTGAGCTTTTCTCCCAAGTCATTCACAGCTATTACAGTGACCACAGATCAAGACGGTAAGTTCCATTGCTGTTCTCTCGAAACAGACCTATCATTCCTTTTTATTCCTTAATATCCTTGGTGGACCTATATTCACTGAGGTGCAGTTGTATACTCTATACATTATAGGGGTGATTTTCTGGTGGTTGTCCTTATTGTTTCCCAAGGTGCAGAAAGGTATTTTTGATATTACCTCTTAGTAGTATGGTAGTATGGTTAATTGGATATAATGCTTCTCTCTAATATCTATGCATTTTTGTTTATGAGCAAGTCCATTGAATTACCAGTGAACATCAAACATAAATAAAATGTCGCTAAATGAATTGAAATTCAGTTGCCCTACATATGTAGCCATCTCTTTTGTATGTCAAATAAGAAGATGGTAGGAATTTATGTTGATTTTAATTCCTATTTATATTATAAGAACAGTATAGCTAATATGCCTGACCATGATCCACTCTGAAAAGAAAGAGCAAAAAATATTTAGAAATGAGTCTAAGTGCTGTTGTTTAGGTGAAGTTTTTTGTAAAAAGTAGTTAAACTGTCTGTTTTAAAAATCCAATGGCTTTCAGCTGAAGATTTCCTTTATTACACTATAGGACTTTACTGCAGTGTAGTTAGGCATGGATATCCTATGATTTTTATAAGTATATAGTCTCTTTAATTCCCCCATAACAATTTATCACAGAGCATGATATAGGAAAAGCTTCAGAGATTTTAAAAACTCCCTTTGAGAAGCATTCATAAATTAGGTGGATACACCAGTGATTGTGTTATAGCAGAAAGTATTGTTGTATATGAACACAGATAGATGAGACAAATTTATGCAGATAAAACTACTCTTATACGTGGTGTTTGTTTTCTAGGTCTACTATAACAAATGCCATAGACTAGGTACCTTAAACAACAGAAAATTTTTTAACCATTCTAGAGGCTAGAGGTCCAAGACTAAGTTACCTGCAGAGTTGATTTTTTTCTTAAGCCTCTCTCCTTGGCTTGCAGACAGCCATTTTCTCCCTGTGTCTTCCCATATTCTTTCCCTTGTACGTGTCTGTGTCCTAATCTCTTCTCATAAGGACACCATCATACTGAATTAAAACACACTCACATGACTTCACTTTACCTTAATTTCCTCATTAAAGGTCCTAACATCCAAATACAGTCACAATTCTAAGCTACTGAGGTGGGACTTCAATATATGAATTTTAGGGACTGCAAGTCAGTCCATTCCAGATGCACGAAGGCAGCATCTGGTGATGTTTAAAATGAAAATATATCAAAAATGTTGGAATACTACTCAGCAACGAAAAAGAACCAACTGTGGGCAGATACAACTTGGATGAAGTTTAAGGGCACTATGCTGAGTGAAAAAGCCAATCTCAAAAGGATTCACTTATGTAACCCTCTTGAAATAGCATAATCTTAAACAGATTCTTGGTGGCCAAGGGTTAGGGATTAGGGGGAGAGATATGTCTCTGTGAAAGTGTAGCAGGATAGAGCCTTGTAGTGGTAATACATTTACATATCTTGATTGTGATGGTAGTTACATGAAGTTAGATATGTGATAAATTGCACTGAGCTGCGCACATACACACACACACACACACACACACACACACACACACATACACACACACACACATACATACATATAGGAGCCCTGTGGATTTTACCAATGTCCATTTCCTGGTTTTGATATTGCACTATAGTTATGCAAGTAATTAACATTGGGGGAGGCTAGGTAAAGGATGTATGGGACCTTGCTATACTTTTTTTTCTAATTTCTATGAATCTATAATTGTTGCAAAATAAAAAGTTTAAAAACATTGCTAAACCTGTAAAACACAGGAAGAAAACTTTAATATTCTACTAAAAGCATATTTGTAATAATGGATATGACCATTTTATTCAAATATTATGTATAATTTCACTTTGCTGATAATCTTCAGAAATACAGCTAATAAATAAAGCAAAGCCAAAGAGTACTGTACAATCACCATTTTTAAATTTACTATGTAGTATTTCCCTTCATTTAGCAAATTGCTTCACAGCATAGAATCTGCTTTATAGTTGTTCAAAATGGAATTTCTGTTTTCTCTTTCCTTAGTTCTTTCCCATAGTCTAAACAAATTCTTGTCAAATATGTCTTCAGAATGAGACAAATTAGGGTCTTCTGTTCCTCTCTGCATTAGCAAATTATTTCTAAGGCTTTATTTCTGCCACTTGATCAAAAAAATACAATCCAGTACAACCATTTTAACTATAGGATATAAATAATTAAGTTTGGGAATAAAACTAATATATCACCTTAAATAAAATATATATAAATAAAATATGTTTACATAATTTCATACATTAAATGTACATTCTATGCCTTTCATTCTAGGATTAGAAGAGAGTTCATTTAGGCCATTTTTCTACCTAGCAGAAGGGCAGAATATGAATTATTTCCCACTTTGAAAATGAGAGAATTTATTCAAAGTGTATTGCTGTAAGGGCAGAAAATATATTTTAAGCATGAAATAAGACATAGTATCCATAGATTGAGACTATACAAAATGATATGAGCTATTCATAAGCGTTTGATTTATTCAACATATATATGGTGGTGAGCAAGCCCTTATGAACTTTACACTCTGGTGGGGAGGCAGATAACAAACAAATAATTTGACAAAGACATAATTAGTACTGTGATAAGTCCCACCAAGGAAAATCCAGGGTGCTCTGAGAGCATGTATTCTTCAGGTCTGAAGGATAAGGGCTGGTCTTCTTGAGGAAGCAGTATTTAAATTAAGTTCAGTTCCGAGAGATGAGTAGAATGTGAGTAGGTCAAATGAGGCCGGGAGAAGGGAAAGAATGCAGCATAGAAGGAACCAAGCAAAGATTGAGCAACTGAGGGATTAGGTGTTGATGACTAACATACTAAGAGCATCTAAGAAGTTGATATATTGCAGAGGCACAACAGGATTTGGGGAAGGAACTGAAGATTTAACTTTAAATTTGGAGAAATGAGTTGCAAAATAGACAACACAGGTTAGAGAAACAACCATTTAGCAGAAGATGCTGATATATTATCAGGGCTATAGACAGGAGAAAAGAAAATCAGCAGAATAATAATATACATGTGGTGACATTTGTCTGAATACTAAGTAAAGTAGTAGAGACTGAGAAATACAGATAGTTGCACTAATTATGTTTTTATTACTCTATGTATGCACAGTGTGGAGCTTGAGGATAAAGGGAAAGTTTGCATTAAATTTGCTTTTCTTTCATGAAGTTAATTATTTGTATATGTCTTTTCTCATACTTAAGAAGTATTAAGGAAACAACATTAAACAACCTTGACTTAATTGTTTGCTATCTGTTTACAATTAAATAAATGTAAAAAAAAATCTTTTCCAAATCACTTAGAACCATTTAGCTATAGTTAGAAGAAACATTCCTTGATTATCCTGATTCTAGTTGGATAAATAAGATTATACATTTAGAACTATGACTCTCATAATTAGAAATCTTTGCAATAAACCTTAATTAACTGACTTCTACAATCCCTAAGAGCTATATTTGCAACCTTCTATTTTCATAGTTTATTTAAATGGTCTTTAAAGGTGGTTCATTTAGAGGGGAAAACAAGAGAGCAACACCTAGGAAACATTTGATTTTAATCTTCAGTGCATGTTAGAAAAAAAATAAGATGTGTAGTTTAGTAGAAGGAATTATTCGGGTCGTAGACAGTAAAGGAAAATGTTGATCATGGATAGTCAGCCTGAAACAAATTGTGTTTGTAGATATCCTGACATGTGCAAAAACCTTTAGGGACTATGTTCAAAGTGAAAGACATGCTAAATTACCAACCAATTCTGCTGGTATTTCCTAAAGGGTCTTTAAAGCAATTATTGTCAGAAGCAGTTTGTCCAATTCTTTTGCTTCTTAAAATATATATTCAGCAGTCCTATCCCTGCCATTGCGTGGGTATTCTGTATAGGTTTTGCCTTAGGATTACATTTTGCAGGCTAATATATGCAGATTTCATATATTTGCTCAGGCAACAATAATTAATTGAACTGATATTGAAAATAGATTTAAATAAACAAGTCTCCATATATGTATAAACTTGAAATATCTATTTGATTTACCGTTCACTGCATTCTGAAAATACAATCTGTTTCAAATATGGACGTTTTGCATGTTGCTAGAGTAGGTAATTAGGGATATTGTAAAGATTCATTCATCTTTATGTCTGTATTTTAATTGTTTTTGGTCTGGATATCCCTCATAATCTTCAGTGTGTTTTCAAAATTCTTGACAGTGAATACTCTTTTTTTCTAAGTCTATTCAAAATAAAAGAAATTGGTGTAAAAATCTTAAATGCTTACTAAAAATACACTGAATATAAGCTAGTGACATGATAAGTTAGAAAAGGAAAAAGCATTAACCATAATTTAAGCTGAGTGATGCTATACTATTTGTATTTTTTATATTTCTTAGACATAAGAAAATTACATATTCAAAACCTACACTTTATATTGAAGGATAAAATTCCTATCTCCTAGGAAGAGTGTTTTTCTTCCAAAAAGTGCACTGAATATTTTATGTAAGGGAGATAATTTAAATGTCAGTCTAGTTAATCATAACTAAATAACTTTATATTCTAGCCCAAAATTAAATTATAATAGAGTCTAGATGATTGTAAACTTTGTTTTTACTCCTAGGAAACATCAAATTACTTCCAAGTCTAGTGTCTTTTTGTGGCATGCATCTTTTGAATAAATGAATGGTGTAGAAAAGGCTTTTAGACCCTAGCAGTGAGTTTCCTGAAGTTGGTCAGTGGCTCAGCTCGCAGTCAGCAAGTATAGAAACTGAACTGCTCCCAGCCACTTACACACAATAGCACACGCGTGTCTGTCGCACTGGATCATAATCATATTTTGATAGTTTGCTTTTCTGACCAATATGTAAGCTTCTTGAAAACAACAATGATGTGTTATTTGAGCATATCCTCAACCTATTTTGTCTGTAATTTAATAAATCTATTTACCGCATTAACAAAAATTATAGATGGTTTCAGTTAATCTTTCATTCATTATTTCATTCACTCAAAGTATTTATTGAATATTTTCTATCTGCCCAGAACTGTTCTATGTGTTAGGAATATAGCAGTAAAGGAGAAATACAAATGGTTAACCAGGTACCTTCCTTCATGGACATTATATTTTAGTGCCAAGTAGCGATATGTCCCATGATGAAAAACTAAGCAGAATAAGAGATTTGGAAGTAATGGGGAGGGGGCTTTTTACATAGGGCAACCAAATAGACTGCTCTTGACAACATAACATTGGAGCAGATCATGAATTAAGGAGAAAACCCTGTGAATATAAAAGATGATTCTAGGCAGTGGGAATCAAAAGAACAAAGCCTTAAATTTAACCAGGAATTTGTCTAGAAAGTAACTAGGATATATTATTGCATGTATATTCTTCAACATATTCTAAATTTCATGGTCACTAAGTCCTCTGGTCCTGTCCTTACAGAATTTTTAGCAAAAGGTTTTAATCAACACTAAACCATCCGTTAGTAGCAATCATGGTTTTTCTTGATGATCATACATTGCTAGAGAAATGTGCTTAATCCTAAACTTGTCTTTAAGCAGTTGGCTTTTAGAATCATCAGCTGTTTCTCTGAGAAATTCTCATTTGTACATTTTTCAGGAAAGGTGACTAAGTGTTTTCTTTAGCAATAAAATAATTAGATCTTATTGCTATTTTGATGCCTCTACTATTAGATTAACAATTTTATGGCATTTCTCCTACAAATTGGAAAGTAGTAATAGGGATTGTTTGGTAAAATATTTTAAATCCTATAAAAATAAACTGGTTAGCAGCGAAGATAAGTGCATATGATCACATTTTACATAATCTGTAACTATCATATGATATAAGGCTCTACTTTATGGCTAAGCAAATGTCTGGCAAATTGTTTGTTATTTTCAGTGCAGTTCTTTGTTTTGAAAATGGAAGCCAGTTTAATTTCATTAACTAATCTCTGCCTGCATAAGAGACTGACTGATTTGGATAACTGATTCAAATGTGGTTACTATAAAGTACTAGGTTTTAATTTCGGGGGAAAATTTTCCAAAAGTCCCTTTTACTTTAAAGTAAATATTAATGAAGATTTTTAAAAAGTTAATCTGTAAGAATAAAATTAAAACATTGTCAAGACTGACAGATTATTCTGATCATTATTAAAAATGTGAAATGTCTTCATCTTAATAGTTTGTAAAGATTGAAAACTAATTGCTGACCTTTTAATCAGACTGAAATCCACTATAGCATCTTTAGATTAAGTAGCTTTTTTTTTTCTTCCATGTATTCCTCAGCACTTTTCTATTTGGTTTGGATTCTAAAACAGTCAGTTCCAGCTACATAATTTGTGATGCCCAGTGAAAAATGAAACTGCAGGACCTTTTGTTCAAAAAGCAGGAAAAAAGGGCCGTTAAAGGTACTAAAATATAAAGCTTTTTCCTTCTGCAATTTCTCTCTCTCAATTTGTAATGGTGCTTTTTTAATTGCCATTTAATGTCCTTTTAAGTAAAGAAAAAGTAAATTTCAAATTATTACCATACACTTTACCATTTGTCTTTATATTGCTCAATGCTTCTTTTAAATGTAAACATAAGAGCATTTAACTCATGTGGAATCATAAAAATCACACAGTTCTTTTCCTATAGTCCCGCACCACTCCCCATCCCCAGTCCCCAAGGGTGTCTCAAGTAGACCAGAACAGACAAGTGTAAGACTCAGAAAGTTTGGAAAAAGGAAGAGAGGGACCCCACTGGAGACAAGGGACAACCCAGGAATGTGGTCCTCTGTCCTCAGAAGTTAACATAGTCATTTAACCCAGGTGGAGAGTGGCAGCAATCAAGGAACAGGGCAGGAATTGCAAGACTGTATGGCGGAGAGCAGGAGAGTGTGCAGGAAAAACACATCCAGAGGGCTATGGTGGGGTAGGTGGCCAGAGCCTAGACTTTGCCTAGAGCCGGGGATTCAAGCTCCCAGTGCGTGCTCCATTGTCCCAGCAGACTTCACTTACAAAACATGAGTTAAAGGTAAAATTATTAAGAATTTCAAGATGGCAACAGCTGAGCATTAAACCCTAAGCGGGGTTAGGGAGCTATGCAGCTGTGTAAGTCACACTCATGAAACCAGCTCTGAAAACATTTTATAACATAGTGATGTCACTGTTGTTCCCATTTACCTTTGTGGATTAGTCAGCAAAAAAACTATATTCAGTAACTGTGATGTGCCACGTACCATTCTGCATGCCGTGTAGTGAAAGAAAGATGCATGTTTGAGTGTTTGAGATGTGGTGTACACTATGGAGAAGTCAGCAGTCTTTTCCTTCTTTAAGGTTTGGAAATGAGAGCTTGGCTAAGTAAAAAAGACTAAATTAAACTTATGATATCTGATTTAATATACATTTTCAAGAACTGAGTGCCTGAAATATTAGTTAGTACACAAGCCCTTAAAATATGCATAAAGTAATAAATGATTAACTAGTGAGATGATAGTGAATGTTGACATTTCACTTTTCTATTTTTATGAAAGAGACTAGTTGTTTTACCACATATTTATTCTGTTAGACAATGAACAAAGCTTTTGGTAATGAAAGATTAAAAACAAAAAATTGAAAGGTAGTTGTAAAATTTGCCTAATGCTATTCTAATTATTTTGACATTCTGATAGACCTAAGAGTAGGTTTCGTAGCTGTTGATCCCTTTGTGCTCTGCTCTGTACTGTCCTACTGAGTCACTTCCAAGGTGCACCCTAAGATAGAAAAGTTCTTTTTTTCCCTGAAAATAATTATGCCATGACTCATTGGATTATTTGTATTCATCCTTTCAAGTAGTTGTCCCCTTTACATATTTCTTAAGTAATCTTTCACTGAAGCAAATAAATGAATATTCCAAGAATGATAAATGTAACTATGTGAATAGAAATGTACTTTTTATTCTATTTCATTTTGTCTTTAAAAAATTTATTTTACTTTTCTGCTGAATCACTAAATCTCTAAGATGTGATTACCTTTTACTTTATAATTCTCAAGTGAAATAATGCCCTCTGTTTTTGACTTCCTATTTCAAGGCTTTTTTTATATAAATATTGAATGACTATTTTCTATGGGTTTAGGTTATATTTTGATGTTTATTTTCTATTTACGTCCTATCATAATTTTATACTTTTAAGTTTTTTTTATTACTTCTCATAAAGATAAATGTGTTGGTCAGTTGTAGATGTGAATTACACATTTAGATATCTAGAAATTGGGAATAGGGTCCTCATTCTGCTTTTATGAGAGTAAATATTTAATGTGCTGAACAGTTTTGAATATTTAAAATGTTCAACTGCTGTTTTTATTTAGCTATTTTACAAAATGTGAGATACTTGTATTAAGAGCAGAACAATAAAACTCTATTTGAAGTGCTACTTAATTATATATTTAAATTTAAAGATAACTGACATGCAAAATTGTGTCCTAAAATAAACTACTTTCCACCATCTGAAGTTTATTAACCTAACCACCGCCAACTCATATTAGTTTTATACTTACAAGGTGACAATTTTCATATGCCTTAAAGAATCCCAAGAGAATTCAGACTTCAAGTACAAGTCATCAGGCAAGATATAAATATAAATGTTATAAATAACATTATATAGATAAATATATTTATATGTTACAAATAAATATTATTTTTATCCCATTTCAAAGATATCTAAGAAGGAATTCCAGTCCCCCTGTATCTTTTAACTGACTCTTTTAGGCTGGTATTCTATATATTTCACCTAAAACTTTCCTTCTGCCTATTAACCTATTTAAGAAGAAAATACAAAAAAATAAATTGCACTTAAGGAGATAGAAAGTCCCTTTGTCTGCACTATCACTCTTTGTAGATGGGAAGACCATCAGTAGAACATTCTAGTTAGATAACTTTTATTTATCTCACTTATTATTTGCCAGTTTATCAACCCCCAACCCAACTTCTTCCACTGTTCTGCAATTCTGTGTTTCTAATGGACTTTAGAAGTGTTTTGCATTAGTGGTCACAAATCTTAAGGGTGTCACAGGAGGAGTGACAGTATATCAGACCAAGGATTCTTCAAGACATACTTCTTGGATGTAATTTCTGGATAATCTGAGGGCCTCTCAGTCATTCTCTTAAATGCCTGCTAAAGCAATGTACGCTCCAGAGGAGAAGACCTGTCCAAAAGGAGAATGAGAGTCATGGAATCCAGAAAGCTGTTCAAAATTTGAATGCTTCCACCATGTTCTTCTGGCACAGTAATGGTGCCTCCATGGAACATTCATACAAAGAAACAAAATTAATTATTGTGCAGTTACTGATGATGAGCAAATGTTGGGTTTAGTCACTCTTGTAGCTCAAACTTTTGTGACCCAGATCCTTAAAACAGGAAAGTGTTTGTCTTTTTTAAATTATCTAGTTTTAAAAAATTTTTTGGTAAAATTCACAAAATGAAATTCCATGTGAAAATATTACAGGGTGCTTGAACCTTGTTTTATATGACTAAGCTAAATCCAACACAGTCATGCTAAAAATATATAACACATTTTGAAATATTCAATAATTAGCACATTTTATGTAGCATAAATTAGAATAAGGAGATTATTTGCTTATATCAAATTTAAATAAACTATAATGGGAAAAAGTTTTAGAGGTTTATGTTCAAATCTCATTAAAAAGTATTGCTTTAAATTATTGATTTAATAAAATTGTAAAAATAGTTTCTTATAAATGTCATATCATACAATTTATTGATATTTTGAAAGCAAATATTAGATATAGTGACCTTATAAAAAATAATTTATTTCTTTGTTAGAAATAAAATTTAAAAATAAATTGTTAATATGTAATTTTTACTCTAATTTTCTCAATTAAAAATCCATGGTAGATGAAATGTAAAAAGTAATCTAATTGCATTAAATTCTGATGGTCCTTTTATTATAATACATCCTTGATGTACCCTCTTTCTTTATATGTGAAGAATTAAAGTTTTGATGATCTTTTAAGGTAAAAATCCTCATTCTTGTACCATGATCTAGAACTCAATATCTTTTTCTAAACTGTTTCCTATAAGTGTTCAATTACTTTCATTTCTCTTATTAATTTGAATTTTATTCTCTACTTCCATACACTTTTCCTTTCCCCCTTGTGGTGGCTCACAGTTTCAGGAAGAGGGAATGAAATCATAAACCTGTCTTCATGTCACTTTTAAATCCATTGCAGCTTATCATGGTATCAGAAGCACCACAGAAAGAATATGGGAAGAGTCACCCTTTATTTGAAATAAATCTGGCCAATAGGGTATTGATTTTGTAGGGAAAAGTATATTTTTACTTTATTTTTTATTGAGATAATGGTTGATGTACAGTGTTATATAAATTACAGATATACAATATAGTGATTCACAATTTTTAAATATTATGCTCCATTTATAGTTATTATGTAGCTATAGTCCCTGTATTGTACAATATATCATTGTAGCTTATTTTATACATAATAGTTTGTACTTCCTAATTCCCTACCCCTATAATGCTCCTCCTCCCTTCCCTCTACCCACTGGTAACCACTAATTTGTTCTCTATATCTGTGAGTCTGTTTCTTTTTTGTTATATTCACTAGTTTGTTGTATTTTTAGATTCTACATATAAATGATATCATATAGTATTTGTCTTTCTGTCTGACTTATTCCACTTAGCATAGTATCCTCCAAGCCCATCCACATTGTTGCAAATGGCAAAATTTTGTTTTTTTTATAGCTGAGTAGTACTCCATTGTATATGCATACCAAATCTTCTTTATCCATTCATCTATCGATGGACACTTAGTTTGCTTCCATATCTTGGCAATTATACATAATGCTGCTATGAACATTGGGGTGCATATATCCTTTTAAATTAGTGTTTTTGTTTTTGTTTTTTTAAGCTTTTTTTTTATTAAGTTATAGTCATTTTACAATGTTGTGTCAAATTCCAGTGTAGAGCACAATTTTTCAATTATACATGAACATACATACATTCATTGTCACATTCTCTTTCACTGTGAGCCACCAAAGATCCTGTATATATGTCCCTGTGCTACACAGTACAATCTTGTTTATCTGTTCTACATTTTGAAATCCCAGTCCCTTCCCAAACCCCATCCCCCTGGCAACTACAAGTTTGTATTCTATGCCTATGAGTCTGTTTTGTATCTTTTTTTTTTTTTTTGATTCCGCATATGAGCGATCTCATATGGTATTTTTCTTTCTCTTTCTGGCTTACTTCACGTAGAATGACATTCTCCAGTAACATCCATGTTGCTGCAAATGACTAGATAAAGAAGATGTGGTATATTTATACAATGGAATACTGTTTTTGTTTCTTTTGGATATATACCCAGGATATATACCAAATGGTAGTTCTATTTATAGTTTTTTGAGAAATCTCTATACTGTTTTCCAGAGTGAGTGTACCAATTTACATTCCCATCAGCAGTGTATGGGGGTTGCCTTTTCTTTACATCCGTGCCAACATTTGTTGTTTGTGTTCTTTTTGATGATAGAAATTCTGATAGGTTTGAGGTGATACCTCATTGTGGTTTTGATTTGCATTCCCCTGATGGTTAGCGATATTGAACATCATTTCATGTGCCTGTTGGCTATCTGCATGTCCTCTTTGGAAAAATGTCTGTTCAGGTCTTCTGTCCCCATCAGGTTGTTTGTTTGTTTGATGTTGAGTTGTATGAGCTGTTTAGATATTTTAGATATTAACCCATAACTATAATTCTAGGGTCAAAAGACGCTAATATCATTTTTGCTCAATTATTAGATAACTAAGAAAAATAAATATGTTTGGAATGTTAAGTTGAATGGGAATAATGCTGACAATATTGTAAGTGCTGCAGGATTAAAAACTCTATATACATTATCACCCAATTACGTAAACTGATGTACACATATAGTCATAAGAAAATGAATGGCAAAATTTTCTAATGTTGACACTGTTCCTCTCTGTGTGGTAGTAATATGGTTGGTTAGTCTCCTAAAGTGACTTGTAAGGTTCTTTATGCTTTGGCCCTGAATGTCCTTTGATATCTCCTTATATTTACCCTCTCACAGTATTTACTATGCTCTGCATTCCAACTGCTGTCAGTTGGAATGTTTTTTCTATTGGATTAACCATAAATGTTTATATCCTCAAGGCCTAACATAGCGTATTTCATATAAAATCTATATATTAAATATTCACTAAATAAATTAGTGAATTAAGGGTATGGATATAGACATATATACATTTACCCCCCCCCCACACACACACAATTTCTACTATACTTAAAGTGAACCTTTTAAAGCTTTAACACTGAAATACTTTTGCCCCTTAGTCATAAAGTGCTCACTTAGGACAATAAGCATTCTATTCATCAATTCAACATCCTGGAACAGAACTGCCAAAGGCCTAGTGTTCAGTTGTGTAAACCTAAGCAGGAACACCCTGAAAATATGCAGGAGAGATTATTGTTTATTTGTTCTTATAAATCTCTGGTGCCTGAAATTCCATCTCCTGTGTATATATAGTTTTGTCTGCTATTTACCATCTGCATTCTCATGAATTTATAACTCATAATGCCATTCTTTTTTTTTTCTCTTGAAATGTCCAGTAGTTTAGTCAAAGAGAAAGGCAAGTCAAACAAATGGTCATAATCTGATCAACTCCAAGTTCTAGTCCCTAAACTGCTGCTATCCAGCTGTGTAAATTCAGGCAAGTTATGTACTCTTCCTGGACCTCAGATTCTTCATTGGCAGAATAAAGATATTGCATTGGATAACATGATGAGCCTTCTATGTGCAGTCTTTTCATATTTAAAATCAGTTTTCTATATAACTTCAAGACTTGATGTAATAAAAATAAGAAAACAACACAGTTTGTGAACATGCAAAACTCTTTTTGACACCTCAGTAAAAAGAAACCTTCTCCTAAAAGTCTCACCAACTTTCCAAGCATACAGCTCTTGCTGTAGGTCTTACACTGTAATACTTCGCAGGATTATTGAAAGTTTACCGTGGTGACTTCAGGTTGTACAGTTGTTTTTAGAGGTAAAGGAGAAGTATCTTAGTAACATTTCATCCCATGTTCAAGTCCATATCACTTTACTCTAGTGAGAAGAAATAAAAATCTTTATGGTTTTTGGAAAATAAATACATTATTGGAAATTATGTATTATTGAAAAATAAGTACATTATTATGTCACATTAAATACTTGTTTATGTAAATAGATACAGTTTTCATGGTTTAAGAATAAAAATAAGATTGTTGTTCACTCTTTTTCTTTACTTCTTCCCCCCTCACACTCTGGTCTGTCACTGTAGACTCTTTTTCTTTGTTTACCCCTCCCCCACCCTCTCCTTTCTCCTCCTCCTCGTATTTGATTTTTGGTTACCTCTTGTTTTGACCGTATGTTTATTTCTCAAGTTTGTATCTAAGTCACTCTTTGAACTGATTTGCATATGTTCTTTATTCTGTTACTTATTTCCATGATGTAATAAATTCCAAATATAATTTGGTCTTTCAACAACAGAATTTAAGCTCCATGAGGGCTGGACTTTTCCACTATATTTTATTGATCAGGCTACTCTATCCCTGGAGAACTGAAGAGTACTAGGTATAAAGCTCAGTAAATATTTGCTTAATAAATGAATGAACAAACATTCATTAAGCCATGTGGCCCATCATATACTACTGGTAAGAAAGAAAGAGGTTAATGTGGCTTCCTCAAATGCCTTCCTTTACTCTAATTGGGGAGACAAGGCTAGCAGACTGAAAAAGGCTAGCAAAAAATAAAAGGAAACATTTTTTCAGTTAAGTGCTTAAATTATAAGATTCAGAACACAAAGGCTGTAGTTCAGAGGAGGAAAGCTTAATTGAGCTGGAATGCTTCCTGGAGGAGCTTTACCCTAAAGGAAGGATAGCATTTGGATTGGCCATATAAGGAGTGTTGAACCTTGAGATTATGAAGCCTTGTAGGAGAGGAACAAATTTTCAAAAAACTTTTTGCTGGCCAGGTTTTCAAAAAGCCTAATTCTTCATGTGCATATCTGAAGAAACTTTCACTGAATCAAGATTTACCACAGTCAGTCTTTGATAAGAAAGTTATAGAATCATGCTCATTCAATTTAGGAAACAATTTGCACACAGAATTATGGACTAGGTCTTAGTAGCAATGTTCTATTCTGCTTCCTCAAACATGAGCAGCGCTGGATAAAAAGATTTGAATATCAAGGAAGAGATTTGTCAGAAGAAGAAGCTTACTTTGGTGGTGGCAGAGTGGGGAGTGGTTCTTTTAAGGAAGCAGGCTTAGCAAAAAATAACTTCCATGGGGAGGAAATTTACATGGCACTGTTACAAGATGCACAGTTTTGATAGTGATTTATAAACAGCCATTAGAGTGGGATGCTCGTCTTCCCACAGCAACATCTCTGAGCACTAAGCACTTTTTGGTCAAGCCCCTAGGATTTAACTGCAGGGTGTTCAGTTATAAAACCGTTCTTCATCGATCTGAGCTGTTGAGTTCTTAACTGTAGCTTATTTTCACTTTGACTTTGAAATCCATAAATGCCAGTCACAGCATTTAGGAACTAAAATCATTGGCACAAGAATTTAAATGAAGAGTGATAAATCAAGGCTGCCAGTGGCTACTGCCTCAGCCAGATGCAAACACCACAACCACAGTTTTTAATAGCCTTGCATGCCTAATTTCAAATTAAGTGTGACAAATTAAGCAGGAAGTTAATTACTATCTTGAAACAAATAGTCTGATGTTGATTGGAAAGGGCATCATAAAGCTGTGTTTTATCTTAACACAATACCCAGAGGAAATATTAGAAAATAGAGATGTACAAATAACGATTAGTTCAGGTTAAAAAAAAAGCAGAGGGGAGAGGTTTAATATGCATCTGGTTAGATCACTGCAGGTATATGAAAAGGAGACTTCCTCTGAGAATAGCTTTACTAGGCTAAAAACAGGAAGTGAATTCACAGATGCATCAGAATTTTGGTACCTGTGTGGTAGATGAGGGAAGACAAGGCTCCGGGGCATATATCTCTACCACTGCAGAACAGAAAATTAGAATGCCTGCCAGCTCTTCTCATGGCAGAAGTGCTAATCTGAATGACTGCACTTAAAGTGAATGTGACCTTAAAAATTTGAAGATAAGTCACAAAATTCTTAACTAGTCCTTCATTTATTTTTCTGTACCTGCTGCACTCCATGGCCCTGATTGTCTTTAGACATTTATTGGACAGCAGCTTCTTCTTTAAGTGACTTCCTACTTGACTTAATGATTTTTAATACTGTTTGAGGAAATGTTTCAAGAAAGAATCTGTTCTTTGGAGTTCAGATGGATCTTAGGAACAATATAGTTCAACTTTCATTTAATGTGATATAGTTAAAAATCACTTACTGGGTCAGACACTGTCCTTAGCACTTACATTGAATCCTAAAATCAACCAACCCAGTAAGGTAAAAATACCTTATTATTAATAAGATATGACAGTATAAGCATTTTCCAGATGAGGAAACTGACTCACAAAGAGACTAAGTAAAATGCCAATATCCCTGTTACAAACCAGACATGGACAAACCAGAATTTGTAGCTAGGTGTCTGGGCCCAGAAGTCTGCACTCCTAACCATTGGTAGTACATGGCCTTTTTAACCTGGGCCCCAAGAGAGCAACAGTAGTTATAAAAGTCTAATTATTTAGTCACAACTTACTCATACCAGTCTCTTTTCTTCTCTATTACAAATCAGGAACATACCTACCTCAGAAAATAAAGATTAGACACAAAGATTAAGGTAGCTTTTTATCAGACCCTATAGAAAATATGATGAGCCATCACAGTGCATGTATAGACTGCAGGAGGCTTTTGAGCTGTCCTTTCTAGCCTCTTATCACAAATCTTGCCTAAATTGGAGTCTGTAAATCAGAGGAGGATACTGAAACTCAAAAGTGTCTCCTTAAAAAAAAGATTCTTAGGTCTTTCAAACTCTTAGGTCTTGACCCTGAAACAAGTATTTTTATTGTTTATATGTTTATAATAGGGCACATTTTATACATTTTAGAGAAAATGAAGGAAGGGTTCAAATTTAAAATGCATATATTCTCTGGTACAGTTCTTCACATACATGTGTTTTGTCAATTCCAAAAGAAAAGTATTTCATAAAACCTGAGCCACTCCACCAGCCATGGTAGTCTTTTTCTGTTGTCCAAACACCCCAGGGACATTCCTGCCTCATGGCCTCTCTTTTTTGTTACCTCCTTCAGGTCTTTGCTCAAATGGCACTTGGTCATGGAAACTTTTCATGGCCACTTAAGTTAAAATTATAATTTTTCATGTCCACCACTCCCAACTCCATTTTCTGCCTTCTTTTTTTTTCTTATGACACTTATCACCGTTTTCCATTTTATTCAAATGTTTATTTTCTGTCTTTCACCAACTTTTATGTGAGCTCCATTTAGGCAAAGACTTCTGTCATTTTTATTTACTATATTCCCAGTGTTTAGAATAGAACCTGGCTCATGCCAGTTACCCAGGGTCGTTTATTGAATGGGTGAATAATTGAATAACTGAATATTTTTTCAAGTTAAATTTCATGATAACTTAGTGGCCATTTTCTAATTAGATAGCATATGTAGATTAGAATTGATATAAAACTACCTAATATTTACAGTTAAAGTATCTTTTATTTTGACATTACTTTGACATTTTCACTCTAGTCAATTATTAAAATACCCTGTAGGATCAGCATTTTGTTTTAAAAGGTGATGTTAACTGCTAAGCAGAATCAATGTATATTTATTAATGACCATGCCTACACTATGAGCAGGGCTTAGAGATGTGTTTTGGGGGAACTATAAAACATGTCAAAATTACTTGAAAGAACAAATCTTTAAAGTTGTTATCATGGCCAGTCTAAACAGTTCCTGCTCTGTAGTTAGAAATAAATTGAATTCATTACTGTATCCTCAGGGCCTAATACAGTGCCTAGCACCTGGGAGACCTTCATAAACATTTGTTGAATAAAGGATTACATGATTAAGTAAAGGGATGGACTTTTAAGTTAAGTTTTCATGATGCTTTACTAAACACCTTCTACTTAAAGGGGATATGTATACATAGAGAAACAAAGTTTGCAATACAACACATTTACAGTACAACCAATTTTTTTCATTTATAATGATTTACTAAAGTATATAAAGATGTAAAACATTGTTATATTTAGGAAATTTTATATTTAATAATATGTTTGTAAAAGATGTAGAATTTTAAAATACCTTTAAGGTATAGAATTTTGTGTGATTATATCAAAGCTCTTTTCTAAGGAATACCATCTTAGTATAATTGTGACACTCAAAGTTGAAAGAAGAAAAATTAAGATAAGATGTGTGTTGCTAGAGAGAAGAGTATAGTGTGATAGATAGACTTCGGACTGAGGGTCTATAGCTCCTGATTCTCATTCTGATGAACCATTCTCATTCATCTTATTTGGATGAAGTTGGGACATCCTTGTAGTTTTCTGTATGGTACCAGAGCTTTTTCGTGACATAAAAGGACAGTTTCCAATATTTATTCCAAATAAACAATGTGAGGATTCTATGCAGGTAGATTCTAGATCAGTTCACGTATCCCCTTATAATCTAACCTTTTTCTATAAAAGGCCAGATAGCAAGTATCATAAAGTATATGGCTGTGTGGGCCATATATTCTCTGTCAGACTACTAAACTCTGCCCTTGTAACAGGAAAGCAGCCCTGGACAACACTTAAATGAAGGAGCATGGCCATGTGCTAATAAAACTTTACTTACAGAAACAGGTATTGGGCTGGATTTGGCCCACAGGCCATAGTTTACCAACCCTGTCCAGATGATAAAACTTTATGTTCTTAGATAAAGTAATTGGATGCTTTGGATTAATATGCCCATACTTGAAATCTGAAGGGAGAAGGAAATATTCTCTGAAGACAGATGGTTTTCTCATTTAGAAATCATCCTTTTAAGGTAGATAGATTTTTTTTTTTTTTAGTTTTAAAGTGATGAAGGCTATTTAAGGCTTTTAGTTTTCCTGAAATAGTGTGAGGCATTGTGAATCTTAATTTGTGAGAAAATGAAATTATGATCATTTTTTATGTAAATGCATACACACAGTATGAATTAAAGAATTTTAAATCACCTAAACAAATTGTCTCACCTAGTTTGGGGAATGGTCAAATTTTATGTTTCTCTAGTTCCTCCAATTCCAGATTTCATTTGTGGATGAGCAGTACAAAACTAAATTAAATTTAATGGATAATTAAAATGCTAAGATTTCAAGTTAATAGGGATTATTTCCACATGAGTATCATTTACAGAGATTCCATGTTAAAAACAATAAATCTAGACTTTTGTAGATATTTCACTACCACTAACAAGTAACAACTTATTCCAGCTGTTTAGCTTTCAATTCATATGCTTGTTACTTTAAAACTTTGCAAATTCAATACAAAAGCAGTTGTCAAAGTCTGGATAGATTGGTACAATAAGACGAAACTAAAATTTAATTGATTTGAGCCATCAAAATAGAAAGACTGACTCTTACTCATCAAACATTTTTCTTAAACTTGTCTTGATGAACTGCACAAATCCTGGCAACCTACTGCACAAATCCTGGCAACCAAGTAAGAATGATTTGAAAGTATGGTACAAATATAATACAAAGAAAAGAAAGAATTTAAAATTTGATATTTGGCTTTTATTTTTTTAAAGATGGACCCGTACATAAGTATTTCACCAGAGTTTTCCATGAGATGATTTGTATATAGATAAAGTCATTTGTGTATAAAGTCAGTTTATACTCCATTCTCCATTAGAAATATTTAAGAATAGAGAGGTCTTGTCATGAAATAGAACAGACCCAGGACTATTGAGATCTGTAGTTAATGTTTTGTAACTACAGCAATTTGTTATTTTAATGTTGAAATACGAGTTTAATCTGCTTATTAAGTGAAAATTAGCTACATTTTTGTTGATGCATTTGTTTGCATCTTCACATTGTAAGTATGCGTTCCTATACCTGTGAACATTTCATTATGTTGAAAAAGTAACTAAATAGCAAATGGTTCCACAAGTCAGTTTAAATAAAAGTACTATAGTCTCCCTCTTTTTCCTCCTATTGTAGTTTTTTTCCTGTGGGTTCTGTATTGGTAGGAAATTGCTTAATTTTTTTTTCTGACCACAGATGATCAGTCCTCTGTGGTCTGAGACACTTTCTTTTACCAACTAAAATAGAGAACTATAATCCAATTTAGATCTGTTTTCATAATGCCTGTCAGAGTCCAGCCCTTATTAGAATAGTTTAAGATCAATAGAAAGGAAGGAAGGAAATAACACAAAAGTGTTTGCCATATTTTCTGAGATACAGTATGTGTCATGTAATGGACCTTCAAATAAATGTTGGTTGACTGACTAAATGAATAAAAAAATGAGAAAAAGAAACTTATGTTTATGTGTACTGTCTCTTTTGATTTCATAGCCATACTTTGGCTTAGGAAGTTTTGTTTTTATTTTCTTCTCTTGACCCAAATGGAAGAAGATTGACATGTTTAAGTCTAAAAATCACCAAACATATGATCACAGTGAAGTAAGTTTGAATTGGGGGAATTCTAGGCTAAAGAAAGTGTTCTGTAAATAGTCGTCTTTCCTCTTTAACTAGGATAAATATTCAGTAGTTGTCTTTGTTTTCTGAGCAATAGAGAGGTTCCCAGGGAATTAAGTCTGAAAATGCAGAGAATAAAGATAAGCAAATAATTCTATCAGTTAGGAATGCATTTGGCTAAAGAAACAGAAAATCTGACTGAGTTTTCTTAAAGGAAAAGGAGTTTATTTTTCTCATGTAACAAGAACAGAGGTAGAGTCTCACTGGAGGCGGTTGAACTATCCAGTGATAATTCATGGCTTCTGGATCTTTCTGTATTTCTATAATGTCATACAAAGATTCTTGGCATCTTTTTTCCTGATTGCAAAGATGCAAGCTGCACATCCCGGGAGCAATCACAGCAGAGAGAAGGATGTACAACAAAATGGTGACAATACCTCTGTCTGTCCCTTTTCACTGGGGAAGAAAAGGCTTCTAGCAAACCATAACTAGCAAACTTTTGTTTAGATTTCAGTAGTCAGATCTTGGCCCTGTAGCCACCCATAACTGCAAAGCAGGCTGGAAAATCAAGTTTGGTGCATTTAAATCCCTGTAGGAGAAAATGACAGCAAAGAACACATTTGAAAATTGGTGTTGAGTAGGTTGGCCTGTAGTGTCTGTCACAATAATCTTTAGCAAATGAATTTGTTAATTGAACTATATAATAGATTCTGAGAAAATTAACCAATATGAATATTTAAATGAATTATAAACAGTATTTAGATCATAAATCCTATTTCTAGGTTTAGAGAAAGCAGTTGGAAGGCTAAATTCTAAAAGTTTAGAAGTGGTTATTTTGGGGATATGAAGTGATCACTTGTTTTTTCTTGTTACTATTTATTGTATTTTAAAAACACTTTACAATAAGATGTTTTGTTAAAAGAATGAAGATTAGCTTTTCTAGGAAAATAATAATAGGGATGTTAGTAAGTTCCTTATACTTTAATATTCACTAAGTAAATAGTTCTACTTTATAAAATATTTATTTTATAAATTTATTGAAGAGATTTATTAAACCATACTGTGTTACTAGTACTTCATACCATCAAATAGTATAGGTCAGAAAATAATAAGGTATAGTGTCCTTCCTCAAAGGTGTTATTCTGCTTAGGAAGATCTTTACATTTCTTTTGTCTGCAATACACAGTTGAGTTAAATCCATATTTTGTTGGATCTGTTAATAAGAAAACTTTTTCAAATTCACAAAAGATAAGAAATTTAAAATTGTTTTGTTTTTTCAGACAGAAATTCAAGAATGCACTCCTCTATTATAGTGAACAATCATACTTATTTTTATCGTACTTTAGCCTTGTGGCTAATCATTTCCTCTTCATAATCATGTTTTAAACTAGGTTCCATGCTCTTAAAAGGACTCTCTGTCTCTGTCTCACTTTAGTGTGTGTGTGTGTGTGTGTGTCTGTGTGTCTGTGTGTGTCTGTGTGTTTGTATGTGTGTGAAGCCATTAAGTAACTTTGAAGAAACAGTAGGCAAGTTCTGTCTGATCTAGAAGCAGTAAAGTTTTAGTAATCCAAAACACAATAGAAAAATTACAAAAGCAATGGTTAGTCATTGCACCCACACACACAAATATTTTAATTCTCATTTTTTGATAATATGATCTTGAATTTTTATTATTTCAGTAATTGTCTTTTATTAATTAAAATACTTGGCTATTCAAGTTTGTAGATATTTAAATTCACTGCTAATTTCACAATCCAGTGTTGCCGGGACATAGAATATACTTTGTGAATCCACAGTTTGAGTTTGGGTTGCCTTAGCATTGTCAATAGGAATGTAATTTTCAGAAAAGGCTAAAAATAATGATAGAATTTAACAGTATCAATATTTAGATTTTACAGACTTTACAATTAGCGAAAGAAAAATTGTTCCAAGAAGTTATTTGAAAAATAAGGAAAATATTTTGTAAACATTTTTATTCCTATTATCTCTCCTATAAATTCTCCTACTAATTCTATTTCTACTTCTCTAGTGCTACGTTGCCAAAGAGGAGCCCAAGAATATGTTGATAAAGAATCTCCTTCAGGGAATTACTTTCATCACTTTTTCCCCTGCTGGTTAAGAAATCTTTTTATCCTCCCAAGACCTCTTTCTGGGCTTAAAGCATGTTAGCAATCTTGCCAGAAATTAATGATATGTGTCATCTTGGCTTGCTATAGGGTACGTTATTGCATTTGTATTTTTTTCTCATCAAAAGAGAATATACTTCCTCTTATTAAGTCAGTCATATTTGCCTTAGACAACATAATTTCTCTGAAGAACTCCATTCTGCCTTTATGACAAATGCATTCAAAACTTCATAGCGTAACTGAATTAGGTCATGTTACTATAGCCAAAACAAGGCAGAAATATATCATACTTTAGTTCAGTTTTCCTAACCACTGAAACTCAGCAGCACGGTTGCCAAGTTTAGAGAGTTCACAATACTCTCCAGTACAGTTCCTCTGTAGAATGTCTCCAGTGCAGGCTCAGAATGCTTTTTTCTACTCCTTTTTTTAACTTCTTCACTCATAGACAAGTGCACATTATTATGAACATATGCAGTAAATATCACTGCAAAACAGAGAGCCTGTAGGGCATTCCCTGAATTCCCAGAGTCAAAAAGTAGTCTATAGTTAATGATTTAATTTACCCAAACCCTATGGTTGCCTAAATACAGGGACCACTGAGGATTCAAATGACATATATAGCCCTTCCAGAGCATATTTCATATTTGGAAATCCAGGCATTCATTAATCCCCTCATCTGTGACAATTAGTAAAAGCCAGATGATAGGTGGTCAAGGACTAAATTGACCAATATAATTTACATCCAAACTGGGGCATTTCTGAAATGAAAGAGGAAGCTATTTATAATCATACCAGTACACAAGGCATTAACCTGGATTGTCCCAGGCAAACCCAGATACAAATAGTTTGATGTGGTGGTAGAATGAATGAGCTTCTGGATGGACACATTCTGCATGTGCAGCCTTAATCACCAAATCTATGATTTGTCTCCTGAGTTCGTTAAAATAAAAAATATCAATCCATGCTAAATATTTTACTGCCTTTTTCTGTGTGCCTTCTGTCTTTAAATCACTTTAAAGGTTTTTAAAGATAAAAAGTCCACCAGAATTTCTCTTATAATTCATACAATATTTACATTTTTATACAGTTTAAATTAAGCCAATTAATGTCATATACATTTTCAGTTTTTCATAAGTAACAGAAAATCAATGGCTGCTCCTTAAAGGATGTTCATTAAGCATTCATGTCATTCTCTCTCTTATTTTGATTTGTCATAAGCTTCAAAGCATATACAGTAAAAAATAAAATGAGAGTTTAGACCCAATAGCTGCTTTAACTTCTCAGTTCATCTCTTTAAGTATTTTAGAATGTCTCTTAAATAGTCAAGTCATGAAATGAGAACACACAAATCACAAAGTAAGAAAAGGATCAAAATAACCACCCTGGGTTTGTGGTTTCCTTCAATCTGTTCTTAAAATATTTGTTTGGAAGGAGAAATATGTTATTTTTAATCTATAGATATAATTTATGACTTATTAACATTGGTTTAACCCCTTTCCCTGATAACCATAAGATTGTTTACTATGTCTGCGAGTCTGTTTCTGTTTTGAAATTTACAAATGTTAGCCACTATATATAAGAATAGATTTTTTAAAAAGTTTCTGCTGTATAGCACAGAGGACTATGTTCAATATCTTGTAATAACCTTTAATAAAAAATATGAAAACAAATATATGTATGTATATGCAACACTGGGACTTTGTGCTGTACACCAGAGATTGATACATTGTAACTGACAGTATTTCAATTAAAACAAAAACAAACCAGTGCTCTGTGAATGTTAGAAAAAAATTTTTTACAAACTTTATCTTATTAAAACTCCCCTGCAAAAGGTATGCTATTTTATAAAAAGAAAATGTCACCCTAGCAAGTGTGATTAAGCAAAAAAATGAGCCCTCACAGGCATCTTTTGAATGCTGTCAGATCGCTCAAGTGAGGAGAACGGGGAAACCTATAAAGCAAAGCAGGTCAGAGCAGGGGAAGTGCAAATTAAAATCAAGGAAGGCTTAAGTGAAACCAAAGAGCACTTTACAAGAAAGTCCAAATCTAGTTACATAATACATCACAGGCAGGAAGCCAAGCAGAGAATCAATGAAAACTGGTTATGATCAAGGTGGATTCAAGGATGGAAGAAGATAGCAAAGAGTAAATGTTTAACGTAGATTTTTACTGAAGACATGAGTGACATTTTCACTCCCAAATTTTCTTTAGAAGGAGAAAGGTCAGAGAGATTAGATCAAATAGGTGGTGGTAATCTCATTATAGAGTAGAAATAACCATGAATAAATTGTATGCTTCCAAGCATTTTGAAATAATTGAAAGATGAAATTATGAAAGTGTTCATCTAAAGGTTGGCAAAGTACCTAGACTGCAGGATTTTCCTCTCTGTGAAATAAGGGTTGATAATAGTGTCCCCTTTGAAGGATTGCTGTGAAGATTAAATGCAGTGACATCAATAAAATTCTCAAACAGTTCCTGGCACATTGTACGTGCTCAACCATTATAATTTTTGTTATTTAGCAAACCGAAGGATCTTATTGGATTAACAAGCAAACACCAGTTGAAACACAGTAAACATGGTGAGACTCACTGATACCTGGATTACAACTTTCGCTCTCCTATCTATATTGATTTTGACTTATCTTGACCTTTCTCAAGGAAGTTTATTTTTCTGTGCTTTTTCACGAGGTTGAACTAGATTATTTGTATGGTCTCTTCTAGCACATGTATGATTTTTAGGACTTTTTATCAACAATCTTTGTATCTTTATACAGTTGAGGTCTATCAAATATACATGTTCTTAAATTATTTTAATATTTATGTTTTCCTTATATATCTCTTCCTAAGGTTGTGAATTTCATGCTTTATACAAACATTAGGGCAAGTTTGAATACTAAAGCATTTCTGGAATTCACTCTCAAAGGTGGAGTCGAGTTAAATCTCTATCACCCTTTGATATGTACCTATGAACATAATAAGCATGTCCTGCAAGACAAGCAGTTTGACTCCATTTCCCCATCTCAAATGATAAACTTAACAGGTGGTAAATCCAGAGTTGGCAATTTGTTCTCTGTATACTAGAGAACTTTTGTCTTTTATCAATATATCTTTATCATAATTCAGTCACTTGGCAATTTCTGCCTTATTTTAAAATTAAGTAACTTTTTTATCAGGGTTGTTTATAAACAAAAGAAATTGACTTTGATTAACTTAAGCTACAATAGGGATCTCACAGAAATTAAGAAAAATTGAACTACGAATCTAAGAAAGGATAGGAATTAAGGCAGTCTAGGATCTAGAAAAGTAGACATTCAGAGCATTATTGTTGATATGACTCAGCTCCAACTTTTTTTCCTTCATCAGTACTATCACGGTTCAAATAAACAAAATAAAGACCCTGATATTCCTAGAATGTGCCCCATACTTGTACTTGGCAGAAGAGGGAAAGTTAAACTGCCCCAAGAAAATCATACACAGTGAAGGAAAATGTCTCCTCTCTTCCCAGGCAAGAGAGTTTAGTGTTATCAGATGACACTCGGAAGGTGCTACCAAAAAAAAGAAGGAGAGTTCTGTTTTCAGTTTGTAAAGTTGTGAGCTAAATTGCAATGACTAATTCAAAGTGTATGTGTGTTTTAATGTCACTGCTTTATTAGAATTATCCACTTTAATACAATTAACTTACAACTTCTCTTGGGGGAAAGGAAGCATATATGCCAAAGAGAAGGGTGGCATTCCATTTTAGTTTGTATTTTAATTTGCATTATTTTTATTTGTATTTGCATATCTCTTTTTATAAGTTAGTTTAGACATTTTGTCGTACTGCTAAGGGAGAGCAAATTCTCAACCTTCTTAATTAAGTGTACCTATTGCCCCAGACTCTCACTCTGCTTCCAATCATTTTTCACCCTACACTATAGAAAATTTCATAAAATACCGAAAAAGAAGCCTGAAGGGGCTGAAATTATAAGGCAAATGAAATAAATTGTGATTGTAATAATAACAGTATATTCAACATCATTATCATCATTATTAGTTAGATTTACTCAGTGCTTTCTACGGGCCAGGTACTAAGGATTTTGCGTGTATTAACACATGTGATTCTCACAACCTGCCTGAGTATAGTAACAGTATTATCCTAATTTCACAGATGAATAAATTGAGGCACAAGTGAGCTCTAAGTCAGTGAGGGTTCTGGTAAGAACCAGGTGTTGCATTTAAAGAGGGGTAGCTTTTCAAAGGAATTTAATGAAGGCACTGCTTATAGAGGGGTAGGCAGGATTAAGATAATGGACAGGATAGTGAGATCTAAGGCTCCAGCCTAGTGGGGAACCATCACCTTGGGGGCTTAAGGAGAATGAGGAACTCTGCTTCTTCAGACTGAGGCTGTGACACTGGAGCTGTAACTGTAGAGAAATGCAGCCACCAAACGCTGTTGGAGGGGTAAGAACAGAACAAAGGGGAAGAAATATCCCAAATGTCTCTCCTCTTGCTCCCTACCCTACCCATGCCTCCCATAGGTGAAACCCACCTAGAATCCAGAGGTCAAGGTAGCTCTGGTGTTGTAGTTCATATGGGTTAGTTTTCTAGGGTATCTAACAGGGCATAGATGTTAAAGAAAGAATATAGGGAAATCAGCTTAACCAACACATTTTTGTTACTTGACTTGGATCACACAGCTGGTGAGTGTGGAAGCTGCAATTATGTTTGTGATCTGAGAAACTGTCTGCCCTGAGAACCACTCTCTTAAGGGCCGTTAATGACAGTTTGCACAAAAAAAAAGCATTCCATAGACTACTACTTGTTTCAAGAAATGTCCCACCACAAAAAAACCCTCACCTCTAACTCAGAACAATCATTTCTGTTTTGTAAGATTCCGATTTGTTTGTTTATACCTTTGCAGCCAAGGTATGCTTAATATTATGCTTGCTGATCAGAGATTGTCTCAAGATTTCTTCTTTTTATTCTATAGCACTTACACTCTCTCTTCTAACATCTTAGAAGCATTGCCAAAATACAGCAAATAGGTTCACTTGCCGCCAGTTTATGAATAAATAGCCTTTGTTAATTGTGCGTCCAACTCAGTGTTGTCTTTGACAATTCTTACCTGCTGTATTGTACTACTTCTCCAGACTAGCTCTCCTACAGAACTATTAACTTAATTAAAAATAGCAAAGAACAGAATAAGGCATGGGTACATACTGCAGTGGCCAATTGTGGGACCAATTTGAACATTGAAATACATATGGTCAGCAATAGATGATCACCTATTGAATAAAATAATAATTGATGAATCTATACTGACAATAAAAGTGAACAAATAAATGAGAAAATAAGGAAGTGAAAAAAAATAAATAAGGGAAAGTGAAATCTTTCTGCAGTAGAATGTCTTCTAAAAGATATAGAAGATATGAAAGACTTAGAAAATTACCATCTTGTAGTCATAGCAAAAGTATATTCAAGCAAGAATTAACAGTGAGGCTGCATCCTGGGGATAGGAGTGATGTGATGGGGAACAATATGTTTGCATGATCTCAAAGAATATTCTTCCCAAGTTACTCACTAATTAAAAAGGGGAAAATAAGAACTAGATTATGGATAAAATAGATAACACTTGAATAAAGTGATCCAAGTTGTCATCACCAGTCAAGGCGAATGGGCATTGCCTTGGGATGTGAGAATTCAATATTTTTTTTTAGTGATGAGATTTCAGCATTTCTTCTGTATTATCTCAAACAGAAATGCATAACCTAGATGTATAATCTGATGGAGTGATCAAGTAAAAATGGAGAATGTCAAAATCAAAATGCTAGAAAGAAAAGAATAAGAAAATAAACATAAATAAAGAATTAATGACAAAAAGCCCCCCAAAATATATTTGAAAACAGAAGGAACACTGGTGTGTGTAAACCAATTCCATGACTGATTTTGAAAACAGCAACAATTTGCAAGTGAATTTTCTTCTACATAACAGAGGAGAAAACACTAAAAATTAAATTGAGGAAATAAGCCCAGAAAAAGAGATAATTTAACATAGTACATCATAATAATTGATATCAAACTTCAAAATTTGGAGGAAATTCATGATTTCTTAAGAAAACCAAATATCCTTTCAAAGTATGAAGAAATAACACTAGACAAACTTGGATGAAACTGAAAATTTTATCAAAGCCCTGGGTATTGTCAGAGTTGAATTTTTTCACATATTTAAGTAAAAGACAATTTCTGTCATTTATGGAGCACAGAGAAGAAAGAAAAATTTTCAAACAACCTGATCCAAGCCAGCATTACACAAGGCCTTAAAAATAGTATATAAAGAAATAACTAGATGAATTATACTTATGAATAGCAGTGCTAATTATCATTAATTAAATGTTTACTTCACTCCAGAAATGCAAAGCTATCCAATGTCAGATAATCTATTACTAACTCAAAAGAGAAAACAATTATCATCTTAAAGGACCCCTCCAAATCTGCAAACAAAATTCAGTACCAATCCAGGCTTTAAAAAGTAGAATTGGAAACTTTTTGGCAAATCATTGACAACATTATTATGATAGCAACCCCCCAAAACAGCATAGTGTACAATAAGGAAATTTGTAGATACTGACAGGCATATGTAGAATAGATAAACAAGATTATACTGTATAGCACAGGGAAAGATCTTGTGGTAGCTCACAGCGAAAAAAAAATGTGACAATGAATATATATATGTTCATGTGTAACTGAAAAATTGTGCCCCACACTAGAATTTGACACAACATTGTAAAATGACTATAACTCAATAAAAAATGTTAATGAAAAAAGAAATCAAGTAAAACAAAAAGAATGCCTTATTTTTAACTTTCTAACTTTAAAGTGGGTTTGAATTTTTTCACAGTATGTATAGATTAAATCTCTTTTGAAAATAATTTAAAGGATATGAATATTGCAGAAAAATTTGGAAAATATCACCAAGTTTTTATATAATGCGGCATGCATGACAAGAGTGTGGTATGTGGCCAATTAGGAGTTCCAAGACAGTATATGAGCCTATCTTGTGATAACCAAAGAATGTTTATACATGTAGCATTTAAAAAATTGAACACATTTAAATGCACATTGACAGATGACTGGATAAAGAAGTTGCGATATCTTTAAACAATGAAATACTGCTCAGCCATAAAAAAGAATAAAATAATGTCATTTGCAGCAACGTGGATGGACTCAGAGATGGTCATTCTAAGTTAAGTAAGCCAGAAAGATAAAAAAAAAAATACCATATGGTATCACTCATATGTGGAATCTAAAAAAAGAAAAAAAGAGAACACTAATGACATCATCTACAAGACAGAAACAGACTCACAGACATAGTAAATAATCTGTGGTTACTGGGGGAAAGGAGGTGGGAAGGGATAAATTTGGGAGTTTGAGATCTGCAAATGTTAGCCACTACGTATAAAAATAGATTAAAAAAACAGATTTCTTATGAATAGCTCAGGGAGCTGTGTTTAATGTCTTGTAATAGCCTTTAATGAGAGAGAATATGAAAACAAATATATGTATGTATATGAATGACTGGGATATTGTGCTGTACACCAGAAATTGACATGTTGTAACTGACTATACTTCAATTTCAAAAATTGAACATATTTCCCATTAAAAGTACATTTCTTAAGATATTTACAGTATTCACATAGGGACTTGTTTTCATATCCAGCTTTTTACAGCAGTTTTATTGAAAGACTGACAATTTCAGTCAGTACTCAGACATTTAGCATCAGCCATCATAGAAACAAAGGATGCTATTGGCAGATTAATTTTCAACAAAAAATAAACTAAGTTATGCTACCACAACCAAATTGCCTTGTTGTATGTTTTCTGCATTATTCCGTTACTGACTTGGAATATGAATTTTCAAGCTAACAACCAACATTAAAAAGAAAAAAGCATATAAGTAGATTAGTCTATATTATACAAAAAAAGACAAATCAAATTAATTTTGAAAAATTTTAGTCCTATTTTATAGATTAATACTTGAAATATAAAATATTATTTTGTGGACATTAAGACAAATAGGAAAAAAATCTCATAAATTATGAAAAATATTCAGTGAATAATGTAATTATGCCAGTCTTCTTGAACTTTATGATTAAATTAGCAAATAAAATGATAGGGTATAGTTTTCTCAGTAGACAGTTACACATTCAGTATTGTTAAGCAATCTAAGGTTTATAATTAAAAAATAGTAATAAAAATTATTTTTAAGTAACCAACCACATTTGATGACATATTATTTGTGATAAATAAAATTTTATGAGACTGAGTTCTAAAAAAGGCAAAGCATCAAGTTTCAATTCAAACAATCAACTAGAAACAAAACTAAAACAAATTTAGTTGTCTCTAATTTAAGGTTACATTCCAAACTACAGTCTTTACTTAGATATGTAATAAATTCCATGATCTCATAATCCTCTTCTTCTACTCTTAAAATGTTTTCGAGAATTGTGTTTTGTGTTTCTGTTACTCATTGCTTACTTTACTGCATAGCATGTAATAGAGAATGCATGTTTGAGCCAGTAAATCCCTGTATAAAAAATGTATATCCCTATAATTTTTAAATAAATTTATTTAATATTTACTCTTCATGACATTGTATACCTACTTTGCATAAAAGCAGAGTTAATATTTTTCCCACAACATATATTTCATCATTATTGTTTTAGTAGCTTTTGAAATCTGTGCCCTTTGGTTACTTTTGAATAAAAAAAAAATCTCTGCAAGTTCCACATTAAAATTGATTCCCCCCTGGTTTTGCAGGGAGAAAGAAGCTTGTTTGTTTAAGAACAGTTAAGAGCTCTCATTTCTCTTGTAATCTTAACTTTTATTAAGAGACCATCTTCTCCCTTTAATCTTTCATTTACTTTTTTTCCTTTTCTTTACCCATGAGTCCTATTTTGTATCTCCTCTCTTTTTTTTTTGTTTACATGTTTAAATTGTATGCTTCAGTTAGTACCTCTACTCCTCTGCTGAATCAGCTTTTCTAAAAACAACGTCTTCCAAATATGTGACTGCCAATTCCATACACTAAGGGGGCACTCATGTCTGAAGTGCCAGTTCAGCACTATGGAGTAGAAGTGCTGAATAACGTAACATGAAAAATAGTGAACTATTCCAGATTTCACCCTATTGTTACAATAATGATTTATTACGGTTGCTATTGAGTTGGAAGAAACAAATCCCCAACGCATTTCTTTCTCATCCCAAGAAATACAGATACATAAAATCCTTAATTTTTATACCAATACAATAATTAGAATGATAGGTACACATTTAAGAGTCTCATGCTCTACCGATTGAGCTAGCCGGGTGCCGATAGGTACACATTTAATTATATAAATGACATCTTTTATTTTAACAATTTTATGGTTTATATGCTTAGCATTTAAATGGTCTTAGATGTAGTAGTTTAGGGAGAATTTTGACTGTATATCCATCCAAAACTTGTCTGATCTACAGGATATTGCCATCCCATAAGCCACTGCTGGTAGTCATTGATCTAGCCACGCAGTTGAAATTTAAAACACAACCACTATTCATCTTTTAATAATAAACTTCAGAGATGTTAGTGATGGTTAAATATTTCTACTTTGTCAAATATTAATTAATTACACAAAAGCATGACTATAATTAATAAGCATAAGACATTGGGTATGTAGTATTTTTTGCTCAGAATATTCAGAGTATTTTTAAATTTTTTCTCATTATTTATAGAGGTAATATGACAAACGTATTCTCTAGATGTTCATTATATACTTATAAATTATCTAACTAAATTATAAGGCCAAGTAAAGTAAAAAATTAGTTATGGCTAGATTTTATAATCAGTGTACTTTGATATGATCATTCCAAAAAATTAAATCAGCTACTTAGGGATACCCTTTATGAAAGACCTAACGTGTACAATAAATTAACATAATTAAGTCATAAGATAGGTTGTACCTTTATTTTTAAATAGAAATCTTATTAATAAATTATAAAATTTAATTAAATTATTAGGAAAAATCTGCAAGAATATGAGATAAACTTGTCCAAATAAAAATACCAAATTCTTTCTCACTGGTCAACAAATACTTAAGTGACCTTGTTTCATTCATGTTTTAAAACATGATTATTAAACAATTTATTCCAATTGTTATATACTCTAAAAATATTCCAAAATAATATTCGTACATATACATATATATGCATATATGGAATAAAATATATTCCAAAAAAATATACATATTAAAATTTTTACAAAAATACTTGAAACATTCTTTCATCTGAACTAATATTTGTGGTCATTCTCTAATCAACACTTGTATTAACAACTACTACTTCTTTCTATTAAGGTTGATTTTTACTTCTGATATCAATTTTTATTGATATTGATAATGTGATATGAATGTTTTATCTAGCTCTAGATTAAGAAATGAAAATTCTATTCTCCTTACTGTAATTGTAAAATAAATGAACTTTAAAAACAACAGTTTACATAATACTAATGTGAAGACACCAAGAGAATGTACCAAATAGCAGTTAAGTTTGCTTTCCTTGTTCATTCTTGAGAGGGATTAGCTCTAAAATAGCTTTATACTTGCTGTGACAACAGCATCTTGATGTATTTGTATGTCAAATATTCTTGCATCATTTTTGACATCTTAATAAAGTGACTTGAGTGATCATTTTAAAGGAGTTTTAAAGACAACTATATTCTATTTGTATTCCTTTTCCAAATCCATTGACAGATTTTGTACCAAACATAAAACCACATTTGCCTTATCTGATCGTTCAGAGTTTTACCAAAGCATTTTATTTCCATTTCTCTCATTGTCTCCTGAATTTGCCCTAGTAATGGGAATTTCAGTTCTACAGATGGGTTTTGATCAAGTTTTATGGCTAATTTCTAAAAGAAATGAAAGGTTAAGACTCCCACAAATCAATCTTAGTGTGGCTGTGACTGCACTTTTTCATGAGCACAGGCAAGTATTAGATAACAGTTACCACTATGCTAAAGGAATCACAGCATTTTGTTTCACTTTTAGTTGCTTGTTTCTACGATATGGGAAGAACTTAGTGAATAATTAAATGTGGTGTGAAGGCTACCACCTTACTTGACAATTCTTTTTAAAAATTAACTATACTCTGGGTCCTTCTTTAAATAGCTTTTTTAACCTTGACACATGTCTAAATTGTCTGTAACATGCTAAGAACGCATGACTTAATCCTTGTTACCAAATATATAAAAAGAAACAAATTTTCTGTTAGTCATAGACAAAATAAAGATTAGCTAGTGTTTATTATTTAGTAAGAAATGTAACCATTATTCATTATAATCCACACATATATATTGAGATATTTTTGGATTGATTTGCTTCTAAACCATTCCACTCTTCACCAAAGCTCAATATATACAAATGTAATTATTATTTTTTTCCTAATGTCAGGGAAAAAATCATGCGTGTACGCCTCATAAATATATAGAATCTGATTAGGAATTTGAAATTTAAATTCTAACTTTGTTGCAGTCTTCCTAATTAACTTGGGAAAATCACTTACTGCATTTTTTTTCTACTTAATTTTCTGATTTTGAAGTGGTTTTATTTAACATGCATTTTTAAAACACTGCCAGTTGATAATCTTATAAAAGTGCTTACAGAATATGCACGCTCAATGCTTGCAGAATAAGCTGTTTCTTGGAACAAAATTTTACAGAATTTAGTTTTACTGTTATTATCAACAGAGAAACTTACTGTACAATCTACCACACTTCAGTCTCTCATAAATTCCTCTTAACTATCCTTTGGCTGGATAGTTTTCTACTGCTGATCAGAGTGCGCGCACGCACCTGTGTGTGTGTGTGAGTGTTTTAGACCTCATAGTCTTCCTATTCAGGGACTATATGGTCATGTACAAGCATTCCTTTTATCATTTAAGTAAGCTATCCCTTTCAAAACTCAAGAAAGAACAAAAAGAAAACGTATTTAGATTGAAGCCATATACCCCAAGGATTGAAAAGCGTTGCTTTGCCTAGAACCAAGACCAAAGGGAAACAAATGAGGGAGACATTGTTTACTTTTAAATTAGAAGGATCTTTCCTAGGAGATCTGAAGCAGCCATTTGAGAAGAATAGACATTTATTTTTATCTGAAAGGAAGTTTTAAGAGCACCAAGTGTCTATCAGCATTAGAGACTTTATAAGGTGATCAGAGAAGACAAAGCCTATTATGTAAAATATATTTGTATGACTTGATAATTTTGTTACATAATTATGTATATGGTTTTATATTTTTTCTACTTTAAGGGAAAATTTATTTTGGGAAATTTTTTTCTCTTAATAAATTGACAAATCACATATGGTTTCCTTGAAACCCAGAATAGCAATTATCACTAGACTTTTCTAAGGTTATGCCTAGGTTAGAAAAGAAGTTTTTCATTTAACATATTTCATGAGAAACACATGGCCTTTAGGGAATAGCATTGTTGAACTGAACCTAGTTAATAATAAATTGCATACCGTTGGTTAATTTATTAGCCACCTGTTTCATTACGACAGTATAATAGTAAAGTTAGGATTCCATTATTTGTATGCAATATTTTGCACTCTGAATGTTCAAAGAAATATTTCAAAGCAAATTAAACCTCAGGAGTTGAAACTAAGAATAAACAAACATTCATAACTTTCAAGAAGATTAGATATGAATTCACTCTTTAATATTTTCCTTTATTATTCCCTTTATCATAATAGCCTTTTATTACAAAAAAAAATCTAAAATAAATGGAGAGAAATCAAACTGAGTTCCTCAGATCTTGAAATGGCTTAACACCAATACAAAAACAGTTACTGTAGTACTTCAAGCTTCACTATATCTGTCTGGATGAAAAAGCACTATGAATTCCAATAATAATTGTAACTTGAATGAAGACAAAAAGTATGTGAGTATCCTGGGTAAAGACAGTAATTTTGTGCATTACTCTTGACTTTCATATAAGACATTGCTCACACCCCACTTCAGTCACTCCAACAAAGTGTCCCTGCTGTACAGATGATCACTTTCACTTTCCTCCCACCAAATATGAACATACTTCCACACATACTTGGTGGACAGTGGATCAACTTTGGTAAATCAGGGACACGTTCGTGATGGTACATCAATTAATTGGTAGGAATGTGACTAGAGCTTTTGATACCTTCCAAATACCAGGAGATATCTAGCCCCAGCCCAGAGTCAGTTTTATTAGATATACTCTGCAGTGAATTTGGGTTAGCTCGGCCAATCCTGGAGGAGACAGGATTCAGGGCAAGAAGGCACTTGAAACAGCTAAAGTTGGTTTAGAATTGAGGGCTACATGGTAATAGGCTTGAAGCAAGACCTTACACTCTCAAGGCATGACAAGAGAAAACAAAAACAAAAGAGCAGTGCCATCTGCATATCTTCCCTGGCATTTAGAACTTGTCTCAGTGAGATTCCATCCTGGGAGAGCCCTGAAATTATGTGTTTCCTTTCATCAGGATCCACTGAAAACTCAGTGCTTCTTGAAGCCATTCAAAATTAATGCCTGTGAGTTAAACTGTCCTCCCCAGACTTTGAGATTCTAGTTTCTAGCTTCTGTGTATCCAAATAGCAAGCCTACAACAGCCTCTGGTCTTGGCAGTGACCACTTGTGTATCTTCTTCTGCTACTTTTAGATAATCCGATCTTGGCAGAGTATTTTTTTAAAAATAGAAATGACAGATGCTAGCTAGAAAGCAAGTTTTAACTTTAACTATTTTCTATTTTCCCTAATAATCCCACAACCCAGAAAATTCAGCATGTTGACTAACTAGACATACTTATTATTCTTTTGATTGTTGATTATTTAATTTTAGTCAGTTTATTTAATTTTACAAACACATAGCATTCACTATGCATCAGACAATGTGCAAAATGGTTTGAAAATATAAATTCATTTATTTCTCACAACAACACTATGAAAGACTTGTTATTTTCCTCATATTATAGATAAGGGAACTGAGGCAGAGAAAGAACAAATACCTTGTCTGTCATGATCAAACAACTTGTAAGTCTTGGACCAGGTTTCAAACACAGGGAGTCTGGCTCCAGAGTCTCTTAACTGTTAGTCATTTTAATCTGTTGTTCTTATCAAGCTACTCATATCTTTCTTCCTGTTAATCTTGACATGATCAATCAATATTTATTAAATAAATGAAAGCTCTGATATACATATCTTAGATGACATAATGGTGTGCTTTTAAGACACTGGCAAAAAATTCATTCTGTATATTCAATTTTTCACTTATTATGCTATGAACCTGATGTTTGTCGGGTAATACAGGTCACTCACCTGTGTATTTAGCAATATGACTTCTTGTTTTAACCATGTTTCAGTCTGTAAGATTGGTACGATATTGTACAAGAATTTTTTTCAGAGATTCAAAGGTATTAATCATTAAACTAATACAGTAACTTCAAAAACTAAATACCAATTATTTAGTAGTATTAAGTATTTCTATCTAGTGAGAAAAAGCAAAACTCCATTAGGAAAATTGCTTATTATACTTAGAAAGTATTTTTATGATGTAATTCAAATATCTAAGTTATTTATACACTGAAAACAGGTACTAAATTAATTTTTAAATTGCTATTTTGTTGGAAACGTATTCAAGTACTTCTTATGTATTTAATTATCTTTTTTTATGTCTTTATTCCCAAAACTACTTCACTAATTAGATGATAAATTTTAGTATAATTTCAGTAATACTTTTTCTGTATAATCAATGAACACTTTTTGACAGAATGAAACTGTTGGGGTAAACATCTAAAAAAATTTTTGATGAACCAACAAGTGTTTCCAGTAACCACCTTTGTAATTTAAAAACAATACAACAAAACAGAGATGGGCATTTTTAAAAAGTAATTGGCTTAACTGTTTACAGTAGCCATCATAAGACATTGAACTGTCAAAGAATAACTTCACACTACCCTTTTGAAAACCATGATTTAATCCAAAAAGCCATTAATAAATCTTCAGAAAACAAGCAGGATCATGTAATTTTCCTGGTCAAAAGACTAGTGACTCTTTTTTTAGGAGAAAGCCAAACTTCTTAATCCCCACCCCGCTCAGCTCTGAAGACTATAAAATCTATCCCACCTTATCTTTTCAATACTGTATCCTATTCCTTTGAAGTGTTCATGTTGCAAATGTCAGAAAACCCAACTCAAAGAAGTTTATTCACTAAAGAGAATGCTTTCTCACAGTTTGCTAGCAGTCAATGAGTATCATGAAAGCTGTTAATAAACGCATGTAACTTGAAAAGGAAAAGCCCTTTCAATTTAGAAAGAGCAAGCCACAACTGACCACCTGATCTCAAATATGATAGAATTTATAATAAAACGATTGAAATGTTTGAGAAAGAAGATGCTGAGACGAAAATGAGCTTTGTGAAATATACATGAATCTTGGGTAGTGTGAAGGACCAATGTGAGCATTGTTGATTTGTTCCTGTGGAAATTTGAGAGCAGCATGTACAATTTGGTAATCACTGTTGCCCCAAAAATTGACACTCAATTAAAAATAGAAGCCTGATCACATCACGCTGGTTATTACTGCTAGTATCAGTAAATTTGAAGTCGCGTATCTCAAAGAAAAGGCTGTGCTGACACGGTCTTCCATCTTAAAATTAGTTAAGTCCTCAACAAATACTAATCCTCAACAGATGTATTTTTTTATGTATTCTCTTGCAACTAGATTATAACTATATCTTTTTGGTCCTCCAAAGTGTCCATGAAGTGTTTTAAACATAAAAATTATTCCAAAAATATTTATTGATTCTTTGTTTCTCCTTGAAATAGCCGAAGTAGCAACTTTCTGTCAGTCTCTCTCTAAGATCCATCTGTCTAATCCCAGGATCGTTACAAAAATCTTTTTTCCATGTGTTGCTAACCTTGATATTTTTCTTGTAAAGTGTCTATTTACACACACACACACACACACACACACACACACACACACACACACAGAGTATGTCTCTGACTATCCCTTTTCCCCTGGAGACAGGTTGATCAACCTGATGAGTAAACTAGAAGAAAAGAGAGGTGGTCTCAGGTACATGGCTCCACCTGCCTTTACAACTCTAGTGAGTTGGTTGCCTTTGCAAGCCTGGATGCTGAAGTGCCAAAGCTAGAAAAATATTTCTTCTATTCCTTTTCTCCATGCTGAAATATGAAAGTGGTGACAGAATATCATGTCTATTTTCTGAAGATAGGAACTCTAACAACCCAAAACACTTTTCTCTGGGATAAAGTGGTTAAAACAGATGATTCTAAGCACATCTTCAAATATGTGTTTGAAGTGCTCTCATTATCCTAAGTTCCTCTCCAATCTTGGGTGTCTTTCTCAAGCTCTGGCTGTCCTGATTTCTCTGAAGACTTGCCCATGTACAGCCCTTTCTACTCTGAATCATCCCTTGGATGATGCTTTGCCAAATGAAATAGCTATCTGTTCTGGGTCAGTGATTTGGGGTTTTTTCTTTTAATATAATACAGATATCAAGTTGCTCCAGCACCATTTAGTGAAAAAAGTTTCCTTTCCCTTTTTGAATTGCAATGGCAACATCAAAGAAAACTAAATAGTCAAGTGACTAGATTGTATTTGGACTCTCTTTCATTGATTTGTCTTTCCTTATGTGCATGCCCACACTGACTTTATTACCGTATCTTTATTATAAATTTTGAAATCGTATGGAATGTTTCTATAACCTTTTTTTTTTTTTTTTTGAGATTGGCTTCGCTAGTCTAGGTCCTTTGTATTTTTATACCTAGTTTAAAATAAGCTTATCAGTTTCTGCAAAATAGAAACATACCTCACTGCAGTTTTGAATGGGAATGGGTTGGACCTATAAATCAACTCGGGGAGAATTAACGCCTTAATGATTTTGAGTTGTATTAAACAGAGTTCTTCCGAGAAACAGGAGTTGGCTCTCTTGGTTTTGGAGGCAGTATTTAAATGTTTTCTGATTTCAATTGTGATTTGGGTTTTTTTTTTTTTTGGCTTATGAAATTTTTAGAAGTGGTTGTTTACTTTTAAAATATTAGAGAATTTTTTTGTTATTTCTATTAGTTAAATTCCATTGTGGTCAGATAAAAAATTCTGTATGATTGCAATCCTTTTAAATGTGTTGAGGTTTGCTTTATGGTCCACTGAATGTTCCATATACACTGGAAACGTATGTGCATCCTGCACTTGTTTGCTGCAGTGCTTTATAAATATTGACGAGGTCAAGCTTGTTGCAGATTCTTCATGTCTTCAGTATCTTATTGCTTTTTTCTCTGCTTGTTCTTTCAATCACTTAGTGAGGTGAATTCACATCTCCAACTATGATGGTTGTCTGTTTGCTGTTTTAGTTCTGTCAATTTTTGCTTCATGAATTTTGAACTAATGTTATTAGTTACACACATATTTGTGATCACCTATCTTCCTGATGAATCAGCCCTTTTATTATATAGAACTTCCTTGCTTTATTTCTGTTAATTAATAATCTTTAGTCTGCTTTTCTTTATATAAATATAACCACACAAGCTTCTTTTGATTAATTTGTATATTATTTCTCTTTTCATTCTTCTACTTTTAAACTATCTCCTTACATTTAAAGTGAGTCACCTACAACTATCAAATGGTTGAGTATTCTATTTTTATGAAGTCTGATAATCTTGGGCTTTCAATGGAGTATTTAAACATATATAATATAACTAGATTTCATTGGGTTTAAGCCTGCTTTCATACTGTTTGCTGTTTTTGTATTTATTCTTTGTTTCTTTTCAATTCCTGCCTTTTTGGGATTAATCATATTTCTTTTATTTTATTTTTATCTCCTTTACTGACATTTGAGATTTCTTTTTATTTTTTAAGTGGTTGCAGAGATTACCAATGATTCATTAACTTACTACAACCCGTGTTGAAATAATACTGTACCACCACACAAGCAATGTAATAATCATTCAGCAGTATAAGTTCTGCCTAGTCCTTGCTTAATTGTTGCCATATATTTTTTGCTGTATATATTTTATAGACCCTACAGTGAATTGTCGTATTTTATTTTAAATAGTCATTAATTTTTTAAAGAAAAAAAATAATGGTTTTCTTTCCAGAACTCTTGACTCTTTCCTAAAGATCTGTGTTTCCATCTGGGAGGATTACTTGCCTTCAGCTTGAGGCACTTCCTTTGACAGTTCTCAGAGTGTGTGATGTTGTTGACAAACTCAGAATTTTTTCATTTGAAAATGACTTGTTTCATCTTCATTTGAAAGAGATAAATTCTTAGTTACATAATTCCATGTTGGCTTTTTTTTTTCCTTTCAGTACTTTGAGGATACCATTCCTTTATGTCCTACCTTCAACATTTTCTGATGTGAAACCAACCAAATTATTATTGTTTCCCCTGTAGGTGATGGGTTGACAGTTTTCAGGATTTTCCCTTCTATTACTAGTTTTCAGCAGTTTGACTAAGATTATGCTTAGGTGTGGGTTTTCTTTATGTTTTCCTGTGTAGGGGTTATGAAATTTCTTGGATCTATGGCTAAAAACGTTCATAAACTTTGAAAAGTTTTTACTATTATATCTGATATTTCTTCTGCTCAGTTCTTGCTCTTTTACTTGTCTTCAGCTACACTTAGAGTAGATGGTATTGTTCCACAGGTCTCAAATGCTGTGCTTCGAATATTGTCATCATCATTGTCATCGTCTCTACGATGTGCTGTGATCCTTCCATGATCCTTCTTTAATTTCACAAGTCTTTGCTTTCTTGGGTCCAGTCTACTTTCAGATCCAATAAATCTTCATTTTATATAGTATATTTTTAGTTCTAGCATTTCCATTTGACTCTCTCTCTCTCTCAGTGTTTCCACCTAAATACTTTTTACCCATGTTATCCATTTTCATTCTAAATTTTTTATATATTTCTAGTGCTCTTTTTAAACATTTGTTTGAAAACATGAATAGCTGGAGTATCTGTGGTGTGCTTGTATTGACTTTTCTCTCTTGATTACGAGTCAATTTTTCCTGCTTTCTCTATCTTGTCATTTTTAATTGTATTCAAAACATCTTGTTTCAAATATATTATTCTTGAATGGACCAATTATTTTCTGTCTGGCAGCCAGTCTGAGGAGTGAATTCACTGTTCTTTTTAATAATTAAACTAGATAGGGGCCATATTGCATTTTTAGTAAACTTCAGCCCATCTATGATTTCATAAGTTTTGAAGTGGAATCTCGTATTCCCTCAACAGGACTATGGCATCTGGGGACTGAAAGACTAGGGAATCTCTCTTTGTTTTCCAGTTCTTTTCTCAGCTTCTTACATTGCCACTTGCTCAGCAAAATGTTCCATAGGAAAACTGACAGGCAAGAAGATCTAGCTTGGTTTATAGGCTCTCCTAAATTTCGTTATAAGCCGTGTCAGCTCATACGTGGCTGTCAAAATGTGTTTATTTACTCCAGTGGAAAACAAAAAGTTTCTCCGTTGTTGAGAAAAGTTTCTGTCTTTGGCGAACTTGTTTCTCCAGCAGCCATGCAAGCTAGCTAAGTTACCCTGGGGATGGAAATGACCACTGGTTACACTAACCTTGAAAAGGCTTTTTTCCTTTCAGAGATTAGTTTATTTGGATCTTTTTATACACTGACAAACTTCAGTGACTTTAAATACACATATTGAAAATGTGACTTCATATTTTGTTTTGTCATTGTTACAGTAAGAGTGATCTTTCCTGACTTTCTGTATCTAAGTAAATGGAAATAAAGGATTATCTAAAACTTTACACATGCGTAGTTGCATCACCGTCTCTTCCTTTAGCTTTAATAGTCATCTTTATGATATTCCAAATATACTGTATATTATATACAGTGGAAACTACCAATTTAATCTATATTTGTGTATGATAATATTCCTTTTTGACACCCATTAGTTTCCTCTAATGCTCAGTCATTTAAATAACATAACAACAATGAAAATGTAGTGATTGATCTTATTCCATAGTATTGTTTCTCCTTTTATCTAACTAGGCTTGTACATAGAAGTTATGGAATGTTAGAATTCATAATTTGGAAGGACAATTAGTGGGTCTTGAGTCACTAGAGACTGTAATAAGGTTTGCAACTAATGAATTATGCTTTCCAACAGTGGGTCTTTATTTCATGCTGAGGTGTACTGCTTGATTCAGAATATAAGAGCTGAAAATCTGAGGCTCCCCATATGCACTGAAAACCTTCATGCTGAATCACAAGCTCAAATATGAGGCAAAAATAACTTATTTTTTATAAGTAAGAGAATAATAAATTCTAAAGTGTTTGTGAAAAGTTGGAGGGAAGAAATAAATTGAGTAGAAGAAATAAATTAAATAGATATTAAGTAGGTGCTAGGGGTGCAAGGGAAAACAGAAGTTAACTTAGAAGATGGTCAAAACTAGGTGGTGGTGGAAGTTGATGTGACAAGTTTGAAACCCTAAATCAAACTTACTGGCATGCACTGGTGACCAATACCACATACACAAAAAAAATATTCTTTAAGTCTTTATCACTAGTTGCTTCTTCATAAGAGCTGTTTCATTGTATGCTCAAAGAAAATTATCCCATATATCCAAAGCATCCTATAGTGACTAAAATAATTACTTCAAAAATCAGAGTACTTTTGAATTCTGGTTGCATGCCTACATGGTAGAAATAGATAAGTCAGTATGAATCACATTGATTTTACTCCTCCAAGGAGGGAAGAGTTCTCTGTGTAGGAGCTTGCAGATACAAAGAATTAACTACAATTCTAATGATCTTTCATAGATGTTGTGAATGAAACCTGTAGATTCAGACTTTTTTACAAAATAATACATGTTGCCATCTAAGCAACTGACACCATGATATAGCAAACTGTTCCCTTTCCGCTTCGTTTTTTGCCTATCATCAAAGTTGCACAATACAAAGGGGTTGCACAATACAAAGTTTATGTAAACAAAATAAGGAATAGAAAAAAATGCACAACTACATGCCTATTGAATTTATTAATTTCATGGCAAACAGTCAGTGCATTATAATATTAGAGAAACTACATACTAAATTTCTTGCCCCTCCCAAATGAGATGGCTTTTGTATATCTTCACTGGTCTCTGTAAAAGAATTTTAAACAATAAGTGTCTTCCACTCTGTCCAAAAACTTATATGAAGAGAAGGAGTAATACAAAGGGAAGAATTAAAATCAAAGGTGGAATATAGGAGATACATAGCTTAGAGATCATATAATGAATTTTATATGAGTATAATATTTCTTAAAAGTGGCTTTGAAAACCAGGGAAGAGGATAACATTAGCCAAGTTTTATTACTGGTATAACTTTATATGCACAGGGGGATTAGAGCATTAAAAAAAAGCTTTAGCAAATATCATGTCCTTTAATCTTTTAACAACCATATGAAATGTTTGTTGTTCCCATTTCACAGATGAGAAAACTAAACTTTCTATGCATAAAGGGTTTAGAGCATTAAAGACAAAAAAAAAAAAACTTTAGCAAATATTATGTCCTTTAATCTTTTAACAACCCTATGAGATGTTTGTTGTTCCCATTTCACAGTTGAGAAAACTAAGGTTCACACTGAAAAGTGCCAGGGCCAGTTTTGAAGCCGGGGTTCCTATTTCATGTCCTATGTTCTTTCCACCATCATTTTTATCTTTCTATAAGTCTGTATAAAATTTTAAGTTATAACATAATCGTAATGCTATTTCATGAAATTCAGAACTATTAGAACTGGTTCTACATTAAGAATGCTTATAAAAATTTTCTTGCTTAAATATATAGCTAATTGGTTATATATAATATATAATTAATGATTTTCAAACATCTTTTAGAATTTTATGTTTTATAATTGCTTTAAAAATGATTTAGTATTACAATGAATGACTAAGTTCCATTGAATACACTTCCCTCCAGATACAGAAAAAATATTTTTTAAACTAGTTAGCTGTTTTACATAAACCAAAACAGACAGATGAAAAATTACCTAATAATTGAGCCAAAATCACGAGAGGTTTGCTGAATTTAAAAAATCAGTACTGACAACTGACAAGTTTTATTTTCTAACATTAAACAAGTGTAAAATACAAATACCTTATGATCAGATGTACTCATATGCATTGCATTGTGCACTCCCCCAGGAACACCAATCCAGGGGGAATAAATAATAAGTGTTCTAACCAGAAGGAAAAGACTCACAAATAAGGCATCTTTTCAGAGGTTTCTGCATTTTCTAAAATGTTGTATGTCATGTATTTTGATAGTCCCCTTAAGAGTGTAGTATTATAATCCAAACCTTGATGCTATAAAATATATTTTGTCATTCAGATTCAGGCGTCTAGATATTGGAATGGCCTAGTAAATTTATCTACTTATCTTTAGCTTCATATTTCTTTACCCATATGAGAATTATTCACATTTTTAAGCTAAAATGCCAATTGTACTATGAAATCTTTTTTTTTCTAGTTTTATTTCATAAGTAGTATTAAGAATTGGAGAAAGATAGGAGAAATGGGAATACCACAAATGCTTTGGGAGGTTTTCAGTAAGGCTTTAAGTTAATTAAAAATGTTTATAATCTAGACAAACAGATTCTTGATGGATGCCAAAAGACAGGAATAGCTCAGATGCTATATGTTCTTATTTAGCTGTGTGATCCTGGAAAATAAGAATAAACATGCCAGTCCTCAGCTGTTTTATCTATAAAGTGAAAGAGATATATATACTAGGTAAACTCTAAAAAGACTATGTTCACCTCTAGATACTATTTGACTTATTAATATATTTTAAGTAATTCAATATAATATGAAATTATAATACCTAAAACAACATTGCATCACATATATGTTGTAAACTCAAATGGTACCTCAGGTTGCCCTCTTAGGACAGATAAAAAAGAAAAGAAAAGAAAAGAAAAAGTGATCAAAGAAAGGCCACTGTGGTACTGTCACTCTCATTATGATTTTCTGAAAGGTTAATTTATCTTCCCAAAAGATCAACAAAATCCTTGATGTCACGTATAGAACTCCTGGAGATGATCATGTTTACAGCACTCTCCATCCACACAGTTCTTGTAAAAGTTCAATTATAAAGAAACAGTAAGACCTATAAGTCAGTTCTGTTTTGCCCACCTGTGTAAACTAAACACATAGATATTTTAACATAATATGAAAGAATGTATTTGCTTTTAATTCTATGATGAAAGCTACTTCAATACTCATTAAAATTATAGTTATTGTGATAATGAAGTAACAAAATTTTCCTGAAAGTTATTTTATAGTTATTTTTTTTCCATTTACTTTTCTTAGATACACCCCTTGGATTTAACTGATAACTAGATTACTATTCAACCTTTTAACTTTGTGCTCCTTTTTTATACTTATCATTATACATGAATGGTTTTTTAAAATAATTTATGCCCCCATGAAACAAAATTCTGTAATAATCCAGGTTATCCCTAATGCGCAGTGTCTGAAATTCATCCACAAACTCCTTCAGGACAAATGGAAGCAGGTGGTGATTGGGGAAAATGAGATAATTGGGTGCAGAAACCTCTAGGTCTGTGATGATTACTAGAGGTCCATGGAGATAAAGCCTCCCAGTGCAAGAGGAGGAAAGGAATGACAGGATGGATACAACACAATACAGAACCCAAGAAGCCATACACATGGAAGCTGGAAAGAACTGTTGGTTATAATCCAAGTGGACAGGTGATCAGCAGATCGTGTTTGGTTTGCCAGCGAAGAGACTCAAATGGAAGACTTGTAGAAAATTGTTCTGAAGATGATCTACTCTTGTATGCAAAGAACCCAAGAGCCAGATTTCCAAGTCTCAGTTTATAGATACATAATTTAGAGTTTAGAATCATCAGATGCTAAGATCTGCTTTGGGAAAATACATAAACCAATAGAGAAATTACAGGTTCCAACTGAAGTACAACAATGCCATTGTGGGACATTGTAATGTTAAAGTTCATAATAGTTTTAAAACTCAAAATATAAAGAGAATAAATACAGGAGGACAGGGGCAAGGAATTGAAACGGTCCTGACAATCTAATCAGAAGGTATTATTCACTGTTAATTTCATATCACTGTCACCACTTCTTGACTGTATTCTGGCTTCTCTTCTCAGGCAACTTACTGTTAAGATGTCTTATAATTGCTATCTTGCAAACATAATAAATATGTTTTAGTTCCTAGCTTACTTTACCATACTGCGTGAAATAACAAATTATGTTGCAGCCTGATAGGAATGATATAAAAAGCAGAGTCTGGATTTCTCACGTCCTCCTTAACAACCTGAGTTTATTCAGTATTTCTTAATTGGATTGATGACCAAGGATGTGAGGTGTCTATGGTATTATATAAATATCACAGTCAACAGATGGCTTTGATTAAAGTTATCCAACAAAACCGACTTTCTATAAAAATTTGATAAACTATCACTAAATGTTTTAATAACTGAAGTGATTTCTTTCAAGTAAGCAAATGAAGTGAGTCCTTCTATTTATATAAGCTCTTTGCGGTAGTTATTTATATGTAAAAAATGAGCAATTTTCCAATAATTGAATTTGTTTTTCTAAAATAAGAAATAGGAAAAGGATATTAATAAGTTATATGACTTCATACTGGCCAAACTAAATGATCAAAAGTTGATATTAGTCTATTCCTTTATATTTAGAAGAAGTTATTTCACAATATCAGTTGTACTTTTATCATTACAGAGATGTCTTCATGTATAATTTTTCCAACGTTTTGCTTCAGTTTAAAACCACTCATCTAGTTGCATTCTCTGTGAAAAAATGAGACTGTCTCTTAATTCCATCTTCACATTAAAACTTCAGTTAAAAGACAACTTTATATTAAAATTTTTAATTTTTTAATTATAAAATTTTAGAAATAACTTCTAATATAATTATTTAATCACTTCAGTATTCTAGACCCTTTCAGCATTTCCATGACACTTTTTTTCTGATAAAAGTGGAATAAAAAAAGGTACCTACTCTTCACTCTTTCAAACAGGAAAATAGTTATATATATATACAGGCTATAATTTTTTCTTAATATTATATAAAGTATTTTTATATCCTAAGTCAGCCTAAAGGCAAACTACCTTCTGTTAGGTAAAATTAATGAGACAATTTAAACCTTTAAAACGGTAGATACAAAGTATGATGCCACTAGTTATGTCATGATTTTAAGGGTGGTTTAGATATTCGAACAAGCAGTTAGTTATTTGAAAACTTGTGCTGACTACGGAACATCAATCCATTTTCACAACATTTCATTTTAAAAACTTTCTCTAAAATCAAGAATAAAAAATTAGTTCCCCCCACGGCCCCTTTCCTTTTCTATTTTTGCTTCTTTATCATCAATATTTTGTTTCAAATTTGGCGTGGGATTATAATCTTAACTACACACTCTCAGGAAATAAAAGCTTCTTATTTCAGACCAGAGAACAGAAATATTTAGCGTAACACAATACATTTTGTTAGTGAACCAAGTCTCCAAATCAACTTAGAATGAGGCATTTTTAATGATTTCTATACTCTGTGACATCCTGCTATGATACAAACAGATACATTTTAAGTAATAAAGAAGTTATCCTTGTAGTTTTTCCTTTCTGTGTCATAAAACCTTAACTTACTTTTACAAAATAGAAGGCAAATAATGAGGAAATACAATGTTGTATCTGAGATATGTTAACTTACTAATCTTCTGCTGGCCAGTCTATTCAGTATTCTCTCGAGTGGAGTAAAAGTTTGAATCTTTTCCATGAGATGCACAATGGGCAAAATCATGGCTGGAGAGAAACATGTTATCACTCCCTGCCTTCCTCTTTCAAAGACACAGAGAAAAGGATCTCCTTACCCAAAACTTGTATTCCTCTTAAACTGCATTACCCCTCCCCGTCCCATGTACATATGTTTGTGAGAAATTTGGAAGAGGACCCAGCACCATCTGTGATTCTGCCTACTAATAGCTAAAAATTGGGAAAGAAAGAGAGATGACGTTCCTTTGGACCCAAGGGATGCTTCACTTTTCCTGGGCTTCGAAACCAAACATAATTCTGACCTTGAAGGGGCAGTTTATTTACCACATCATTCTGTGTTCTCAAGGGGAAAACGTATGAATTTAATTATATCCTTGTCAAAAGGTAATTCCATCTCAAAAATTAATTTTCGCTGCTTTGGAGTTATTGCACATTAAAAAATATTGTCACACAAAAAGACATGGATGGCTGTCACAAACATTTTGAAACTATTGACCTTACATAGCTTCATCTGCAAAACTATTGATTTTTTTCTGTCTTTATTTTGACATTTCATATGATTTCATCTAGCATGCATCACTGTGGAAATGTCAGGTTTCAGGGTGTGCTTTTATTGTTTGGGTAGAGCAATCTTAGAAATGGTTTACGACTTATCTATTAGAAGCAGTAGGCTAGATTCATCAATGTTGAAATGATTCAGCATCAGGTTACCACACTTATTTTTCCAGAGGTTTCCAGATGATTCTTTTTTTTTTTCCCTCCTGAGAAGTGAATTGGATTGTCACTTTGGATATTAGATGTCAATAATTCCCTAACTAGACTTGAAAACACTAAGCCCGTGAATATTCTTAATTTGAGGGCTTTCTGGAGTGTGAGTTGTTAACTCAATACAGTTTCTGTTTGTTGGGAAGGTAATGGGGGCTCTAGTACATTTCCAAATATTATTCGTTCATGATATAGTCAAAAAATCATTATCTTTGTTCAGTTTTTATCATATAAATATTTTGTCTTATCCAAATTTTCAAGCTAGATTCTTCATGCTGTCTTGCCCCAATCCAATGGGAGATAAACAATGTTTTAAAGACCCTGAATGGTGTCTGTGACTAAAATATCACCTGAAAATATGTCTCTCTTTTGCTTGACTCACTTTTTAAAAATGACATTTGCAGTGTGTTAAAAAATAAACTGAAGACTTCAATTGAACAGTGAATAATTTATGTGTAAATAGACTGACTTTTATTAGTAAAAAAATTGGAAGAAGAGTCAACAAATTATTTGTGTTACTCTAGACTAGTTTCAGCCCAGCCAACAGCATGTAAAAATCATATTTCCAGGCAGAACAAGCTACATAATTTTCAGGGCTCAGTACAAAACAAAAATGCGGAGTTCTTTGTTCAGAATTATTAAGAATTTCAACAGCAGCAAACGTTAAACTAAGCACAAGTCGTCCATTCTAAGCTTTGGACCCCATGTTACTGAATATATTGCATGCCATGGGCCAGCTCTGTTTCAAGGTTCTACCTGTGAAAATTTAACCTTGTAATTCCATTTGCTAATGAAGAAAAACTTGACCTCCTTACACTACAGTTTTCTTTTCTAAAAAAAAGCAACCTGAAACTGAGATAATCCATATACACATTCAATAAAATACCATTAGCTAGCTAAAATTTTATAAAAATTAATGCTGAAGTAGGCAAAATATTATTTTGTTTGATTATTTCTTTTTAAGATCCTTGAATTTAAAATATATTAAAAAATTTTTATTATTAGCTAAAGTTAAAACAAAATACAAATAAAAGTAAATTCCACTTGGCCATTCTTATAACATTTCCTGTTTATGGACAGCATATCCAGAAGCTTCAAGTATCTCTCCATCTGTCAGCAGATTTGCAGAGAAAAGTACTGTTAATGAAAATGACAGTACACACAAAGTGACCTTTTGAAGTTACCCACTATTCTCAAAGTGACATTGCTTTCCACAGCAAATAAGAAACTATTATCTGGGTTTCATGTTCTCAACCAATTGCTATCAAAGCAGTAATAATTGATTTAAAAGGAAAGAAAGCATTATAACATGACTATATTTCATTTATTAATGCAACATTTTTCTATTGGCCAAAAAATTACTGGAAGAGACGTTATGCTAAAAAATACATTGGGATTTATTCTATATGATTCTTGAATTCTAAGTATTTGCAATGATGTAAAACCAAGTCACTGTACTGAAATGCAATTACATTTTTAGTGGCATTTTTTTTTCCTTTAAACTGAATGGAAAAACTAAGATTTTTTTTGAGTCTTTAATGTTTTAATTACGGTATTTGATTCTGTGAAGAACAATTCTCCTAATGAGAGCTGGCCTACATAATGACATTGCTCAGTGTATTATTTAACTAATCAGATTTTTCTTTCAACCCTAGCATTTATTACTTTCTTTTACATATTCAAAGCAGATGCTCCTATGCTAGCATTTGTATTAATGTTAATTGAAGTTATTCAGGTGGATGACAAAGAAAATTAGACCCCTCAGGGTATCATCTTCCCTTGTAGTTTTTTAAAAAAGCTTTCAAGAACTGCATATATAAATTTGAACAAAATACTCTAGCCACTATAGATTTTCTAAGTGTTTGATCATGCAACTGAGAATGCCTCTGACAAGATATATGCCCTATAAAAAGAGTTTGAATGATAAAATAAGTTTATAAAATCTACAAAAATTCTGAAGTGTAACTGACTATAAATTTATAAGGAAAACATTTATTAAGTTTATTAACTTTTTGAGAGAAATTTTATTCTGATGAAAGAAGGGTAGGAGAAAGGTATATTCATATATAAAAGGAAAAATATGTAGTTAAAACACTTATTAGTGAGCTGATGTGAGTTAAATTGGGAATAAAGTATATATAAGTGAGAATGAGGGAGTATTGTGATGAAAAAACTCATTGGCTTAGTTAAGTGTGTCAAATGGTCATGTTTATATAAATCAGTACCAGATGTGTTTCCAAATCAGGGAACTTCCAAAAAAACCCACTATATCAATGGACCTTGTGAAATATTTAAAATCTTTTGTACTCTGTGGAAGAGAAAGTTCTAGAAATCTGTCCTCCAAAGCTTGTATTTAATTCTATATGCAAATCCACATATAAAAAATACTTTAAGAAGAGGTTTGATAAAATTACAAAATATAAATAGTATTTATTGACTTTAAGCAGAATAAAATTGAAGAGAAAAGAAAATATCTCTCCCAGTAGTACCATAGGGAGAAAGAAATACTGTTTCAAAGCACAGGAGAGATTACAGCTGGCAATATTTTAGTGGAAATATAAAAAGCTGAAATAGAACTGAGAAACAGGGTAGCAACTGAAAATTATTCTTAAAATTATCAGAGAGAAGGATACTGATGGGAATGTAATTCTGAAGTCGCTTCTTACTTGCTTAGTCTAGGAACTGAAGCGGCTTTTTAGATTTAAAAAGAGAAAATGCAGGTTCTGTTGGTTGAGTGATCCTTCATAGCCAGCAGAAAGCTTCACGAGCTCCTCAGCATTTTTAATCCAGTTCCGCTGCATCCCTCCACCCTTGTTTTCCAGTCTGCCGCTTTTTCCCTTTACTGCTTCCTCCCTCTGTGCTCGTGTAGATGCTATGTCTCCCATCCTCACAGATTCTGACTCTACAGATATTTTGAGGGACCACTCATATGCCACCTCCATTTCCAAGACTTTTCTAAACCTCCCAGATCAAAGGGATACTTCTTCCTCTGAATACCCCAAGTCATTTTTCACGGCTTAGGAACATATTTTATTCTTTCTTCTAATTTGTTCCTTTATGCATGTTCTTTTTTTCCTCTGCTACCAGTTTCTAAGTTTTCTGAGGAAAAATATAGGATGGATTTACACTGATGTGTAAATGTGTCTTTTGCATATACACGTTCAGTAAATGTTTAATAATAGATAAATATGAACGGATGGATTTTAACTTTGCAGTTGTTTCTAACCTAATCGGCTCGTGCTGAGTGGTATTCATCATGATTAACCATGTTAACACTCAAACCAGGCTGGTTGGGTGTAATTCTAGGCTTTTATACTCACTGCTGTATGATTTGGGGCAAGTCACTTAACAACTCTTTCATTTCTTCGTTTAAAATAGGCATAATGATATAGAGACTGTATGAGGAATAATTGTGTTAATTTTTTATATTTGTTTACCAGTTGTTTTATAACAAAGTACCCCACACTGGGTGGCTTTACTGACAGAAATTTATTTCTCACAGTCCTGGATCCTGGGAGTCCAAGAAGAAGGTGTCAGCAGGTTTGGTTTCTTCTGACGCCTCTTCTTGGCTGCATAGGCTACCTTCTGGCTGTATCTTCACAAGGTTTTTCCTCTGTGGTTGGACATCCTTGTTGTATCTCAGTGTGTTCAAATTTCCTCTTCTTTCAAGGATACCAGTCAAATTGGATTAGGACCCACCCTAAAGGCCCTATTTTAACATAATCACCTCTTTAAAGACCCTATTTCCAAATACAGTCAATTCTGAGATGCTGGGACTTAGGACTTCAACATATGCATGGGTGGTGGAGGGTACATTTCATCCATGAAAAGCACATAAAACCGTAGCTGGCACATAATATTTAGCATGGGTCGTGTTGGAGCTCATCAGCCTTGTTCCTTTAGCTTCTGATCGTTTTTGACTTATTACAAATACTTTTCCTTATAATTTAAAGATAATTTCAAATTTGGATTCCTGTGATCTATGCCTATGCCTATTTAACTTAAATGCAATTTTGTCTGTTAATCTAACAACTATAAATATTTCATTATCCTATCATATTTAACTGAAGTTTTAGGCTTCCAGAAATGTTTTCTTAACTCTGCATATTAAAAACTTTATGTTGTTTTAAGTTGCAAAGCATTTTTCATTACTACAGAATAATTCAGGAAATAAGAATAACTGAAATATGAACGATTCAAACAGTTTGATAGAAATGTGTATAAAATATAATATATATTGCACGTATATTATACTGTATGAGAAAAGTGGTTACTAGTCTGAGCAAATACAGAATTACTGAAAGTTATTTTACCCGAGAGACACTATATTCAAAATAATTTGTCAGAGGAACAAATAAGTGACCTAGAAGACAGGACAACAGAAGGCATCCAATCAGAACAGCTGAAAGAAAAACAAATAAAAAACAATGAAAACAATATAAGGGACCTATGGGATAATATAAAGCATGCCAATCTATGCATAATAGGGGTTCCAGAAGGGGAAGAAAGAACAAAGGGGATTGAAAAGGTATTGGAAGAAATCATGACTGAAAACTTCCCAAACCTAAAGGAATCAGATATCTAAGTACAGGAGGCTCAGAGGGTCCCAAACAGGAAGACCCAAAACAGACCCACACCAAGACATATTATAATCAAGATGGCTAGAGTCAAAGATAAAGAAATGATCCTAAAGGCAGCAAGAGAAAAGCAAAGAGTGAGTTACAAGGAAACTTCCATAAGGCTCTCAGCTGATTTCTCTACACAAACACTACAGGCCAGAAGGGAGTGGCAAGGTATATTCAAAGTCCTGAATGAAAAAAAGATGCAGCCTAGGATACTCTATCCAGCAAGGCTATCCTTTAGAATAGAAGGAGAGGTAAAGAACTTCACAGACAAGCAAAAACTCAAAGAGTTTAACAACACTAAACCCATGCTGAAAGAAATATTGACAGATCTAATCTAAATAGAAAAGAAGCAGGATGCTACAAAAATGAGAAACTCATAACTGGAAAGGAGATAACTGCCATGAATTGCAAAAAGAATAAACACAAAATTATAAAAGAAGACATCTAAATCATTAAGAGTGGGAGAGAGAAGCAAGGAAAATCATTGTGGAAAACAGTATGGAGATTCCTCAAAAGACTAGGAATAGACATACCATATGACCCAGGAATCTCACTCCTGGGCGTAAATCCAGAAGGAACCCTACTTCAAAAAGACACCTGCACCCCAGTGTTCATAGCAGCACTATTTACAATAGCCAAGACATGGAAACAGCTTAAATGTCCATCAACAGATGACTGAGTAAAGAAGATGTGGTATATTTATACGATGAAATACTATTCAGCCATAAAAACCGACAACATAATGCCATTTGTGGCAACATGGGTGTTCCTGGAGAATGTCATTCTAAGTGAAGTAAGCCAGAAAGAGAAAGAAAAATACCATATGAGGTCGCTCATATGAGGAATCTAAAAACAGAACAAAACAAAACATAAATACAAAACAGAAACAGACTCATAGACATAGAATACAAACTTGTGGTTGCCAAGGGGGAGGGGGGTGGGAAGGGACAGACTGGAATTTTAAAATGCAGAATAGGTAAACAAGATTATACTGTATAGCACACGGAAATATAAACAAGATCTTCTGGTAGCTCATAGTGAAAAAAAAATGTGACAATGAATATATATATGTTCATATATAACTGAAAAATTGTGCTCTACACTAGAATTTGACAACATTGTAAAATGACTATTACTCAATAAAAAAATGTTTAAAAAAAAATAAAAGGCTGATGTGATAAGGGGATAAGATATTAAATGTAATAACACCAATAAAAAAATAATTTGTCCCTCTTAGAGAATTCTAGATGGTACAATAATTGAAAAAAAATCAATTCATAGACATTTGTAATCTAGAAATATTCACATGGAATTTCCTTCAGTTATAACTGTGTCCAATGACTGAGTTTTATTTAATATACAGATAGGGAAAAGAAACTGCTGCCAGTTGCTTTTTGCAGAATTGTATACAATATTTAGAGTACTCTAGTTATGACAGTATAACTCAGCCACCCTTTTTTCTTACTTTCAGCATATCATGTTAAACAATATAAATCTTACAATTTTCCTCTGAATAAATGTTTCTAGCTAGCTTAGTACTGATAAAGCAAGGAGGAAAAGAATTAATCAGGAAAATGATCTGACCAAAATGTGAAAATAACCCCATCTGCAGAGATTTAAGTGCCCACAACCCATTTCTGAGGAAATGTGAATTAAGGATACTCCCTTAGAAACCACTTAGAACTGAAGAAGCTTAAACTTTTACAACTTAAGGCAGAAATATAGGCTCTTTACAAAAGCTTCAGGTTTTTAGTCTTTAGTCAAGCAAATGGTATTAGTAGAAATTTGAAGTACACATCATGAAACAGCAAAAACCTTTATCACAGCAAAGGACAAAATAATTTTAGACAAACTGTTGAACTGCTGTAATTGTAGAAGAAAGCACTGGAAATCTGATGAAAATTCTAAGAAATATGATTTGCCTCACTGCAGATCCTCTGGAATTAAATGTGAGAAATGTCTTTATATGCATTAAAACTGCGTAATCCACTGATACTCCTTAGCACAGTGTTGTATATCAAAGTTTTATGAATTCAAACAAGAACTTATAGTAGTAATTTCCCTATTACACAGCAGCTTCTCCGTGCCAAGTGGAGAGCTCAGTCTTCCAAGTACTGCAAGTAACGCTCTTGCCATCGAGGCTATCAGACTTTGTTTTAGGAAGAAGGTTGAGCCTAGAAAGGCTTATTATTGTCACTTTTAAATTCAGCTACATTTTGAATGAACAAGGAAAATTTACAGATAAAAATGATAAGCAGTAAATTACACTATAAAATATAAAAAAAAAAAACACTTTGTGATGCAACCAACCCACCTCTATTTTATATTTACTAACTGTAAGTTTGTATATTAAGTGCAATTCTTTTATATCTTCCTAAAAATAATTTGGCCATTACCTTATGTGAAATGCATTTCTAGGTTTACTTTGCACATATCCATATCAGTAAAGATTCTGTTTCTAATAAGATGTTTTCCTTTTGTTTTGTGAACATGAAGTGAAAATGAAAACATACATGAACTACTTTACAATTTATATGCAGTATGCCTTAGTGTAAACAGAGAAGAAAGTAAGTGGTGGTTAAGGGGATTTCCAAGTTTATTTTGTCCATTTATTAGTCCATTTAATAACAGTAAGATCATTACATGTTAACATAAATAACATTTTTATAGAGCATAGCTGTATTGTCTAAAACAAAAGAAATGTTTACTGAGAAGAGTAGTCTTGGTCTATATCTTTAACTGATATTTTTATTAAAATGGTTGTAGATTCCCATGCAGTTGTAGGACTAATACAGTGAGGTCCTTGTATGCTCCATATGTACTTTATCTGGTTTCCTACTTAGTGGAACATTTTGCATAACTACAGTATAGTATCACAGCCAGGATATTGACATTCATATAATCCAGCAACTTTCTTCAGCTTTCTTCACTTTTATTTATTCTCATTTGGAGTGTGTATGTGTGAGTGTGGGTGTGTGTTCGGTCTATAAAATTTTATCACCTGTGTAGGTTTGGGTACCAAGATACTGAAAAATACTAATACCACAAGAATCCCTTGTGTTGTCTTTTTATAATCACCCTCACCTTCCTCCATCCCTTCTCCTCTGACAAATATTAATTTCTCTTCCATTTCTAAAATTTTATCATTTAAAAAATATTATGTAAATGGAATTATACAGTATGTAACCTTTTTGAGACCAGCTTTTTTCATTCAGCATAATTCCTCCTGGAGATTCATCTTAGTTGTATCAATACTATATTCCTTTTTATTGTTGAGTAGTATTTCATGGTATTTATGTTTCTCAGTTTATGTAACTATTCATCTGTGGAAGTATATCTTGGATGGTGCCATTTTTTGTTCTTACAGATAAAATGACAATATACATTCATGTACAGGTTTTTATGTGAAGATAAGTTTTCCTTCCTCTGGCATAAATGCCCAGAGTGAGATTGCTGAACCCTACCATAATTGGATGCTTAAGTATATAAGAAACTGCCAAACTGATTTCCAGAGTGCCTGGGCCATTTTGCATTCTAGCAGGCAAGATATGGATGACCCAGTTTCTCTGCTTTCTTGCATTTGATGTCATCATTATTTTTTATTTTAGCCTTTACATTACGTGTGTAGCTATATCTCCTTGTGGTTTTAATTTGCATTCCCCTAAAGGCTAATGATGTTGGACATTATTTCATGTGCCTATTTGCCATCCATGTATCCTTTCTGGTGAAATGTCTTTTCATATCCTTATTATGTTTTCTAATTTAACTAATTGATTTTTTTGCTGGTGAATTTTGAGAGTTCTTTATATATTCTAAATACTACTCCTTTGTCAGATATGTAATTTGCAAATATTTTCTGCCAGTTTGTAGCTTGTCTTTTCATCCTCAGGACATGGGCTTTTATAAAGCAAAAGTTTTAAATTTTGTTGAGTTCTAATTTATCAGCTTTCCTTTTCTGGATCATGCTTTGGTATATAAAGTCTGAGAATTCATTACCAACTACTAGATCCTAAATATTTTCTCCTGTGCTTTTTTCCTAAAAAATTTTGTATTTTACACTTAAGTAAATTTTCACTTACACTGTTTGTAATTCACTTTGAGTCGGGGCTTTTGTTGAGGTTCTTTTTTTTGGCCTTTGGAAGTCTACTTGTTTCAGTGTCATTTATTGAAAGACTATATATATTTCTTCCACTGAATGATTGCTTTTGAACTTTTGTCAAAAATCACCTGAGCACATTTGAGTGGACTATTTCTGGATTCTCCATTCTGAGTCATTGATTTATATGGCTACATTTTATCCAACACCACACTGTCTTGATTACTATAGCTACAGAGTAAGCCTTATGTCAGGTTGAATATTTCTCCTTCTTTATTAGTCTTTGTTGAGACGGTTTTAGATATTCTGAGGTCTGTACCTTTGAATTTTCAAATAAGCTTGTCTTTGTCTACAAAAAAGTTTGCTGGAATTTTGATAGAGATTGCATTAATCCTGTACACCAATTTGGGAAGTATTGATGTCTTTACCATGTTGAGTCTTCCAGTCCATAAACAGAGTGTATCTCTCCATTTATTTAGGTCTTTGATTTTTTTCCCCAACATTCTGTAATTTTGACATACAGATCCTGTATATGTATTTTAAGAATATATATAAGCATTTCTTTTTATTTGGAACAATTATAAGTAGCATTGAGTTCTTAATTTCTGTTTCCACACATTCATTGTTAGTATGTAGATATGCAGTTGGTTTTAATGTGTTGATTTTGTTTGCTGCAGTCTTGACTTAGTTATTACTTACAAGAGAGGTTTTTTGTATGTTCATTAAGAATTTTTTACGTAGACAATCATGTCATCTACAACCAGAGTTAGTTCTGTTTCTTCATTTGCACTCTGAATGCCTGTTGTCTCTTTTTGTTGCTTTATTGCAGTGACTAGAATTTCTAGTACTATGTTGAGTAAGAGTGGTAAGAGCAGACATTTTGCCTGTTTTTCACCTTGGGGAGAGAGCATTAGTTTTTCACGATTAAGTGTGATATTATCTGTATGTTTTTATAGATGCTCTTTTAAAAAATTGGGTAATTCCCCTCTATTCTTATCTTGCTGAGCATTTTTATCATGAATGGGTATTGGGTTTTGTCAAATGTTTTTTCTATGTCAATTCATCATAAAATTTTCATTCGTTAGCTTATTGATGTATTGGGTTATACATTGATTTTCAAATATTAAAAAAATAGTCATATATATATTGGCTAAATCTCACTTTGTCATGATGTATGATTCTCTTAGTGCATTGCTAAATTCATTTTGCTAATACTATACTGAGGATTTTTGCATTTAAGTTCATGAGAGTTTTTTTTTTTTTTTTGTCTGGTTTTGGTATTAGGATAATCCTGGCTTAATAAGATGAACGGGGAAGTGTTTTTTCCTCTTCTGGAAGAAGAGGTCTTCTGAAGTCTCTGTGTAAAATTGTTGTTAGTTATTTAGTTTTTAGTGGAATTCCCTAGTGAAACCATCTGGGCCTGGACAATTCTTAGAGAAATTTTAAATTATTAGTTCAACCCTTGTAATGATTAAAGAGCATTCAGATTGTCTGTTGCTTCTTGGCTGAGTTTTGGTAATTTGTGGTTTTTGAGAAATTCATAAATTTCTTCTACTTTGTTGATTTTCTAATTTTATTGCCTTTTTTCAAAGAACTGGATTTTTGCTTAAGTGATTTTCTCTATTGTTTTTCTATTTTCAATTTAACTGATTTTTGTACTTATCTTACTTCCTTTTGCATGCTTTGGTGTTTTGTTGTTCTTCTTTTATAGTTCCCTGAGGGTGAAACTTAGACTATTGGTTTGAAACCTTTACTCATTTCTAATGTAAATACTTTGGTGCTATAAATTGTCCCCTTATCACTGCTTTAGTTGCATACCACATAACACCTGCAGATGATGTACCTAATCTCTAATTTATTATAAGGCAAATTTGCAAATTCTTTGAAGTCACTACTCTCAAAGGAAGATTTTCAAATAGTAAATGATATGTTTAAAGACCTAATTGATCTTACAAATATTTTCATTAGTTCCAGATGCCCATTATTTTGAGGTATGCTAAATTTTAATTGGTCATTCTATTTCTTTTCTTAATTATTCTCACTTTTTCCCTTTCTCCCCATTTCACTAGGCTAAAAGAATAAAAATAGAGTGAATTCTACTTTCACCATGCCAGTGTTTATACAGGAGTCATTTTTTTCAAGAAACAAAACTCAAGGGATATATAACAAAACAACATTTTTGTCATACTTTACTGGCTTTTAACACCTGTGCCATAAACTTTTCCCACCTATGGTAGAAAAGGGTGATGCTAACTTTCAGCAAGGACATGTATTTACTACTCTTGAACTATAATTGGGAAAAATGAGTCTGTCAACACTGAAAGCAATACCAATTTCATTTTAATAAGTATGAGAAACACAATATTCAAAAGGTAAATTTTATTAAAATAAAATAAAATTGAAAGGTTTAGCTAATAACCCAATAGATATATCACAGTCATCATGTTTATACCATGAGAATTTATCGGTTCACTCTTGGACCTTTGAGGAGGGCTTTGTTTCTTATGTATGAGTGTACTTCTTTGGTTGGGATAGCTTAACAAACTAATAACTAAGAGGACTTGTTGATGAGTTGGATAAAGGGAGTTTGTATCAGATTAAAAGAGGAAAGAAACAAGGATGACTCAGAGATATTTGACTTGAGGAACTCAGTGAGTGAATGGTGTAGCCATTTACTAACATAGAGAAGACTGATAGAACAGTAGTTTTATTTTGGCCCTGCTAAATTTGACATAACTCTCAGATTTCTAAGTGAAGATGGATATATGAGTTTGGAACTCACTGGAAAGGAAAGAACTTGGGAAGTATGAGGAAATCACAAATTACAGCTGATTTTTTTTTCCCCCATGAATAAGTATAATCGATTATCCTTTGAAAGCCTATCCCCTGGGACCTTTTGCCCACATAGTCCTGCCACATTATGCAGTTCTACATGATTACCACAGACTGGATCTTATACCAGCCAGAACCAACCTTTGTCATAATGGCAATGTGTGATCATAGTAGGTATGCAATTAAATCTTGATGAATGAAGCCATGCACTATATTCTTTCTGTCACTAACATGATATTTATTGTACCTAAGATTAACTATTCGGCACCTGTGGAGTCTCTGGAATGCATCCGTACTCTATCTAACCTGTCTCTGAATATCTACTCAGATCTTATACTACATTTTTGTTTATTTTGCTCTTGTATGAACATCCAATATGTTCAGCTATGGCCTTGCCCAGAGGACACTAGACTTCTCTTCAACTCAAGCAAATTATTCTTTGAATCTCAGAAATGAAAATGCTGCCAAACCCATTATAGCTGACTCCACATATCATCACAACCTAGAAACTCTAAAAGCCTTGCAGATATGTACTGTATCACGTAATTGAGATTTTTGTCACTTGCCCAGGTTGTAACTTTATCATGCCACTTTGGATTTTGTAGTTTGTGGTCCTGGTGTTTGCTGTGCTACTTATCCCCTAAAGTCTGCCATGGTCAGTATTGTTTGGTTGCAAGTTAAAGAAATGCAAAAAAAGGGTAGGCAAGACTTAATGGAAGGGCATACACTTCACATATCAGAAGCCTTGCCACAGGAACCAAGTCCTCTCTAGGGATCTCAGTGATTGGAACCAGAAATACAATTGTTACTAGGATTGTCTCTCAAATTCTGGCTCTTTTGTCTTTCTCCACCCATTCTTTGCTACTGCATAAAGGTTCTTTTCCAAGAGGTTGGAAACATGACTATAATGATCTATCCTGAAATCATCTCTGCTTAATAATATGAGAAAGGAGATGGATGGCCCCTTATTATCTTCACTGAATTAATAATCTGTGATTGTTGTGACTTGGATAACATACCCACTTCTAGACCATTCACTTAATGAAAGGAATGGAGTGTTGTGATGGGCAGTCCTACCAAAATGACATGGAGTGTGGAGGAAGCTATAGGGTATGGGAATGGGAGCAGGTATACTGGGCAGATACAAACAAAAGATACTTCTCAATGGTCCCAACGTGCTTCATGACAACCCTTACAGGGGTCCAGCACTTAGATTATCACAGATTGCATTGGCCTGATGTCACTTTGACCTCTCAGGCCTCCATCTTTTCTTTACTCCTTCCTATTCTCTTCTTTAAAGTCCTTTTTACCTCATCCTAGAAAGAAGAGAATTAATAGTATCTGAGCAGCCCCTCTATCATGTGATATTTCACAATGGAAATAGACTGAAGTATTTAACAACACAGGCTTTGGGGTCAGATTAATATGAATTTATATCCTGACTCTGCCACTTACTCTCTTGATTACCTCAGACAAGTTACCTCATATCTGCAAAACAGGGATGCTAATACCTAACTGAGGGTAACTGTTAGGATTAAAATAAATAATAAGGGCTTTTCACAGGGCTTAGGACAAAGTCAAATGTGTATTGCTATGGGCCCAAGTCACAAGACAGTAGAAGAAACAACACGTATTGCAGGGGAAAATAGCAGTTCACAGCTAGCTCCTGGACACCCCAAAGCTCACAAACCTGCCCCGACAGAAGCAGCCAACATTCTGAACTGAGTGATAAGGGCTGTAAGGTTGACAGATGGCCTTCACTGATGCCACAGAAGGGTTGACAACAGAATGGAGCTCTGGTAGCTTAGCCTCCCTTGAGCTGTTTAAGAACCAAACCTCCTTTGTGCCAAGGAAAGTCACTGTCTGGGCCAGAGCCAGCTGGCTTGTCACAGGGCTTAGGGTCTGTGTGAAACAGTGATAACCAAAATATTTTCTCCATATAAAATTTTTAAATAGATTAAAAAAATTTATGAGATGGATATTTATAGTCTATAAGGGGCAAGTGCTACAAAAGATAAGACTTTTGCTCCAAACAATGTAGCATGAAGGATTTCAGTTAAACATTGAAGAGTTTTCCAAAGGTGAAAACTGTTATTCAGGCAGTTCCTGCCCAAACGTTTTTTTGTATCTATAGGTGGTCTCTGTCGTTCTTGTACTCCCACACCCACCCATATTAGGAGACATCACTGTCACCATTGGTGGCACTCTGTCAGTTGGGATATGAACAGGTAGGAATCCAACTAAGTGACAAGCTGGGTGGGTGGGGAGAGAGAGAGATTTGGTTTCTACAAGATTTCAGTGCAGTCATCAAGGACTCATATCCTTTCTCTCCACCTGATATCCTCAGCTTGTCAGCTTTTGCCCTCAGGCTTTTCCCTTCATGAACTCAAAATAACTGCAGAAGCTCCAGTCATCAACTTTTCACAGAGCTATGTCCAAAGCCTGCAAAGAGAAAATGGGTGTTTTCCTTATGTCTTAGTTTCCTGGGGCTACCATAACAAACTACCATAAACTAGGTAGCTTAAGCAGAAGACATTTGTTTTCTCACAATTTTGGAGGCTAGAAATCCATTGATTGATTAACAACCAGCAAAGTTGTTTTCTGGTGAGGGTTCTCTTCCTCATTTGTAGTCAGCCACCTTCTTGCCTTCTCACATGGCCTTTCCTCTGCATTAGTGTGGAGAGAAAGGTCTGGCGACTCTTCCTTTTCCTGCTGGATTAAAGCCACACCCTTATGAGTTCACTTCACTTTTACTACCTTCTTACAGGCTCTCTTTCCAAGTACAGTCACTTTGGGATCTGGGCCTCAACATATGAATTTGGGGGCAGCGCATTGCCATTCATAAAACCTTACCCATGTCCCTTTTAAACTGTGAGAAAAATCTTTCCTAGAAGCCCTGAGTCAACTTCTCCTCAATTAAGTCCCTTGTTGGCAAGGGGAATAAAATTACCATGACTGTTTACCTGACTGAGCCAGAGTGGTCCCGGCCTCTCCTAATACCCAAGGAGTGAATGAAATATGACTTTGTTAACAAGTAAGAAGGAGAAAAATGCCTGTGTGGAGGTAACCAACAGCAGTGAACACAGCGGCTGTCATAAAAACACTTGGGACTTTAAGAGGTTCTGTGCATTTAAAATTAAAAGCAAGGAAAGTCTTGAGGAAAAAGAAAACAATTTAAAAGCTCTGGCTCAACAACTGGAGACTTGTCATGCTATGGCGGTGTGCTTTCAGTCAAAAATATTAATATTTTCTCCCTCACTACCTGATTTTAATATATAGTAAATTTAATACGTATTTATTTAAAATTAAATATTTATTTTGCTCAATTTCTTTGACTTGGCTTGATGATATAGCAATTAAAATTAATTTTAAAAGACATCTGTTTTCTTTCCCTAGATCAGATTGTGGTTTCCAGAGTTAGGGGATGGAAAGAGGAATGACTGGATGAAGGCAGTCAAAAAGTACAGATTTCCACCTATAAGTGGATAAGTACAAGAGACGATAAATATGGTTAACACTTTTGTGTGTTATACATTAAAGTATAACAATCTTAAGAGTTCTCATCACAAGGAAAACATGTTTTCCTGTTTCTTTGATATGTATCTATAGGAGATGATGGACGTTCACTAAACCTGTTGTGATAATCACTTTGTGAGGTATGCAAGTCAAATCATTATGCTGTACACCTTAAACTCATATAGTGCTATATGTCAATTATATCTTAATAGAACTGGAAGAAAAAAAGACATTTATTTTCTTTGCCAAATTATCTTCTTATGTTTCATGCCTTCATATATTTGTATAAATTCAATAAAACCAACTTCCTCAGATACATTACTGGGAAAAAATTTACTAGCAGATTTCCATTTGAGGAGAGGGTGAAACAGGAGGCAGTTGTGAAGAATGAACCATTGTAGGACAAAAAATATAGACTTACATGAAGGACACATATTGGAGTTGAAGACATCAAAAGTGGTCCAAGAGTTTGGGAAGATAGAGAGGGAGCTGCAGGATACAGAGAGAAATAAGAAAAGAAATGGCTACAAAGATAACATGGCTCTTTCAAAAAATTGCCTACAATTAAAGAGCAGAGAAGTCTATTTTTTTCCCTTCTACTTCCTAATCCATATAGTCCTATGTTCACAGAATCAGAACTCAGAGCAAGTGTAGTTTATAAGTGTTTTTTAAATAAAATCTTACCTCTGATCCTCACTTTTTTAAAAATTGAGATATAATTTACATACGGTAAAATTAATCCTTTTTAATTTTGCAGCTTTGGTGAGTCTTGAGCAACGTATATTGTTGTATAATCACTACCACAATCAAGATACAGAACACTGTTGTCAACTCAAACAAATTCCCTCATGCCCCTGTGCAGCTGACCTCCTTTCTCAACTCCAGCCTTGGCAACCAATGTTCTGATTTCTGTCTCTGTGGTTTTGCCTTTTCCAGAATGTCATACAAAGGGAGTTAGGAATATATAGCCTTTTAAGTCTGACTATAATGCCTTTGTGATTCATCCAAGTTGTTGCATGTATCGGTAGTTTGTTTCTTTTTTTTCTTTTTTAACGTTTTTTATTGATTTATAATCATTTTACAATGTTGTGTCAAACTTTGTTTCTTTTTATTGCTGAGTAGTATTGTGTTGAATGGATTTCCTACAATTTGTTTACTCATTAACAAGTTAATGAAATTTGTTGTGTTTCCCCTAATATTGGGCTAGTTTGAATAATATTATTTAAAATGTGAATAATAAAACTTCCAAATACAGTATTTATATATAGGTTCTCAATTCACTTAGGTAAATGTCTAGAAGTGGAATTGCTGGATCATATGCTAAGTGTGTATTTAACTTTATAAGAAACTACCAAGTTGTTTCACAGAGTAGCTTTATCATTTGAAATTCTCATCAGTAGTCTATGAGAATTCCAGTTCCTCCATGCCATTGTCAGCACAGGTATTGTCTTTTTTAAATTTTAATCATTCTAGTAGGTGTTTATGGTCTTAATTTGCTTTCCCTAATGACTAATCATGTCATATAGGCCTTTTTAAAATTAGCTTGGAAAGAATATCATGGATTCTACAGGAGAGAAAGGGGGAAAGAGAAGAAGAAAGAAGGAAGGAAGGGAGGGAGAGGGAGAAAGGAGAAAAAAAAGGATTGGATTTTTGTGTTTGCCAAATGGTAAGCTTGGGGTAAATGTTCGAAGTCTAAGCAAAAATATAAATTCTGGATTGTTTACTTCAGGGAAGTCAAATAGAATAGTAAGGAAATACAAGTAGGAATTCTCAATGAGGAAGAAAAATTCGGAACATGAATACTATTAGTAAAATATTTCACTTGTACATAAATCAAGGATATGTCAAAATAAAGTGAGGCAAATAGAGGTATGTACTGAATGTAATTAGCATAAATTTTGAATGTGGCACTTTGAAACAGGGTCAAAGCAAACTGCTTAGAAATTGGCGTCGCGAATGCAATCAGGGCATAGTCGAGGAGTCAGAGGAGCACAAGAATGATTCCATTCTGATATGAGATGACTTTTCTAAGAATCTTACTCCTGCCTCTTATCTCTGGTGCTTTAACATCTGACGTGAATAAGCACTCCATAAATGAATGAATGAGAGGCTGATGACAAGGCAAGTCTTCTATTTGGGTTTAAGTGGACCCAGAAATATGAGGGAGTTCCACAGAATTCACCTACAGTTTATTGATCTCAAATATGCTGTGTTATTAGTGCTTAATCAGGTATTGACTAGATGGCATTTCCCTATGGGTATATCAAGTTAATAATGTTCAAGACCTATTTTGTGCTTAGCGATAAATCCTGATTTCCTCAAAAATATATAAACACATGGCATAGTATTTGCCCACAAAGTATTTATAACTTAATTGGGTTTTTAAAAAATGCAAGGCTCGTTAATACTGATGGATCATCTTTTTAGTAGCTATAGCTGCTTGAAATTTTGAGTAACTGAATGAAAAATGAATGTTACGCTTTTCAAAGTATTGATGGATTTTATTGATACCCCAGTACCCACTAGCATTGTAAAAGCAAGTCATAATCTTTCTCAAGATTATGTTGAAGAAACCCTTGCAAGCTTTTTATTAATTAAATCTTACCCCTATTATAACATATTCTCCCAGTTCTCTCTTCTTTTCTTATAAAATTCCATATCATTTTATGGGTAACTAGTAAAACTTCTGATATTTTTATTTTCTTCCCCTCTAAGGGAGGATGGGTCTCCTATCTCTTTTTTTACCCTGCATATTCCACTTTAGCTAATCAGTTGTAATCTCTTTCATGTCCCTGTATTCTTCCTTTCAAAGTCTGCAGTTGTATGTTACAATTTTATTCCTCTTAGCAGTACAGGTATGATATGGTGGTCCCATATTGTTAAGGATCCAGGCTTCTTTTCTAGTCACTATCTCATCCTCAAAACTTCCATCTCAGGGTCCAAAATTGCTTCTTCAGCTCCTACTATCACATCCTCTTTCATGAATTAGAGGAAAAGGAAGAAAAGTCCATAGGGCATATGCCTTTATTTTGCAAGCATTACCCATTTTGCATTCATCGATTCTGTTCATATTTCTTTGGCTCAGACCTAGTCACATAGCTGTATACAGCTTCAAAGGAGGCTAGATAATGTAGTCTTTAGCTAGGACACAGAATGTCTATCTTATATTTTTATTATTACTGAAAAGAAGAAGAGTAGTAATTGGAGGGAAAACCAGTGGTCTCTGCAATATATTAACCTGCTGTATGAAAAAAAAAAACTTCCATCTTTAAAACTTCCTCTTCCCTTTCTTGGAGATTCAAGTCATCACAAAATCTTACAGTTCTTACCACCTCACTTTACTTTCTTGTCTTTTCATGATTTCAAACACCCAGTCTAGTCCAATTAATTTCTGCCTGGACCCATAAAATATCCTCATAATTTGTTTCCCTAGATATAGCGCTTTGGCCTCTCTATAATCAGTTCTCTGTTTTTAAGGAGCATTACATTTTAAAATTTTGGATATGTTCATTATCAATTGATACTGATTTTTCTTAGATAAGGTAAAATGTATTTGCTTCTAGGGTAAAAACTGTCTCTTGTTCATTATTACATCTCCAGTGCCTATTAGGAATTCAGTGTACAAAAAAGTTACCAAAAAATTATTCAGTGAATAATTTGATTTTTTTTACTTTGGGGGTCAGGGAAGAACTATGTATTCCCACAGTAATTCTGGGAAGGTTAATATGGTATACAAAAGTGGCTCAAAGTTACCAATGGAAATGACTATGAGGTTACTTCTACTAAGTTCTCATTCTAGAAACAAATGTTTGTAAGGGAAAAGGGTTGTGATTAAACAAGTCAAGTTTATAGACTGGAGTAAATTCTTAGAGAAAGTACAGTTGTTAGTCATTGCCTTTGAGGAGCTTCAGTGTATGGCAACTTCCTTGCTAAAATTTAGCATGCTTTTATGAAGTATTTTATCAACTAAAGGCTCTTTCCATAAACTTCAGTATTTCTGAAATGAATTTGTATGGCAAGTACATGTTTCTCACTTAAGAGTTGAATTAAAATTTGAATCTCTTTAAGAGCCTCTATCAAGACCTGGTATCTTTGATTAAAGAAGCATCAAGTTACAAACATCTACCTACAGTTAATCACTCTATTGTCTTACCTAATTTTCTGAAACTTTGCAAAACTACTATTCTTTGTTTAATGCACTGATAAACTTTTTTTAACACCTTTATTGTGGTATGATTCTTGTACAGTAAACTATACATATTTCAGATGTACAATTTGATGAATTTTGATAGATGTATACACCAATGAAACCATCACCACAATCAAGATAGCTAACATTTCCATCACTTTTTAAACTTTAATTTTTGAACAATCATATTTTTGTGTTTGTGTATGAAAGGAAATTATTTTACATACACTTCTATGCTAATGTTAAAAAGTAAAATTGAATGAAAATGACAATGTAGTATATAGTATATAATATGATTCCTTATAAGGAATGGAATGTCATAAGCCAAATTTTTTTCCTAAATTTCTAAATTTATCCTCAGAAGATATAAATCTTATAATAAAAATTACCCTGATATTGTATTGCAAATTCAGTTGACTGTGGTATCCATATACTAACTTTGGTCTAATTATTTGATTTTATAATTTTTTTGATCTAACTTCAACGTTTAAGACCAAGTGAATGTGCATGCATATTAAAACTTGGCAGAAATAACTATTAGAGATTTCTAGATTTAATCTTATTTTCTTCCAAATTATATTTAAAACAGGTTTAATTTCTCATGTGAAGTGCAGTGGATTTTTTTTTTAATTAAGTAGTAATTCTTTCAGTTCACTTGAGAATCATTCTGTAAAAGGTAATTTATCATTATCTATTCAAAAAGCATTTATTATGCAACTAATTGTGCATAACTGGGCTAGGTGAGCACAAAGATAGTTACATAAATGTAATTTATGAAATTACATAAATACAGGAAACTAAAAGAGTTAGATAAAATGCTAAATATATTAATATCAGCAAAGTATTTTACTGTGCACTGATCAAAGATATATCCATTAAGTTTATCAGAAGTTAGGTAATAGAGCCAGAGAGTCTGGAAGCACACATGATTGGGATGGAATCAGATAGTAGTCATAGGTATTTTCTTTCTGTGATGGAAGAGTATTAATAAAAGTGATGGAGTGGACCTGGCAGTCCTTTTCAAATTTAGTTACAATGGTAATATAATTTTAACAATAGACAATTATAAGAAATAATTAAAATACCATAACAAATGAGTTGAACTTTTCAGTAGGCTTTTTTGGGTACTTCCCTAACTACAGTGCTTTTATACTGCCTATAAAAATAGTTTATATATCCTAACATTTATTTTGTACTTATCTGAATATTGAAGCCTATTTCCTATCACTGCTTCATGTAGTCTTAAAATTGATATTGGTGTAAGTTTCCATGCATTATTAAAATACTCCTTCAATTTATTGGATATCAAAATTCCATTTTACTCATATAAAAGTTTTTAATAAAAGTGAGGAATATTACCTTCAGACTTGGTATTTGATCAGGATTTCCAGTTTTAAAAGCATTAAGGGTCCATTATATGAAATGAAAAGAATCAAAGTTCAGGCCCATGACAAAGCTTTTGAGTAAAGCTAACTTCAAGTGTGTGAGTAATGCTTTGACAATTATAGTCACCAGATATACTTATTTTTCTTTTCAAGCTAATCTACAATCCCTCACACATGCCATAGTCAGCATCATCAACCAGTATTTACGATGGCAGAAATACAGAGCATTGTGCAAAACAATAGCAAGTCAATGTGATATATCTTACCCAAGGTATATACAGTTTTATATATGCATTCCCCTTGTGGTTTGGAGTTTTATAAAAAGAAAGGCATAATGAGTCATGGAGAGACAGCATAAAAATTGTGGCAGACACAATTGCTTGCCTACCACAAAGCATCCTTTTTTCTTCCCATTCTAAATACAATTTTGTTCAGGCAATAATGTGCCCGTCCCCAAGGGAAGGTACACTTTTGCCTAAACTTGTGCTTTTAATGAAACTTTTGAAACAGAAAGTCCTGATCAAGTTTAACTCTTTGACGTTAACATCGTGTTTACTATTCTTGGCCCCCACAATTCAAGTTCAGCTTTATGTCCCAGACTCAGTGACAATTTTTTAAAAAGTCCTCTCAAAGTTTTCCAAATACCCCTTAGAGAGTTGTACCAATCTAGTTGAGAAACAATAGTTCAATTTAATCATGATAATCCTGCCATCTGCCTGTTTTTGGCCCAGGAGCAGCCATGTGACCAAGTTCTCAGTGATGTGATGTTGAAGTAGTTTTAATGGATTGCCTCTGGGAAATTTTTTGCTTACTGATCAAAACGTAGCGTTAGGGAAAGACTTTTGCCTTTTCTCTTCTACCCTTCTAGCTTTGGATTACATTGAGAGAGGGTGGGATATTTAGCAGCAGTCTTATTTTGAAGCAAAAAGCCTGAGTATAAAAGGTCTTCATACTGAGAATGGTGAAGCAGACAGATAAAAATCCCTAAGCCCTTGAAGACATTGTTGAACTGGTGAAACATGCTAGAAGGATAAGTAAAGGTTTTTATTACTCAAGACTTAATTACCCAAGTAGTCCATTACTACAGATTGACACAATGCAGAGCAGTTGAAAAGACCTACCCGATACATTTTTTATATTAAATCTTTTCTTATATAATTCATATTTAGATTATTTTACAAATATAGTGACTCTAAGAAAAGTATTGTAGAAAGTCTGCAATAAAAAGGAAGTAAATTAAAACTATTTCTTTTAATGTTTTGTGAAAATATTATTTTTGTACACAGTGGGTACACCTTAAAGAACATCACAGAGGACACTTCAGCACACACCCAGTCTAATTCCCATCATGTGCTTCATCTTTTACTGTAACAGCCTGTTCAAGTGGTACAGCTTCAGCCTGAACACTTCCATGATGTAGAACTTAACAACCTCCAAGGCATTCCATTTCATTTTTGGACAGCTGTCATCATTAGCAAATGTGCCACAGTCCATTCCAAATATGGCTCCCTGTTGTTTCCCGTACATTAGTTCTGTGCTTAAAACCCTATTGAAAAAAATTCTAATCTCTCCTGCTAACAGGTTCTAATTAGGCAAGGTTAACAATAGGAAGGTAATTATGACCTGTGGGATGAAGCTAAAATATGAGATGTCAGAGAATTCCAACCTGGCATATATAGGCCTTCCTAAATGGCCTTGTACATCTCCTGCTAAGCTTATTTGGTCTTCAACTTGCCATCCATACATTGCCCTTTTATTATCATTAAACCTGCTACCCTCAAGCTCTAAAAATGAACAACACACTGCATATGTTCATAACTATTTTACTAGGGACCAAAGAAGTGGCAGAAGTCCATCCTTCTGTTCATGCCAAAGTGCAATTTGTCGATGGAAAGATGTTAGTGGATGCAGTGGGAATGGGCTGGAAAAACTCATTTGGCATACCAAAATAGCTCTTATACAGTTATTTAAATTTTAAAAATAGACTGTGGACAACTTTGAACTCAGAGGTGACCTGGATCAGGTTATTCAATGCTTATGAAACAGTGACTAAATCTATACTCAAACAAATCCTAATCCTGAGCAATATCCATGTGATTTTCAACTAAAAGAGATTCTATGGTTTTTGTTATGCCCTCTTTTCTTTCCAATAGTAGAAAATTATCAGCAATCCCAGGGAGATGACTCTTGTTAATGTGGGGGAAGAACTGGTGTCTTAAGTTTTATCATGTTTAAATTTTTGGAAAGAAGTATTTTGAGGGAAGTTATTAATGAAAACAGATCTACTAAAGCAATTTCTTTTATTCCTGAAATGACTCATTGTTTTCAGTGACAAATAGAGGCAACTTACTCTGATGAGTTTAAAATTAAAAAATAGAGATCTTTAACTTGAAGTAATTGAAGTAGCTATTCTGGGATTAGAAAATAACTTAAAATAATTAGAAGATGATTATGTATGATACAAGCTGTCTTTGTTTTTCCTGAAAAAAATATTAACCTGTAAGTAATAGAAGGAAACCTTTCTTGTTCAGAATGTCTACAGGTTCAGGTGTGGGGAGTGGGAAGAGGGGGTGGAAGATGGAAGTAAATATTAACCATTACAATATAATGTAACTATTATCTCTTATATTGGTTTATCATTGCAATTAAAAATAGATCATCACATTCAAAAGAAATAGTAATAAACATGACCTCCAGTATTGACAAAAGGAAACCACATAACCTAATACAAAGATCTAGAATTCTATTCTAGACTTAATCAAGAAAATGATCAGGAGAAGTTCATTGAACAGATACAGAGTGGGTCAGTTTAATAGCTCTAAATTTTCTAATGCACTACAAGTTTGTACAATAGTGTCTGTCTTGTTCAATACTTCACACATATACCAGAATCATCATTTCCTCTAAAAAAAACTCTGGGTTTACTGAATGAAGAAATGAATGAATGAAGAAATGAATGAACAAGTAAAAATGTGCAATAATAATGTGGATTTTAAGTAAGTGATAAGAACTTCTGCCTCTGTGTAATAGCTGAGTAGCTTCTATTTAACCAGTTTTTCTACAAATAACAACTATAAACCCTGGATAAAATATTAAACACACACAGACACTATCTGAAGGCTCTGGAGATCTACTAAAACGAGACAGATGTTTGGGAATGTTGACACCTGGAGGAAGAGAATTGCACTGGACTAGTTGCCATTTGTACAGTTTTTGCTAGAGATCAGTCCCCAGTGTATGCCCTAATTTGTATCTAAATTAGCAGAGAAAATCCTGTCTTACTAGCATGCAGAACTAGAAGACAGAGTTTGGAGTAACCACAACAACCGATAAGTGAGGGGTGAGAAATGCCAGTAAAGAGAGAGCTACAGAAGGGAAGGCCTAAATTATGTGTATTAACTCTACCCTAATTTCTGGCTGATCCTTGAACTGAATGGATATGGGGCAGATTCTTACAGCCATGCTAAGGCAAAAAGAACTGTTTTGAGATTTCAAATGATGCACACAAAAAAAGAGAGTTTATAGTTTGAATTCAGCCAGGTTTTCTACTTCAAATAATAATAATAATCAGTATATTCAAAGGAACAAAACAGAACATGGAGCCTTACAGTGTATCATTCACAATGCCCGAGGTGCAATCCAGAATTATTTGACATACAAAGCAATAGGAAAATATAACTCAAACTCAAAAAATTTACAATCAATGGAGACATCCTAAAATGACCCAAATTTTGAAATTAACAGAGAAGCATTTTAAAGCTGTTATTACAACCGTGTTCAAAAAAGTAAAAAGAGCCCAATAGAAAGTATAGGGTGAAAATAAAATACATGAATTTTAAAATTCACTGCATGGGCTTAACAGTAGGTTGGAAATGACAGAGGAGTCAGTGAACTTGAAAATAGATCAATAGATGTTATTCCAATCTGAAGAACAGGAAAAGAAAGATAAATTTTTAAAAAGACAAGTGCCCTAGGACCCATGGGACAAGATCAAAACTATATATAAATCTTAGGAGGAAAGAAGAAAGAAAATGAGACAGAAAATAAGTGAAAAAAATAAAGGCAAAAAATCCCCCAAGTTAGGCAAAAACCATACATTTACAAATATAAGATGATCTACAAAGCAGAATAAATACAAAGAAAGCCAATCCTTGGCACATTATAATCAAACTATGTTAAAAAAAAATCAAAAATCTTAGAACCACAACAGAAAATATGCTGGGCTGTAAAACAAGTGTCAAGACATTTAAGTGGATTAAAATAACATAGCAGATATACTCTGACTAAAGTGGGATAAAATTAGACATCAATAGCAATAAAATACTAAGATAAAATAATTATATGGAAATTATACAACACACTTTAAATAATCTAAAGAAGGAATGTTAAGAGGATTGCAAAATATTTGGAAATGAATACAGATATACCTTGGACATATTGCAGGTTTGGTTTCAGACCACCACAATAAAGTGAATACTGCAATAAAGCAAATCATGTGAATTTTTTTTACTTCTCAGTACATGTAAAAGTTACATTTACACTATAGTATAATCTGTTAAGTGTGCAATAGCATTATGTCTTTTAAAATGTACATACCTTAAGTAAAAAATGCTCTATCGCTAAAAAATGTTAACCATCATGTGACCCTTTAGCAAGTCATAATCTTTTTGCTGGTGGAGGGTCTTGTCTCTACATTGATGGCTGCTAACTCATCAGGGTGATGTCTGCTGAAGGTTGAGGTGGCTGTGGTAATTTCTTAAAATCAGAGAAAAAGTTAAGTTTACTGCATCAATTGACTTCTTTGCATGAGCAATTTCTCTAGAATATGCAATGCTATTGGATTGCATTTTACCCACAGTAGAACTTCTTTCAGAAGTGGAGTCAATCCTCTTAAACCCTGCCACTACTTTATCAAGTAAGTTTATGTAATATTCTAAATCCTTTGTTGTCATTCAGCAGTCTTCACAACATCATGATGAGTGGGTTCCATCTCAAGAAACCACTTTCTGTGCTTATCGGAAAGAAGGAACTCCTCATTCATTAAAGTTTTATCATGAGATAACAGCAATTTGTTCACATCTTCAGGCTCCATGTCTAATTCTGTTCTGCTGTTTCCACCACATCTGCAGCTACTTCTTCCACTGAAGTCTTGCACACCTCAATGTCATCCATGAGAGTTGGAATCAACTTCTTCCAAACTCATACTAATGATATTTTTACTTCTTCCCATGATCAGTAATGCCATCTAGATGGTGAGTCCTGTTAAGAAGGTGTTCAATTGACTTTGTCCATATCTATTAGAGGAATCACCATCTGTGGCAGCTACAGCCTTACGAAATGTATTTCTTAAATAATAAAGCTTGAAAGTTGAAATTACTCCTTGATCCGTGGGCTGCAGAATGGATGTTGTGTTAGAAGGCATGAAAACACATTAATCTTGCACATCTCCATCAGAGCTCTTAGGTGACCATGTGCATTGCCAGTGAGCAGTAATATTTTGAAAGGAATCTTTTTTTTTTTTTTTCTGAGTAGTAGGTCTCAACAGTGGGTGTAAAATATTCATTAAGCCATGTTATTAACAGATGTGCTGTCATCCAGGCTTTGTTGTTCCATTTATAGATCACAGGTAGATCAGGTTTAGCATAATGCTTAAGGGCCCCAGGATTTTCAGAAGCCACTAGCTGGATTAGCTCCTAGCAAGACAGTCAACCTGTCCTTTGAAGCCAGCCATTGACTTCTCTTTTCTAGCTATGAAAGTCTTAGATGGCATCTTCTTCCAATATAAGGCTGTCTTGTCTACAATGAAAATCTGTTGTTTGGTGCAACCACTTTCATTAATTATCTTAGCTCAATATTCTGGATAACTTTCTGCAACTTCTACAACAGCACTTGCTCCTCCACCTTACACTTTGATTTTATAGAGACAGCCCTGCTGGCTTCTGACTTTTCTTCTGCAGCCTCCTTACCTCTCTCAGCCTTAATAGAATTGAAGAGAGTTAGGGCCTTACTTTGGCTTAAGGAAATGTTGTGGCTGGTTTGATCTTCTATCCAGACCACTAAAACTTTCTCCATATCAGCAATAAGTCTGTTTTGCTTTCTTACCATTCATATGTTCATTGGAGTAGCACTTTTAATTTCCTTCAAGAACTTTTCATTCCATTCACAACTTGGCTAACTGCTTCAGGCAAGAAGCCTAGCTTTCAGCTTATCTCAGATTTTGACATGGCTTGCTTATTAAGGTTAGTCATTTCTAGCTTTTGATTTGAAGTGAGAGACATGTGGCCCTTCCTTTCATTTGAACACTTTGAACATTGTAGAGGTGTTAAACTGTCCTAGTTTCAATATTGTTGTGTCTCTGGAAATAAGGCATCCCAGTGAGAGGGATAGAGTTGGGGAAGCAGCCAGTCAGTGGAGCAGTCAGAACACACACAACATTTATTAAGTTTGCTGTATTACATGGGCACAGTTTGTGACACCTCAAAACAATTACTGTGGCAACATTGAAGATCACTGATTACAGATCACCATAATTAATACAGTAATAATGAAAAAGTTCAAAACATTGGGGGAATTACCAAAATGTGATTCAGAGACACAAAGTGGGTGAATGATATTGGAAAATTGGCACCACTAGACTTGCTCAAAACAAAGTGAACACAAACCTTCAATTTGAAAAAAAATTCAATATCTGAAAAGCACAACAAAGTGAAATGTAATAAGATGAGATATTCTTGTGATTAGAACGCATCAAACCAAAATTTGTGAGATACAACTAAATGGCTTAGAGGGAAATGTGGAGTTTTTAATTGGTTATAGTATAAAAGAAGAAATGTCTAAATCAATAACTTCAAGTTAAAAAGCTAGAAAAAAGATGATCAAAATAAAACCAATACAAGTACAAAGGAGGAACAATAAAGATAAGAGCAGAAATCAATGAAATAGAAAATAGACAAGCAGTACAGAATAGTCACAAAACCAAAACGGTTCTTTGAAAATGTCAACAAAGTTGATACACAACTCACAAGACAGTAAGAGAGCAAAACGAAAGGGAACACAGATTACCAATATCATGAACGAAAGAGCTATCATCACTACTGACTACATAAGCATTAAAAGATAACAAGGGAATATTATGATCAACTTTATGCCAAGTACATTCAACAGCTTAGCTGAAATGGAGCAATATATGAAAAATTAGCCAGTTAACAGGGGACTGGAGATGCAAATATCAAAGAATGAGGACAAAATAGGTGAGCAAATGACGAGGTACAGGAAACACAGAAAAGAGAAAAAAAAAAATCTCACCAGCCAAAGTGAGAACATGAGAAAAAACTAAAGTATTATTAGCTGTTTTCTGTATTAAGGGAGAATTAATTTTTAATTCTTGCTGATGGAATCTACAGGTATAAACAGAAAAGAGAAAGTTGCCTTGAGGAAAACTCTCTTAGAAAGTAGAGGGTCCCTTTCATGCCCAAGAGTGTGACTGTCCTTTAGTGAAATAGGAATTTTGATTATGTGACTCAGATCTGATTTCACTGAAACGCCATTGACTTAAAGATGAAAAACTATCAGAAATAAAGCTTTCTCAAATAAAAGCCAGAAAATATGTGTATATTTTTACTACCAAGGAGCTATGCAAATAGTACTTCACTACTTATAATGACCAGTTCTACAAATTTCTGCATTTATTTTTGTATGTATGATCTATTACTTTCCATAATTTTTTGTTAGTTTTCTAGGCTGTGTAACAAATTAACACAAACTTAGCTTAAAATAATATCTGCTTATTTTCTCAGCATTTCTGTGCATCAGGAGTCCAGGTACAGCTTAGTTGGATCCTCTGCTTAGTGTCTCACAAGATTGAAGTCAAGGTGTTGGCTGGGCTGAGTTCCTTTTCAGAGCTCACAGATTTCTCCCAAACTCACATAGTTGGCAGAGTTCAGTTCTGTGTGGTTGTAGGACTAAGACGCTAACTTCTGTGAGGGCTGGTTTCCTTTCCTAGAGGCCCTGAAATTCCTCCCATAGGCTCTCTCACATCATGGCAACTCACTTCTTCAAGATTAGCAGAAGGCTTTCCTGCTCCACTCAACCAAGAAGGAGTCTTAATAACCCAGTGTGATCACAAGAGTGACATCCCATCACATTTCCCATACTCTGTTGACTAGAGGCGAGTCACAGGTTCTGCGCACAGTTGAGGGAAGGGGGATTATAGAAGGCTGTGAATCACTGGGGCCATTGTAGAATTCAGCCTACCAGTTCTCAAAAATGTTATCATAATATTTGAATAGTAAAGCTTTCTGTTCACTTTTAAGAGTGAAATATACAGTTATATTTGTCTGAGATGATTTTAGATGATTTTCTAGACCTCAATAGTCCATGTTCAAAGTACTAAAGCTAGTTGTGTAAAATTTCCTTTATTGAATTGTTGTCTTATATTAGACTCACCTTTGAATTTTATAGGTAAGTGGGAAAATTTTTTGAATAGAAAAAGATTTTCTAAAATATAGGAGCTTTACAAATTTATATGAAATCTTTAATCAACTTTATCTATACACATACCACTATAAAATATTAGTAATTTTTAATGTCTTTTTATAGATTTGGGGAAGACTGATTTTTGAACATTAATTTTTAATTTTTTTCAAATATGGTCAATGAAGTTGATGAGGCATTTTGCAACATTTAGAAATCATTTTCTTGTATGTCTGTGTAAGTATATGTGGTTAGACGAAGGGATGAGGTCATATGTCTGTTTCACAGTATGAATCTAAGATTATGGCATAATGAATTTCGTGCTGCATTATTTAACTCAAACCGCATTTGGTTAGTGTAACTTGAGAAAATAAAATTTATCTAAAAGATAATATATGTAACTCTAAATGAGATCAGAGGAATCAGCTACATAGGGCATTATCTCAGATAGTATAATTTATAGTGTAAGGAAAAAAGTAATTAAGTAAGCAAACAGTACCATTTAATTTACTTGTCAACCTCTGCCATCTCACCTTATGCATGCTCAGACTGCTTAGCTAGTAGCCCTACTGAAATGCTTCTGTGTATGCTTATGTTGGCCCTATTAGCTCAGCAAAGCTCACTAAGGAAGGTGTCTCTGTAGGAGACATTACTCAGCTCCCTTCCGTCAATAAGATGTACCCTTTTGAATTGTTTTCCCAAAGATATAATTGTGATGTGCCGTGCTGAGTCTTTCATCCAATGGGGGATTGCTTTGTTGTTAATACATCTATTGGGAACCTCATTGTTTTTCTGCGAACAGCACAGAAATTTTATAGGTATGCATCATTTTTGGCACAAACTAAGCAGCCTGCCTCCTTAATGTGCACACCTAGAGTTTTTGTAACTATCAGTAAGAAACTGTGTTAAATAAATGGCTTTGTTTTTTCACCTGCTGGGCTCTAATAGCATCCCCAAAATAATCTCGGTCTAACAGCTTGAGTCTTTTGCAAAAGCGATCAAGTGATCAATTCTTTTTAACACTAAGGGGTAAGCTTCAGCGTTGTGCAGAATGCCAGGTGCAGGAGCAGTTGTCGTGAATAGCAGCAGAAATTTAATATGAGTCATGCAATTTAACATGGGTACCTACTAACAGATTTTTTTTTAACTCATGACACCATATCTGAAAGAAATGAGGCAGTGAGTCTAAAGGAAATCAGGCAATTAATCTAAAAATGTTTTTATTCATTCAGAAAATATTTGTTAAACATCTAAGATCTGACAAGTTGTGCTAGGCACTGAATATAAAGCAAGAAACAAGGTTGACATGGTCATTACTTGGATTGAAAGTACATTTGGGAAAGGAGAGAGTTAAATACACACAAAAATCATCATTTAAGTACAATTTGATAGGAACTGTGATAAAATAGAGTATTTCAATGTACAGCGAGAGCAAATAAGTTGAAGATTTAGATGTGTCTCATTTTCACAGAAATTAACGGTCCTAAATAACTCCCAGTTGGGTTTGATAAATATTGATGTATATAATTTTGTTATTCAATACTGTCAATCAACATATTTATTTTTGAGCATGTCCATGTGTGTTTTTAAAAGAATTCATTTAAACCACATATCTATGGAAGAAATGACAATACATTATAGCTCAAAAGTTTTTGTTATAGAAAAGCCCTTCGCATTTAACATTTATAATTAAAACTCAGAAGATGAGAAAGCTAAAGGTTTTATGACACTTAATTATCATTTCACATGTATTATTTATTTATACATTTTTAGGCCAAATAGTAATTTAAAAACACGATTTGTATCTTACATTTATGGCTAATTAAAGAAGATGTTATTTCTACCATTTCTGATTGTTTCTTTAATTTTGTAATCTTATTATGTTGTGTTAATTTTATTTAAAGGAGTTGTAGCTGGGCATTTTAAAAATATGAATGTACCTTGTTTCATGCTATTTTATGAAAAATATAGCAAAAAGAACCCTATGGGTTAATTGAATCCACAGTCAAGCATTCACACGTTAATTAACTTGAAAGAAAATCTATTGAAGTTTGCAAACCACTGAGTCAAGGTTTCAATTTCATTTTTATTTTAATCAGATCATCCAATCTATGAAGGTACTTATGGTCCTACTTAGTAAAGTAGGATATGTGGAAGTTCATTAAGATGGCTGTAATGCCTCTGAAAAAGGAGCAAAACCTATGTTTGAAATGGAAGTAATTTAATTACTTATTTATAGAATTCAATGAGAATTCACTGTGGTTATACTTTGTAGATTTTTTTCATGTGTGTGAGTGTAGTTTATTTAGTATAGGAAGTAATTTGGAGATGTTGATCCTAAGGTTAAAAATTCCCTGTACGCAATAGCAGGTCTTAAACTGGCGGCAGGTACTTCAGTAGGAGATATCAAAAGCCATAAACACCCCATATTGCCCCTGAAATATATATTAGAAAAGTCACAGGTGCTGCAAAGACTAAAATAATCATCTAAGTTGTATATATATAACCAAAACTTGTTTAGTATTTATTTAGAACTGCTACAATATGATACTGAGTTTATTTAGAGGCATTTTAAAGAGTTTTCAAGGTATTTCTTTATTTGGAATAAAGACATGCCAAAGCAATAGGTGGGCCTCGGGCTCAATAGTGTTCTATTTCACTTCTTCGAAACACTGCCTAGCAGTCATTATTTTAAACATTACGATAGAAAGAATTATGGAGACATTTTAATAGGTCGTATTTTTCACACCTCCATTTCTAGTAGTGGACACTAGCTCCGTACATTATTCCTATGGTTTTCCTGTAAAGAATCCATGGCTGCATTTAAATAAAAGGTTGTTTGGGAGTTGTTTGGTTTTGGTTGTGGTTGTGATTGGGGGAGGGGGGAGTTGATGTGTTCTGTTTTAATCATCCTTAGGTGAGGAATTTTATTTTGTTTTGATTTTCTACAACATTTTGTAAAATAAAAAAGAATTTTTTTATTCTCCTGTGGGGAGTAAGACTCATGCACTCAGTGGCATAAAACTCTCAGTTGCTACAGTATGGATTCAACACTTAACTGTTGTACCATCAACATTTCTCTCTCACAATGATTGTAGTAAGATACTGAAATTTCAGCAGGCTCACTCTGTAACAGTCTGAGAAAATTCAGTATGGGATTGTTGTATTGGCTTGTATTGAAAGACCACGTTGATTTAAAGCCTTTCTAACTATAGAAAAACTCCACATTGTGATTTATTGATCCTCTGCATTTCCATCTAAACCCAGATATTTCCGTTTTTCTTGGTTTTTTAGTATTCTAGGCAATTTACTCTCTTGAATATTAATGAAGGCAATATATTAGTTATAGCACTTTTATTAATTAATTAATTCAACAAATATTTATTCAGCACCTACTGTGTACCAGGCAGCACTCATGATGCTGTCATCAGTGCACTCAGTAAATCCAGTTGTCAACAGTTTTCCAGTGATTTAAAGTGGTAGATCCCTCTTCTAAAATTAAGCATTAGATTGAATCATTTAGATAACTAATAGAGAAGGCACTGTGTTCATACGTGTGGAAATGCTATTTGTGAATAAGTTTATTATTAATAGAGTAATCTTAGACTGGAACTGATAGCACACCAGCACTGTGTGTTTTTCACTATCCTATGAAAACAAAGAGTGGGGATAAGCAATAACCAGACATGATAAATGAGCAAAACCAACAAGAAGTGTATATTTAGAGAAACTAAACTAAATAATAGACTGTGATTATGTAATTATGTAGAATGAAAAAAATATTTTATTGTAATTCAGAAAACTTGGACCGTGTGCTACCCCTCGCCATTGTTTGGAAACTGTGGCCTTGAATCCCATGAGTTTGTTGAACTTCACTTCTGTTTCTGTGAAATGAGTATAATAAGTGCTGGCCATCACTCTGGACTTAACCACATGCTAGGAACTATTCTTAGAGTTTTAAAGGTGCTGATTCGTTGAGTCCTCATAACATCCCAGGAGGAAATAGTATTACTATTCCCTTTGATGAAGAATGATGGTACATAAATTAGAAATGTCATCAAAGTTATGCAGTTCATGAGTGGGGACTGAGATTTGAACCCAGGATGTCTTACTTCAAAACCCATGGCTCTTAACCTGTGAGTGCTTTTACAAGGCCACACATGAAATAACAAAAAATGAAAAGAGCTTTGTTATCTATTGTGTTACAAACAATGAAACCTATAGTAATATTATTATTAAAGTGTGATTGATTAACACATTTTCTGTTTATTTTGTGAATTCATCTTTAAATAGAGAGTAAGTTAACCTCCCAAATCAGCTAAAACCAGGTCACGTGCTCAGCCTTGACCTACTAAGACACTACATGGGACAGCAGTGAGGATAGTGAGGTCCCAGCATTTATTTTCCTGGCTCCCTTCCTGCAAGGTTATTTCTGGCTGGTTGTGTCCCTGGATAGCTGATCACTACTCCTTTCCAGGCAGCTTCTCTTTTGGACTTTCCTTTGGTTTTCTGGTTAACTGCTGAATCCATTCCATTAGACCCAAAGACAGTAACAATTGTGCTTTTGTTTGTTTGTTTCTAGCTCTGCTTTATCCCCTTAGTTCTCCTACATCCTGCTTACACCTTTGTAAGAAGTCCCTTTTATAAACTCTTCCAAAATTATCCCAATTTGAGTATACCATCCAGTTCCTGTTGGTAACCTGACTGGTACAGTATTCTTGCTATTAGGAGGCATTTTAGGGGGGTTCAGATAACACTGGCAAGCTAATACAACTACTAACTAAAACATCTGTATTAAAAAAGAAGAACAATAAAAATATTCCAGTGAAGAGTCTGTCTCCACTTTAGATATAATCTCTTAAAATAAAATGTGTATGCATTTAAAATATGCAAGACCAAAAACAAAAAGCAATGTAGCATGCCCCATAACCAGAGTCTGACTGTGATTATTTTCCAGCTTACTTTCTTATATAACATAGCATTACTTTCACACTTCTTAAATAATTCATATATTCTCTTGCAAGTTCAATGTGCAGACTTCAAAGCTCAACATTTACATGTTCTTTGTTTGACATTACCATATGTTGGTAAACACTGAACTCATCTGGAATATTTTAAGCCTTCTCCTAATAATATTGGAAAAAGTCAAATGCCAGAAGCTACGTATTTTTCTGGGATAAATGTCAGTTAATCACAACCTGAAGACACATTTTAATTTCTGTCTATTGTCTTTATATATTTTATCCTTTGCAAAAGGAAAACATACTAGTATACGTTGACAGATTAAAATGAGAGACCATCATATCTGCTTCTACTAAAATATAGTATGTGGATAGTTTTGAAGCGTTTAAATAAAAATACTTCAACATGTATAAATATACTGAATTTGAAAATATAAATGCCTATGCAAAGATAAGTAGCATTTTTATTTTCATGAACAATATTGCATAGCTAATGGATTTTCTTTTTTACCTTATAAAATATATATTCTAGTCAAACTAATATTTGCTACACCTTTATTTGAAGAATTCAGTCTGTTCCAGTGGTGGTATGTTTTCAGAATAAATGAATTAATGAAATGAAATATAAAAGAAATTTAAAAAAATTTTTTTTTCCAAATCCCAACTTCATTTGTCTGTTAACCTCTTTAAATATCTCTAGAGAGGCATACAAGTAAGAATGCATTCACTCATTCTTTGAACATCCATGTATTAGGTACTTATTATATGCCAGGCACAACCCAAGTGCTAGGGATAATAATCACTGTATGCAGGTGGGGGAAACATATAATAAACAAGTAAGTAAGTGAATACATATTTACTCTTTGTGATTAGTACTGTAAAGGAAATAACCTCCTTGCTGTGAAAGATAGGTTGACCTATTTTGGATACAGAAGTCAAAAAAAGTCTCTTTAAAAAACTGATGCTTAAACTGATATCTGAAGGATGAGAGTAAGCCAGCTTGTTAACAGTATTCCAGAAACAAGAAAAAGTCTACAGCTCTGAGCTGAAAGAAGAGTTTTCCATGTCTTGACAGAGGATGTTTGTAGCTGAGCTATAGTGAATGAGGGAGGAAAGTTCCATGATAGAGTGATGGAATTTTGGGTTCCTAGGATCCTGAGCACGCAGGTGAGAAGTTTGTATTATTTTTAAGTTATTTTTGGAAGACATTGAAGACATTACCTGAATCACCTCTTTAAAAGATGTGTCAGGCTGCAGCGTGGGGAAGGGTTTGGAAAAGATCAAGTGTGAAAGGAAATAAATCAAAAGATTTTCATTAGTTCAGTCAAGAAATAAAGATGGTGTGGACTTGTGTGATGCCAGTAGAGATGGAAAGAAGTGAATAAAGTCAAGATGTATTTGAAAGTAGAGCTGGCAGGACTTGCTGACAATTGTTTGGTGGATACAAAGGATCAAGGGGAAAAGTGGAGTCATGGTTGACTTTCAAGTTCTGTCTTTAGCAACTGGGTAAATGGTGGTTCCAGTTATTAATGACCAAACTGGCTTAGGTGACTGGCATCAATCAGCTTTTTGCTTTAAGTCCAGTGTGATTTTCATCTTGACTTCTACTCCTTACTCCTTGGACTTCTTGTTTCATGTTATGAGTTCTACTGATTGACACAGTAATACGTTTTATGGCTGTAATTTACTTTCTCTGTCATTAAAATATTTATATACAAATAATCATGTGCCCTTCCTATATTTTGCTGGTTATAAATAATACCTAGAGTTATAGCGCTAGTTATTTACCATATTTACGTTATGATACTTTTATTTTCAATGCTAATATATAACAACAATGTACTAGGTGAAAAAAAAAATCACATTTTTCAATCTTCTGTTCTTTCCATGAGGATGGTAGCTTTATGAAAGCAGGAACGGTGTATAACATTTTAGTCCCCACAGTGCCTAACAATGAGAAACAAGTAATTGTTGATTTGGAATTGACAGCAAAGCATTAGACAGTCCTTCCACCCTCCCCACCCTCACCTCCACACAACCCCCCATTTTCAGCCATATGGCATTTTAGCTCCTATAGCAGCAAACAGCCAAACTGAGTTTGGAGCTTATATGACCTTTTGCCTAATTCCTTACAGTATGGTGAATGGACATTTTCTAGCACTTACTCGGTGTTAAGCATTGTGCTTTGTGTATTAAAAACGTTATCTGATTTACATCTTTGAAGCAATATTGTTAGGCTACAATTAGAATCACCATTTTTCAGAGGAGAATCTGAAGTTCAGAGAGTTTGAATAAGTTGTGTAAGGCATGTAGCTAATGAGAAATGGAGCTGAGATGTAAGCAAGCATGTCTGGAACTGGAGTGTAAGGCATCATCTGATTTATTTCCTCTGTTGGATGCTAAAGCACTCTTTCTTTTTTTTTTTTTTGGTGGAAGAGGTGATTAGATTTATTCACTTATTTTCTGAGTAGGTACTGGGGATTGAACCCAGCACCCTGTGCATGCCAAGCATGCGCGCTACCACAAGCTACATCCACCCCCGGATGCTAGAGAATTCTAATTCCTTCTATTTCTGGGATCATGAATAAGGGTGAGAGATGAAAAGCCTGGTCCCAACCATAGCTGAATTTTATTGTAGCTAAATATGTTTAATCCATGCAAGAAGATCCACAGTGATCTGAGGGATTCATGGGTCCTAAAGCCTTTTCATTATAAATCTCAAATTCAGCATAACATTTTAGCAAATATGTTTTATGTTAAAGGTACAGTAAATTCAAACTTCGTCAAATTTTAAATTTGATTCTTAAAAGAAAGCATACAGGCAAAGATGTAGGAAAAGGGAAACTTTCATACACTGTTTGGGAGCCTATCAAGTGGTACAATCTCTTTGGAGAGCAAGACAGTATGATGACATGTATCTAACTTCCTACAGTCTAGTGACTCTAGTTTCACGTTCACACTTAAAAGAGATTCTCACGTGTGGTTAGGGAGATGTGGGCAGAGACATTCAATGCAGCATTGGTTTCAATAGCAATAATTTAAAAAGGGCTTACATTTTTATCAATAAAGGAATAAGTAAATAACTTTTGATATAATCATGCAGTGAAATAGTATACAGCAGTTACAGTGAATGAACTGATGCACATGCACTGACAGATAAATTTAGAAATTTAGAAAATGAAAGATTGAATTAGAGGCACAATACACATAAAATAATTCATTTTAAGTAAAGTTTAAAAGCACTCCAAACAATATTAAATCACCATATACTATATTTCATACTATATTATATAGAATATATATTGTATTGTTACATATCACAATAACATTATTTTAGGCATTTTACATTTATACATCTGCTTATAGTAAACATGAAAACACTGATGAAAAAGATACATACCAACTCCAGGTTAATTGTTACTTTTGGGGTAAAAAACAAGAGAATTTGATTAAGGAGAATACAAAAAGGACTCTTATTTATCTGGAAAGTTGTTTTGTTTTTAATTACACAAAAATAGATAGAAACCAAATTCTTCAAAGTTTCTATTTGTTAAAACAAAATGGTGAGAGACATATATATATATATACATATATATATTCATTATACTATTGTACTTTTCTGTCTGTATGAAATTTCATAATAAACAGTAGGCTTGTGCTTAAAATTACCTTTTTAAGAACATTTTGGTGATTTACATTATAAAAGATTTGTTTCTCTATTTTTTTCAGTAATTTCTATTTATGAAATGTAATTTTGAAATGAAAATTGTAATTTCCAATCCCTCTTTGAAATGTACACTTTTATTTTAACTGGCTGTAGCAAAATAAAGAACAAACGTTTTGGATAAGATAGTTTTACATTCTTTTTGCAATTTAAAAAATGCACCATGTCTCTGATCTCACATTTCAGCTTTGTGATGGCAGCTTAGTCATAAAGTATCAATCACAATAACAGGCTGTGGGAATAAGTTGGTGACATTCCTCTTTTCCGATGAGTCAAGTAGCTGAAAAATTTGTAAGTTCCCAGCCACTGTGATCACATCCATTTCTTTGTTAATAAGGAAAGTAAGTCATTTTAAAAGATAAAGTAAAATTAGAATATTATTTCACAAGTCATTTACTTTTGAAGTCAGAAAATTGATCCAAGAATGGCTTGTTATTTGAATTCATCAGCCACAAAGTCAGTAACTATTCAGCCTTTTAGGAAGTAGTACCTGTAATAAGAAATAGTGCTTTTGAGTTATTATAATGTGATTTGAAAGATAGAGATGATCATTTTTAAAAGAAAATGCCATTTGATTCCGAACTTATCTTTTATTACTATCTTGCTTTATATCACCAAGATTTCATATATTGTAGTCAATTTAAAAAGCCATTCTGTGGAATGCATACTTCTTCTTTTGTACAAAAAAGTCCTTTGCTTGTTTTTTTTTTTTAAAGTAAATCAGTTGTGTTTGCTGTGTAACATTATTGAAAAATAGTTTATATGAAGCATTTGTTAGATATGTAATTCTTGAAAGAAAATTATTTGGGTTTTTGAGGGTCTTTTTAAGGTTATTTTTCACTGTTAGATCCATGGCTTTTGTTTTTCAACAGAGGTAAAACTTTTCAAAACTTTCTCAGAAACCAAACTATGCTCTCCTTTTATTTTTTTTCTTTACTTTTATTTTCCTTTACTTAGGGAAGTAGTAGCTATTTGAACTCCTGTTTCTCTCAGTACTTCCTGTATTCTAGGCTCATTATACATGTTAAAGAACTAAAGTAAAAGTTAAATTCCAAACCTCATATGCCTCCCCCACTCCTATTTCCAAAGTAGTTCCTGCTTCCAGCTTCCCACAGTCACAGGAGCTGTCACAACCCTCCCAGCTGCCCAGACTCAAAACCTTCCCTCTTCTGCCCTTTTGCATCTTTCACCTTTAACATCCTCATTCTTACCTACCAATAGGAATCAGTTACCAAATGAACCATCCTGTTTTGGTAGCTCTCATTACCTCTCTTTCCCAGCCGCTCCCCCCCCCCCCCCCGGCAGTTCCCTCGAACTTTGATTATTGCAACAGTCTTCTAACTGTTCTCTTTGATGCCTTCTCTCCCCATCTTGACAAGCCACCTACATCGCTACTTTTTCCCCACACTTTTCACTACTGGATTTAAATATTTACCCTGTTCTCCAATGACATTTACAACTTCATGTTTTCTGGCTTAAGAGACTTTACATGGTCTTGGTCAATACTTCCTTCTAGACCTAATGCTTTTATAGGACAAATATTTATTGAGTACCTGCTGTGTGTTAAGCCCATGCAGGCACTGGGCAGACAATAGTGAACAAGGCAAAAATAGTTCTTACTGTACCTCTTTAGTTTCTCTTTTTCCTGTTCTTCCACAAATTAAAGGGTACCTCTCATTCCCCAACTAACAAAACCTGACAGCTTGTGAAATTTGGAAAACAGATAGTGTACTTTCTAGATATACTGATCATCTTGTTACGTAGGCCTTTATTTTTCTCCTTGCATAATAAAAGGGAGGGTATTTTTGAAAATAGTTGTCTTAATCATTAAACTACTCTCTCCCACTTTTATTGTTTGTGATTTAAGATTAGTCTCTTTAGCATCCTTGGGAAAATACCAGGGAGAAGTATTCCGTGAATTCCATAATTATTAGCGTATTGAACTATGTAGCTACATGGTAACTTTACCATGTTTTATTCTCATCAATTCCTGGGTCAGGGTGACAAGGAGGGAGGGACTGAGGTGGCAAAAGCTATCGAGTAAAATTTTTTGAACATACATTTTTCTTCTGACTTTTATTTATTTAAGCCATAAAGAAATTAATCAATTTTTTCTAACTATAACTATGTAGAAGTAAGGGCATTGTTTATGAAAAAAGAATGACTGATGCATATCCTTGGTAATATTTCTCTGCTTATTTTCCTGAAAAAGTATGAGTATCATGTTAATAAATATTGTTTTAAAATATTTGACCTTTCTTACAGATATAAAATTAATGCTTGAAAAAAATTAGTTATGCAATGCTACTCAGCAGATGAAAGGAACAAACTACTAATATATGCACCAGTATGGATGAATCTCAATTTATTATGCTGAAAGAAAAAAGCTCATACAAAAAAAGATTGCATACTGTATGATTCATTTATGTGAAACTGTAGAAAATGCAAGCCAACCTAATATTGAGAAAAGGCAGATCAGTAGTTGTCCATGACAGTGGTAGGAGAGGAAGGGATTGCAAATGGTATCTTTTGCTTGAAATAAAAATATCCAGTATCTCAGTGGTTTCATGGGCATATACTTATGTCAAAACTTATCAAATTGTACAATGTAAATATATACCGTTAATTATATATGAGGCATCCTATAATAGCGAGGGGAAAACATTAAATTTTAATAATTCACTATATAATAATAGAGGTATCCAAATCAGTACAATCCAGTTTTTTTCCCTAAAAGGCACTAATTTTAGTAAAACTTAAGCATGAAATTACTTTAAAAAGATAAACTGACCTACATGTGGAAGTGTTCAAAATGAAATAAGCAGGCACACGATTAGAAGATCATCTGGCTAGTAGAACTGGTTGATCATGTGTTGCAATTTCTCTTAAGGATGTCTATAAAGCACAAATAAAAACGTAATGAAAAAAGGATATTTCTAGTTGTGCAGTCTGTTAGGACTAATAGCATATTAGCAGAATCTGAAAGGATTCTCTAGATATCCAAGGCAGAAAGAACTGGAATGAAAAGCTTATCATTTGTTTACTTTTCTGAAAGTGAAGAGAGTATTCAGCCTTTCCCACCTTCTTCAATCTGTTTTTGCGTTGGTACATTTAGACTATTGGCATCCAAAGTGATTACTGATATTTTTGGATTAATATCTACTATATTTGTCACTGTTTTCTATTTGTCGCTTTTGTTCTTTGTTCCTATTTTTATCTTCCATTCTTTTTCTGCCTTTTATCATTCTTAATTAAGCATTTTATATGATTCTATTTTCTTCTTTTTTTTTTCTTAGTTTATTGGTTATGTTTCTTTTTTATACTTTCTGTAGTGGCTGCCCTAGAGTTTGCAATATACATTTATAGCGAATCCAAATCTACTTTCAAAAAGCACTATAACATTTCACAGGTAGTGTGAGTACCTTATAATAACAAAATAGTTCTAATTCGTCCTGCCCACCCCTTGTATCACTGTTGTCATTCATTTCACTTATACATAAGCACATATGACCATATATACATGTATATATGATGTATACATATGCATATATATATATACACATAAGCATACATAGTTGAATACATTGTTAGTATTATTACTTTGAAGAAAATATAATGTGTTAGCTCATTTAGGAATAAGAATAATAGTTTTTATTTTGCCTTCATTTATTTCTTCTTCAATGTTCTTCCTTTTTTAGGTAGATCTGGGTTTCTAACCTGTATTATTTTCCTTCTCTCTGCAAACTTCTTTAAACATTTCCTGCAAGGCAGGTCTACTGGCAACAAATTCCCTCAGTTTTTGTTTTTAAGAGAAAGTCATTATTTCTCCTTCAGTTTGAGGGATAATTTCTGAGGGTACAGAATTCTAGGTTGGTGGGGGGTTTTATCTCTAAACACTTTAAATAATTCTCCTTTCTTGTGTGACTTTTGAGAACTCAGATGTAATTTTAATCTTTGTTTCTCTATATTTATTTTCCTCTGGCTTCCTTCAGGATGTTTTCTTTACCTTTATTTTCTGTAGTTTGAAAATTATATACCTAGGTGTAGTGTGTAGTTGGATTTTTTTTTTTTTTTTTTTTTTTTGGCATTTACCCTGATTGGTGTTCTCTGAGATTCCTGGAACTGTTGTTTGGTGTCTGACACTAATTTGGGGGAATTCTCAGTCATTATTATAGTTTCAAATATGTCTTCTGCTCCTTCCTCTATTCATGGAATCAGGCCCATTGTATTTTGATTCAAAAATGTAAGGTCTGAATCAGAACAGTGGTGAATCATTTCTGCCTGGTGGGCCCTGCTTTTTTGAGACAGTGAGGCTTCTTGCCAGCACTGCTACTTTCTACATTCACTGAGGGATTCATACTCATCAGAAAATTGGGAAGTAAGGAAAACAATGCCAAGAAATGATGAATTATGCTGGTGGAAGGTTGAGGGAGATAAGAAGAATATAAGTAACAGTTCATGATGTAGATTCTGTATTATGGGTGCCAAAGACTCAGATAATGATGATAGGAGACTATTGAGTAGAATTATACTTGTTAAAACTCATCTAGAATCTGAATGTCTAGGCATACCTACTTGTTGTCCAGCTCTGAGTCTTAGTAGACGACACCAGGCCCCACATGGACAAAAGTGGAACAAAGGCAGTTCTCTTGTACTATGAGTTACCAAAGCTCAGACTAGAGAGATTTCTTTCATCTGAAATATAGTGAATAACAAAGCAAAAGCCATTATGTGACCAATTAAAAATATTTCAGAACCAAGGAAAAGAACATAATATAGATGATTAAGAGGAAGTTCAGACCTCTGAAAATCTTTTAATAGTAATGTTTATGATTTTCAAAAGGATGTGCTTTGATCTCATGGGGAGAAAAAGCATAAGGTAAAAAAACAGTTGGATATGAAATGAGAGGTAGATGTGCTGAAGTCATCAGGAAAACAATACGTGATAGAGAATAATAAAAGTTGTCATGATAGGAAATGTAGAAATGACAAACTAATCATGTGGCAGACAAATTTTAATGCTTACCCTGCATTTTTTTTTAGAAATAGTTAAGTAATTAAAGTAATGAGACAGAGGTCCATGGAGGGATAGAGAACAACTCTAGCCCACTGGTTCTCCTTAGGAAGCATCCAAAAGTAATTGAAAACAGACCCAAATTAGTCATCACAAAATTTAAGACTTGATCTGCAGAATGAAAAGTTCATCTCATTTTTATTGCATGGATACAATCTCCAGACATGTTTTGGTTATATATACTTTTTTTCCCTTTAACACAAGGATTTAAAAATATATATCTTGCAGGTTTTGTGATGGTAAAACATAATTACTGAAAATAATTAATCAGACCTATACTCAGAATAAATCCTAGAAGGTACTCCTTATATATGGACTTCTTACCTTCTGCAGTCACTGACCACTTTGAGAAATGCACATATACACATACTTACATGCACAAAATGATGCTCACAAGTTAAAGAGATTCAGTGTCTGCCTTAAGCACACCTAGGAAACTTCTCAGCCTTCAAAGTGCACTAGGTGTGGAGGGGAAAATACTGTGACACAAACTTTCACACCCAGACAAGTTGCATTTCTTACGGAAAAAAATGAAAAGAGTCTGATATACTCTTCTAGGAAATATATTCTTATAGGAAAAAAGTACTTACTGAAACATTTCAAATATAAAGTGAATCAAATATAAAACGTCAGATAGGCTAGTCACAGAGTATTTAAAAAGTGGCACTTGTCTAAGAATTTATAATAAAGAAATAATTCCAATTTATTTATATAGAAAATATCTGTCAGTAATACTGTAATAGTGAACATTTTAAGTTTCCTTTGTAAATGTACAGTCTAAGACCTCCTAACTCCTAGATGTTAAAGCAACATCTGCCTTATAACTTACTGCAGTTTCAAAAATTATTATGTGTTAGCTTTATTTTAGCATAGTTTTATCTCCTTCATGGTTATACGTCCTCTTCATATAGATGCTTTTTCTCCTTAATCTAGTCAATTGCCCTTTCATTACCGTAGCATTTTCTTCCTGACTTTATTATTAATTTTAGACTATATTGGCTTTAATATGACATAGGAATTACATTAACTTTCAACATTTTGCAGTCTTCCTATAATACAAATATTCTAGGTAGCTTATGTTTGCCAATCAAAATAAATGAATAAAACAAAATAAATTTTTCTAATGGAAATATACCTGAAAGATTTGAAGTAAATGAAATACATAAGATAAAAATAATTTCTCAAAATATAGTTATTATACAAAGTTTCTGGAAAGATTAGTTAGCATAATAATGGGAATAATAGCCTATTTATTTTTTATTGATGCCTATTATATCCCAAGTTCTGAGCTAGTCACTTTATATAGATTATCTCCCTATGCTTCCCACAACAACCCTAATAGAGAGATGTTATTCGTATTCCTAGTTTATAGATGATAAGATGAGGTATAGAGAAAATAAATGAATCACCAAGAGTTAAACTGCTGAGATAGGATTCAAAGTCAAGGATATCTAGCTCCAGATTTGACTTTTTAAAGTCCTGCTGGTATATCCCCCTATGTAGTAGGCCACATCACACTCTTAGAAAAATCAAGTCAAAAAGACACCAATTTATTCAAGTCCTGTGTCTTCGTCATGAGAGCAATCATAGGAATTCTCAAAAACTTTTTTCTGGTTTTTTTTGCCAAGTGAGAATACTAGCAGGTTGAGTGGTTTTGCTGATGTATATGTTATATGCAAATAACAACTTTCTTTTAAGACTTGTAAGTGTTAGAAGTACTCTGGAACATCAAATAATCATGCCTCGGTAAATTAAAGAAATTTTTGTAGGTTGTGAGCTGTGGTTATGTTTGGGTTGATCCTTTCATCATTTGGGGCCCCAAAGACTGCTTAGCACTTAGCCTAAACATTGGAGGCATTTATAAAGATATTCTGTTCTCATTCAGATGAAGAGAATTAATTCACTCATGGTTTTACTGTGATTTTTCCAGTAGATTCTCAACTTTATATTAGAAGAAAAAATAACCTGTATTTACAAATAAATGAAAGCAGAATTTGATTTTACTTAACATAAAGGTCTGTAATGTTAACCATTTAGAAATATATATTTTAGGTGAACTAGTGTATGGATCATGAACGAGTTTTAAAGGAAAGTCTGATAAGCATATTAGCAAAAGATTTAAATTACAGTAACTGATTTTGACATCCTCAGTAAATGCCAAGAAACATAGCTTTTACAGCAAGTTTATAGAAGTGTTCAGATGAAATATTCATGAATTCTCTACTAAAAGAAAAGTCTCTTATGGTCTTGTTTGACAGAGGATGACCTTTGCTTCAGTAAGTTCCCATCTTTGCTGTAACTTAGTGTTTAGCTGCCCTGCTTAGATGAATAAAACATAGCATTTTGTTCTTTGTGTTTTCCAGCATATGTGATAATTAATAGAAAGGAAGACTTTGAAGTTTTAAAATGAAGTAAATGGGTTAAAAATAAAAGGCATTAAGAAATCTTTGAAGATCAATTTCCCAGCAGGAAATTTGTCAAAGCAATTAGGATCCACCCTGACTTGGGCAAACACAGTAGTGCTCAATTGATGTGCTCTTTCACATAACTAAAGCATTTTTAACTTTAGTGATCTGTGCTAGTCACACAGTCAGCCACCTGATGGTTCACACAGAGACGAATCAACAACTCAGGTATTGAAAAAAAAAAAAAAACTTTATGAGGATAAAATCGAATATACTTCAGATTTTAATACGAAGACAAAATAAACAGGAAACCATGGATTGGATTACTTTCAACCATTTGTACTAGAGATTCAATCCAGGTTCAATTTTAGTATTTGTGCTTCTTGCTTAAGTTTTTGTATTCCTTTTGAAGAAAGACAGTATTATTTTCTACTGAAGTATGTTCAGAAAACAGCAGCAGTAAAGGTAAATAAGATTTATCTATTCGTGTACTGAAGATCTGAACGTTTGTTAAAACAGCATGTGTTCCACCACACCCTTTTAACAAATAAGGTATCATCTGGTTCAAAGGAAAGTACCGCATTGACTTTGTAGTGATAGGAAACCATTGATGCATTTAACCAGTAATTTACTTAATGGACTGCCCAAGAGATAGGAATTTATTCCATGGTAGTGAAAGATTAATTAGAACTTCAGTATGTAGATATAGTGAATAAACAATGGATTCATTAATATTTTTATAATGTAAATTTTTATAATATTTTAACGTGAAAATTTGATTTTAATAGAGACAGTAACATCACACATCCCCAGACAAGGAATAATTGTAAACCTGTTTTGGGAATTATATCTGTTTTCTGCCAAAATTTTCTGACATATGCTGGACACATCCATAAACATTGGAAGAAGGACATTACCCATATTTGGTGAATATGTACTTGCAGAATTAAGACAGGGAAAAATATCAAGCCCATATTATTGAAATTATTTATTGAAAACATGCCCTGAAAATTAGGTTCTAGCATATTGGCATGTTTTTAACTAATCCGGTACCAATGGGGAACATGAGATTTATATATGTTCACTGGTATGCAATTAACAGGACCTGAAGCATTTCAAGTATATAAGTTTGAATAAATGTTTGATTTTCCTGAGCTGATCTTCTAGATCAGCAGTCTACAGAGTATTTCTACAGAGGATTAATCCTATGACATGCTTTTCAAAAAAGTGATTCCTTGGTCAGTTGTGTTAAGGAAATGTGCATGCTATATGACCTTCTTCACTACTTATAAAGCAGAATAACACACTAAAAGCTTTGATAATTCCTTCAATAAGAAAATTTTTTTGCTTTTATTTTTTCCATGTAGGGTTCACCAAAATGTGTTAAACTACAAAACCTTTTTCCTGTGCGACATTTATTAAAATTCTAGGCATATAATTTTCTGGAATATTATTCTTAATGTGGCATTTACCAAAGCTATTCAAATTTAAGAAATATCCTTCAGGAAATTTTTGCCAAAATCCTTTCATACTAAAGAAACAAGTTGTTTCCTACAGGGCTTTTTAGCATGTAAGATATGTAAGGTTTTCTTGGATTTGTGATGTTGACTATTGCAAAATCTTCTATAGCCTTTATTGATGAAATAGCTCTTTTATGACAATAACAATGTTTGTTCAGTGTTGTTTTTTGTTCACAGCAGTAACAGTATCCAACAATTTTGAGTGCTTGGCATGTGACAGAAATTACTTTAAGTGCTTTAAATGAAATAATATATTTAATCCTCACAATAACCCTGAAGGATGGATATTATTATTTCTACTTTTTGGAAGAAAAATCTGAGGAAATAGAGAGGTGAAGTAAATTGATCACAGTCACATGACCAGTGAGTAGCGGAGCTAGGATTCAGAACCAAGCATCTTGGCTCCAAAGCCCTTGTGCTTAGTCACAGCACCCCACCAGCACTTATGAGAGCCTGCACTGGGGCTCTCCTGATCTCCCTCCATCCCAACTCATTGTAGCTTGAGGCTTCCAGTGGTTACTCAGATATCTCAGTGGAGGGGAAACCTAGTCTTGCTTCAGAAGCTTAAGACACTTTATAGTCTTTCTGACTCTTACACACCAGGAACATGGTAGTTAGTACAAATTCTTGAGCCAGAGTCAACAGAATAAAGTTTCCAAAGCTTAGGCTAATGTTGTTTCCAAAAGTAGTTTTCTAGCATTCTGATATTTTTATGAACGTAGTGCCAGTAAAATTTTTTATTTTAGATAATATGAAATAAAAGAAATATGTTGCTGCCTCTTTTTTGGATATTCACAGTAACATTGTTTAAGCATTATCCAAACTTATTTGAAGATAGAGTATCTTCTTCATGGAACACCTATCAGTGTCTTAAAGAACAAAATTACAACTACCCTAAGTTTGGTAAATATGAGTTATGACCAGAGATATGCTGGTGCTTAAAAACTGGCTCTCCAGAGCAAAATAGAAAGAAATTTTTTTAAAAGACTGATTGTGACATAGTTTGAATGTTGTTGTTAAAATATAGGCAAAGTAAGTTCTGATAAGCAGACAAATGCCAGTTCCAACACACCATACGTTTCTCAGTCTTCTCAAAATCTGGCATTACCTCTTACATCATCATAAATTAGTGTCTCTTGATGTGGAAGCCATTATACAAAAGGTCAAGGGATTTTTAAGGATTATATTCAAGGATCTTATCTGATTATCTTTAAGTGGCCACTCACTTGACATTAGTCCTTGAAAAGTCACAGTTGGACTAAGTCACTATCAATATAATTGTGACCTATAGGCTTTCTTCCAAAATTCCAACATTAGTTGCATATCAAGATTGCCTCTACCCTGATAATTCTAGCTATAGCTGTTTAAAATGTACTCCTATCACAAAAAGCCATTATGTAGGAGTCTGTAATAAAGGACAATGCACATCTACATGGGAAAACTCCAAAGGGACATCCATAAGGAAAGAAAAGAGGAAAGAAATTTAGACCTAGGTTTATTTCAAGGATCCACTATCTAAAGATCTTTGCTCCCTAAACTGTAGCATCCTGTGGAGTTCCTTCTAATTCCTTATAAATATCACTTTATTTAAACCCCTCATACATTATCATAAAATGGCACATTGGTAGGTATAAGCATTTCAGTCATGTTCTCATGAAACATCTAAGCCAGCAATACCATCTGCAATTATACTACTAACGCTGAGGCCAGGCCTGTTGCAAGGAAACTGTCAGGAAGGAAAAAAAAAAAGTCCTCTACCTCCTGTTTTATTGTTTGGGGGCCTGCAAATTAAATTGATAGAAGACAGGTTATCAACAGAAAAGACATTTTTATTCATGTACGTACATATGAGTTTACAGAAAATCATGATTCAAGGAGATGATTACAATTGGGGGCTTATAACATGTCTTAACAGGGGAAGGGGAGGGAAATAAGAGTACTTATGGGAAAACAAATGACTTTTAGAAAAGATAAATGAGACCTTAGGAGAATAGATGGCAGATATGATAGTTCTGTGAAAATGTCTGTTTAGGTGATTTCTTATCCCCGTGTGACTTCTCCTCTCTGGTGTTCGGGGTCAGTCCTCCCTGGTTGCAAAACTCCTGGGGAGGGGATCCTTTATGACAGTTGAATTCTTTTGGGAAGCTCTGTTTTTAGACAGATAAGTAGAGTTTAGAAGTTGAAAAAAAACAAAAAGCAAAACTTTTATAGTGGTGTATATTATGGATCCCTTCAAAATTTAAATGGACAGTGATGTATATAAAGTGTAGAGGGCAGCAGAACAGCCCAAATGTGGGAAGATAATGACTAAAGTTAGGAAGGTGATCTGAACAAAGCATTCTCAGGTTTTTCTGAAGCACAGCTGCAAGCAAGAGAACATCCCTGTGAGTATCTGGGAAACAAAATGTCCAGCAAGCAGAGATCATTTCTTAGTGGATTTATGATGTGGGCCAGTTTTTAGCCTGATAGGCCCCTTCTCTTTAAACAAATACTTGGTTTCCTTAAGAACCAGGCAAAGTCATGCAATTGAAGTCTGCAAATAAAAATCAGACAACTATATACACATCGGTATGTATGTAGTTTAAAAAAAAAAACAAAACCTGCCCGTTAATTGAAATTGATCTCTTAAGTTAAGCCAGAAAACCACAATAAGAAGTACAGTAAATGACATAATTCTAAAGTTTTTAAGGACAGTGGTACATATATTCAGGGTGACACGCAAAATACTTTCAAATTTTATGACATGGGCTTTATCCAGATAGCAGAGTGCTGGCTATAAGCCATTGATATGGCTTTGATAGTGTGTGTGTATCATTAAAATACCATCATTAAAACATCAGAACTATTTCCTTGTTATCCTATCACTTTGCTTACATTAGCCTAATATAATTTGAATATTCAGAAAGTATTCGTTGCTGAATTGCAATTTTAGTTTTTAAAATGTATACTCATGTGTTTTCCATATATACTATACAATTAATTATAAGTTAATGTTAAGAAAACAAATACTACTCTGTTGCATGAACTCAACTTGCAAATGTGTAGGCTAAAAAAAAATTGTTTTATCCACGTATTTTTCCCCTAGAAACAGAATTTACGGAACAAAAAACATAACTATTTAGCACATCATGTTGCATTTTAAATAAAGTATAAAAACGTGGCTAAGATTTGCATTATTCATAATAAGTAATAATAATTAGATCATTTTTAGTTTTAAACATGTTTGTAATCCTATTAATTCCTGTAATAAATATGGAACAATGCCATTTGGCTTGTTCACAAAGTAGTCACAAAAATCAGGAGGAAAAAGTATAACATATGCACTAAATACCTTTGAAGCTACTGTGAGAACATGAAGGAGAAATTATGAGCTAGCAGCCAATATGAGAAAACACAAGCTTTTTCTCCACATGCAGTAATGATTTGTAAATAACAGTGACTAACTAGAGAAAATGAAAGGAAAACAAAAGGCTCAGCCAGGTGTTATTTTACGTCAGTGATTTACTCTGTTTGATCAATGATGAAAACAAAATCACCCATATCCTCAGGAAGTCATGAATTTTTCAAGGCAGCTGTGGGAACACCTGGCTACTTGTCCTGCACAAACACTACCTCCATCAAGGAAGAATCAAGATTTATTTCTCTCGGCTTGAACCAGAAACCTTGCCAATAAATCTGCTGTTGCTTTGCATTAGTTCTTTAATGGGAGAACGAAAGCAGTTTTATAGTCCCTTTTCTGGTGAATTGGCAGGAATACACTTGCATCCTCTTGCATCTGTGTGACAGGATCATTCAACATTCCCTAGAGCTGCCAGCAGCATGAGTACCTTCTCCCTTTCTGTATTTTCTATAAAAGTGCATGCACATGCGCATGTGCACGTGCGCACACGCACACACACACACACAGTATTGGTAAAGAAGAAATTTTCCTTTACCCTTCTAGGTTCTTCTGGCTGGTCTGAGAATTAAATTGACGAGATAGATTAAAAGAGAAAAATCAAACAAAAGTTTTATAACATGTATGCATGAGGGATATTCAGGAAAACTAACTTACCAAAATGTTTGAAATTTTCACCTTACGTACCATCTTCAGCTAAATACAAAAGAGGACACTGGGGTAGTGATTTGGGGCTTCAGAACAGAGGAAGGCAATTCATATGGAGATGGAAAAGCATAGGTTTTCTGTGTCATGCAATAGAAAAAAAGGGACTTAGTGAATTCTGACAGGCCTAACAAGTTTCTCCCACCACATCTAGCCCATATTCTTTGCAGGTATCTGCAGTGATACCTCTATTCAGGGAACAGGCTTTTACCTAAATTCTTTAGACAGCTAAGGAGGAGGTAAAAGGCTTCCTGAGTCTTCTGTTCGTTAAAAGTAATCAATCTATTTCACTAAGCATATACCCTCTAGGTCCATCCACGTTGCTGCAAATGGCAGAATTCCACTCCTTTTTATGGCTGAGTAATATTCCATTATATATATATACCACATCTTCTTTATCCATTCAATTGTTAATGGACACTTGGGCTGCTTCCATATCTTAGGTTACTTCCATTAGTTTAAATAATGCTACCATGAACAATGGGGTACATGTATCTTTCCAAATTGGTGGGTTGTTTTTTTTTTTCAGTTATATATATACCCAAGAGTGGAATTGCTGGATCATATGGTAGTTCTGTTTTCAGCTTTTTGAGGAAACTCCATACCATTTTCCACAGTAGATGCACCAATTTACATTCATACCAGAAATGTATGAGGGTTCCCTTTTTCCTACACCTTCACCAACATTTGTTACTTGTAGACTTTTTGAGGATAACCATTCTGACAGGTGTGAGGTGATATCTTATTGTGGTTTTGATTTGCATTTCTCTAATAATTAATGATGCTGAGCATCTTTTCACGTGCCTGTTACCTATCTCTGTGTCTTCTTTGGAAAAATGTCTGATCTTCTGCCCAGTCTTTAATCAGGCTGTTTGTTTTTTTGATATTGAGTTGTATTCACTGTTTATATATTTTTGATATTAACCTCTAATCAGTTGTATCATTTGGAAATATTTTCTCCCACTTAGTAGGTTGTCTTTTTATCTTGTCAGTAGTTTCCTTTGCGAAAGCCTTTAAGTTAAATCAGGTCCCATTTATTTATTTTTCCTTTTATTTCTTTTGCCTTAGGAAACAGATCCAAAAAAATATTGGTACAATTTATGTCAAAGAGTATTCTGACTATGTTCTTTTCTAGGATTTTTATGGTTTCACATCTTACATTTAGGTCTTTATCCATTCTGAGTTTTTTTTTGTATATAGTATGAGTTACTGTTGTAATCTCATTCTTTTACATGTAGCTGTCACATTTTCCCAGCACCACTTATTGAAGAGATTATCTTTTCTCCATTGTATGTTCTTGTCTTCTTTATCATAGATTAGTTGACCATAGGCACATGGGTTTATTTCTGGGCCCTCTAATGAAATAAGTTAGACAGAGAAAGACAAATACTCTTTGTTATCACTTATATATGGAATCTAAAAAATAACACAAATGAGTATGTATAACCAAACAGGAATGGACTCACAGATATAAAGAACAAACCACTGATTACCAGTGGGGAGAGGAAATGGGAGAAGGGAGGAGGGACAAGATAAGGGCATGGAATTAAGAGATACAAACTACTATGTATAAAACAAATAGACAATGAGGATATATTGTACAGCATAGGGAAATATAGCCATTATTTTGTAATAACTTTAAATGGAGTATATTCTATAAAAATATTGAATCACTATGCTGTATACCTGAAATTATTATAAAATCAACTATACTTCAATTAAAAATTAATACTTAGCCTAAATGAATCCTCATGCCAAAGAGACACATTTTGGGGTGGCAAATTTTGCTTTTCTACAACAAATGTATAAATATATATAATTGTGACTATAGCTTTCATGCCCCAAAAGTAATAGAGAAAAAAAATCCCAAACACAGCTTCTTAAACATTTTATGGGTGGATTATATAGAAAGCACATAGAATCTTTGCTTTATAACATAGAAAATCTATGGAATCTAGTAGAATTGTATGGACCAGGAGGTGTTACACTGTGACTGGGAAAAGTGAGAGCTAAAATTATGGGGTGGAGCAGGTATGGGAATAAGGAAAATGAATTTAGAATTAGTGAAAAGGCAGTTGATATTGGGAGCACTCGAAATCGATAATCAAATAACTTAGAATATTTTGATTGTGCATTTATTTCTCAATCCAAATGCTTTTTTTCAAATGAGACAGTTAAATAATGGAAAACACTGAAAATTCAAGAAACTAACCCAAGATGTGTTTTAATATTATTCAATCAAATTATTGCATAATACTCACTTTCATCATCACCGTATGTTCAAACTCATCACTTTGCAATAATCTTTCCTTATGTTCTAGTATTATTGTTACTATATATTGTATGTTGATATTATTTTATTACATTAACTCTACTCTCACAAAATGATGTTTATATACCTGAAGTATGTGAATTAATTGGATGGTGTTCATATGGTGCCATAAAGGATTTATAGAACAAAACCAGAGTGCGGGACAATTGTCTGACAAGCCTGAAACAAGATTAAACAAGTTCTGAATAAAGGAGATAGTCACGTGCAAGGTACATAATGTGTTTGTGTGGTACTCTCCTAGGTCCTGTGGGAGGTTCAGATCTTGTAATGTGCCACAATCACTAAGGTACAGTCAGTAAATGCTTGACTTAGTCTGGAGTCTGCTCCTTATCTCTTATGTAAGTGTAATTCATTTCCAGTCTGATCCTCTTTCCTCATCTTTAAAATGAGAATAGCTGTACTTAGAAAGTTACAGTGTATTTTAGGTGATTGAATGTATGTGAAAGAGCATGGGAAGTTGAAAAGTCAAGTACAATACATTATTATTTACTCGATAAAGAGGAATAGCAAGAGCTTAAGATAAAGGCAGTCAATCGCTACATGCCATGTGGAATAGACAATAGATGTTTTAGGAGTTCAGACATCAAAATCAATTCCATCTGAAGTGATCAAAGAAGTCTTAAGCTAGTCCGGGTTCTATCTTAAGGGAAAAAAGGTAATTGCTGCTATTTTATCTATGAATATGAATAGAAGTCCTTACACGTGAATCCTCCTCTAAAATTCCCAAGGTTATCCATGGGTTGTTTCACAGCCCCAAAATGTGACTGAAATTTTTTTCTTTCTTTATGCACCTTAGGGGCCCAATAGCATAGAAAAATTTTTTTTCATTCTTATGAGACTCATTTTCATAAAGCTTCTTCATTTAAAATACTTCTGAAGCCAGTGGTCTTTCAGCTAGCTTTCTTTGCAATTTTGTATCATCATGTAAATTCAAGGATGACAAAGAAAGGACAAGACTAAAATTCAATGACTCCACCATAAACCACATGTATTACTTTATAGTCATAGCTTATAAATATATTCATATTTAGGTTCAACCTTTTGAAATTTATTAAAATTTTGAATTATATTTTTGAAAACAATCTTCAGAATATCACATGAGCTAAGACTAAGGCTAGTGAGGCTTTTTGAAATAAAATCATATTCCTTTTAAAACAGTTTCAAAAATTATGAATAATATAATAATCTGTTAATGTAATTTAAAAACCAATAACTATTGGACTATTATTAGATTTATTTCTGTTTTGCTCTTGTTACATCTAACTTTACTAGACCAGCATGGTAAAACCACTACTAATAATTTGATGGTATTACAGGTGATTACATATATATATATGTGGGGGGGGTTGTTTTTCTTTTCTTTCCTTTTTTTTTTTTTAATTTAGAGGACCCACAGTTCAGTTTTATTCAGAGCAAAGACAAGATAAACTTTTGATCGCACTAAGTGAAACTCAGCCATAGATTTGGAATCTGTTCTAAAACAATACATGCAATGAGGACAGTATTTTGCAAATAGAGTTGATTCACTGCTGCATATGTCTGCTGTTTGTCTAATATTAACAATTGTAAACCCAACAGCGCAGCAATTATTTGGAACAATCCTTTCGGTGTTACAGTTTCAGGCACAACGTTTCACTTCTCTTCTCACCACTGGTTCTCTTTGTTTGCCTGGGCTTCCTCTTCTTCAGTAAAGTCATTTTTGATATTGAAAGTCTTGGGAATCTCCTCATGAGCTTTCCCCCTGATCATATTGGCAACACACTTGCACATACCATCAACCAAATCTTTGATGTCTAAATAGTTTGCAGGCAGAGTAAGTTCAAAAAGTATTCCTTGGGAAACTTTCAGGAATTCTTAGTCCCAAACAAGAATCTCATCCCTTTGCTTTAATTAGGCTCACTTATTTATTTATTTATTTATTTTTAGGGGAGATACTGGGGATTGAACCCAGGACCTTGTGCATGCTAAGTATGCACTCTGCCACTTGAGCTATACCCTCCTCCCTTATCTCTTTGCTTTTCTTTGTTCTCATCATCCTCAAGAGGTGGGTCATCCTTGTGGGTGTACCACTGAGTGACCTTTTTTTAATATTGCAGAATTAAGATGGGGAGAGGAACTGGTCATCATCCTCTTCATGGTCCATTCCAAATCTTCCAAAATGGTCTTGATAGTTACACAACTTGGTTATACAATAGTTACACAATTGAGTTACACAATTTGGGAGGTATTTACTATTTACAAAAATTAATTGTATCATGGCCTGTATGTCATTTTGCAACTTATTTTTGCTATTTTAAATATTACACTTATTTTCCCATGCCTGTGTACCTATATTATTTTTAAGCAGCTTCATTGGAATCTATTGTATGGATTTCTTTTAAAAGTCTGAATTTTTTTAAATGAAGCAATAAAATTTGTGTGTAAAATTTTATCCATTATATTATTTTTAAAATGTATGCTTTTGCAATCTTTATCACTTAGCTGCTTCCATTTCACAATATATATTAGGATAATTTTAGTCATTTACTTATAAATGACATTCCTGGTCAGTTTAACAGAATTTTTTCCTCGTTTTTGATAGTCCTTAAGTTGGCTCATTTTTTTCCTATACTTGGAACATGATACAAACTTTTTGTTGAATCACCTGAGACCCAGAAGTTACAAGCCATATTCAAATATAGCTAGGATATTATATTTTATATTTATGTAATTTTATATATAATTTATGTAATTGTATAATTCAAATAATAGTACTTTTACCTAGAATAATTACTAAAAACCAATATTTTAATTTTAATACAATGGATGCTGTGAATAAGGAAATTGTTTGAAATTAAGATGAGAAGGGATTTTTCTCTAGGACCAGGTCTTTCTGAGATTTTCGTGAACAGCATTTGCTAGATTCCTAGAAAATACTGATATAACATATATCTTTTACTGAAACCTGACAGGTAATAATAAGGTCAAAAGAATCTAAGACTGGTCTAATTTGAGGATTTTTTTTCCCCATATATTTCAAAGAAACTGCATTTTATAGCACCTGTCACATAAACCATTTCTCAAATGACTCTGAAATGATATAGTCAGTATAGGTATATGGTATAAATTACTGAAAACAGCAGTCTAAAGAGAAGCATAATAGTGAGCACATTAAATCAGCCAGTCATAAGATTCGTAAAATAGAAATTTAAAACACACAGATTATACTGAAAAGAACTTTAAAGATAACAGTTCAGGTTTTACTCTGTAAAATTAAATGCTGACAGTGCTGTGTCACTTTGACTCATTATTAATAGTGATTTTTTAATGTGGCCTCCACAGGTAGTGAGAGTGTTCTGAACAAATATTTCCACACATTTTTCACTAATGTCTTGTCAAACTACCTGCCAGCATCAGGTTGGCATGGCAGGAAGAAGGAGAAGGAGTGAGCAAGCTTTGTGTTAAATGCGATATTAATTTTTCCTTGGGAAAGACTTGAAATTCATAGCTAAAGGCTTCTTAAAAAAATAGAACAACATTAACACTGAGCAAATGCTGGGTAAAAATTAGTCCTGTATCACCTGTAACTTAAGGTAATATCATCAGAAAGAGGGAAATTTCTCCCTTTTTGAATAAGAAAGGCAGAGAAGAGAAAATCCTGACACTGTAGATTAAATAAGGAAAATCTATAGGACGAGAGTATCCAAAATATTTTTTAGAGAAACATATCCTTTTTAAAAGTAATACATCAAATGAGTTAGTTAATTAAATAGATGTCTTGATTACTGCTTTAGACATATTTTTTTTAAAAAACTTACCCACTTTCTCTGCTGAATCATAAATGTATCCAAAATTAAGATCTTCAAAGATAAATCAGTTGAACTGTTGTTAAGATGTTTATTGCTACCGTAATAAATCACCACCAAGTTACTGTTTCAAAAACAGCACATATTTATTATCTTACAGTTCTACCTGTCAGAAATCGAAAATAAGTCTTACAGAGCTAAAATAAAGGTGTTAGAAGGGCTGATTTCTTCTGGAGGCTCCAGAAAGAATCCATTCCTTCCCTCTTTCAGCTTCCACATACCTTGGTGCTCAGCCTTCTCTTGTGTAGATAAATCTCCTCCTACCTCCCTTTTATAAGTACGCTTATGATTACTTTGGGCCCACCTGGATAATCCAAGATCCTCTCATCTCAAAATCCTTCACTTAATCAAAACTGCAAAGTCCCTTTTACCAGAGAAGAACATTCACAGGTTCTGGGAATTACAATGTGGACATATTTGGAGGTCATCATTCATCCTATCACGGCTGTCATATGGTTTAACATACCACAGTGTTACTCTCGTGTATAGATACGAAACAGAAATTAGAAAGAAAGTAAATCACCATTTCTGCTATGTATAAGTATCACATGTGAATTTGAAGCTCATGATCAGGTTTTAACCACAGGGGGGAAAGTAGATAACAATATACACACACATATATATTACTGTTAAACTGTGATTACAGGAAAAAAAATACAACAAAAGAAACGCATATGAGGCAAGTATCATTAGCATATATTATGCTATCTATAGTACAATGTATTTAACAAACATTTCCAAAACAAGATATTGATCAGAGATATTTTGAAGCATGTTCTTAGCTTTCAAAAAATATCAATTCACATGATAACCCATTTACAAAATTTCAGAAGTAAAATTATCATATTAAATATAGCATGTCTCTTTCCTGACCATACACAGGAAGAACTACTATTACATAATTTAGCTCTGCAATAGTACTCGTTGGTTCATTAGCAAACAAAATGGAAAACTCATATAGTCTTAAAGTCTCTTCTGAGTTGTACTTTCTTATTTATATCATTTATTTATTATATTATTGTTTTTAATTCACACTTCCTCGTGCTGTTGATTGTAATTCCTTAAAACATACACATACACACACACATATTTTTCCAGAAGAAGACACAGGGAAGAAAAGAAAGGAGAAGATAAAGCAAAGAGACCCTGAAAAGCACTGAAAAAGGAAATGAAGAGAGAAAGGAAGGAAGAGGGATAGAGGAAGAAGAGAGAGAAAGAATTAAAAAGGAGAAGAAAGAGGTTGATAGATAAGCAAAGTGGAAGAGTTACTTCTACTTAAATGAAAGCTCAGTGCTAGGATCTAAGTGGAAATTATAGGAAGAAAACAATGACTCCAAGTGAGAATTTTTATCAGTTAAAGATTTTCAACAGGGAATGGATAGCCCTGTGAAATGGTGTTCTCTTTAGTGCAATAGCTACAGCAAGAAGTGGAGACTCAGCTGTCAGGGATGTGTTGAAGGATTTTCTGCATTGCTGAAAAAACGAATTAAATGACTTATAAGATCTGTCCTAATACTAAGATTCTATGATTTAGCATTCTCCATTAAGATTTTCATTGTCACAAACACATGTGTATAAAAATGTCCTCTCACTCTCTCTCCCTTTGACCTCTTTCTCACCAAAACACACACACACTCACGCACAGAGATATCCTAAGATATAAATCTTCATATGCTCAGTAGATGACCAAGAATTAGCAGCGTTTGACAGATTTTTAGGAAAAATCATCACCTCGTGACCCATGTCATAAATCTTGATTACATGCTCAAAATAAGACATATTTGTAATAATCCACAGTGAGATTTTGAGCAGCAGTGTTAGTGTTTGATGTTTTAAAATTTCAAGAAGTAGCAAACTCAAAGGCAACAAGGATATTTGTGACATTGCCTTATTCCTTGCTTCTAGTTTTGAGAACACATTTTAATTTTGAACATATTACAGTACTAAATAGGGTGAATTTTAAGGGAAAGTGCAGCAAAAATGTTAATGTTCCACTTCTTTCTTGGCATTTTGAGTTAATGTCAAAATTGGCCTTCACATCTTGTCTTTAAACAATTACTCACTTCTCTGAGCCTCAACATCCTCATCTTTCAAGTGGAGACAGTCCTTTTCCCATAGATTTATGAGAATGAAATAAGATAGCATACATGGTATAAAGTAAATGTTTAATAAAAATGCATTAGTTCCTAATTAGGAGCAAAATAATTATCTAGAGTAATTCACTATTTCTTCAGGTACCTCCACATAAGCGTAAGAAAGCAATACTTTTCTAAATGTAAGTGAGATCTTTTTGGTTAACTAACTCTGCTTGGTACTTTTCTTTTCAATATTTGTTACATACTTTTTGGTAAACTATTTGTGATTCAGAAAATACAGTATTCAGAAAGGTTTGTATTAGAACCGTTTTCAAGAATGTGGTAGTCTATTCAACAATCATTTATGTTGAAGGTCAAAGCTAAGATTTTTGATAACTTAAGAAAGGATGTATGTCAAAAATACAATTCTACTGAAGGTTATACTGAATACATTAATTCTTACTCGGGAAATAGTACTTGAGTCTTCAGGTCTTTCAGTTAACTTCTGATCTTACAAACTCCAAAAGACATTATTATCCTGACTATTTCTTTCCTTCTCTGACTTTTTAGAACCAGAAGTCAAAATCAACAGTTGCCCTTTTGTGTCCTAAAATCAGTTTTTCTCATGTGGAAGAACAAATGTATTTTCTGCTTTATATTCGTTGGAACTACAGTGTTGTCACAGTATGCCAAATTCAGATGTTATATAAACTTGGATTATTAAGAAAGCAAACTCATTAAATATATTCAGAACAAATGCCTGAAGCTTTATCTATTGAAACCTTATTTTAAAATGGAATTCCATAAAGTATTGTCCTCTCAAAACATAAAATGCAGCATTTGGGGTGTATATTGACCTATAAATTGTTTCCCACATCCTCTGCTTTAAAACTTAAGGGGTTAAAATGTATGCTTAGTGTAAATTGATACAACTTTTTTCAAAAGCAATATGCTAATAATAATATGGCACAAAATCCAAATGATAATCATAATTTTCTCTATAAAATAGTTTATCAAAGTGAAAATATATGCACAAAAAATTAGTGCATAAAATATCAACTCTCACAGGGCAATATTGGAAACTTCATCTAACATTATCAACGTAATAGTCATTAAAGTAGAAATTATGCAAACTATATTAAAATACGGACTAGGGTTTAGAATAGGACTAGGGTTTGAAAACAGAATTATCCAAAATTATTTATATTTTAAAACTATGTAAAATATGGATATTTCCATACAAAAGGCATGTGCAAAAGTGAAGAGAGTTTAGGATTTATAAAGTTCTTAGACCCTGAAGTCCATGTATAAGTAAGAATCTGTGTAGTCAGGGAATAGATTATCTTTATTTCTATTTTATAAAAGTATTGGAGCAGACTCCTATAAAATTTAAATGATATGTCTGTACAATTAATTAACCATTGGAGAACTGGAAATTGAAAAGATAGTACCTATGTTTTAATCAATAGTCATTCTAATATGCTGCTGCCATAATTGAATGTCATATAAGTTTTGCAAGGATTATATCATTTGACCTTGAGTGCTAAATAATTATGAGGCAAAATGTCATACGTTGATAATAGTGCTTTGTGACATTGTATATTAGACTGAAAATTAACCATAAGATTGTATACATGGAAAAGGACATTTTCCAAAGTTGTAATGAATTGGTATACTTAAATCAGCTTCTAATTTGTATGATTCACTTTAGAGTTATAATTTTTCCATAGATCACCATTTAATTATTATATTATAATTCAAGATCATTAATGCAGTGGGATAAATTTATTAGAGATAGTTTATTAGTAGTGAATGTGACCCAACTTAAATAGTAAATTCTGAACACTTTCTTATTTAGCATGTTATGTATTTCTGTCTTAGCTTATGGCATAAACTTTGATATTTCTTAGCAATTTCTATAATTATTACTCATTTTAAGGATATATTTCAGTCCAACAATAATGCTTTCATTGAATAGCTGGAAAGAGTTTTAAATATAGATTCTAAAGTATTTATTTCCTTAAGAAAACTAAACTTGTCATTCTTACAAATTTAAGATAATACTTTATCCTTAATATATAAAAACAACATTGAGAAATTAAATACAAAATTTAATACCTGAGTCATTTTTAGAAATTTAAAGTATATTCATTGTAATCATAGTCAATTTTTCAAATCCTATTCTCAACTGCAATTGGTATATTTGGATGGATATCTGAAAATAAACTGGAAAGATGTCATGAGTTCATAACGTTATTTCTAATTCGAGTTTACTAGTACAGGATTTTTACTTAACTTCATTGGTCCGATACCTGTATCTCCTTTTCTCATAAGAAAAATACCCTAATTCTCAGTAACACCAACATAATTACTCATTTGCTTTATCCCTCAATTTACACAAACATATTCAGAATCATAATACCAACACTACCTCTAACAGTATCATTACTAAAAAATAGTTTAATAATTTTTGCAGTATTTTTAAAATACTAAAAATATGTCCCATTGGGATACATGTTGTTACTGTGTTTTAACATCATTTTAAGTAGTTCCTCTTGGAAGCTCTGCTTTAAACTCAATACACAGATTTCTTTTATTTTTCTTTTAATTTTTTTGAGATTTTTTTTTTTAATGTTCATTTTTTAAAATTATTTAAAATATTTTCAGGGTTCCAAAGTAAACCTTCAAGGGGAGATATAGTCAGACATGTTTTGCTTCTAACCCTGTAGAGTCCATCCTGTTGCTTCCCACCCTCTAAGGGTAACCATTGTTATTATTTTTATTCTTAGGTCTATCCTTACGTTGTTTTTATACATTTTCACCTTACTTTTTTCACTTAGAAATATATCCTGAAATAACTCCATTGTAGTATTTATAGACAGTCACAATTCATTTTTACAGCTTCATAATTCTATAGTGCATGTAGCATAGTTTTTTTAACTGATTCCCTATTGATGGGCATTTAAATTGTTTCCAATCTTTATAAATGAATCTCAGTGAGTAGTCTTGTAAATATGTCACTTTGTATTTGTGCAGTATATCTTTGGGATAGATTCCCAAACTAGTGTAAATGAATATATAATTTACCTTAAATTATTAAATTTCCCATCATAAGGGTTGTGGTTTTTTGCATTTACATCACCAGTGTATTAAAGTGCTTTTCCCCTTAGTCTGACCAACAGAGCCCCGTGTCAAATTTTTGGAATTTTGCCAATTACCTAGGTTGATTTTTTTCACCAATCTCAGTATATTTATTGTATTTTTAAGAGTGAGTTTTAAAATCTATGTAGAAAACTACTTTTGAAAATAATTAGAATACTTAAAAATGAGAAATATTTTGTTAGATAAAAGAACCTACACTTTTACATTCTAGGTAAATTTTGGAAGTTTAATACAAGATAACTTTGGGTTAGGATTGGATTGTTAAAATGTTATATAGGAAAAGGAGATAAACATGATGATGAAAATAAACTTCAGAACTTAAATATTTCAGTTGTATTCAGATGTCACAGAAAACATGCAAAAGAAATAATCTTCACGTTGATAAGCAATAATTTACTGTAGTTAAGATTGTGATATAAACTTCTATTAAGTACTAAGATTTTATGAAGTACTAAGTCAAAAGGAAAGAAAAAGCCTTAAATGATCTTGTGATTGCAGAGGACTTTTCTATAGCAGCTTTAGATTTTATAAAATATAAGAATCAAGTGTATTGTACTTCATGTTGTAGCACAAAACCAAAACCAGTTTAAGGAAAATTGTCATCCTCTAAAAAAACCAGAGATGATGAGTTCTGGCCCTTATTCTTAGACTATTTGAGTTTTTTCCTATGTTCCCTAGTAGTGCTTCTAAATATATCTTAATACTTTATTTGGATTGAGTCAAGTATATCCTAAGGCTATCATATTAATCTGGCATCAACAATTGCTGTCCTCTTCAACAAGAATTATGTTTTCCTTGGAAGACAAAATATTAAAGAAAAGATTATGGAGAATGATTCCTGCCAATTAATTCTTAGTTATTTTCTTTCCTTTCAGCACCTTCCCTGATAGGTATGGTAAGGAAGGACTGGGCATCTCAAAATAGCATTGCCCTATCATGGCAAGCACCTGCTTTTTCCAATGGAGCCATACTGGACTACGAGATCAAGTACTATGAGAAAGTAGGTCTTATTTGGAGCTTCCTAAAAAAACTACATATACATATATATGCATATATGTATATATTAAGCATGTTGATATACAATATTATTTTACTTTAAAACCTGTTCTTCTTTGGCCTAATCTCATATCTACTATGTCTTTGAATACTCTCCAATTTACTATTGTGCTTATAATTTCTTAATTATTTTGTTTTGTTTTATGTCAGATTAAAATAGAAGGTACAACATATTCATCTCTTATCTTGACCTACTCTAGGGAGTTTTTTACAGTATAGTAAGAAGTAGCAACTCCAACTTACAGTTTAATTGACATAACATTGTTTCTAAAACTCAGTTGGGAAGAAATAACAGAATGGAATTACCATAACCTAAAGCAAGTTCGTGTAGGTCATATCCTTTGCCAATAAGTTTAAAGTTATGGTCTGCTATAATTTAGAAGGATGATTTAAGTTATAAATGGAAATAGCTGATGAATTTAATTTTTTCTTTACATTTACCTGTTTTATTTTATAAGCTAGCAAGATAAATCTGGTAAATAAATCAGTTGTTAACCTTAATTTCCATTTCTGTCATTTAAAACTTTTCTGAATTACATTTTCCCAAATTATATACTTGCTTAGCTTTATTGTATTCATATTCTTTCTTTCTGCTTCCCCCCACTGTCTGTCACCACTAAGATATTGCTGCTATACATATTATCGCAGACCACATAGTCAATTCTGATAATATATCTCATTGAGCTTCTACTACCCTGGAATATTGATAAGGGAGAATTACATTAAAAAATTAAAATTTAAAAATTATATGTAATTCCCCAGTGGTATACCAAAATAAGAAAGAACTTCTTGAATTTTTGTAACTTTTTAGAAGCAAAGGAACATACAAATAAACTTAGATTTCCTATGAAGAAATATAGGGCAAGAAGAGAAACAGAAGTCTATATTTTTCTATTCCACTGCTTCGGAGCAAATGTAAGTTTGAAAAAGGGAGAAGACCAACTCAGTAGCATAGCTGTATCTAGTAATTTCAGCATTATGTAGTAAGTGGAAACTATCATTGTTATTAACTGATTAGGATAAATTCATAGTCTGAGAATGGAGGAATTTACTCTGTTTAAATTGGATTACAGATTCTATACATTAGTCTGGCCATCATGTGCTCAGAAATCCTATTGGGCTGTCCTTTCAAATGTTACAACCTGTCACAAGAATATACATATTTTCTGTCACCTAGTTTAAATATACTCATGTACTCAAACCTTCTGATTATTTAAAAAGCAATGCACACATATTTATAACCAAATTTTTAGGATGAAAATATTTCTCTGTGTTTTATAAAGGTTACATTTCACACAGAAAATTACTCTCATTCTATAGTCATTTATACTTCATATGTTTGAAGATGGATAACTTGCAGTATTTCTAGTTAAAGACAAATTAAACAGATTCCATAAAAAGGAAACAACATTCATCCAATCAGAATTTTAGAAAATAATAAGATCCTGAAAGATGGTCATTAACATAATATCCATGTTTTAATGATAGAATAAATAATGTTATGAAGGAGTTTATTTTGTAAGAAAATGGCAATGAGCCAGCGCTAATGGAGTAAACCTAGAGTTGGAAGCCAAGGATTCCTGATTAATGTTACTCTGACTCTCATTATGCCTGTGGCCAGGAAAAAGTCAATTAATCTCCCTATGTCTCAGACTTCACATTTACAAACTGGAAATAAAGATATCAACCCTTCTAGTGGGTTTTAAAGATTAATTGTAAACAGACCTAAAGATGAAGAGTGCACTAAATCAGTATCATTTAAGAAAGCTTTAGTGAATTATTTGACGTATAATACAATATAAAATCAGGACACAATAGCATGGGAATTATGTACAAACTAAACAGAAATCATGATCTCTTCATACATAAATACATAATGTGTAGGCAACCAATGAAAGATGTTAGAATATCAGACCTTTCAGAGAGAGCATAAAATGATTGACAGCATTAAACCTTTTCCCAACTGTGACTTCAAATTCTTACTATACATTTTACATATCTACATCTATAACATGGTTTCTCCTTCCAAGGAATATTTTTATAAAGCTTTGAACTAGGGCAGCTTAAAATAGAACTCAGTTAAAGTGCTAATTTCCTTATTTACTAGAAATTGAAATATTGCTCAGTAAGAAAAGCAAGATACAAAGAAATATATGTACAAATGATCTTATTTTGGGAAAACAAATATCGCCCTAGATATTTGTATGATTATACAAATAGAGAGAGTATAGAATGAAAACATGCTGTTTCAAGTGACCTGTTGGGTTAGAGTGGGACAATTGTATGGAAGTACATAGACAGAGGCAAGAAAGAGAGAGGGAGGTCTCAAATATAAATAAATATGGATGGATGCAGGAATGGATAGATCGTAAATAGTTCTGGTAGTTATCTTAGACCTAGTTGCCCAAAAGCAGATCCTGAGATGGGAATTTGTATGCAAGTGATTAGTTAAGAAAGCTCCCAGGAGAACTGGTAAGACAATGGGGGAAGCAGGACCTGCCGGGAAGGAAGATGCCAATCAAATTCAGCGACTAAGGGGAACGCTGGAGTCTAAATTACATCTCAGAGTTTCATTCTATGGAGACAAAGAAGCTGAACTTCCATACTCTGGCTTCAGTCTGTCATTGAATACAGACCTGAATGGAGGCATATATGTGGTGTGCAGGAAAAAGTCTTAGGCACTTCTGGTTCTCTGGACTGGCTCCAGAAGCCCAAGGTTAGGTGTCTTAACAATATGGCAGGTACAAACCTTTAAAAAGCAAAACATATAGAAGCTGGGGCATGGGAGCAGGAACAGGTAAAGGTGATTCAAGTAGATCTGGTGGTGCACCAGCTAATAGCTAAGGCACCTCAGTGCTCAGAGAGCTATGAGAGAATCTTACCCCTCAGCTTATTCCAATATTCATATTCTCCTCCATCTTTAATATTGGTGCTTCAGCCATCTTTAATTTATGGCATCTAAACCTTACATTTCCTGTCAATCAAAGATACACTGTATTTCTAACCTATAATTAATACACAAATGATTAATATTCATACCTTTCTCTGAAAAAAGTGATTCTGTTTAAGTTCTCATTGTGTTAGAAGCATTGGTCTGTGAATCAGAAAAGGAGTTAAGCTGCTTAGTATGTGGTTGTCTGCAAATATCTAAGGTCAAACACATAGTATTGTTACCAGTGACCTTTGCTTAGAAAAAAGGCCTGGCCTAAGTGTTCAAAAATTTGAGTTTGGCTCAGACCTTTCTTAATCCTATTTTCTCATCTGTAAAATAAGGATCTGGAAAGATAATTGCTTACATTTTTAGCTGTTTTGAAATGCTACTGTTTGTGTTATACAGCTGTATAGATAGGTTATACTATCTTTCAAGTAACTTACATATACTAAAATTAAGTGCATACACACATTTAAAAAATTCCTCACCACAGGGAATAATAACCTTCACATCAAAATTATATATAAAAATAAGACCCTGCTATTGTTGTCTTCTGTTTCTGTGTGTGTATGTGAGTGATGAGAGGGGTATGGGGAAGAAAACATACTGCTTGTTGGTTATAATTAGTTAGATATTCTCTGTTTAGTTAATCATACTCCCCCAATTCTTAGTTTTCCCTGTTCGTACTCAAAAAATGTTTTATTTTTTAAACTCACATGAATATCATTTGAGTGTGAAAAGACACTAAAAATAATGAAGAAAGTCAAGTATAAGTTGCCAAAAAAAATTACATTTCGTATTTACTTACTAACAATGCTTTTCTCCAAAAGCAGAACATACTCGTAATGAGGGAACTGTTAACAACCATGAAGACGGTTTAGGGATATATACACTTTATATAACACTTCATGAAGTGGATGGTCTCCTTTCAGGGAACTGCCAAATGGGGCGGAAGACAGGAAGCTTTTATAGGACAAAGAATAAAGAACAAGGAAGAAAAAAATAGAAAATATCTGATTGGCTGGAGCCACAGAGTCAACATTGTTGAGGGTGAGAAGGAACAGGGGAGGAAGAATAGTTGGCTTGGCATTTGGGGATTAGCTAACTGGATATACTGCGTTTTTGAAGCAGAACATTTACAAGGACACAAACGTGATCTAAGTTTCGGTTTGCTGATATGGCACTCCGGATGGGAGTGGCTCCATCCTGGATGTAGAAATTTATTTCAGCATAACTAAGACATCATCTGCTCCCAACCCAGGTCTCAGTCTCCACCTTTGAAATGTTGCAAACTCCCCTGCAGTCACTAAATGCCAAAACTCTCACTGAAAATCAAACATACCCTTCCAGTATCTCTCCTCTTTCCCTTCTTTCTTTATCCTTCGTTTTCGCATTGTTACTTTTCTTCTTCTTTTTCTCTGTGCCCATAGCACTTTTCTCTCTCTTGCTTCTTTGCTCTTTTACTACGTTTATCAAAGTTCGTCTTGATTTAAGTCTTGTATATGTGTATCTGACTCTCTCACTAGTTTGTGAGCCCCTGAAGAAAGATCATTTCTTGTCTTTGTTGCCCAACTCCAGTCAGTGCCTAACATAGCTGTTTACTTTCAGTAAAAATTTTTAAAAATTAATAAAATCCTCCTTGTTCAGAACTCATTTACAGGAAATTGAGACAAGTTACCTAGTGACTGTGAAATTACCCTTAGCAATTAAAAAACAAGGAAAGCAAGCCCCGGGGACTTCCTGTTTCTACCTGTTCATAAGAAAGACACTTACACTGATATCCATTGGCTGAGAGAACTCTCTGTTAATAAACAGAGCTTATGAGGACAGGGGCGTCTTTTGTCCACTTCTATATTCCCAGTGCTTAGAAAGGCACATAGTTAATAATTCATAGATAGCGACAGTTGACCAGTTATATGCCAGGTACTTTTAAAAGTGTTTTTTATGGATTAAATAATTCAATTGTAATAACAACCCTTTGAGATAAGTACTATTACTCTTCCCATTTTACAGATAAGGAAACTAAGGTACAGGGAGGCTAAGTAATTTCACCAAAAGATCCCAGACAATAAGTGATTGCTAATACCTATTTGCATCACAATCAGATATTTTAGAAAAGTCAGTGCTTTCTGCTGATGCTGATTTTCTAGGTTCCCTGGGGCCAAATACTTCATTACTCTCTGCTGCCCATTTTGCATCTGTAAAATGGCAACAATAAAACACACCTACCTCACCAGGGTGTTGTACAGCTCCATTAATTACCAACTGGTAGCTCATTTTGCAAACATGAATCCCCCATAATAGTTCATTATTCTTACATCCAGTATTTAAAGACACTGTGACTGGTAAAGTCTTCTCCTTATAATTCTCTTGTTAATTTTTTTTTTTAACCACAGTCAGCAGTTTTTAGATTTTGTTCAAGAAATTTCATCATAAGAAAGAAAACATTTTTATGTACAGATGGTCAGTAATTATCCCCATGGAATACTGAATTCGTATAACTTTCCATTGTTTCACTTAGTCCACCAATAATAGAATAAAAAGTATCCATGAGGTTTATATAAAAATATATAATTTCATGTCATGAAAAAGGTGAGGAGGTTTGTGGGAAGCTGCTTATTATGGGAAATACTTTCACCACTCAGGGGTAATTTAAAATCCTTGGTATCTTTTATAAAAGTGACATGCTTCTCAATAACAAACTTCGCACAATAAGTCTCTTTTTCTCTTCTCTCCCGTCTTATTCTACTTTCTCAGGTTTTTTTCCCAACAATAACAATTCAATAAATACCACTCTTTTTTTTCTAAAATATATGATCACTAAATCTGCATCTTTATTTGATTAAAAATATATGAAGCAATTATTGTAGAAATAATCAACTGAAAAAGAAAAAAAATCCTGCTTTCCTTTCTTATAAAATGTTCAATATACATTTCTTATTTTCTTTTGTTGTATTTCCTTCACTTAGATGTTTGCCCAAGGGAAGAAGAGAATTTTCTCTTCAATTCCTCACTTCCATGAACGCTACTCTTACCTCCATCCATTGTTTAGGCACAGAAACATATCTCGTTCATTCTCCGTGTCTCCCTTCCCCAAAGACCATCTCATGTGTACATTTTGTATCCTAAATGTAAACTTGCATGTAAACCAAATGTGACTATTATATAAGAATTAAGAACAGTGTAATTAAGTAAAGTGCATGTGGACTAGCTGGATCACAGGAGGATCTTGTTTAAATCCAGATTATGAGTCTGTTGACTGGAAGTGGGATGAGGGTTTACATTTGGAACAATCCCCAGGGAATGCAGTGCCACTCCAAGGACCAAACTTTGAATTGTACGTCTCTAGAGGCCCTGCTTCTCCATTACCTCACCTGAAAGGCATAGACATAGAGAAAATAACCACAACCCTCTAAACATACACATGAACTTAAATACTGAACCATCTTTGTAACTGGCTAGGACCACTGTAGATGTTACATGACTTGTATGATGTTTGAATCTAAAATATTAATCTGAAGCAAGATGTAGTAAATAAGGGACTGAGTCAGTTTCAGATACAATTGAGTGTTTCTAATGGAATCATCAAATTCCTGAGCTGGTAACTAGTTTTGTGTTCTTTATTTTACTTCCTTTTCGTAATTCTTATTTTGTTGCCATGTCCACCACAGAGAAATTAGATATGAGCATTTAGTACTGATTAAAAGAACATTACCTGATAAAAAATAGACAACGAGAGAATTTACTGATACAGACACTCATGATGGACATTTCACGGCCAATTTCCACATTGTGTAGCAAACAGTACACTGTGCAGAAGCCTGTCTGGTTTAGCGAACCCAGGGAGTCCCCACAGGGCCTGGAGCAGAGATTCTCAGGGTCACATGCCTGGGACTGGTGCCAGTGCTGCATGTATGGTTTGAGTGTATCTAAGTTGAAAAAACTTAAAAGATATTTGCACTGTTGCGTCTAGTATAGAGTTTGTACCCACATGAAAATTACAAGTGTCTACTGACTCCTCTAGCTTTAAATTGTCTTCATTTCTTAAGAGTTTCACTAACTTTTGTTTGATTTGAAAAATGGATTTCTTTAAAATTGTAGAAGCTACATTCAGTATGTCAAAGATTTGATACATCCAAAAAAGGAAAAATTGAAGTTGGTAGAACTAAATACTCTAAATGTACTTCATTTAAACTTCAGAATATATCTAAATTTATAGATTGAAATGGAGGTTATAAACACAATTGTTGCTGAAAGATCGGCCCCCATCCCTGATGAGCCAAGTAACCCAGAGACAAGGTCTTGGAGCTTAGAAAGAAAGAGGCAACTTTATTGCTTTGACGGGCAAAGGGGACTCACAGCAGGACTGCGAACCCACTTTGGAGATGGGATGGGGTGGTTATATAGCCCTAGCTCAAACAATAAAGCCCCTATAACAATCAACAGAATCATTTTCTCATCAGAAGACTTAGAGTGGCGTCATGATGCCTCCAGGCAACCAATTCTATAGAGGCTATCGGTTGTCACTCTTTCAGTCTATCTTATAAGCACCCAAGGTGTGGTCTTCTTGGTAATTCAGGCTATTTTGTAAGGTTAAAGTCCTGTGACCTTCTCCCTGGAGATCAGCTCAGAGACCAAGCATGATTATAGCTTTTGATTACTGAAATAAAGTAGAAACAGTAAGATCAATAGATTTAGTTTTAACAATGGGCCTGGAACTATGAGTAAAAACCAATCATTCAGATCAGTTGACCGTTTTAAGGACAAGCATAAGAATAAGCAATCTGGTAACCTAAGTGCGGCCATTTTATTAATCTTCCTTCATAACGAATATCAAAGTTTATATTTTGGTTTCCAAGGAAAAGAAATCCATACCCTCTTCAGTGTGCTCAGAGGGCCTGGGGTTCTTTTGGTGATATGTAGTCACCAAAAGTCCTATCTTAGCTCTGATCTTGTAATTCTACTTAAGGCTGCACATTAATCACACTTCTGCCAACTTGGTATGTTTCAGTCAGCTCTAAAGTCCGTAACATTTTAACCTTTTTTTTTTTTTTTCCTGTTGTGGGGAAGGTTATTAGGCTTTTTAATTTATTTAATGGAGGTACTGGGGATTAAGCCCAGGACCTTGTGCATGCTAAGCACTTGCTCTGCCACTGAGCTCTACCCTCCCCTCTAAAGTCCGTAACATTTTAATTCAATTTTACATCCTAAAGTCATAATCGGTTGCTTGGATGTTCCTGGTCAGACTTTTCTTAAATTACTTCTTCATCACTTTAATGAATTCCATGTCTTCATCTCTTTTTTTGATGAGATTAGAGTAAACTAGGTTTTTTTCCAATTCTGAAATTCCATGATTGCATAAACTTAGTATTTTTATTGTGTCTTGCTTTGCTACGCAAGGTGATAAGAAATTATCGAGTAAGAGTAGTGAAGGAAAGAGAGATTTGATGTTTCCAATGAAAATATGAAATATTTAAAAAATTACAGGAAAGTACATAAAAATCTTAAGGATGAACGAGTAGTTCAATTTCTTCAATGATTTGAAAATCTATAGTATTTTACAGACAAGTTTTGCGTTTCTAAGGAAAGAGAAAAATATAAGGCTATTTTTAAAAGATTAGTTGCCACGCATAAATTTCTATCTCCTCTTAAAAGTTACTGTTTGTATTGCTGAGTCCAAACTCGTTCTGCTCGCCACACGACAGGCCAATAAATCCAGAGATGAGCTGTGTTGGGGCAGGGAATAGCAACTTTATTCAGAAAGCCGGCAGACCGAGAGGATGGCAGACTAATGTCTTGGAGAACCATCCTGCTCTAGTCAGAATACAGGTTCCTTTCATACAAAAAATAAGGGAGGAGGTGTGGTTGATTGTTGTAATCTTCTTGCTGCAGGCATTCTTTGTTCTTGCAGCCATCCCCCTGGGCTAGGTCATGGTGTCCCTGTAAACCTCTAACAAAACAAAGGTTATTCTCTACTACATTTGGAGAGAAGAAATATTGCAGTGTAACATGTAGCTGGGAGTAGAGGTTATAGAATCCACAATATCAAATTATGAGAGGATCACAAATGTCCCTTTAAGTAGGGGGAGGTGGTGGGAAGGAATACTGAAACTATTCTAGGAAAGCATTTGGGTTAATGCCCACCTGAATCAAGATAGCCTTGGAGTATGCAAAATTGGTATTTTTCTATTATAGTTTCATTCCTTCAGAAAATTTCTTCTGGGGAGTAACAAGGACACAAATTCAAACTTCCTCTAAGTTTCAGGTCTAGTTTGGTGACAGTCAGACAAACAAATCTCACAGACAGGCACTGATTATTTGAGTGTGACATTGCTATGAATTCAGACTGCATTTAGTCAGCCTTCAAAGAACCTCTCTTCCATTAACCAAAAATGTGAATATAATGTTATTATTTTAGAAAACCAGATATACAAGTCAAACATCTAACTTTCTATCCTAAAATGATGAAAGGGTAAATACTATTATATCATGCCTGTGGGTAAGTCTTGCCAGATTTTCGAATATAAGTTTCAAGCTAAGAGCTACAACTCTAGTTAGAGTATATTATCTAACCCTTAGCAAGTTTCCCCTTGATCACTGGCCTTATTAAAGTGGTGACTGAGTCATACTCCCTGGGGAGAAATGTAATATTTGCTCATTTTTAAATGCAGATGCAAATACAATCATATCTTTGTCTATTCTTTAAACAATTACATTTTGGGGCTAGAAGTAGAAACATAATTACCAATTCATAAATTTGCTTCTTCTCTTCTAATACCGTATTGCTGCTTTTTTCATCATGAACTTAATGAGAAAAATCAATAAATTAAACAAAAATGCATTTATTTCTTCTGAAGGTTTTGAAGCCTGTAATTGTATGAAAAATCATGTGAAGTTACCTTGAGAGATTTCGTATAAAATACAAGGTGGCTGTTTACAGAGTGCATTATTTGGCTCCATTTTCCTCCAGGGATTTATTTGGAAATGCTAATAGAGAAAATATGAACCATTCACAGGGTAAGGTGGAATTAGCAATTTTTCTTGGTATTCAAATCAGGAATTTGGTGGGATTTCCTCCCTGGATAATTCACTCTAATAAATACTTTAGTGAAAGGTGTGTATATATTTTTAAACTGCATGTTTTTAAACGTGGTTTTTATTAGACTCCATAGATTTCAAAATATTGTAAGATTATAAAGAAAATTAAACCTTTTTATTTCAGAAATATGTAAGCTGCTCTGTTCCCTTGCTGCCTGACTTGATTTGCAGTTTGTTTTTTTTTTAATGCTGGAAGGAATGTCTAACATTCAAGATATAGTGTACCCAGAGTTAGGACACCTGTTTTTTTGGAGCAAGATTTTATTTTGTTGGATAAATTAGAAAAATAAAAATGAGTTGGAAGGTAAAATGTTTGCACATTTCTAATCCTTAAGACTACTTTTCCAATCATGAATGAAAGTAGAGAACAAAATCTTTGTGTTAATACCTAAATTGGATTATGGGAAAACGAAAATATTATTAACAAATAGTAGTTTACTAAGTATACTTTACCTGCATTAATTCATTTTAATACAAGTTAATTAGCTGCTAGCTAATTCATGATTACCATTTAGATTTTAACCTCCAACTGGCAACTTAATAAGAACCTGTGATATAAATATATTTAGATATTGATGGAACATTCTAAGTGACTGGACTATTCATTGCTTATTTTATTTTTCTTCTATTGGTTTTTTAACTTTTGGTGGCTTTTTAGTCAATTCACATTGGTATTTCTGAAATAAAATATTTTCCACATAAGAACAAAAATATACTGTAATTTAAAAATCATAAAATAGTTGAAACAAAACTGAACTGGATAGTTCTATCAGCTCTGTCTCTAACTAGTTATAGACCTTGGACAAGCTTGTAAACTTCTCTTTGCTTTAATTTTTATCAACCAAATTGAAAATGGCCTTATTATATTATTTTTAAACTCTTTTCTAGATCCTTGAGAATCAAAGGAAGTAATACATACTCTAGTCATAGTGGATTTTGAGAGACCTGTGTTAGAACTCAGGCTTTGATACCAGGTAGCTGTGTGATCATAGGCAACTAGATTTATTTCGCTAAGACTTAATTTCCTTGTCTCTTGGGAGAGGAATGATAACAACCACATAAGCTATTATGAGGAAGATATTAAATGAGACTTTTAAATGTAAATCATTTCATTTGCTACTAGGAAAGAGTAAGCATTCAATACATAGAACCTACTAAAATTGGTATTAATTTCTATATTAGTATCAGTTGGTTTTAAGATGGTACTAGTCCATGCACAGTAAGACCTTTAAATTTTTTTCACCCAAACAGAATACCATCTTACCCAAACTACAAGCATAATTATCAAAAGGATTATTCTAGTCTATAGATCAAATGGCAGGGGTAAATGGTAAAGATAGTAACTAACGTGTAAACCACAGTATAGAACCAGTTCCTACACTTAAAAACTACCATCTACGTCAATATTAACCAATTGATACCATCCCATAATATTATTTTATTGTCACTGAAGAAGTTTTAGTATAAGCATTAACATTCTAATTTGGAAATTACAAAATTGATGTCTTAAATTATGATTTACATAGTTTATGAACTGTAAAACATTTGACATTAAATAAGATACCAGAAGGTTTTTTCCTCCCCAATTAGACATGAATGTACAGTAGTGTGGCCATAAACAAGGAAAAATAGTTTCATTATTATTGTATTCTCCAAGTACATATTAGATATATTGATGACAATGCAGACTATATTTTGCTTTGAAACAAGATTCTCTTCTGTTTAAGACAAGTTTTTTATATATGAGAATAATTCATGAAGCACGATATTCTATTTAGTTTGGCAGATTTATTTCATCACTCTGTAGTTATGGAAAATTACTCTGATGTGTCCACCTTTTCACATCTTCCCTCAAGGTTTCATTTTTTTCTTTCTTCATACTCTTTAAAGGCCAGAGTAGATCATACAAGGATACACAGCAGCCAAACATTTTCTTTCCCTCATTTACTATCTTGGCATTAGCAATCTTTTCTCTCTAATTATTAATCATTTGTGAAAATAGAGACAAATATAGAAGTAGAGAAAATATATCGAAAAGTAGACAATGCTGTGGTAAATAATTAAACATTTCATTTACAGAGAGATTCCCAAACAGAGACCATGAGAACCCTCTTAGTGTTACAGAATTTAAAAATATGAATGGCCATTAGGACAGCTTTAATTTAACTCTCTGAAATATATTAGGAAGTTAGACCCAGAATAATTGCAGCTTGTGTGACACTGGCCAAGAGCCCAATAGAGGTGTCCTGAATGCAAGGCCAGTCCTCTTCTAACATTCTCTCTTGTCTCAGAGGCTTCCCTTACAGGAAAAGATACTGAACATTAACCTCAACTACAGATCAAATGCACTAGTTCTCTATTGCCACATAACAAATTATCCCCAAACTTAGTAGTTTTGAACAATGAATAGGTATCATCTCACAAAATCTCTGAGAACCAGGAATCTAAGAGTGGCTTAGCTGGGTGGTTCTATCTCAAGGTTTCCCATAGGATTGCAGCCAAGCTGTTGTGGGCTGCAGTCAGCTGAAAGCTTAACTGAGGCTGGGCAGCTGTTTATCAAGCTCATTCATGGGATTATGGGCAGAAAGCTTCAGCTGCTCATCACATCTAAACTTGATCACATCTAAAAGAGAATGCACATTTAAGACCAAAGAGGCAATGTCTTTAGTTAACTAATCTTAGCAGTTTCTATCACTTCTGTCATATTCTATTGGACACACAGTCCAACCTTGGTATAATATGGGAGGGGATTGCATAATGGTGTAAATGCTAGAAGGAGGGGATCATTAGGGTCTATTTTGGAAGCTGGCCACTGTATCAGGGTTCTTGGAAGAATCTGGTGCTTTAATTAGGCTTCAACAGAAAAATTATCTGTGAGGTAAAGGGATGTACCTATTTTGAAATGCCAGTGGTTTTTAAAACCTACTCTAAAGACTTCAGTGATATGGCCATTTCATTTTGTAGAATTTCCCTGGAAGATTGGACTATACTGTCCAAAATTCAACATATAAAGCTTAACTTCATACAGTTGGCAGATCTCTTTTTTCCAAATAACTCAGTCATGTCATTTAAAAGCCTGTGTAGTTGATTTTCTGTCTGTAAAATAAAAGTAAAGTAAACAACCAAACTACATTTCCAAGTAAGCAATCACATGCATGCTCCTCTTTAGGAATGTTAAACAGAAAATTTTACACAAAACTTTAGCCTTATATTCAGTTATAACTAAGGATTTATCCTGCTTTGACTCTTGCAGGACCTTAACAATTTTTGATAGTTAAATCAGACCAAATTTCACCAAAGCAAAATCCCCTGGTTTTATGAAAGGATAAAGCCCTCCTTGGAAACAACAGAAGTCTCCTCTCCTTGTATAATCACTCCAGTATAGTAAAGGTATACAGGAAAATAGTTAATATTGTGTAAATTCTTAAAAATTTAATTTATGAAAGAGATTTCTAAACTTGATTATATGAACCAACATAGTGCTTCTCAAGTCATTAACAAATAAAATATTTTAACTTTTTTTCACAAATCAATATTAGTTAAAGTATCATAAGCAAATTACGTGCATAGTTATATATGGAGCCATGGGAAGACCTAATAGGTTATACTCATAGTATGGAAAAGGTAGCCCAAAGAGTTACATGAATCTGTGTTTGTGTGTGTGTGTGAGTAAATGGAAAGTTAAATCAAGAAAGATCATTTCTTAAGAAGTTTGTACCTGAATTTTGTATTCTCTCCTATACTCAAATAAATATCTTAATAAAAGCATGGCTAAAAATTGAAGCATCCCTGCTTCAGCCAGTCCCCTGAAGTCTGCTATTTATCTTTGTCTTTTCTAATTGTTACTCGGTACATCTCTTTAAAAAGAAATTTCTTTGAGAAAATGCCATATTTTTTTTAATTTAGAAAGATACTTAACATCCTCAAGATATGCATCAGACCTTTAAAATTTAGGGAAAAAAATAATTACTACAAAAGTGCTCTGGGAGTTAAACTATTACAGCAAAACTCTTTTGGCTTCTTCCCGCATAGTAAGTGATGTGTAGTAAGCTGCTTCATTTCCCGGCTCTGCTATTATTATCCTGACTCCTCAGGGGAAGACTTAAGTATCTTAGATTCTTAAATGAGGGGCGGAAAACCTAAGTCTGTGTGATGCTTCAAATAAGTAGAAATAATTATGAGGCTTCTCTGACCAGATATAATTTTTACCTTGGAGAGTAAAGCAAGGCCCCTTGCAGCAGCCATTATTAATGATACTGATATAATTACTACTTGAAAAAAAAAGGAAATCTGCCCAGAAAAATCAATTATAAACCACCAAATGTTCCTGGGACTTTTCAGAGAGGTTCTATGCCTACTGTCTCTCATGACCTCTCCATTAAGAGACTGGCTGGCTGTACTCCTAATGGTTTCCTTCAATTATTTAGAGGGGATTTCTAAGCTTTTGTATTTCATATTAAAATGGTCTGGAGAGAATTTCCTGATTGTCTTTCTTGCAGAACAGAAGAGTCTCTCTGGGGAAAATGGAGTGCTCCAGGTGGCTTTGCTCTAAAAAGTTTACTCAAAATCCTCTCCAGTTAGCAATGTTAGTCATGCAAACTTTGATTCTCATAAAATGAAGCAAACAATGTATGATGATGTTGCTGTCACTGAAAAATTACAGGAGAAAACAGTTTAAATAGTCACTGGAAATAAGCTGTCTGTATGTAATCTAAGGCAAGGCGAAGCTGATAGGAGCATCTGCATTTATCACCTTTTTTTTTGTTTTTGAACTTATCACATTCTACTTCTCTTAATATTAGTGCATGAGTGTCCGATTATAATCATCCAATATCAGTTAGTCTCCAGATGTGAGTGGTGTTTTTAGTTCTGTCTTATCTATTCCTTTGATACCTTGAAGCTTGTAAAATTTTCTAGAAGAAAATATAGCTGAAGGCAAAATTTGAAATGAAGACAAACTGTATAAAATGGTATAAAATATTTCAGACATGATATTGTTGAGGTTAGGATGTGAATTTGTGAAAGGACCAAAACAAACTCAAACTGGTCCTGTGTAATGGTTACTAACTTGATCATATATAGATCCTTTGGTTTGAAAAAAATTCTACTGGATTTTTGACAAAGTTTGCAGACAGGAAGTATTTTTCTTGGTTTTATTAGAAGAACTTATTAAGGAAGTAGTCTGAATTGAATGAGAACTGGAGCTTGTAGGAAATTCATTTAAGGATTTATTTGGAGCAGACCACAAAATGGACATTTCATGTGCAGTCTCTGATTTCTATCCCATTATTAAATTAGAAGATCCAAAAAAAATGTGTCTGCAATACATTATCTAAGCTTCTTGAAAAAAATTTCTCCAATCAATTGAAATTCAATAATATGCCTGTATTCTGTCTTCAAAAACATCAGTTGAAGTTATTGTCTACTGATTTATTCAATAGCCTTTATTTTAAAAAGCAATTGTGTTTTCCTACTTGAGTATTGTTTGAGGGAAAATCTGTTTTTCTAACTTTAGCATTATATTGTTTGTTGTCAAAAATAAAATATATTTCTCAATTTTACTTAATAACCTGACATTCTGAACCCAATTTTTGGCCTAGTACTATAACCTGTGGAAGACAAAAATCTAAAATACTTACTCCTTTTTATTCTTACAAATGAACACTTTACCCTGTATTAATATTTTGTTTTAATACAGGAAAAAGTGAAGAGCAAATACAAGAAGAGAAGGAAGGAACTAAAATATGTTAGATACCCATTATGTACCAGGTTCTTAGCTACACATTTTTGCTATCTGTCAGCAAATCCAGAATTCTTTCCTTTATGTCAAGCTGTCTACTGAAAATTAAATTTAAGACTCTTTTGCAGTCTAAAGTTACATTCAAATTTAGAGTTAAATGAATCTCTGTAATAAAAATCCTTTATGGATACAACTTTAAATAATTAAAGAGATCAAAGATTTTCATTTTTGTCTTAGGGATTAACCCAGAATGGGGAGATATTTTAACATTAACAATTGTGGCAAAATGAGAAGAGAGGAACATTCCAGGCAAAGGGAACACTTGTGTCAAAACCCAGGACAAAAAAGAAATTCAAGGAATCTGGCAAGTTCAACAAGGAGACAATTTACTATGGCTTGAGTATACTAAATGAGGAAGGGGAGATGAGATTGAAAGTGTGCAGGAGAAAGCTAAACACATCTTCCCTCCCTTTCTTTCTTTCCTTCTGTCATCCTCTCCTTTCTTCCCTCCTTTCTTCCTTCCTTTCTTCCTTCCTCCCCTGATTCTACGGATATCCATTGAACAACAACATGTGTGATGTTTAGCACTACAGCTTTATGTTAAAGATGACATTTAAAATTTTAAATAGTCCTTTGGTTAAATATGCTTAAGGTATTATTAACTCTCACTAAAAACTTTTTGCCTTTCATGATTATAGAATATTTTCATGTCTTTCATTAATACCATATTAACTTTCAGTGATTTTTTACCCTTAGGAAAGAAATCAGTTTTATAGCTCTTATTCACTTATGTTCCTTTCTAAATGCTCAAAAAGAGGTATTTAAAAATGTCTTTCTTTAAAATGTTTGCAATCATAATAATAGTGCATTTGATTCATAAATTTAATTTCCCAAAATATTTAGCATGGAATGAGTCCAAAACAAAATATTACATTATTTCAAAATAGAAAGTATTTAAGGAAATGTATGCCATGATTAAATGTATATTTAAAACAATTATAACTTTATTTTAAGCATATATGTCAATTACTATGTGAAGAAGATTCTGTAGGGACAAAAGGGAATTGTAAGTTCTGCAGACGTTTCTATGACTATGTTAGGTTATGAGTCCTTTGGGGATCGTATCTGGTGCATCTTTGCATCTCCAGCAACCAGTACTTTGATAAACTTAGTGTAATAATTAAATAAAAATTGAGGAATAAGTGATTGTACTAATGATGATTTGTCACTCTTAAACTTCCATTTTATTTTCTCCTATGTTTATTTTAATTGAAAAAAAAAAGTGCCATGTCACATAGCTTGGTAGAAAGTGGTTTATTGGCTTTTAGAATGATGCCAGAGTAGGTATTCTGAAAGGATCTTTCTTTGCAAGATAAGAAGGGATGAGTAAGACATACTCTTGACAGTAATTTTTATCTTGCAAAAGCTAAAAGAAAGTTTCAAGGACTCACCTTTCCCTGTCCAATAAGAGAGCAAGAGAGAGAATGGAGGAGAAACAGCTGTCATTCTCGTGCAGTGGACTTTGTCTGAGAGTAGATGGTCTGAAAGCATCACTATCAGGATGAAAGTATTGGACCACCAGCTAAAACGGGGAATAGATCCTGGGTCTCCAGTCTTAAGCTAGCTCAAGAGAAACTAAAGTGATGCCATCTGGCTACTCACAGATGTACAAGTAAATTCTTTCTGGAGAAGAGCTTTCAAAATTTAGGACTCAAAGACACCACAAATTATGATCAGGCAATAATATCACAATCAAATAACACCAAGCACAGGAAAAAGCAAGACATGAATGAATCAGCAGAAACAATCAGCAACAGATTTAGAATCCCAAGGACTGCATATGTTAAAGAATCATACATAGAACAGCTATATATGGAATGTTAAAAAAATAACAAATGCAATCATGAAAGTGAGAAAAAGACAAGAAGAATAGGCAGATTGGGGGAAAATAGAACTTCTAAAATGAAAAAATATAAATATTGTAAGAAAAAATGCAACCAATGGCTTAAAAAGTTACACATTATGTATCTTTACACATATGATAAATAATAAATAGAGACATTTAGTAAACTTGAAGATATATATGAAAATATTGCCCAGAAAGCAAAACAAAGAGACAAGTAGAAGGAAAATATAAAAGAAAAATAAAGAGATGTGGAAGATAGAATAACAATATCTAATATACTCTGAGCTGGATTTGAAGAAAGAACAAACTGAATGAATGGAGAGTGTGTAATACATGAATTATGGCTGTAAATTTTCTAGAACCAGTGAATCCACAAAGCATGACATATCCAAAATAGGAAAAATAAGAACTCATGTTTCTAGATGTATAGAATGCATGAATTGTATAGTAGAATTGCAGAATATAAAAGAGATACAGAAAAAGGGGGCAGTTTTAAAGTTAGTTAAACATATAGACTAAGGAACAATTGACAAAGGAACAATAGTTAGAATTAAAGCAGACTTCTTAGCACAACAGAAAACAGAAAATTTAAGAATACTTCCTTCAAAGTTTTGATAGAAAACATTTATCAACCCAGAATCATCTGAGAACAAAGGTAAAATACGACTTTTAGAGATAAATAAAAAGAGTTTGTCACTAAAAGGCCTACCTAAAGGAAATCCTAAGGGATAGTAAGAAGGAAAATGATTTCAAAAGAATAGTGTAAGAAGCAAGAAGTGAATAAATTAAATAGTAAGCATATACATAAATCTGAACAAACATTACCTGTATGAAATAATAATATTTCAAGAAGAGAACTCAAATACTGGATAAAAATAGCATACATGAGTCAAAAAAGAAATCATAAATTTCTTTATGGGAAAGCAGTTCATAAATGGAAATGTGTTCATTAGTGGAAAGAAGTTCTCATATTATAAAATAATAAAATTTAAAAAGTAAACCTCTAAGTATTCTACTTATAAATTTAGCAAAAGGGAAAAAAGAATAAATCCAAGGAAAGTGGAAGGAAAGAAATAATTACAAGAGCAGAAATAGAAATAAAGGAAACAAAGATACAATAGAGATGAACAGACCAAAAGTTGAAAAGATGATCAATTATATAAAATTTAGATAGGATGATCAAAACGAAAGAAATAGGATCTAAAAATCAATGATAATAATAATGGGGGTAGAATAACAAATATTGTAGGAGACTGAAAAGATAATGAATTTACTACGGTCAGCTTTTTATGCAAATAAATGTGAAACCTTGCATTGAACAAAAACAAAAATTTCATTAAAATGTCATTTACTAAATTTGACCCAAGGAGCAATAGATAACTTGAATAACTATTTAAATAGTTGTTTATCTATAAATTTGAAACGGGATAAAACTTGTTCTAAAATTAAGAGTTTCTGGCTTTAGATGGTTTTAAATGCCATTTTACCAAACTATCAAGAAACACATTATTCCAAAAATATGTAAACACTTCCTAAGAACAGAAAACAAAAGAGAATTATCTGAAAGTTATTCTATATCACCAGAATAAACGCCTAACTGAGATAGGAGAGCAGAAGAAATAATAACTGCAGGCAAATCTCACTGAGAAAAAACATAGATACAAAATTGTAGACTAAATATTAACCAAATAATCTAGCAGATTATAAAAGTAGAAAACCAAAAAAATGACTAATTTATTTCAGAAATGCATGATGGTGTTAACAGTAGATAATTTATAAATGCAATTTACCATGTTAGTAGATTAAGGGAGAAAGCTCTCTCTGGATGCAGAAAAGGCATTAGATATCTAATATTTATTCTTGAGTATAATTCTTAGAGAAATAAGAATATAAATTCCTTAAGGTGATTAAAATCAAGCAAATATACTTCTTCATGAGGAAATGTTAAAACTAAATCTCCTAAACATGGGAACTATATAAAATGCCTATTAATATTGCTTCTAATAAATAGTGTAGGATGTAGCCATTTCAATAGATAAAGATAAAATAATAAATAAAATCATATGAATTGTAAAAAGAAAATTCACATTATCCCACACAATATGAAATTCTCACCAAATTTACATACACATTGTTTAAATAATAAGATTGTAGCAGGGTGCCTGGCTTCAATTATATTTCTGCATACCAGTAGCAAAAAGAAGATACAGTTTTTAAAGGAATTACATTACAATAGCAACATCATCTGTAAAATATTTGGGAATAAATCTAAAATATTTTTCAGTATATGCAAAAGTTTTAAAACTTTATAGAAAGACATTTAAAAACACTCAAATAAATGGAGAGTTGACGTTCAAAGATAAGAGAGATTATCAAAAAGAGGTTGCTTTTCCCCCAAATGATATGTAGACTTGGTGCAATTCTAATAAAAATTCCAGCAAGTTTTTTTTGTAGAAATTGACAGACTGATTCTAAATTGATATAGCAAAGAAGAAAAAGGGAGGACAGAATGAGCATGACATTGCTGATGAAATTAAGTCAGGGTTCCATGCCTTGACGAATATGAAGAATTACTCCAAAGTATAGTCATTAAGGCTGAGTGATATTGCTGTGAATGAAACATCTTGACCAATGTGTCATAATAAAGAACCTAGAAACTGACCTACACACATGTGGACCTTAAACATATGATATTGGTGGATTGCAGATCAGTAGGAAAAGTGTATCTTATTATGTCTTATTCATTTCCTGGTGCCAGGCAATCTATAATGGAATAAAAGAAAAAAAGAAAAAGAAAATGGATCCTTACCTCAAATCATTTATGAAAATCAAGTTTAAATATTTTAAGGACATAAATGTGATGGGAAAAGCTTTTTACATTTTAAAAGAAAAGTATGGAATAATATCTTTTGCACCTTGAGTAAGGGAAAGATTTCATAAATGAGATGCAAATCCTTGCATAAAAGAAAACAGTAACTTTGATTACATTCATTTTGAGAACTCATTCTTTCAAAAGATCCTATTAAGACTGTATAAAGATAAGCCACAAACTAGGAGAAAATAGCTGCCATGTATACAATTGTCCAAAATACATAAAGAAATCCTGCAAAACAAGAAAAAGAACAACCCGGTAGAAAATGTCAACCTGTATAAGAAAAGATGCTCAACTTTATTAGTAATAAGAAAAATGTGAATTAAGACTGCAATGAGATAAAATTTTACACATATTGATTACAAAAATTAAGAAATCTGACATTTCTAAAAATTGGAGATGATATAGAGCAATAGGAACTCTTACATTTGCAGTGTAAATTGGTAAATCATTTTGGAAAATAATTTTATCAGGTTTTACATTCTCATATCCAGTGACTCAGCAATTTTTCTGCTGTGTATACCCTAAAAATCTTACGTATGTGGTCAAGAAAATTCCCTAGGATGTTTAAGAATCATTGTTCAAAAAATAAATCCAAATTTCTGTTTTCAGGAGATGTAAATAAATTGTATATTGAAACAAGTAATGTATATTAGTGAAAATAAATGAACATTATGTACGAATATACATGAGCATAATGTACAAATGAACATGATGAACAAATGTAATGCCACAATATCATAAACATTAGAAACATAATGTAGTCTCAGACGACTACAAACAGTATTACCATATTTGTAGAAAGCTTGAAAACATACAAAGCTAAACAATATATCATTTATATACTCAACAGGTGTGACAACCCATTTTTTAAGCAAAGATGTATGATCAACACAAAATTCAAGTTAGTAAATACTTCTGTGAAAGAGGTAGGGGATTGAATAGGAAGAAACGGAGCTAAATCTAAGTTAATAGTATCGTTGAGACAGAAAATAGTTTGTGTGCCATTGCTCCTGATAGCTCAGAATTTGTATTAATTTAGTATATTTTAAACTAATATTTCCCAAACTATGTGCTCTAGAGCTAGTCTCCATAGGTGGTTTTTTAAATCACCATAGGGTTGTATCAAGTCAATTTGGAAAATTCAGCATGTATACTTCCACCTCTGTAGTTTAACAAAGCACATGGGAATAATTAAATGCTCAGGGAAAACCTGCTTAATTAACCTACTTAATTTTATTTAACCTAGTGCTTTCCAAGTTTATTTGACCTTGGTGGCGGCCGTGAGAGTGCACAATATCTCCCTTTGGGAAACTGCTGCAGGGAGTTTCCCCTTAGTTTCCATCGTTCTTCCTGAGCCCCTGGTACTAGCGCCAGGCCTTTCTTGACAAATGCAAAACCTGTTTGAGGCTCCCAAATGTCTGGCCAAGACTTTCAGGGTTGTGCTGAGGCATTTTCAACCCAATCCTATTTCTTCACTTCTCTCTTTTCACAGGAATCAGACATGCACTGTGATCTGAAAGCTCTCCTTGCCTACTTGATCCCTTTCCTTACACAGATTTACCCTGTACAGGTATTTTCCTCCATAAATATCTTCACTTTCACCATCACTTTCAGTCTGCTTCCCAGAAGATTCAAACTTACACAATCATAAGACGTTTTTCTCTTTAGCCATAACGATACATTCCTTGGAAATAATGTTTCATAGAAAACTCTTTGGGAAATGATCTTCTAAGTCAAACTGCTGCTGCCAAGTGAGGAAATTACAAAAACAAAAATGTTTACTTCTTCAGCTCTCTCAAACTCTTTATATTAAGAAAATACTATTTTAAAATGATGTACGTATTCTTTTCTCAACTTTATCCTTTATTCTTTACTTTCACAATAAGGACTATGAAAAATAATCCTCGATGCCAAAGTAAATTACTCCAACATTTTTATTAAATAACTCTGCCATTCTGATGTGTAGTTTTGTTTATTTCACTGAAGCATGAATTTGAGGCAGGGAAGGAAAAAAATAAAAGTAAATATGTTTTACTCTATTTTTATTAATTTTCAAATATTGCATGATTTTATATCCAAATCAAATTAAATAATTCATTATAAAATTCTTATTCAAAACAATAAAAAATTAAAAAGTAGATGTAGTTTATTGGGCATCATAAAATAGTCTATGCCTCAAATAACCTGTAACCAGAAACATTTTAATATCCTCATTCTTTTTAAATTTAAAGAAAATTTCAAATGATTTAATGAGTGAGGCAACTATAGAAGAAAACAGTTCCAATAAACTAATAAAACCAAAACTTCTCTGACTCAAACAGATACCTAGAAGTATCCTCATCGGAGTCAAATCACAAATAATTTTTCTAAGGTAAGCAACAAATGTCAAAAATTTATAAAATATCTTAGGACATCATGCATTCATTCATGAAAAAAGGCTTACTAAACTCTTAGATGGCAGATACCTGTGCTAGGTATTGTGGATTTGTGTTGGAATAAATTCTGGAACTTGCAAAAAATAAAATAACTTAGATTTCATTTTCGAGTACTTTTGACTAGAACATATTTGGTTTCAAAATTATGATTTGATTTTTATTCAGAGTAATTAAGTCTTTTGAATGAGTGTATTCAAATCAAGAAATTCATTATTTTAATGAGATAAAGTTTAAATGAACCTCTCTTCATAAAGCATTCATATTGGCTACTTTTTAAAATGCATTTATCTTAATGGTTTCAAAATGTCCTTCCTCAGTACTCTTCTAAGGGAGGCTGAGTTAATGGCCTATTATTATGTACTCCTTACTGAGCTGTTAATAGCTTTACAGTCTTTCAAAGAATACACCTACTGCTCATAAAAACATTTATGTTGCTACAGAATTTGGCTGTGTTTTAATATCATGTTATTTGCAGTGACCTTGTAGAATTCATACTGATCTGGTTTTTTAGGGGAAAATAAATAAGGATAGACATCTGCCCATTTACTTGAATATATCAGTGGAAAAGTAGAAAAGTTCATTATTACTAGCGTTTTAACATTTGAAAAGTTGTTTTTCTTTAATGTCTTTAACTTTCTTGGTGAATATTTATACTACTTGAGTTTCTTTAGATAGCTGATTCTTAAAATTTTGTCTCAATGTGTACATGCTGAAAAAACAGGTTTATGTTGCTATATGTATCTGTATATTTTAATTAGAAACTAATGACTTAAATATTGTTAGAAATATCAACATTTCCACAGAATGATTTAAAAAGTAAAAATATTATAATTAATTTAGATACTCCTTAAGCCTTTAGTAAGAGAAAATCATTAAGTCTGTAATTACAAAATGTGAAGTTTTAGCTGAGGAAGTATTCTGCAGTTCTTCATGGTTGAGTGCAATATAAATTAATTGTTTTTGGCTACATTTCAGTTGGCAAAGGCAAATTGCTCCCAGACCCTGTGTTTGATCCTTCTATTTCACACAAGGACATTTAAAGAAGGCAATCAATGCAATCATTATTTCCATATGTCCCTCGATTCTTGTGATTTCGTGGAGTAGATCACAGCAGGTGGATGGATGAAATCTTTCTAATTTAGTTATGCCTGAATGTGTACAGCTATTACAGCTGCTGCTATCAACAACTTCTTGGTAATTTTCCTCCTATTTAGTGGATCATGCATCATAACATTTTTACTTTAGCATATTTAACAGCCCCATATTTTTAAAAAACTGCCATGTAGTCTTTCTGACAACTTAGTTCAATTGTTGGTTAGCACAGTGGTTTTTTTTTTTACTGCTATGCATAGCAAATAGGTGGAGGTAGCTGACAGAGGTATAGTGCCTCTTAGTTCCTGAAACATGTCACATTCAGGATTATTATAAATCCTCTTTTTAATCTCAACATGGTGCCATTGTACCAATGAGAGCTACATTAATAACTAGTCAACTGGTCCCGCCCACAAATGTAAATGATTGACTTGAGGCCCAAGTAACTAACTCTAAAGGAGGATATGTCATCTGAAGAAATTTTTAGACACTGGCATTATTCTCACCCACGGATTCAACTGCACCACTAATCATGTAAGGATCAGACTCCTGGGCATTCAGCTGACTTATTCTAGTAGCTTCACCGACATGGAATTAAAATATGAAAGTTTCTATAATTGTGAGTGATTAATTTACTAAATAACCAATGCAGTTCCCATTCACTAACTCAGAATATAATTCATTATTAAAATGTTATGTCTTAGTCTAAGTGACAGATGTTCCCACCAACTACATAGACATCTATTTAACAACATCGACAACAATAATCATTCCATCTTGTATTTGACGAGGATGCTCCAGTTCCAGTTTAGAATTCACTTTTGTGTGCATTCTTATTTGACACATCAGAACTGTATTGTGAGGTGGATGGAGCTGAGGGGTTTTGTTGATTTTTTAATCTGACTATGCTGTGGCTCTGTAATATTATGACATGCTCAAGTTCCTCTGTCTGTGAGTCACAGAAAGACAGCACTGTATCTCCAAATTCCAATTCAGTGTTTTAATTAGTAAGTTCATCAGTTTATCACTGAATGTAGAATATCCTGTTCAAACTATAACAGAATTAGTATACTCAGTGTAAAGCCTTGAGAAGCTCTTAGTTTTTTGATCTGTAGCACAGATATCTTCCTAAACTCACTATGATGGAAATGTTGAAGAATGTTCAAATAAAGAAATTAGTTTGGCTTACTATTTCTAGTTTGCCTTCATAGATGAGCTTAGATACTAATTTTAATTGTTGTGATAAAAGAAATAACAGTTTCATTCTTGCTAATGAGTCTCTTGCCTTATATTATAAAAAGAGGAAGTAAATACTTGTCTGGAGCCCACCAGTGGTATGAAATCCCATGAAATAGTAACAAAATATAATCTATGTACACATTTGTTAGACTGAGCACTTTGAACATCAGATGTTCTTATACTCTGATTAGGATTGTGGATTATTTGTAATATATAAAATATAGATTAACTTTTTTCTTTTCCTCTGTGTTTGTCAATATATTAGTAAAAAGGGAATATAAACTGTAACATACTTAATATATAAAGTTTCTAATGATATGTGTCTGTATTGAGATACTTGGTATTGGAAGCTATATAGCGTAATAAGTGGCAGCACAGAATCCAGAGCTGGACTCCCTGGATTCAAATCCCAGCTCTATCACCAACTTATTGAGTGACCAATTTATTGAGTATCTCAGTCTTGTCATTTGTAAGGCCTCACAGAGTAACAGGATTTTCTGGGTATTGGGAGTGCTTATAGAGGCTGCAACATTAAGTACTATGAGGTGTTAACATTAAAAGATTTTAGCTGTATATGTTCTGTTTATACCTCTAATTGATTTATTTTGACTACTTTAACCTGTCATTTCAGGCTTAAAAATTATCTGATTTTTCAAAAAAAATTAGATAATTGAAATGTTTAAGTTGATTAAGTTTTATATGTTAAGACAGAATCTTCAAAATACCATCAGCCAATCTAGTGACAAAAAATAGAATCAAAACTTTTCCATATTAGTTGAAGTCTGTGAAATGCAGGTTAATGGTGTCAATGAAAATAATCAATAAGCAATCAATAATAAGAATATAAAAGAATTTTACTTGAGCCAAACTGAGGACTAGATTACTCTGAGAAACTGCTCTGGAGAAGCAGGGTTTTCAGCACAGTTTTATATCTTGTTAGAACAAAGAACATTAAACAAGTTAGGGTTACATTTCTTCAAAGGTAAAAAAAAATAAAATAAAATAACAGACCAGCACTTAGCACGTACACAGCAAGTCAATATGGACTTGGTACCTGGGAAGGGCGTCTTATCATCAAAGTGGTGATTGGTGCTCCAGGAAGAGGAGCATTTAATATTTAACTGGGATAAATTTTACTTTTGGTCAGTATGCCCTTTTCTTTAATAATTAAAGCAGATATACAGTGTATGTTTGATAGGCCACAAGCAGGCTATTTTAGTTAGCATAAAATTTAAGTTAACTCATATATATTTAAGCCATAATGACTTCCCTATATCTCAATATGTGAAGTTTTCTTTTATCAATGGTCAATCTATTTGTTTCAGTTACCTCTTCCAGTACAACGGACTACCCCCATAATGTAGTGGCTTAAAAATAACAATTCATAAGTATTACATCTCATGAAGCTGTGGGTCAGATACTTGAACAGGACCCAGCAGGAGCAGCCATCTCTGCCCCACAATTTCTGGGACCCCAGTTAGGATGATAGGAAATAGGCTAGGGACTGGGACACCTGAGGAATGGCTGTGCATAAGGTCGCATCATCATCCCTTTCTCCCTCCCCTCCCTCTCTCCTCTCCCACCTCTCCACTCCACTCTCCAAGATTCCTCCATGTGGCTATCTTGGGAGTCTACATAGTTTGACAGTCAGGCTAGTCATACATCTTAGACTGCAATGCAGAGCCCCAAGCCAGAAGTGGAAATTGCCAGTTTTCTTAGGGACTGGGCAAGTAACCTCTTTATTGGTCATATCAGTCACAGGCTAGACCAGATTCAAGGGGCAGCGACACAGACCTGACTCTTCGTTGAGAGGAGTGTAAAAGAACTAGCCACCATCTTTAACTCACTGTACTACTTGACTTTAGGTCAACATAACATTACATTATATGCTTTGTTTCTAATTGTACTAATTTAAAAATAAATTTCTTCAGTACTAGGTCAAAACAGATTTATTAATTTTGAATGTATATGAAATTTTAAAAATTCAGTCTATGTAATTGTGTCTGGAGATATTACAGGGTAAAAAAAAAGTAGTAAATTTATGAAAGTAAAACCAAAAAAACAACTTTCACTGAGAAAGTTTTCAGTTCTTTGAATCTGCAATATACATTGGGTTGTGCCAATATGTTCATTACAAATAAAATAAAATTATACAGATCAAATTATCTAAGTTGAAAATAAGGAGACTTGTGCGTGTCCAAGGAAAAAGTGTCCATTACTAACACCAGAAATTCCCCAAGTACAAACTGCATAAATACTTAAAATGGGCAACATTGTAACCATAACCAAAGAACAGAGGCTTCTTCACTGTGGTCCAGGTTATATTTTCTTTTACCCTAAATTTAACTTACTGCCTTGTGGTAGGTAATTTTTTCTCTTTCTAATTTGATTTGAAAACTAGTTTATATAGGGTGTTTCTCTGTGTGTGTGGTCTATGGGAAGCTACAATCTGTTTACTAGTATTATATTACTTATTTTGTTTCAGTGATGAGATATTATTCCATTTCTAGTCACAGTATCTTGGTAAATCTATATTTTATTGTATTTTATTATAAATCTTGAGGCATTCACTTGTTGCACATCTTAATATCACCAGTCCTCTGAGAAGATTCAAAGCCAGTGACTGCTTTAGATCATTAACTGAAAATACTGAGTTATTTGGAGTATAATGGGATGCTTTTCAAGTCAAGATGATACCACTTACAAAGAAAGCTTTAAGTTTAAAATCTCTCTTTTGAGGGGATGGGGCTGTATTCCTTGAAATCTAAATTATGCTTTGTAGCTTTGTAGACCAATTTTAACAGATATTTTTGTTTCAGTTTTGAACAAAACAAATATAGTTGTCATCAGATCACAATAAAGACCCATCACCAAATATAACAAAAAATTAAAATTTCACCATGGTGACAAAATACATTTACATGGAAAGCTAAAAATGAAAAATAAATCTTCAGAAAGAGTCCTCTTCCTATTCTAAATGAGACTGAGGCATTCTCATGCATGTATATTTAAATGAATTTCTGCCTCCTTTTCTTTGCAAGAAGCAGCTCTTATAACACCATGTTCTGTGGCTGATTTGGACAAATGTTAAGACTTTACCTGGTATTCACAAATGATACTGTTTTTCAGTGGAGATTTTTCCACAGAGCATTTTTAAAAAATATTCTACTGCCATTTCACTCTAGTGAAATTCTGCCTTCTTTATTACTCTTAGTATTCTTATCTATAAATCTTACCTTCCTTATTATTTACTTTAATTCTGTCAGAATATCTAGCAATGAAGGAGCAGTTTTGGAGGCCAGGCACTTGCATTTCCTGTCTAGTTATTTCATTTTTAAACACTTATTCTCTGCTCTTCTTTATTTTTCCTACCTATCATATAATTCAGTGAGTGCCGTTGTGAAAAAATATAACTCCTCTATATTTTTCTTTTATAAAAAACATGTTATTACTTCTAGTTTTATTTTCTAATCCACATTCCACAATTAGGAAGAATTAATCAAGCACAGTGCATGTGTTGCCTTTCTAGTTTTTTGCCACTCCATTCAGCCATATTCTTCCAATGATTTAACCAAAAACTTTCAGTTTGACAATTGGAATACCATATATGTTTGAAGATGTCAACATATGTATATTAATGTTTCCAAAGATGCCATGTATTTTTTTCTCTCAGTGGCATTTATTGATAACTATCCTAATTTTATGATAAATGTTGATTTTTAACTAGCTTTTATGTAGCTATTTTAATATTTGACCCAAACTATTTGACATAAGCAGGAATTTGTAAACTTTTCTAAAAATGTTTAGTTTAAACCAAATGTAACTCTCAAATATTCTTATAACGATTGTTTCCTATCATTTCTCCCATTTTAGATAAAATAATTTTATCTATCCTCAATACTTAGGTAAATATGAATTTTAAATATATATTTTATTCTACATATATTCCCTCCTTTTTTCTATCTGTATGTTATTTTTTATTACCAAATTTATGCATGTTTTTATAATTCTTATAGGTTATCAAAATCCTTAAGAATGAATGATGAATTTAAAGTTGTTGTTTGTCTGTGATATACTTTAAGAAAATCATTAAGAAATTTTTGAGCTATACTGAGAGAATAGCTATACACCATTATAGATATTTATAGAGTAATAGAACACAGAAGAAATCTCTATATCCCGTCTGTACAAAGGTAGGTTACATGAAGACAGATGGGAAAATTAAAAGTGAATAAATATTTTTTAAAATATGTATTAAAAGATATTTCAGCACAAATCTTAGTTTTTTTAAGCATACCGTTTTGCAAAACATTTTTTGGCAAGTAAAATTTTGGCTTTTCCCCACAATGTTCCAAAGAAAACAAGCCAGCTATACTGACATAATATTATTGCACTTTGATTGTGGAAGTACCATAAGCCAGCTAAACAATTTTTCTCATCTCTCATTTGAATTACCATTAATTTATGCAAACTAATTTTAAATTGCTATAACAATATGTATAATTTAAAAGCTAAACTTATAGAGCAATTAATTCATTAATTTCTTTATTCAATATATTTGGCTAATATATCATGGGAGCCTACAATGCTAAGCACACTGCATTAAGCAGTGAAAATATAAAGGTTAACAGGCAAGCAAAACACATACAAAATTTTTTGAAAGACCTCTCACAGCATCTGCAGAATTACCTCAATGCACAAGCCTGTTATTGCCCTAGATTAAATGTACCACCTATTGATAATGACTCCTAAAAGAAAGAAATAATACTAAACACATCTGCTGGAGCCTGTAAAAGGATTTTACATGTTATTTTGCTTTTTTTCTTACGAAAAGCCTGACCCTTTGAAGTGGTATAATCTTTGCATTTTTCATAGGTGAATTGACTACAACTAGGACACCACTGGACTCATCCTAGCACTAGTAGTTTTGTAAAGGTCGCATTGTAATAATTTAGCCATTCTCCCTAACAGTAAATTTAACCACTATTTCAAGCAGTCAGTTATCTACTTATAAGTTATCTGTTTTCTGAAAATCAATTGTGAATGCTTAATTCTAGGTCTGTATCATTCTCCCATCAGGTGTACTTTGAGGCCATCTCCTACTATTGCTCAACATATAACATTCAAGGAATGCATTTAATTTTCATTTTAGGTGAAACAAGATACACATTGGAAGGAATATAAGAAAAAAAATCACAAATGCATTTAAAAGTGATTTAGGGTTATCTCTTATTTTGGGTTACTGGGGATAATCAAGAGTTGATTAGAGTAAATTATAGCCATGGTAAATGATACTTCTCTAAAAGTGCAGTCAGAAAGTAGTTGTGTACTTAGAATATCTACTTCTACATTTTTCTTGCTTACACTTAATTTATAATTTTATCATAGCAATAGCCAGTTTTTACCTAAAAATATTTCAGAACACCTTACCCACTACTTAGAACACCCTACCAAATAGCTTGTTAACCCCTTCTTGCCCCAAATTAGAAACTCTGTCTTATGTACTTAAATGAATGTGAGAAAAGAAAACAACTCTTTTGGTTCCCTCCAACAAAATCCAACTCTGATGATTATTTATGGGTGTCAAAATGTAGAATCCAAGGCAGAGCAGAATGTCCTAGACTCTGGAAGTCAGCAACCAGAAAAGCTGAGGTTATTCAACTTCAGTGCAGTTCTTTCTCTGTATCGTCCCTTCATGGATTCAGTCTCATTGGAGGAGAAATCTCTAATCATTCTAGCTAGCTTTTATCTTCGGAGAAATCAGCTTGTTGGGACACTATCCCCATTTTCCCCTGGTGGTGCAGTTAACTTAGATCTGGTCACAGGAGAATCACTGTGAGCTGGAACCATCCTAATTTGTGCTTCTACTTTGGAGCAGCAGTTTTAGTAGCCCAGTTCCCAATGATATGTGACTACATGTTAAGTGATCTAGGTATTCCTCTGTGAAGATCAATCATAGACATTTATTAAACACCATGCATCGAGCACTCCTTTGCTTTCTTGTTTTGTTTTCTAAGGGAAATATAGGTCACATTTTTGAGGAAATAGCAGTCTACTTGGGGATATATATTGCTATACATTGAAATAACTATAGAAGGAACCAGATAGTATAAAATTTTTCCATCATTCTTTGAATTATTCCTTGAAAATCACACAACAAAATCAAAAAATTAAAAAACTCCCCCATCTCACCACCAAAATCTATTCATTTGAAGATTTAAAATATTTTCTTAAATAACATGTTTAAGAGTAATAGACTTAAATTGTAAACTGTTTAAAAATGAAAGACATTGAGATATATACATGAAGAGTTGACATCAGTAGATACAAGCTTAGATTCAGCATTTTAGGCAAATGAAAGGTTCAATGTGACAATAAGATTAGACTCCCAGGAAAGCCTAGATTCTCAGCAGCTAGGAAAGAGCAATTCCTGAGTCTAAGCTGCAAGATCTGCCCTTGAGAAGAGACCCGAAGTAAAAGTTTATATCTCTAGAGAACAATACGTGCATATTCTGTTTGACAATGAATGCCTTGCGTTTACACTATTTAGTTCTGAACTATTGTTTTAATATATGTAGCTACAAATATATAAAATAGAAATTGTATACACATTTATTTTAGGAAATGATATACATAGCAGTATGTTAAAATGTATTGCTACTACATGCTTTTTTTCCACAATTGGTGCTATTATTCATGCCCATCCAAGTAGTGCAAAGGCTGTTTCACATTCAGCCAACAAACATTAGTGCAGAAGACTGCCAGTGTTCTCAGCAATGAGCCTCCACTGTCCAGTGTGCTTTGCAACCCGTGGGATAATGCCTTGGGAGCTTCACTTTATGTCATTTATTTACTGCCTGACAACCTGTCTTGACCTTTAAAAGTGTACAAATAATAATCCTAAATCTACCACAAAGACTAAAAAGATACTGCATTTCTGGAAATTAGTGAATACTTAGAGCTGATTGACAATGTATCATGAAAAGTTATGGAGTACAGTTATGTGGTACTTAAGAGTGAAATTTATAGACTTAAAATATATTTGAAAAAATATACTGACAATTAGTGAGTTAAGCATGAAATGTAAGAAGTTAAAAGACAACATAATTAACGCAAAGAAGAAAGAAAATAATTTGTAATAAGAGCACTTATTAAGTGAAATAGAAAATGAAGAAACAATAGATAAAGCCAAAAGTTGGTTCAAATCTCTGGAAAAGTTTGATCAAGAAAAAAAAGAAAGTATTAAAATAAATAATGCTAAGAGTGAGAAAAGGGTTTTACCATTTAGCAAAGATGAAAAACAGATGTAATAGAGTTTTATGAACAATGGAATGTATTACCTAGCAAAATTAAAGACATAAGTATCATACAAATAGCAATTCTGTTACGGTACAAACTCTAGAAAAATTTTCACACACACCCTATTCAAGCATGTTCAGAATTGAGCCCACCTGGGCAAATAAAGCAATCTAGATGGCTCTGTGGCAAAGCACTGTCTCTATCTGGTGATAGCTACTTTGATATGTCAGCAGAAAGGCCATTAGCCAAAGTTCCTAGACAGTAGAGCTTGAAAACAGCAGGAGAGAGGGCTGCTGTGCACTGGAAGGAAGGACTCCCCTGACTCTGCTTTCTGAGCTCTCTTTGGCCCTCTCAGAGGTGGGAATATGTAAGACAAGGCAGCAGCCACCATGCTGCTGTGATTTAGGTTGAGGAACCATGTAAGCACACTTCCTACTTAGTGATTTTTATTCCAGGGATGTAGCTACACATACACTTCTGTATAACAACAGACATGCCATAAGCTATTTGCAAAAGGTGTCCTTTGCTCCCTGTAACTTTACTGAGTAAGAAATTACTATTTAGCTATGTTTTTAGGTGAGGCAACCAAGATATAATGTGTAATTATTATGAGGCCATTCTGAGAGTAAATTTTTGAATCTGTATCTCCTCTCTTTAAGGATGAAATTAAATTCTTTTTGCAGGATTTTAAATGTCTCTTAGTCATAATTTTATATTATGAAGCACTATTCAAAGTACACCATAACTCTCATGTTGCAGAAAATTCTGGGAGAGGTGGAATATTCTCCTCTGGTATATGAGAATAAACAATCCAATAGTTTTTTGCAAATTTCTCCCACAAACAATATTATCTCTTCTAGTAGTACACATTTTTTTGTCCGCAATATGGATGTTAAGCCCTCTAATTATAGAGGCCTTGATCTTAGAAAGCCTCTTCTTTTAGCAGATAATGACTGCCATCAATGATTTTATAGACTTTATTTCATTGGATTTTATGGTAGGCAGATATTTATTTACTTTCTAATCTGAAAATTACCTAGGGATAAATGTATGTTGCAATTTGTTTTGTCTTTTCTACTTAAAATGTTGCTATTGTTAATTCATTTATTACTTTGTACTTTGTGTTTAATAAACAGTTCTATTTGGGGTATAGATGGGGAATTCAGTTACTCAACTGACACAGAATAAGTATCTAGCATATAAAGTTCTGACAAATAAAGGCCATACAGCTTAAAATTTATCTTTAAGAAAAGGATTCTTTTCTCAAAAATAGCTTAAGGGAAATTATTTTCATAGTTTTAAATCTTAAAGCATCACCAGTCAATAAATGCAGTTTGACACATTCTGCACGTGCATAGATTTTTATAACGTTATTTATTAGTCTGGAAAGTCTCTTGAACAACAGAGATTTTTCTGACAAAGGTGAAAATAAATCCTGATGGGAATATTATAGATAGAATTTAAGGATCAAATCAGTAATTCAGTTAATGATCTTGTAAGTCACTTCCAGTTCTGAGAATCTCTGTCTTTAGATTTGTAACTCAAGGGCGTGGTGGCCTAATTTGATCTATGAATTTAGAAGAGTTGTTCATAGAAATAAAGGGTTTTTTTTTTTCAAATACCGTATTAAAACACCATTATAAAGTTACTGAACAATAACACTATACAAAAACAGTACTGAGTTTAATGTATCCCCACCACCAGCATATTGTGGACTGTCTCTTATATGCACAGGTGAATTGTTCTGAGGTGGTGGACAAGACAGCCCACTTAAAAGACCCTGAATGACTAGAGTGTTCAGTTAGCTGTGGTTCCTGTTAGTGGGGAGAGATGGTCTGGCAGTTACTTGCAAGTGACTGGGAATTAAGCCTCCAGTCCTGCCTGATTTCCTGCTGTCTTTCATACCTTACTTTGTCTTCGATGTTTCTTCACAGACAGACTGTTTCAAAATCCACCTCATAATCCCTAGGTAACTTGTACCTCTTTACAAAAAAACTGTGGTCTTTGGGGGGGAGTCAATTTCCCCTCAAAGGAAAATTGTCATCGTTTTATGTCTAAAATTGAATCAACTTCAGTTGTTACTGCTGGGGAATCACTGAGTTTCAGAACAAAGCAATTGATTCAGGATAAAAGATTTCAAACGTTAAAAAACAATTAATTTATTTTTCCTTTCACCCACAGGTCTACCCACGGATAGCGCCGGCATTTTGGCACTACCTGCGGGTAGAAGTGAGTAGCGGGTACTTGAATTCTCCCACCTTGCTCCTTGCACTCTGCTGGTGTGGTCTGATCCAGTGTGCCCATTTTGTCCAAAATGCAGCTGCCATTCTGTGTAAACGTGCTCTCACGCCACCACCATTCCTTAGAGTTGGATCAGAAATCCAAGGCACCACAAATACAAGTGCAGTTTATATAAGATGATCATCTTTCTTAGTAAATTTTCAAATCAAGACCATACCATGTGCATAGTAATTGGTAAATAAGTCAGTGCTAAATTATGGAAAACCATGCTTACACCACTTTTTGATCAGTATTTTGAAAGTCAGAGCATAATTCCCCAGCTTAACTTTAGAATGTTTCTAGGAAAAAGTAGAATAACTGCTTCATTTCCTTTCTCGTCTTTTCTGTCCCCAGGAGCACGAGCAGCTCACCTATTCCTCCACGAGGTCCAAGGCACCCAGTGTCATCATCACGGGTCTCAAGCCAGCCACGAAGTACATTTTTCACATCCGGGTGAGGACTGCAACAGGATACAGTGGCTACAGTCAGAAGTTTGAATTTGAAACAGGAGATGAAAGTAAGTTTCACACAAAGACATAAAGTAAGATGTTACTTTACTACCGTTTGAATCTGACCTGGTAGTTAAAAAATCTAATGTCCCAAATTTTGAATGGTCTCATCAAGCAGAATTCTGTTCATGTAAATACTCATACAGTCATTTCAGTTAATGTTTTAGTGCTATCGTTAAATATTTCCATGAACTGCCTTGCTCTATCACAATTGTAATGCGGCCCAAATATGTCTCTTTATGCGGAATTCATCAGTCAGGCCATAACATAGAGTCTCAGTGGATGGTGTTAGCCTAATTGTTCATCAGTCTTGGCATCATAATGTGATACTAATGAAAACTTGGAAGAGAATAAAACCGTGAGCAAATGATGTTAGCAGTTAGTTCAAAATTGTGTAGCTTTGGCTGTTATCTTAGATCAATAAAAACAGTGATCAGGCGACAAACTCCACTGAAGTGCCCATTATAAGTTTTAAATATAGATGCATGAGCTTGATTAGAAACTCAAATTAATTCCATAGCCTCAATGTACTGAAAACCAAAATGGGAGACGAGGGGAGTGAGGTGTTCCAAAGTCATGTTACATAGCATTAAATGTCATATTCATTTTAAACTCAGCTCTATCATTGAATTATATTTTTGAGTTTAGAAATCCATCCTATTAATATCTTTGTAAGGCTAATACAGCTGGCTTTTGCTGTGTACTTTGGTGGAAAAATATCCAAATACCTAATTGTAATAAAAATCTGTTCCCATCATTGTTAAAATACTTAGATTTGTATAAGAATGCAAAAATAGCAAATTTATTATAAAAATTCTTTATGAATAACAATAATGATAGCTACCATTTACTGAGCCTCCCATAAGTGCCAAAAATGATGTGAAGTGTTTTACATGTATTATCTTATTTAAACGTTTCAGCATCCAATGAGACCAGCATTATTTTCCTAATTATACTTCTGAGAAATCAGAAGCCTAGGAAAGTTGAGCAATTTGTCTGTATTCATGCAGTTGGTAAGAAAGCAAAGCTAAAATTTGAAACTGAGGGCCATCTTCTTCCAAGGCCTGTGCTTTTAACTACTCCACCATCCGGCCAAGTCCTTTCCTTTGAATTATAAAGTGCTAATGGTAAGACCGCTAACTAGGCCATAATTCCTCTGGTTTATCACTGAAAGTGAAGCTATGCTGAATGTGACAGAAAGAGTGTTTTATTGTTGTTTTATAGTAATGCACAATGTTGATCCATAAGAACTTTTTTGTTACAACTATATCTAACTAAAAAATGGACGAGCACTGACATATCTAAATAAGAAAGAACACAGTTTCGGATTAGAGAAAACTAAGGGATAAAAAGATTACTTATACCCTAGATGTTTAAAGCCAGTGATAGTCATTTATAATCCTACCAGAGACGGTTGACTTTTCAAGCTAGAGATGAAATTATTGGGAGCAGAGTGCAATTATCACAAAGCAAAACTCTGTAAACAAAAGCAATGTAAAATATTCAGAAAGTGCCCCTACTATTTCCTATTGACTATTTTTTTCACTGTCCCTATATCAAAACTTAACCTAGGTACAAAGCCAAACATGCAATTCAAGGTAAGTTTTGTCCAGGGAGGACTCACATCATTGTCTTGTCCAGGGTGTGTTTATTGCATCCTTGCATCTTATTTCACAGATCAAGAAATTCAGCTAACTTTTAACAAGTATGACAGTTTTGAGTATTATATCATCAAGTCAGAAATGTACTCTCAGACAAACTTATAATGCTAAATCTAGGTAAGTCATTTGTGTTCATCTGGGACTTTTAGATGAAGAGTCTAATCTAATAAGAAAACAGTAAGTTCTTATCTAAATATTAAAATATTGACTTGGTTTTAACTTGAAATTTGAACTAATTGCACTTTCAGGACTAGAATTCTTTCAGAGGTCTTATAAAAGATAAATACTTTAAAATGCCTTAGCAGAGAGGTCCCATACTTACCAATAACCCAGTGTAATATTTACTAACTCAACAAAAAATGTGTTAAGACAATATGTGCTACACTCTGTGTGATGCTCTGGCGATAAAAAGGTAATGATAAGCTCTACAGCCTCTGTCTTCATGTAATTTATAGTCTAGATTTGTGGGAGATAAAATGAAAATTTAAATAAAAAATAGAAGATTGGATGACACGTGCTATCAGGTAGATATGGGAACTGTGCTATAAGAGCGTAGAGAAGAGACCCTGATTCAGCATGAATGGATCATGACGGGCTGGAGGATGGGAAAGGGGCTCATTCTTGGAAGAGAGGTAATAAAGAAAGAGCAGAAGCACTGAGGCCTGAGTCAGCGTGAAAAATTTGAAGAAGAACCAACTACTTGGTGTGACAACAGTGGGGAGACTATGAAAGATAAAACATTGGGAGCTAAAGGCAAGAACTGTATACAGAGGCCCAAACGAAGGCGTTCTTTTGGCCGTGTTATGGGTATTGGGCCTTATGACGATATTGGGCATTCATGAGAGGATTGTAATTAGGGAGTAACATGGCCAGTAATATGTGCAAGACTCTCTGCTGAGCAATTTACACAAATTATCTTTTTAATTCTGACAAGGTTATATCTCTTTTTGGAGACTTAAGTAGCTTTACCAAAATCTGATAAGAGAACCTTAGAGGCACCTGACAGTGGCAGCCTCAGACAGCAAAACCATATTCTGAATTACTGATTTGTAAATGTCATGTGAGTGACTTTTATTACACCCTTGAAGAGACACAATATTTGAGAAGAGTCTGAAAAATATGTTTGTCTAAACTTGGAGTTTGGGTACACAGAGTGGCTCCCAAGTCAATTTACAGCCTGAGGGAAAATCATTTAAAGGATCATTTTTTATCTGGTTAGCTTTAAATTGCATTTTCAAAGCGTGCTGTTTATATCCAGAAGAGAATTTCAATGAATAATGTCATAGTAAGATATGGGTAGGTCTACTATAAATTCAGGAATATAATGATGTGAATCCCAACTGACAGCATCAGATTTTTTTTTTCTCTATATACCATCATAGTGCATCTTTAAATTTTTATACCTTTTGTTTCTCTGGTAGTACCTGAACTTTGTAATGTCTACTTTCTCATTAACTTCTCTCTTGTGTATTCTGTTTAATTAACTGACTTTATAATGCGTTGAGATGGGGTGTGAAGTAGGGAGGTGAAATTAGGTGCTCTCTCATTTGATGGTCCGGTTCAAATTTTTTAAAGTAAGCAAAATGAGTAGTAATTAACCATATTATTTTACTTTGTCCAGCTTTTAGTTTGCTCACAACTAGTGAGACAATAATATAAAATATGAAATAATTCCTTTTCAAAATCATGTTCTTAACTGACTGCTTGTGCTCTATAAACATAGTGGTGTCTGAAGAACAATTACCATGACTCCTCTTGCTCTTTTATACCAGTGGTTGTTTTGTTTTTCTAGTCAGAATATGCTAGTGGAAACTGGCTAGCAAATTTAAAGATTACTAATTATGACTGCTAGCACTGTAAAAATAGCCTGCTTGAACTATAGCAATTGGTTTCCTCTCTTCCTAATTCTATAGAACAACCTCATTAAATATATTGTATATGAAGAGATAGATAGAATTGATTAATAAATCTATAGATAAATAGGTAAATAGATAGTCACTCATATATAATCACGAAAGACTTTCCTTTTGTGTTTCAATACTGACATTTTGTGTGTCTGCTAATCTCTTTCAGGACTAACAGTGTATAACTAAATATTATGTCCACTAAAAGCATTTATTGAGTGGCTATTCTGTACTGGTCTTTTTATTAGGTACTGTTATTGATTGTCCCATCTTTTTGGAATTGCTTTAACAAAATTACAATAAGCTACAGAATCAGTAGTGAGAAAGTAAGAATATATAAATATTCCATGCAAATCTTCTTGAAAGATAGGTGAAAAATAGATAGCTGTTAGAAGCTCTCTAATATAAGACATTTCTCAAATTAAAATAAAAATCATTTTATTCCCCAAAGTATCTCTTTCTCACACACATACACACACACACACAATGGTTAATTATAGGCCTTTTTAGCTTTTATAGATAAAACAGGAAATTTTAACTGCCTCATGATTGTTTTTATTTCTGTGCTTATTTTCTGGAGAAAATGTGCTCCTTTCCAATGGAGAAAAAGATAAGAATTAAAACTCAAAAGTTATCTACATAGCCAATAATGTTATCCAAATCCTTAAAAACTGCTTGAAAACCACGTTTGATTCAAGTTTAAGAAAATTCTGTTAAAATTACACCTATATTTTTAAAAAGAAATAATTTAATGAAAAGAAAGTCAAACATTTGTTTTTATTTAAAACATCACCAAGATTTATCTAATATTCAAATATATTTTAGAGAAACAGAAAATACTTTTGTGGGTTCATTTTTAAAACCAAAATAAAATATATCCTGCTATATTGCAGTCAACTTAAACATTTTACTTATATAATATAAAAGAGCTTGTGAAGCTATCAAAAGGTAGGAAAATCCATAGCTTAAAGCCAACTTTTGAAAGAAAACTGGAATTTTACATATAACTTACCTCTTCCATTGCCTTTATGGTTTTCCAGAATGATCCAGGAGAATTAATGCATTGCCAACATATAAGCGATGCATTCCTTTTCCCTGAAAAGATTAATTATACCTTAAATTTTAACAACACATAAATTTAGGTTGTCACTCATAAGCTACATGAAGCATTCTCATAGCACGAAAGCCACATCTGCCATCATTTTAAAATATGCTATTGTTTACCAAAAGTAGTAAAGAAGGACTAAATTTATATCACTTGAAATAATTAACCACACAAAAATCATTATGAACAGCATTAACTAAACAAGCTATAAATTACTGAATCATACTATTGCAAATTAGAATCTATGTCATGTCTTGCACATTTAGACAATGAGTTATGTAGATATAAATGAATGAATTTAATCACTTAATTATTTTGAAAACACCCATAAGATTTAGCTTTTTGTAGTATGGCTTCATATTAAAGCAGTTTAATTAGTTTTAACAATGTATAGATGGGAAATGATCCTGAAAATTAAGGTAGAAGATTGTGTCCCCAGTTTCTTCTTCCTTAATCTATTTTTTATGTCCCCATTTGACTAATTTTTCTATACTTAACTTTGTACACTTAAAAACCCCAAGTCATTGTATATTTTCTACCAAATAAAATGTGAATTTCTCAACAAATATTCAAGTTTTCCTCCAGTCTAATCCAATTGACATCATTTTTGTCCTGTCTCCCTCTGGTTAACAGATACTCGAAAAAGTGTAAATGCTTTATGCACAAAATTTTCTGATTCTTCATCATGACTCCCATATGGAATAATCAAAAACCTATCATATTGCAAATGGTCAGTCCAGCTCACATGCTACTCCTCCTGAAGTGTTTTTGATCAGTCCAATGAGACGTCATCACTCTTTCCTCAAACTTTCTATAATATTTTATTGTGGGAAGGCTTAATTCTTTGCCAGGTTCTTAGCTCTTTGAGATCAAGAACTGTAACCTATGTATCCTTGTGTGTCCTAAATGTCTGGTACACAGTTAGTTTCTAATATACATTTCATTAGATAAGTGAAGAATGTATAATTTCAAAAGGCTAAAATATGGAAGAATAGCATGTTGCCTACCAGTAAAAATAAGAAAGAATCAAATATTTTTATTTGCCACAGATAAGCAATATCACTTGCTATATTTTGGGTAATAAGCTATAACTGACTTGAGTTGTGTCATAACATGATACATGCAATTCTAATTACAAATTAGTTGTTAATTCTAACATTTGGGAGTATTTGAATAGAGTAAAATGACCTTTTTGTTGTTAAATGTATTTTCCTCCTTAAACACCTTTTTGAAAAATCGCTATGTGTGATCCAGTCTATTGGTTGAAACCCAACCTGTACTGCTTTAATGACTTAGGATGAAATTAGCTGCATCAATATTAACAGCAGCCAGAAATTTGGGGATGATTATTAATGGTGAAGCATGAAGCAGAAAGAGGACCAGCTGACCTGGTGGAGCAATAAAAAAAAGTTAATTAATCAAGCAGGAGGCAGACTTCATATTTATGAGTGTACCCAGAGAAGGATGAATTCCAGTATGTAAGACTTTAATTTGAAATAATCTCCAATCAATAGCACACTTTCAGTGTTGGCAGCCGTAGCTATCTATATGCAAACATCAGTAGGAATGAAAAACTTTCTAACAGATTGTCTGAATATAAATTGGCCTACTTTACAAGGTGATGAAGACTGTTTCTGAAGCTAACTGGATACTTATTCAGCATGTCGTTAAGGATGCCCGCTTTGTTTAGGACGATGTGTTAGAAGCTTGATGTAACTTCTAATATTGAGATTTCATAACAACAGGTAATATTTATCGAGTTCTAATTATGTTTTAAGGCACTGTTCTGTTCTTTATGGCTACTAACATACTTACAACTTGGAAAGGGGGTACTGCTATCATACCCGTTATTTAGGGACTGGAAAAACCAAAGCACAAAGAAATTTAGTTACTTACCAGATTCCCACAGCTAGGACTGAGTTCTCCTTCTGCCTATTCAATGTTTTCACTTTTCTTATTCAGCTTGGTTAGTGCTTCTAATTTTCTACATGATTATTTTTTATTCTTACCTCTCCACCATCCCTTAACTAATTATATTCCTCCTTAGAGTAATATGTGTTTGAATATAAACACAGATTTTCAGAAGACTGTAACTGTTTACAAATCACCATGCAACAAGTTCAGAGAGTTGTGTTTTCTTATGGTTTTATGGATTAATGCACACATAGTAGACCTAGTATAGCACTCTAAAGCAGTAAAATAATGCCGTTAGCCCCATTACCTTAAATGTGCAAGAACTTGATGAAGAATAGCTATTTGCATAGAAGATGGAAGTCTCCTTTTAAGAAACCTGCACTGACCAAAAACAAAAGACATTTTGCTTCAGTTTTGCATGGATCCAATAAAGATTTTAAATGATGGGAACAGAGCTTATGTACCATAAGACAGATTGAAGGCCTTAATATGAAAAATATTAAGGATCATAACTTTGCTAAATGGACTGGAAAGAAGATCATTAACTATTAACAGGTACTTAGAAGTTATAAAATGTGCACATCAATATGGAGTGTTACAATTTGAATCATATCTGAAAGGGAGCTAACAAACAGCAATGGATCTATTTCTTAAAACAGAATATAGCTTTATTTTAAGCCAATAGCCTACAGCAAAACAAAAAAAAGTGACTTCTTTGGGATATAAACCATCATTCTTTTTTATTTTATTTATTTATTTATTATTTTTTGTTTTTTAAAAACCATCATTCTTTGACTGAAATCTTTTTCTTGAGATCAGGAACCTTTTATTTTTTCATTTTTGTAACTCATGTATTGCTTTGCATGTGCCTGACTAATAGAAAGCATTCAGTGAATATCAGATGAATTGATGTTATCCAGTAAATACTTAATGAACATACATCTGTTGTTTCAAACAAACTATATGTGTTCTATTAGTCTATCTATATGTTTTTAGTACCTTACTTTTATTTGTTTATTTGTGTATATATTAATAATGCAGTATATCAAATGCTGGTCAAAGGGTGCAAGTTTCAATTATGTAGGATGAATAAGCTGAAGATTTAACGTACAGCATGGTGACTATGGTTAATAATACTGTATGGTATATTTGAAATTTCCTAAGAGAAGAGATCTTAAATGTTCTCACCCCACATACACACACACAAAATATGTGAAGTGATGATGGATATGTTAATTAGCTTGAGTGTGGTAATTATTTTACAGTGTATACTTACATCAAAACATCACATTGTACACCATAGAGCATACAATTTTTATTTGTCAATTATACCTCAATAAAGCTGCAGGAAAAAATAAGTAAATAATATATGTTCTCTGTCTTCAGGAAGCTCAACACTAAACCTCACTAGAGGCTCTTATACAGAGTTCCTTATTTATGTCTTTCCCAAAGTCTAATTTTAATTTGACTTGATTTGAGATGAGATGGATTTTTTTCTATCAGCCATGATATAAATTGCCTGAATTTTTCTGTCAAGCTATTTGACTTTACAACCTTGAATTCTTTAACAGAGCAAAAAAAGTTCCTAAGACATTTCAAATTGCTCCAAATTTAGTGAAAAATACATTCCCTGTATAATACTTGAAGATTTAGAGCCATTCCTTAGACTACACAAATCAGCTTTATTGACTTATATTGTGAAGTGGCTTTTAAAAATGTCATATTTTAGTTGTTAGAAAAGCATCAAGGGCAAAGCGAAGAAAACCTAATCCCTTAATATAAGTTTATGGAAGCTATCCGGAACTGCTGGTATGATTCTTAATTGTGGTTGACCTCTCACCCTCATCCATTGCATGATCGCTTGCTGTTCTCAAGACCAGGCTGGGAGTATTGTGTTGTTCACTCGTTACTTCTGGAATGGTGTATTAAAGCACGAGGGTAGTTCCAGTTAGCTATAGGGTGATGCCCAGGGGCAATATGTAGTTCTTACAGGAAGAGGCTAGAAACACAGGATGCTGGGATGGACGTATCCTTTAGAAGTCATGGACTGCAAGGATGACACAGCATTGCCTTGGATCCTTTCATAGCTTTATTTCCTATTTCCTGATTTAATTCCATTCACCTGGTAATCCATCATTTTCAGAGCCAAAAATTTTTGAGAGTTGAATGAAAGAGTTATTCAAAATGTCCAAGTCAGGTAAAAAGTATTTTATATGAACTATGTAAACAACTAAATATTATCTGCCAATGTCAAAACATAAAGACATATATAGTTTGAATTTTATCTGCCAGAGTACCAGTACGCAGTAAAAATAATTTTAAATTATCTACTGTACTATCTTTTAAATGTGTACGAACCCAACACAAGGCATGTGTTTTTGCTTTATCTTACTGTGACGTCACAGTACTGAATGGACGGATGTTTATAAAATAAACCCAGCCAGCTCTACCAAGGCCTGTGTGAAGAACTAAGAAGCAGCTTAAGTATTTGCATTACACTTTACTTTTTCAAGGGAAACAGTAGTTCCCTGAATTTAAATTGAGTAACAAGAATTCTTGGCAAAGTAGCAGAAGCTGTTTAAAAGATTTAGCTGTGTGCGCACAAACCTGAGCAATACAGGCGTGAGCAGATTACGGACTCTGTGATGGGCAAAGGAGCAGAGTGTAGCAACCTGACCGCAAGATGTAAAATAGCTGAGTCACAACAAACTGAGTTTCATATTCTCTTATGCTTTTGGAAAACTGAGCATCCTTTTTAAAATGTTCTTGCACTGTAGGTATTTTTAACTTATATAGTTATCTTGTATTTACTGGCTACAAAACCAGAGAGCAGACCAAATGACTTTTTCAACAATCAATTTCAACATTTCTGTAAACAATAAACATTGCTATAATAAAATCACAATACACTTACTGAACTTAGCATACATATGTACACATATATATATGTACATATACTTAATGCATTTATTCTGCATTTATACACACTTCCTATTCTCATTCTAAAATGGAGCGAAATTGGCTCTGTTTTCAATATTGCTGCATAAGCTGTTATCCTTGGACGTAAAAGGATTTATTTCTAAATTTGATCTAAAGTTTGTTCCTAAATTTGACATAATGAGAAAGAAAGTGAAGAGCTCTTGAAAGGAAGCAGCAAAAGCTAGAGTAGGCAGAAGAATGTTTAATTGTCGAGTTTATTTTTTCACTCCTTCACTCAATTGAAAAATATTAAAGAATAGGCCAGATATAGAGACAGGCACTAAGGATTCAGAGATGAAAAGAATAAACTTGTTCCTGGCTTTCACAAAAGCTAGTTGAGCAGTTCATAAAATTACATGAGGTTAAATGGGGCTACATGTGATATTTTTATAAAATTACAAGAGATTGAACAAGGTTACATGTGCTGTTTTGAGGAGCACAAAGAGAAAAACCCAAACCAATTTGTGTCAACAGAGTCCTCCAAAAAGTAATAATATCTTGAAGGAGACTTTAAAGTTAAATAAAACTTGGCCGTGAAAATATTGGGGATGGAGGGTGGGGTGAGGGGATAGGATAAGAGGATTGGGGAGTCTCTCGTGTGTGCATGTAGAGATGAAAGATTATGGAACTTTCTAGTAACTGAAAGAATTTCAATGTGGCTAGAACTGTGGTTCTCAAAATGTGAACCCTGTACCAGAAGCATCCAGCTATACCTGGGAATATGTTAGAAGTGCAAATTTTCAGACCCTACCTCAGCCTTATTGGGTCAGAAATTCTGGGGATGGGACTGAGCATTCTGTTTTAACAAGCCCTCCAAGTAATTCTGATGGACACTCTAGTTAGAGAAGCAGTAGCTTCATCAGAGAGTACAAGGAAACGGGTAAGGAGCAGTGGGGGTGATAATCTTGGTACAGGAAATATAAGACAAGGGGCTAGGTTCGTATGCAAGGGCCATACAGTGCCACCCCTTATCTTGCTACTGAAGCTAAAACCTTCCTGAGTTTTTATTTTTCTTCCAGTTATCTGTAGTTTTGGACACAGGCAACCCAGTCAGAGCAAGCTTTCCATAACTGACTTTTCTGGAACCATTGCCAGCACATCTAATTATTTCCACACCTTCACTTTATCCACACTAAAAATAAAACCTTCCAGATATCTTTTTCATTGTCATGCCTATAGATGTCATAACTTCTAAATTTCCTGGAGACTATTTTAGCCTTAAGAATTCACCTACTGAAGGTGCTAGAACCTTGGGAATTATCAATTTAAATTCTAACACATGCTTGCTCTCTGCCAGCGTGTAAACCTACATATTTCTCCTTGACAGTTCGTAGTTGGTCTCTGGACTTTCAAGACACAGTGAATTATGACCTGCTCACCAGAGCCTCCTGAGAAAACGAGCTGAGCCATCCCATACCAAACCTTCAACAAAAATTGGTCAGCTGCAGAAGTCCTGGGAATTAAGTTATCTGGGAAACTTCATGAATCTAGATATCATAGAGGTAATGGTGATATGTTAGCAAAGCAAAGTTAGACACCAAGACTCATGTGCCACACAAACGTGTCACTGATTTGTCCCAGGCTAAGTAACTTTGTTGTGTGTTCTGATTGCTAAAGGAAAATGATACATTCAGGAAGGCCACATAGGACTTGGTGTTTTGGTCTAGGAGGATTCTGCACTCTAGGCTTTAATTCCTCATCAGCAAAATAAAGGGAATGTGCCAGATTATCTTACCATGCTCTACAAATGAGAAACTTCCTAGCAAAGTGATTAAAACCTTGGGCTAGACCAGTCTGGATCAGCATCCAAGCTCTGATGCTCCGTAGCCATTAGCACCTAAGGAGGGCAAGTTCGTCTCTTTAAGCTTTGGTTTCCTCATCCGAAAACTAGATGTATTCATTTGCTTGTACAATGATTCATTCAACCAATATTCGTGAGAACCCATTCTGAATTCTGTACTAAGTGCTATTCCACATGCTAGGGATAGAGCAGAAATAGACAAAGAGCCAATAAACCAACAATAAGTAAAATATTTAGAATGTCAGGTGATGCAGAGCTTCGGTGTGTTGCCTCAACCCCCGCTTCAGGACCCAGACCTACTCTCAGCTCGTGGCTGTGCTGTTGCTGAAGACACACCGTTGAATTCCTTTCCCCAACATCGCCTCTGTCCAAAAGAGGATGCGTGCCACAGGGGCAGCCAGAACACAAGACTGATCAGTAAGAGGCACAAAGATTGGTCCCATTGCTTCAGTTCAGGACAGCTCTGAGGGACCACCTCAGCTCCAGAACTCCTTGAGGTTGGCTGAGGTCTTTGTAGCCACCACATCACAGTTCAACTGCTCCATTTTCCCATTTCTACTTCCCTCCCTCCCCTGCATGTCTGTGCTGAGGTCACTCCTCAATAAACCTGCCGCAGACAGAGCCCCAGTGCAGAATCTGTGTCTCATAGAAGTCCATCTCAGACAGGTGATGAGAAGCGCTCTGGATGAGAGTAAAGCTGAGGAGGAGGTTAGCGAGTACCTCCCTCCTGATGTGGTCATGAAATGTTAACTCTCACTAAAATCCTAATTATGACTGTGAGCTAGGCAGCTGGCAAAAAGACTGCATGGGGGAGGGCTTTGTGGTTGGCCTTGAAGAAAAGGAAGGATATAAATAAGCATAAACAACAAGGAGATTATTCATGATATCAGCTGATTCAAGCAATTCCATTTGGCAGATATATCACAGATAAATCAACAACTAAAGAGAACTAGTGAAGAAGAATTTTGGTTAGAAGCTCAAGCTTTGTACTGAACCCTGAATTTAGATCTTTATCACTTTCTAGATACCAGACTTTGGGCAAGTCAGTTAACCACCATGTGCCTCAGTTTCTACATCTTGAAAATGGATATAAGAATACCACCTACTTTCTGGTGTTCTTCTGAGTATGCAGTGGTTCAGTGTGTGTAAAGTACTTGGCAGATTATCCAGCATGTGTTTATAGCTCAGTAAGTGTTGATTATTAATACAGATTTTATTGTTATTAATTTTCAACTGTAAAATTCCATTCTAGCAAATTCAAAGCTGTACTTAAAAAAATAAAACAATATTCTTTGTTGTCTTGTTGCATGTAGACATCCTACAATGGCAATCAAGTCATTCTCTGATCCTTCCCTTTGACATTTATTTTTTCATGCTTCTTAGCTCACCCTTGAGATGGTTCGCTACTCTTGGTGTTAGTTTTTGTTTAATTTTTATAGGTAATGTATAAGAATGAGTGAGATGCTCCAAGATGAGTTGACCTTCCAGGGCTTAAGTGGTGGAGAACTGGACTCAGACAAGGAAAGAAGCTCCACATTTGAACTTCTAAGATATCAGATCTTAGCCAGCATAGTAGGCAAGTCAGGGAGCCTCCATCAGTCCCATTCCAGCAACATCATCCTGTGGACTCGGAATCACTGTCCATCCTTTTTCAGTGGTAATCAAACTACGTATGGGTTGGGCCACCTTTCTTTTAAATACTTAAATTATAAAAAGTCTTAGTGCCAACGGACAGCATAGCATAGTGGTTAGAAGCTCAAACTCCGGTACTAGACCATCGATACTGAAGTCTGGTGCTGCCACTTCTGTCTGCATGACTATGGGCAAGTTAATTAACTTCCCTGTGCCTTAGTCTCTCTAACTATAAAGTGAAGCTTGTAATACTACTGTCTCATATCATGTGAAGATTAAAGAGGTCAGGACACGTGAAGTGTCAGAACTGCAGATGGCACACGTAAGCACTTTAAAAGTGTCATTATAATAATCACATACTCTTCTGAGGGGGACTCCTTCACTGAGTCTAATATGATTTTTTGAGTGATCCTGGGCTGTGAATCAGCTGCCACTCATCTCCATAAACAGGAAAGAAAAAAATTAAGAAGGAAGAAAAATAATGTAATTCTGGTAAGAAACCTCCCTTAGGGTACCCTCTGTGGAGTCCTCTTCTGGCTCTCAACAAGAAATGACATGACTTATTACCCATAGCTGCCTACCCCATTATAAATGTTTGAGAATGAAATAAATAACTGAATAACTGATTTCCTTGCAAAGGAATAAGCATCCCACAGAAAATCATGTTCAGCTGTATATTGAAAACTATATTGTGACTCAGAATAGGTATTGGTTATGCAACTACTTCTGTAAGTAATAAGTTTGAGTATCCTGTTTGAAGAAGGATTTAACTTTTTCAAACTATGGAATGGATACAAGTTTGAGAATTTTTGAACTTTTATAAAATCACATTTTACCTTGCATAATGCCTGGAAAGAGGGCTACTGCATTCTTTTCCAAATTAACCCAAGTTGCCCGGCAGACAGAGCACCATGTGGGAACAAACCAAGGCGACTAGGAGGCCTTTAGCACTCTCTTCTTTTTTCTGTCGTGTTTTGTACTGCAGCGCAAAATGCCTTTTGAATCCTTCTAAATCCTTGACAGCCAATTTTTGTCCATTAGAGACCCACTTCTCACTATTTGTATTTATCCATCTTACCAACTGCATCCTATTAGAACTACCTGGATGTCTTTTTGTCATTTTCCCTCTCTCTTCTTGCTAAACTGTCCCCTGGGATGATGGATTTCAAATTGTATTAACGAAATAGGCAATTAAGACACCCACTAACACCCATGGTGATCTTCTTTTAAGTTATGTACCTTGAAATTGCTATTTGCTTGAATTCAGCAATATTTTTAAGGACTGTAAAAGTATATCATTCATGATTAGGCTCTACCCAACCCTTGAGATTATTAATAGAAGCAGGCAAGAAAAATTTAATGTTTTTATTAAAACAAAAAAAACCTACACACATGAAACTTTCACACATGAAACTCTATCTGCTTAAGATAGAGAAGTATTTTAATGGAAATGAAAGCAAATTGGGTAAATAAGAAGTTGATGGAGTAATTCTACCTTAGCACTGATCAGTGACATCTAGAGTAAGGCCTGAGAATTTAACACAGTTGAGGAGAGAAGGGGCATCTTATTTGGTCCATGACTGGGAGGATAGTTGATATAGTCTTATATGCATCCTTAGCTTAAGGCTTCCAGTAGCTAATGCTATGGAAATCGGGGGATCCGGGCAGGTGAAGAATGCCAAAACTCAGTTTGGAAAATGAAAACAATTAGAAAAATACTTTTTGTTGATCTTCAGAAGAGAAGCAGAATAGAAAAACTCACTTGAAGCTAGATATATGCACTTCTGTTGCCTGAGAGGCAGGGGCAGGGACTGGGAGGGAAGAGCTTAACACATGAATTAGTGAATCTAGTAAGAATATGAAATTTAGAAATTCTTCTCATGTGCTTTAAAAGGTGATAGAGTGATTTCTCTTAAATTTTTTGTTAATCATTCAGAATTATTTAATCAAGAATATTGCTTAACAGAGCACACCCAAACATATATAACTAATCTAAATCATTAATATCACTTATTAGAGGTGTGAGAGAATTACACTGATCGTCAAATTTCATGTTCTAGAAAGAAAGCTGAATGCTTTCAGCCACTAAGTAGCATGACTTTTCCCACATACATGCTAACACATCTAAATTGCCCTTAATTATTATGGGGATGCCTTCTCAGAAAGCTTGACTAACTAAACAGAGGAATGTTGATTTTTACTTGCATTTCTTGTCTCCCTAAAAACATTTGAGGCAGTTTAAGACAAAATGTTAATGTATAAAATGTTTAATAAACCAGAACTGGAAGTAGAAAATTAGATCCACAAAAACAAGAGGGAACAAAGTCTTGTGTTGATCATTATTACTAGTGATGCTGTGTGTGTTCACCATCTCTGCCTCTGAGATTTCTGGCAGCAGCCAGAGAATAGAGAAGTGATCATGCTTTTACAATATGAAGCACAAATGCTGGAGGTAAGCTGTATGGAGGCCACTGAGGATAATGGCCTCAAGCAGAGTTTTTTCAACAAATGCAGAAGTTTGTTTGTTTCACGTGGTGTTTTCTGACCACCGCCTTTGATAGAAGCAGACCTGAAGTAAAGTGTCACTGACTGAAGGTGGTTTTCCTATGAATGGAGTGAGATAAAGAGAGAGGAAGGTTACTTAGTGTATTCCATGCATACAGACTTCAAAAGAGAAAATATACCCAGTGAATGAATGAAAAGAATCACCCCTCAAATCTATTTTCTAAGTGTTTTGTCCTTTGGTCAGGAACCGAAAATTAGAATACCCTAAGACCCTTTGGTTGTTAAGTACCAAAAATACCATAAGCTAAGTTAAGGGAAAAGAGCTACAAAAATGTCCCAGACAGGACTGCAGGGGAAACATGGGGCATAAATCCAGGCTTCAAAAAGGACTGAAACAAGAAATCGGAAAGCCCTGGAAATGAAAGGCAGCCAATCTTTTTCTTGGTCCACAAAGTCACACATCTCTGTTTCTCTCTCTCAAGGATAGTTTTACCTGCATCTATGTTCATTTAGGAAAAAGTATCTTATCTGCCCCATGGCTTGCAAATTCACATTTCCCCTTCATTTCAACCATTGATCAAAATAGCCAACACGGTGAATTCCTGTCGACTGAAATAAATGCACAGCCTAAAAGTTGAGAGTTATGTTTTCTTTGGCGGGAGGACTCAGAGCCAGGATGACAGCCTCTCAGACGCTCTGAGGGACTGCTCCGAAGAGGTAGGGGAGGAGCTAGGATATATAGGAGCTTTACAGCAAAGACCAGGTAGTTGGAACAATAAAAGATTACCTGTTATCTAAAGAAAAGCAGGCATCTCCAGTTAAAGAATTTAGTGGTTTTCTATGTATGGGAGGAAGCAAACATTTGGGTTTATTGAATTCATTCCTTTGACAAGCATCTAGCTATCTAGGGTCATTATTTTGTCCTTTACTATTCTGAGTCCACTCAGAGGGCACCACTGTGAGTGGCTGCAGAGGCTGGACTGCAGGTCTGTCCTCACTTGGGGGTGGTGGCAGCCACTGATGACTTGGTTTCAGCATTCTTTGTTTACTGATACAGTTGCAGTATTTTCATTCACAATCCTAATCCCAAATTCCTGGAAGAGAGAATGTGGGTGGCCCAGTTTGAATCAGATCTCCCAATTCAAGACTGGGAGCTGAAGACAGAGAGAACAGTCTTCTAAGGCCCTGCCCTGGGTGAGGCAGTTTTTGGAGACAGGAGCTGTTTCTGTGTACTCTGAACAAATACCCTAAAAGATGCTTACTAGTGTTTAATGAAGGCTTATAATGTGAATTCTCAATTTTTGTCTTGAGGGATGGTGGAAGGTAAAGGAAATGCAGATATCTTTCTGCTGTTAAAGCTAAGGTGCCCAACCGACGTTTTTGCTCAGGCAAAAATAAAACCTCCCCACATTAGCACTGAAATGGGCCGCAGGCAAGGCAAAGACTGTCCTTGGGGAGCAGATTTGAATCCACTCCCACAATTAAGCCTATTCTAAATTGAAAGCCCAGAGTTCCACACCACATGACAAAAAAAATGATGATTCTGACCTGGAAAATTTTCAGAGCAGGTGTTCCAAATCATCAAAAGGAACCCCACGGAGGACTTTTCCTGTGGAAAACATTATATATTGAGCTGCATAGTCCTGCAGTATACTTTCTAGGACAAGCTATGGAAAAAGTATGTTATACAAAATGGAATAGGTTGTCTCATTTTGTAGAGTTTTGAACCATTGCCTTTTGTCTGCCAAAGAAAACGATTTCAGTTTTGATAAAGTTGATGGTGCACAATTCTTTACAGCAGCAGTAGGATGGCAGAATTATTTGTATCCAGAAATCAATTCCAGTTGGTGAAAGTGAAACCCATATCATCAGCATATAGAAAGAGGGTGTGAGTCTATCTACCAAAATGGCTCAAAAGCAGTTTGTCTACAATCAGTATCATATTGTGAAGATATTAGTTTAAAAGATGAATAAATAAAACACAATGCTGATTTGTATCACATGAAATTGTGAATGGGTATGTCAGGAAGTTTTTCCCCTTTAGTTCACCAATTTTTAGCATGGTATTTATTTACTCCCATGTTTCCAGAATCATCATACTAAGCCTCAGTTTTGAGTTAACCTGATTCTCTGGGCAGTGAAGTAAAAGTCCAGTAAAAGAGCAATATGCAAAACACACAATCTTATTTTCTTGAAAAGAATAGCAGTAAATAGTAGAGAAATACTGTACCCAAAACCCTCTTGCTTCTAGTACAAACTGTTTGACTTGGACACCTCACTTGTGGTTTAAGGGAAAATGTAACTTAAATAATTGAGGGGCTCTGAGAAGATTGATAGAGCCATAGTTTTATAGGACTATGGATTGGTCCTTTTTAAAACAGAGCTGATTCTCCTTAAATCTTTCCAGAACCAGTGGTAGTAATTGGCTAGGAGTCAGTGTAACTTGTTTGGTGTTATTCAGACCAGGCTTCAACCAGTTTCCAACAATGAATCCAAAAACTTACCCTACAACTTACTCACTTTCAGGGGATGATCAAATGAGTTTTGGCGTAAGGAGTAGCAGGTCCCTGTTAGACGCCTGGGATCTAAATCACTTGGGGCACTGCGCTTGTGTCCATAAAGCTAAGGGAGATTGCATCCCCACTCCAGCACTGCTGGTTTCTGTGCTTTCATAAATACTTGTGCTGATAACTACTATATATAAAATAGATAAATAACAAGGTCCTACTATGTTCAATACCTTGTAATAGCCTATAATGAAAAATAATATGAAAAGGAATATATATGTATATGTACGTATATATATATATGTATGAATCATGCTGTACACCAGAAACTAACACAGCATTGTAAACCTACTATACTTCTATCTAAAAAAAATACTTCTACTGAAGCCATATAAAGGATAAGTGTAGCGTCAAATCTGCTTTCATTAACTGAGAAAATTAAGTAAAGGTCTTCCATAGGAATTTGTTTAGCTCCAGATTTGGTGGTAATGAGTTTATAATTAGATGGGTTTAAATTGGGCAGATTCTTCCACAGTCTGATTTTGGCATGTTGTCTTGCTAAACTTGCCAGAAATGTCAGTTCATGTGTTTTTATTTTGATTTGCTTGTTTTTACATTCACTCAGTTTTTATTAAATTGGTGAGTGAGATCCTTTAAATATATGATAAACAGGACTGATTTCCCCGTGAAACTAATCTGTCTATTAAAGAAAAAAAAGGAGGGGGAATCTCTTGGCAGAGTATTTGGTATTCTTTGTATAACAAAAGGTAATTTTATAAAGGTTAAACCCCACCATCCCATTTCACCTTATCCTTCCAACCCAACCATCCAGTCATGGGGGCAGACATACTCAGAAGGCTGTGTTCAACATCAAATTTTAAAAAATAGCAAATGGAGAAAGAGAATATCCAGCTCAAGAAACATAATGAACAATGAGAAGTTATTGTACATAGTATAGAAATATAAAGACCCACATACCCTCCCTTCCCCTTGTATTAGGATATGTGTATGGATAAATATAGCTAAATTCTTCCCTCTTTGGTTCATTATCTTAAATAGGACTACCAATTTCAAGTAGCAAAACCCCAACTGGCTTATTGAAAAAATGGGTCATCATTGCTTTCTGTAACCAAAGTCAAGGAGTAGTGTGAGATTCAGGCCAAATTCAGGCTCTCCAGTGTGTCCTCAGTACTTTCTCAGTCTCAGTTCTGCTTTCTTCTCTATTGGATTTATTTCCAGAAAGATTTTTTCCATATTTTTGCAAGAGTTTATATCTCCAGTAAGAAGTGCAATTCTGATAAAATTCACATGTCTATCAACTCTGCTTCTGACCCTGAGTATGAAAGGTGACTTGAGAAAAACATAAGCATGCTGACTGATGCCAATTTAAATGTTCATGATCCATCACTTGCCTCGCTGTCCAGCTTCTTATTTGGCCTCTTGGTCTTTGCCTCAGACCTCCCAGAGTACACAGAATAAGCTCCTGAAGATGTTGTGCTTTTTGGGGTCTCCATATTTGTGATGTCGTTTCTTCAGACTAGAATGTCCCAAAGCTATTCATCACCTTGGTGACTTGCAAATTTATTCTCATCATTCCAGCTTGAGCTTAAGAATCACCTCCTTTGTAAACCTTCCTTTCCTTCTTCCTTTCAAGGCTGTTACTCTCCTACTCTTCCCTCATGACCTTCACACATACCTCCATTTAGCAACAGTGTTACTGTGTTACAGTGAAGGTTTACACATCTGTCCCCCTCACTAAGGAGAAACTACTGTGAGGACAGGAAAATATGCTTTGCTTTTCTTTGTCTCCCCAACCCTTACAGCACAGTGTTCAGCACATTCTAAATGATTAATTTTTTTTGTTTTTGAATGAATAATGACTCAATGAATAAGAATGTCCTCAGGAAATTTTCTAGAACTTTTTCTAAATAATCAATGTGTATTTTTTATTCTTTTTTTTTTTTAATTGAAGTATAGTCAGTTACAATGTGTCAATTTCTTGTGGATTGTTTTCTTTAAATATTTTTTCTATGGAAAACAGATTCTAAGTAAATCTTTTATTTTATAAGACTTACGAAACTTGTGATCTCTGTACATGTAATTACAAACCTGTTTACCTCAAACCACACTAACCTTTATATTAAGAAGCTATAACCTCAAGTGCATGTATGTGCCTACCAATATGCAAATACCTACTATTAACATTATGGTACGTGTTGAATACTGTTTGAAATTGAACATCATTGGCCCCAGGTCAGTGATTTAGGGAATTTGTGAAATTTGTAAGGAATTCAATTCTACACTGAATCTTTAAAAAAAAAAAAAAAGTTGAAGTATGTATTTTGGTAATGTGAGTATTTCATTTGAAAAAAAATGTTATCAAAGACGTATCTCAACTGTCAGTAACTATATGAAATATAGACAAATTACAAATTAAATTCTTGACAATTAGAATGTTAACAATAGTTCCAGGAATTTAAATGCTTCAATCTCTTTTCTTTGTTCTTTGACATTTGTCACATGAAGCCTACCTGTAGCAAGGCCTCGTGACCATTTATTAATGCAGATAAGAATCTCTGGGAAAAAAAAAAAAAGACAAAAAGTGTTTCATCATGCTACAGCACCTGCCTCTGCTTCTGCCTTTCCATCAAGTCGTACCAGACTCACATTTTCCAATTATCCCTGTGTCATTTGGCATTTTTATCTGACAAGTAAATTAAGATCATCAGGAGGAGTGAATCCTGAAATCTTCTGTGTCCCTGAGTAGCCACAGTTTGGTGTATTGAATTGCATTGTTTCTGGGGAAGTGACAGAGCAGTGGAGGAAAGACATCTGTGAAACCATTTTCTGAAAAAGTATAATCCCAGCTAAGGGTCTTTACCTCAATAGAAACGATCCACGAGGTTTGTTTCCATCCAGCTGAGAAGACAGATTCAGTAGCTGGCTTACAAGAGTAGAACAGAGTCTCTTGGTAGTCTCTCTCTCTCTGTCTCTCTCTTCCTCTCTCTCTTTTGTAAACCAGTCTTAGAGATATTTTTCCTGTTGGCAGATGGAATCAAATACTGGATGAATGTAAAAGGAACGTGTTAATACAGTTTCAGGCCAGTACCTCTTCCTCTCAATATCTACTTCATTCAAAGCCTAGGCAGGGATATTTGAATTAAAAAGTTAACTCACACTATTTTCTATTAATTTATTTCTGAATCTATTAAATACCAAAATACAAATGAATAAGAGATTATTTATGTCACTGGGATGTTTTTAAGCATTACTATTACCAAACTAATCATATATGAAAGTTTTTTTTTAGTCAGAGGCATTTAATCCTTGTATCTAGAACGCTGTCTTTATCTCTTCTTCATGAAAGTATACATTCATTAATCCTTATTCTGTGTAAGGATTGACTATGTTGACTTCATGTGATACAGAAAGTTGAATTATATTCTTTCTGTCCTCAAGAAGCCTATGGTATAGTTGAAATGGGCCAAAAAAAAAAAAAAAAAAAAGAAAATCTTCAGAAAATGAACCATTTTTGATAGTTGAAGTTTTCAGACAGAGGTTTGGCCTTTAAAGTGTTATTTTTATAATTTTTAAATATTTTGGAGAGAAACATTTTTCTAATCATGCATCCACAAACTCCTATCTTCTAAATAAAATATATTGGACATAATCTCAGCAGTTTTTAATTGACCTTGGATGATCATGTTAATGTACTGAGTTTTAACATAGTGAGCCCTTCGGTGTGCCTTGAATTTTATAGGGCTATTGATCCTAAATTCCTGGCTCCAGAGTAGTATATATTTTGAAACTTTATGTGAGATTTTCAGTTTTCCTGCTTTTTCTTTCAGTCAGCCTAGCAGTGTGCACTTCCATTCAGCTCCCTCTCTTTAGATATTTCATGCCTGACCTTAACATTTAATTTACATCTACTACACTGCTTTGTGAGCTTGGAAATCAATAAACATGTCTGAAGTAAGAGTGTGAGGCACTGCGGCTGTTCTACGAGTAAACCCTGCGTTCTTTAGTACGTGAACACCTGTCAAATGTTCTCTTCAGAGGCTCTTTTTGTCTGTCTTGTTTACCACTGCTCCACTGCATTCCACATAATTGAAGTTGCTATCTAGCCGAATTCAAATACATGTGATAACATGAGTATCTGAACCAGGAAAATCCCTGTGGGGGTGGGAGAGAATGGGAATGAATCTAAGAAATACTTTGAAATGCAGGGACAAACCACCTGAATTGTGTGAGGGCTTAAGTCCAAGGTTTCAGACTTGGACTCTTCTAAGAATGGTGTACTTACTGAGATGGAATGATTTTACCCTCTAGGGAAATGAGAAAGTCTGAATATTTCAAAATACTATTTTGAAGATAATTATCTGACCACATACTGGGGGATGAGTTAGAAAGAGACACTGTAGAAAGGCAATCTAATAGAAAATTATTAAACTAGCCTAATGATGTGAGGCTGGAGCCTTAGAGGTGATACCAGTGGTAATAAAGACAATGGAAGACACAATAAAGATCTGACTCTGGACCTGGAGTTTTAGGGAAAGGTAAAATAAAAGATGACCTCAGGTTCAAGTCCAGGTGGCCAAGAGTATAAGATTATTTGCAAAGTCACAAGATTATCTTCATCTAGGAGTATTTCCTCAGCTTTCATTCCTGTCTCACACTCCTATGTCCACATGACCATACAGTGTTGAGATTTTACAGATTGATGAGTCTCCATTGTATACTGCTACATGTTTATATATATGCCTCATTTCAGAAGGTCAAACCAATCCTGATTGTAATATATACCCTGAGAGGGGGAATTTTTTTTTCCTGAAAAAAAAAAATAATGCTAAGGAGATCCTGAATTGATTACCAGTAAACCCTAAGATTAACTTACTAGGTACTGTCCATCCATTACTTTGTTGAGATTTCTGTTGTGTTTTAAGAAATTATTTTGGTGGAGTGATGAGATAATATCATTTGAAATTTTAATAGTTACTCTAAAATTGAGAGTCATAAATAAAACATGTGAATATGAAACAAATGCATTCCACCATTTTTCACTGGGCAGCATTTTGAGAAATGCTTTATTAAAAAAAATCATATAACTGCTGTTTCAGTAACTTTAAAAACATGTTCAAACAGAAAAGAGTTAACTTTAAAAAGCTATTGCATAGAAAATGGCACAAAATACAAATAACAGATTTTACTTTGAAATGTAAATATAAACTAGAATAATCTTGATTACACGGAGACAAAATCATATGCCTTCATATAAGAAAATTCTTTGGTTAAAAATAGCCCAATTGCTTTTCCCTCATACTTTCCTAAAGACACGAAATCTATTTTTTTAAGAATTTGGATTCCAAGTAAAGACCTTCAGTTTTTTTTTCTTTAAATATAAACAACTAAAGCAAACCCTTCTTAATAATGTCATCATGACTTATGCCAGGCATTGGCTAGGGCTAAGACCTGCTCACCAACAATTTTGCAACTCTTTTTGGAGAATTGCTTCCTCTTAAGGAAGTGTGCTTCTTTCCAAACCATAAAATGAAATATATCATTTTAATATACTTACCTTTTTCTAAGACTACAGACTCATTTCATAGAGCAAAGAAACATTTCCAATGAGCCAGTCACAAATAAATTTTACTTCTTACCGTGGATTTACTGTGTTTCTTTTTAGGACAGGTTTGCTCTCTATGGTGTTCTTGTGTGGGTAAATTATAAATATATATACATTTTCTCCTACAAAGCTAATTACAAATAAACTTCTTCTCAGAGTTGAAAAAAATTAATAGGTGGTACCACAGGCAAGTTTTCACAACAGAGGAGTTTATAGCTATACTATATTTTTATGGAATCCATTTGGTAGATAATTTTATGGTTTGTTTGTCTAAGTGTCTGTCAATTAGTCAAGTCTTTGAGGCCTCTAACCAAGAATGGCTCCTCATCCTCCCCTCCTCTCCCCTTCCTTTCCATTCTCCTTCTCCTTCCCCTCCCCTTCCTCTTTCTTCTCCCTCCAACATGTTATATTTCCAAACTCCCACTTTGCTGACTCACTGCCAGATGCTGTTTATTCTCAGAGCACACTGCAGTTTCTCTTTTGTAACAGTTTTTACTCTTGTAATTATTTGTTCATCATTTATCTTCCCCACTGAGCCTTAAATCCAGGAGGAAAGTCTGTTGTTCACCACTGTATCCCCAGTGTCTGCCCCAGTGCCTGCCGTGTAATAAGTGCTCAATAAACATTTGGTGAATGAAGTAATAAATTCTCAACCTTGGATTCATATGTCTAAGCTTTATCTGCTCAGCCTAATTAAATGTAAAAGTCTGTACTTTGTAGTAGTCCCTGCCTTCCCAGAAGCATTATCTCCAAGAATACGGAATTGGATTCTTCTGATTAACATAGTGTTGGATAGACTTACTTCACATACAAAACGTCTTACCTTCAGTGTAAAATTTCTATGTTATCAAGGGGAAGGTGAGGGTATGGATTATCTGGGGTTAATCTGACTTTTTTTTTTATCATAATTATCCAATGTACATGAATGCAGTCAATGAATGCATTCAATCCATTCTTGAGCTACCACCATATATCAGGCTCTGCATTAGTTTCCTAGGGCTAGTACAACAAATTACCAAACAAGGTGTCTTAGAACAGAAGCACACTCTCTCCTCAGGCTCTAGAGGAGAATCCTTTCTTGCCTCTTCCATCATCTGATGGCTCCAGGCCTTCCTTGGCTTATGGCTACATAACTCCATTCTTCATCTGTCTTCACATGGCCTTGTCCTCTTTCTCTTCTCCTGTCTCTTATAAGGACTCTGGTCATCGCTTTGGGCCCACCTGGTTGATCCAGATTGATTGAGGTCCTTAATTATACCTACAAATTCCTTTTTTTGGGTGGAGGAGGGAGGGGATGTCATCATTCGACACACTGTACGTACTATGTTGAATACAGTCCCCGCCCTCATGGAATTTGCAATCTAATTAAAAGACAGAGTACTTTTTTTTTTTTAAGAAATTTCAATAAAACATGATAGAAATATGTGGGTAAAAGTAGTACAAGGGTCTATGGGAACATGTGTCTGGGGACCTAACGAAATCTAAACAACCGGAAAATGACGTGATGCTTAGGTAGGAGGACTGACTAGGAATTGACCGTGAGAGAAAGTTAGGTGCATTGAAGGAACTAGGAAAAATGTAGCATAGAGAATGATAAGAGAAGAATCTGGAGATGTATGCTGGAGCCATTTCTAGAGAGTCTTGTTAACAAAGTTAAGGGCTTTGGACTCTCTCCTGAGATAAAGTCGGAGCCCTGTAACTGACCAACATGAATACAATCAAAAGGCCAAAATTCTCTCTGTCAGGACCAAAAGCCTCTGCACAGACCCTGAATTTTCCTCTTATTTCTTTATGGCAAACCTTGTTCTTCCCAGTGTTTGATTGCTGAATGAATAAGCCAATATCATAGTAAAACTGCTCTGAAAGGTTGTGCTAAGGATATTTAGTTCAACTTTCTCATTTTACACACATGAAACAAAGGTCAAGCAAGGCTATGATTGTTCTAGAACACACAAAACAGCCCCTGGCCAGTTATGATGTTAGTGAAGAGGGTGCAAGATAGTGACAAAAGTATGGGCTTAGAGCCTGACAAATCAGGGCTGAGTGGCCAGTTTTCTTGTGTACAAGACGTGTGACCTCAGACAAGTAACACAACCACTTAAACTAGGAATAATGATAGTACCTACCTATTAAGATTGTTGTGCAGATAAATTTGATAATGACTTTGAAGCACTAAGCATAATTCTAGGGGTAGTTTACTATTAAATACATAGTGGCTTTTGTTGATGAGGATGAAGAGATTCACAATATTTACATAATCATCCCAGCCCCATCATCCATAGAATTTTACTCCTAGTGTAACAGTGCATCACATTTTATACTCTTATTTTCAAATGACTTATTGCATATATATATATATATATATATATATACACATACATACATACACACACACACATATATATATATAATTCTCAACAGAAGAGTATTTAGAATTCCTAGTACAGAGGTTTAAGAAACAATTATGCAAAATAGGCATTTTTCAAAATGTCACAACTTAATATTGTTATCCAATTAAAATTTTAATTGAAGCAAAGTTCATAAGCATGTAATCACACGAGCGAAAAAGAAGATGTATTAGTAGAGCTGGCAGTTTACTAGGCAATTATTTAAGTTAAACAACACAATTTTCTATAACAAAGTAATCTGATTTTCCAAAGGCACCCAATTACATAATCTTCTCCATCTGAGCTTTGAATACATGGTCTCAATAAATCACTTGCTACCTGGCTACTGTGAAAATAACATGCTCTAGGTTTAAAACTCTTGAACTATATTATATATTTTATAAATGTAACAATTGGTAAGTAAATAATGTTTTCTTTTTAAATGCCGCCTTCTTTAAATTCAAAAAGTTAATGTTGTTTCCTATAACATGTATTCCTTAAAATTTGCTATTCAATAATTTTCAATGAGAAAATGTGACATTTTAGAGCACACATTAATTCCCATGATATCAGTGCTATTTGGAAGATTAGGAAATCCAGTGCGGGCCAAATAAAAAATCTTCAGTACATTATTTATTGGGTAAAATGTAACTATTTATCTTGTCTCTGCACAGATTATGAGCTACAACTCAACACTGAAATAGATTGCCTGAAATACCTTGATTTAATCAGAGTGACCAAAATCTAATTTCAATGTTTAGTAAATTTCTTACTAAAAACTGGACATAAGTGACTTATTTTTATTTACATTTAGATTTCCTAAAAAGCCTCTTAAATGCTGTAACTTGTTTCTTACTGACTCAACAATAGTGTTTAAGGTTTAGACATTCTCTAGTAGATATGTCATTTTTATGAGAAAGTTATTACTCTGTATATTAATTTGCACATAGTATACTACATACTTGATTCCCAGAAAAAAGAGCTACTTCTGTGGAAGCCTGAAAGTATTCAGGTATAATAAATTTAAATTATTATGGTAGAGAATTAAGTGGTTTGCTTTTCAGTTATATTCTTTCTTTGATTCAGTTTGCTACTTACAAGTGATTAGATTAATGTTTTGATAGTAATCAAAATAGAAGTCAAGCTTTATTCAGGTTAAGGGATAGTGGAGGTACTGATTAATTTAATAGTTTGTAATATTGATAATTAACTGAATTATTATAGCGAGTTATAGCATTGGAAGGAGAAATGAAATAAAAATCTAAAGCCTGGTTTCTGGTGATGGTCATGTGTAAGCTGGGTCAAGTTCTTTAACTTCTCTGGGCTTCAGTTTCCTTAACTCTATTATTAGGCAATCGTCCATATCCCATCCCATAAAAGTATATCTCATGAAAACTTCAGTAATACAGAGAACAAAAAGTATTAATGAATTAAATAAGCTAAGATATTTTTAGAAGATTCCTGGCCGGTTAGTGAAACATGCAGCAAGCACATGTTTTGATAGTTTTGTCAGTGAGAGAAGTAATATGCTATTACCAACCATAGTCGGTACTTTTCTTCAAACAAGGAAGGTTTTAAATGTCAGTTTTTAAATGATTGCCAGTCAAACATCTAAGCACCTACTGTGTACAACCTTGTGCTGCAGAGGGTGAATTCATAACTGACGTTTGAATTAAGCTCTATGAAGTTTAAAGAAGTTCATTCTTAAAACAAATTATGCAGTAATTTTCCACTTTGTGAATACAGGCATCAAAACTATGTGTAAAGCCTGGCTCACTGGCATATGATCAGGACACTCAGGACAGCTGTTCTCTTGCTCTCTGGACATCCCCTGCTCAACCAGTCCCTGCTTTCCCTACACCCTACTTATGTGACTACCCAATCCTCTTTATTATTGGGCTTAATCAGTAACTGCCCATGTGCTTGCCCCTGCCCCAGCTGCTGGTTTCCCTGGTAACTGATGAGCCAACCTGCCATCAATTCCCCCTATAAATGGTAACCACACCCCACCCCCACCTCCTGGCCTTGCAGTGAAGGCTGCTGCATCCTGCCTGCTGTCTGCCTTACGGGGTGGCGTGTCACTCCAGGACTGCTTCAGATTTGTAAGATTCCCTAACAATAGACTATTGATGTCTCTGTCCCCTGACTCTTTCTTTGGTCTCTCAGTTGGGCAATTACAAGGTTAGCAGGCTTACAGTGTTCGGCCCAACAGTTGGCAAAACCATTTAAGGAAATAATTCAGCAACTATATAAACAAATTCCTTTAGTCCATCTGCCAATCTAAGTTTGCAAAACATACCTAATCTTAAAACGAAGGGTACTAAGAATCCATCTACTTTCTTGGTATTTTTGTGAAAAAAGAAAAAAAAAAAGGAAAGGTTATGCTGTGGGTTATGACCTCAATCTTCAGCCCTCATTTTGGGTTTGCATCTTAAGACAGCAGATAAAGGGCATATATGGTGGGGGTTTTGGAATCCATTACCATGCTTTCAAGCATGTACTAAGTTGTAAAATAACTGTGGTGGTGAAATATCACCCAGGGAAATGCGCGTGTTGTTTCTGTGTTTCAGCTTCGGACATGGCGGCAGAACAGGGGCAGATACTCGTGATAGCCACCGCGGCTGTGGGAGGATTCACTCTCCTCGTCATTCTCACTTTGTTCTTCCTAATCACTGGGAGGTAACGGAAGCACACCAGATCATTTCTAAGATTTGTGAATAGCCATTCTTTTTATATACACTGTGTATTCAAGGGCTTTTAAACTTAACAAAGTGTACCTGTGGGAAAAAAAAGGATCAGGGCAGATTCCTCTCTGACAGTGAACTTTATGTGGCAACAGAACCACTATGGCTGGTTCTCTGTGTTAGCAGGTCCCTGAATATGGAAGCAACCAGAGACTTGATAAAAACACTTTGAAAATGATGAATGATAAAATCCTACGTACTAAGTTACTTCTGAATTTTTTTCTTTGCTACAGTCACATTCTCTCACAAAGGGAATTTTGCTTGGAAAAAAGTATTTCAACAGAGATACTGAACAATTTATATTAAAGTGTTTTATAAATACAGTGTTATAGAAATGTTTTATTTTAGCCATTAAATATTGAAAGTATCTATATTACAATTGTATTATTGGTTTTATAAATCAAGTTACTTCTCCACTTAAGAGTAATATGGATAAAAATTTAAAATACCAATAAATTAACTGAGCAAAAGACTTCAGTTTGAATCCCGACCAGCTGGTGAAAGTGCTTTGTCCCTCTAAACCTTAGATTTTTATTTTTACACAGTTTGGTGTGACAACGCGTTAAAATATTTATTGACTTTTAAGTATATTAGACTATTACCATGAGCCAGCTGTGACAATACAGAGATATGAATGAAGAAAGTGTGTATGAAATTATTTAAAAGAATTAGTTTTATTTTTTATTTAGCCCTTGTTATTTGGCCCAGACTTTTGTCAGAAATTGTGAAATCTTCATATTCTCAATGCTGTAAGGGGAAAACATTCCATTTAGATGATCAACAGTGGCACAAAATATCTTGAGAGTTTCCTTCATAATCTGAAACACACATACTGCAAAAAATATCAGTATCATGATTTAAAACTGTGGTAACAGTGCCAGCCAAATAGTACACATCCTAATTGACTCTAGTACACCCTGATATTTGGTAATTACCAGAAATAACATATAGCTACCTCAGGGCCAATAGTTCAATGAACTATGAACACCCTTTGTTTTATTCATTTTTTGAATTCTTACATACCAATATTTTATTAAAATTTATTACAAAATTATAGAAGTTATGCATATATGGAAAAATATTATCTGAAGTGTTGACAGCAGACTAAAAGTATAGACCAATAAATTGATAAATACTTAGAAAGGCACTTATCCAGTGTTGGTCCCTGAGGAAATTTAACTGTTACCTACCTGTTAAAAGTATCAGATTTAGTTGTAACAAATCCACTTTTACAAGATTTATCAAGGAACAAAGAAATACATGAATATTCTAATGTGGTTACATTGAAATGGTGACTTCCTCATGAAATCAGTTGTAAAAGGGGCACATTTACCCCTATGTTTACTTAAAATTTTCAAGTGTATAAATAGACAGTATTACTCTTTCAATTAATGGAGAGTGTCTGAGTCTCCTGCTTTAGGAGGCTGATTAGCTGATAGAAGAATGCTAGCTATACTAAGAAAAAAAAATTGATTAAGAATGCAGGAAATAATGTTGAAGTCTTCCTGTTGGTTGGGCCTGTTGTGGTACCACAATCAGATACTGCTGCTCAGCACTCTCCTGTTCCTCTCCTTGAACCTAGACCTAACCTCTCTCTGACAGCTCTTAGCCATCATTACAGCTTTGATACTACCATCTTTTCCAGTGGACAGGAAACAAATTTTGAAGTCTCTAAACTAACCCACAATTAGTTTGAAAACACCATATTCAATACCATAGCCTACAAATACCAGATATGACCTATAAAAACCTTAATCACTAACAGGGGACAGCTTATAAAATAAACAAGCAAAAGTACTGGTGGAAGAATAAGCTTCTTTGCTTAAAAAAAAAAAAAAAGCTGAAGTTCTGATTCTATCTAGAACTCTCTTGCAAGCAGAGGGGACTAAAAGACAGTAATGGCTAGGAAAGGAAAAAAGAAGAAAATTTCACTGAGAGAATTAAAGATCTAAGTCTGGTAAAAGGAAGGAAAGAAGAGAATAAAAGAATTTTGGTGCATGTGAAGTCACAATGACAATTTGGACAGGTAAAAAAAATTAAAATACCAACACTTTATGGGTTGCAATAAGTTTAGTCGACCATTATAAAAATGTTATGGAGAAAAACTGTATTTTCATTGCCATTTATAACATGGGTACTGCCCATGCAGTGTGAATTTGGGGACATTGATATCTTGATAATACTATGCTTTGCATGGATAAAGACAATCAGTTTGGAGCCCAGAAAGTTTGTTTAATTATTTAAGTATGATAAGGTCCTATAAGGTGATCTTAACTCCAAAGACCCAAATTATGTCATGTTAACTAGGCTGTGATAATTTAGATGTGATGATTAATTTCATTCGGAAAGATTCTTATTTTCTTATTTGAAAGTTTCTTTGAAGAAGTTTGGAGAATTTTCTTAAGTATGATTTCATTTAAACAGCAGTGTAATATTTATCAACAATTTTAAAAAGAGCCTCTAAGTACATAATGGAAATTGATTCAAATGATATTTTATTCAATAATGATTCAATGCATAGCAAAATTGGATGTAACTTTTGAGTTATATTTTATGTATCTGTAGAACATGAGTTAAGGCCTTATTTCCTCAGAGTATTTCAGTGAACAGTGATTTAAATAGGACATACATATATGGAAAAGCATTTCATTAAAATATCAGAAAATATTGCCTTAACACATAAATCTGACAAACTTAAAAGAAGATCTTATAGTCATTGTAGGCTAAATAAGATTGGCCTAATAAACTTGAGAGAGAGGCTCATCTGTTATCTTTATTTGGGATTCCTGAAACAGAATTTGAATACCACTTAAAAAGAGAATTTAATAATGATGAAAAAATTATACTAGATTATTTTCAGCTTTGAATTTCTATGTTTGCCAATTTATATGACATCAGAAACTGCTTTAACTGGAGAAAACAATTTCAATTACATAAGTTAAAAAAATTGATTTTGAAGCACCTCTTAAACACTTTGCTAGGGGAGCATTCATTGGAAATTATGTCATAGGACTTGAGGCCAAATTCACATTGAAAGATTGGATTGTGCACCACAGATGTATTCCATTTAATCATTTGGAGTTAGCAGTTTGATGAACTATCAAATCATATGGATATTAGTGAATTTTTCATGTCAAAGAAGTCTTAGGAGATAAGCACCTACCTCTGTTCTTCAAAGCACGATTTTTCCAAGAGAGAACAGAACATGCCTCTACTACATCTCTGATATTAAAAACAAACAAAAACAACATGCTGTTTAGCACTGAAACTGGAATAGAGTTGTCTAAATTTCTGAGATTCTGAATCAAAAATAATTTTTCCATTTTGACTTTTAATGCTTTTCATTGACTAGCTATTAGAAGCCAATAAGGAAGAACTTGATGGTTATTGCTGGTTATTAAATATTTTCTAAGATTCCTATCATTTGGATCAATAAGTCCACTTGGGAGTATTTTACTCTTATGTGGGGCTAATTTTGATATAAAAATAAAACCTTCTGTGGAGTATTTTCACATGTTACAAGGGTGTTCTTAAAAGTGGTCTTTATGATAAGAGCTTTGCCCATGGGTGAAATGCATTTTAATTGGTTTCGGTTGGTATCCAGCATAATTCTTAAGAGTCTGTTTACCTTTCTTAAAGGTGTCAATGGTACATAAAAGCCAAAATGAAGTCAGAGGAGAAGAGAAGAAAGGACTTGCAGAATGGGCATTGTAAGTAGTTCAGTGACTCATCCATTATTTTCTATTGTTTCAGCACGTAAAGAATTAGTTTTAAACTTCTATCCATTGAGTTGAGAAAACCAAAGAAATACACTTCCAACCTTTCAGCACTAAGACTTTTCATCTGGTTTCTAGGTTTGTTAATGGAAGTTGCACCTGCTTCTCATTAAATGATTCTACCTTTTTCCTAATTCTGCTTTCTGGAAAACAACAGAATGAATATGCTAAAAATACAAGATGATTGATGATAATCTAATTATTTACCACTCACAGTGGCTCCAAAACGTTAGTTAGTTTTATTTAGTGGAGCATTAGCCATAGAAATATTAAGGAATTCTTATTCTTTCTTGTAGGGACTGTCATTTAACATATAACAAATCAATTTACAATTCAGTAACACTAAAAAAGAAAATCAGCTCCTTAACTTGTAGAATATGTATGAAATCCTTGAGCTGACTACAAGGTTATACTCATTTGAAGGATCTCTTCCCAAGCAAGCTGTAATTACCAGTATAGTTGGTTTGATAATTGCCACCTTCTTCTCCCCAACGCCCACCTCCACCTCCACCTCCAAATTGCAGACTACTTTGTCAAGACAGTTTCTCTGTCATGAGACGCTGAATTAACAAGAAAGGGATGTTCTCTAATTAACCACAGTATAGAGATAATACGTGAGGCAAGTTGTTTAACTATTTAAACTCTTCTTCCATTTCAAATTAAGCTGAAGTAATAAGGGACTTTTCAATCTATATAACCCCCCAGGGGACAGAAAGGATTTCGGTGAGGAAATTATAAACCAGAGTGCTGCTTTAGGGCTATTTCTAAAGGTCATGTGGTTTCTCAAAGAGAGGTCTAAGGACCATCTGCATTAGAATGTTCCATCCTTACTCAGACTCAGAAGGTCCAGGGCAGGGCTAAGCACAAATGCATTTTAGCAAGCTCTCCCAGGTTGTTCTTTTGCACAAAGAATTTGAGAAACTACCCTAGCTGGGAAGGGAGAGCTGAGGCAGCTGATACTAGACTGAAAATAATGTAGACAGATGCAGAAACCTGGATCCAGACACCTGGACCAATGACTTATGCTGAGCAACCTTAAGATTCGCTGCAGGACTTTTAGTACTGAAATGCAAAAGAAAAAGATGCTCCTGAGGTATTTATTAATCTGTTTTCTAACCACCAGTTTAGCATAAACTAAACCAGATGGGCCCAGCAAGAAACAATGAAAATAACCTGAGGCAGACAAGGAAGTAGAAGAAAGGTAATAGATGTTTAAGGAAACAAGAGTACATTAAATAAGTAACCAGATATTCAAAACTGGAACTAAGTTTGGTGTTTTTTTCTTCCCTATACTATATATACTGTATTTACAAGAAAAATAGAGTGATGCTGTTGCCGAGTCCAAATTCGTTCTGCTCACTGCATGACAGGCCAGTAAATCCAGAGATGAGGTATTGGGGCAAGGAATAGCAACTTTATTCAGAAAGCCGGCAGACGGAGAGGATGGCAGACTAATATCGTGGAGAACCATCCTGCTCTAGTCAGAATACAGGCTCCTTTTATACAAAAAAAACAAGGGAAGGGGTGTGGTTGATTGTTGCAATATTCTTGCTGCAGGCATTCTTTGTTCTTGCAGCCATCCCCATGGGCCAGGTCATGGTGTCCCTGTAAACCTCCAACAAAACAAAGGTTATTCTCTACTACAATGCTAACTAATCAGTTTGTTCTGTAGAAATGTATATTACTTTTTAAAAATTGAGTGGTTGAATTGTTAAAACCATGTATGAGTTAATAAATTACATCTGTTATCTGTGCCTAAAGTAATGTTATCAACATGACCACATATCCTGTTAGATACTGTTAATCATCTAATAGTAGCCACCAGATTTGAGTTTCTAGTATTCAATCTGAAATCACAACTCCTACTATATTACAAAAGTATCATTAAGAATATGAACTAGAGGTACAAATGATCTGTTCTCCTTTCCTCCAGTCTAAAGTTAAATCTTGCCTTTAGAAAGTCAAGAAAAATATAGCATTTCAGAATCATTGTCAAGTCTATCTAGAAATATGCCATACTAGTGCTATTTCTGGAATTACTAATTTCATGAGTACGTACCCAGTACTAGAAGACAGGAGGCAAAATTAATGAAAGAAGACAACAGGTGTAGAACTCATGAAACAGTTACTGCTAATAATCTCATCACCTCCTGTCAACTCACTTTATTACCTTTCATTGGTTTGCTTTGAGATTTTCTTGCAAGAGCATATTTCTAAGGAGACCTAGACAACGCTTATCTCAGGGTGTCGTATGGCTTTCAAAATCTAAGAAGCAACAAAACCAAATATTTTTCACTATGCCACAAATTTAGCATTGATCTTTTAATCCCTACTAATTCATATTCTACAAAAATGTGCTGTGTGCTTATTGCCTGTAAAACCATACCTCAGGTATTGGGAAAGATGCAAAGATGTATAAGAAATTATCTCCTGTTCTCCAGGACCTAGCAATCTAATGTGGAAAACAGAAACCAATGAGCAAAACAGAGAAAAATCCACAGGCAGTCTGTGACTTCCTTACATAATGAAGAAGTTGAAAATTAATATGCAACCAGGCTTTCAAGTTTTCCAGCCACCCCCCTTCGTCTTCCTAACTGCCCACAGGCTGTGAGCACTCCACCCCCACCAGAGAAGGAGGAACAGTTACAAGGCCAGTGATCAGACTTGGACCTTTGATTCTTATCTGTGCCTCCAGGACTGACAGTGTGCAATCTGACCATGGAAGCAACTACAAGACCCAGGAAAGGCCTGTTATCCACAGTGTAGTGGTCCTCCCTGCCACTGTGCTGTGGGGTCTATGCTTTACTGCCCAAGAGTTTCTGGAAGAAGAGAGACTACAGGACTGGGACATGAATTCAGGAAAACCTAGTGCCTTAGAGTACAGAGTCCAGGAGGGACGCTAAGGGGCTTGCTTGTTTGAGGGGAAGGCTTATGCTTCGTTTCCCCCAAGCCCTGAGCTATGTCAGTGCTAGTGGCTAAGTGAGTTAATTACATTTTTTACAGAAATACAATAAAAATTTTTTTTCTTCAACTTGTCAGCTCACTCTCTCTAAAACCACCAGGTCATTTTATATCAACAGTTAGGTAAATAAAATGTTGATTCCAAGTATTCGAAGTTTTGATGGGGATGGGGTGGGGTGGGGGGAGAAGGGAGACAGGAAGAGAAGACAGAATTGAATTTAAGTGATTAACAAGAATGACTACCTCAAAAAATGAAACAATCTGCTAAAGAATGGGCAGAGGACCTGAATAGACATTTTTCCAAAGAAAGCATACAGGTGGGCAGCAGACACACGGAAAGATGCACAACATTGCTAATCATCAGAGAAATGCAAATCAAAACCACAATGAGATGTCACCTCACAGCTGTTAGAAGGCCATTATCAAAAAGATAACAAATAACAAGTGATGGGGAGGATGTGGAGGAGAAGAAAAGCTCATGCTATTGGTAGCAATGTAAATTGGTGCAGCCATAGTGGAAAACAGTATGGAGGTTCCTCCAAAAATTAAAAATAGAACTACTGTACAATCCAGCAATTCCACTTCTGGGTATTTTTCTGAAGAGAACAGAAACACTAAATTGAAAAGATGTATTCACCTCCGTGTTCAAAGCAGCGTTATTTACAATAGCTATGATATGAAAGCCACCTAAGTGTCCATTGATAGATGAATGGATAAAGAAGATGTGGTATGTATATGCAATGGGATATTACTCAGCCATAAAGAAGAATGAAATCTTGCCACTTATGACAACATGGTTGGATGTAGAGGGTGTTATACTAAGTGAAATAAGTCAGACGGAGAAAGACTGTATGATTTCACTTATATGTGTAATCCAAAAAATAAAATAAAAAAACAAATGAACGAACATTACAAAACAGAAAAAGACTCATAGAAAACAAACTAGCTGTTGCCAAAGTGGAGGGGAGTGAGAGGAGGAGTGGAATAGGTGAGGGATATTAAGAGATACAGACTTACAGTAAGTCATGGGTATGTGATGTACAGCACAGGGAACATAGTCAATAAAATTATAATAGTTTTGTATCATGGCAGATGGTGACAAGACTTATTGTGGTGATCATTTTGTAATGTATAAAAATATCGAATCACTGTGTTGTACACCTGAAACTAACATAATATTGTCATTTATACTTCAGTAAAAAAAAATGACTACTTCAGTACATCACACCTCATTTTAAATAGTGACAAGATGTGTGGTTACTAGAATACTCTTGAACTAATTCAGTCTTTTGTTTTGTGGCAGTACGCTTCCCAGGAATTAAAACTTACATAGATCCTGATACATACGAAGACCCATCCCTAGCAGTCCATGAATTTGCAAAGGAGATTGATCCCTCAAGGATACGCATTGAGAGAGTCATTGGGGCAGGTAAACATAAAATCTACACTTTTGAAGATACGGTTTCTTAGGGGTTTTGTAACTGGTTTATCAACATAATATTTTAAATCTTAGCAGTTTTAGTCATTGAAAAAAAATTTTTAATGAGAAGTAAAATTATCTTGTATATATATTGTTACTGTTTTAAAAAGTATTGCAAGTGCCCAAATTCAGTTTCCAAACAATGAGAAAATCCACGAAAGTTATTTTTAACATCCTGTAGTCATTCTTTCAGTATTGAGATAAATTACAGTGAAACTAGAGTGAATCAAGAATTTATTTTGAAAGAGCAGCTTCAGGAGTTTGTCATAGGTTATTATATATTTACTTGAGTCCTAACATCTATAGGCATATACTATAATTAGTATTCACACTGATGACCTTAAGGCCCTGCAAGATCTAGAAGTGTTCTGAGAATCATTGATATACAATTAGGTTCAATATAGTTTTATATAATTTTAATACAAATTAATAATTTTCCCTCTATATCATTCAACTATTCTGGATAAATACAAATTTATTATGAGTGAGCTCCCAAGAATTTCTTCTGTATGTTACTTAGGGCAGAGGCCACACCAGTATAACAAAGAGATCCAGGATAAAAATGTTTTCCTCTTTCAAGTCCTTGACCCAGGGTGAGTAGTCCATGCTGGCTCTCATTCAGGCGGTCTTGAAAGGACCCAAGTTCTTTCTATTCTTTGCTTTGCCTTCCCCTATGGTGTCCTCCTCCTCTGAACAGTCAAAGCTGGTCACCAGCACATCTTCCTTCTGGCCTATCAGAAGGAAAGGAAAGTTCAGTCTCTTTGTCTTTAGAGTAATTAGCTTTGTCTTTAAGACAATAACCTGGAAACTGCAACCATGTCTATTCACATTTCAATATTCCAAATACAATCACATGGGTACACTTCAATGCAAGAGAGTTTGGAAATACAATCTCTGACTGGGCAGCTATGCAGCCTAAAAGTGGAGGGGGAATGTGCTACTAAATAGAAAAGAAAGACTGGATCCTGAAGGGGAGTACTAGTGTCCTCTAGATGCTAGATATCTGTGTAATCCTTTACAGAGAGCAGAATATACCATTCCATCTGGGTATCATGTCTTTGCAAAGGTCTAAAAGGCTTTCTTCTTCCAAAACCCTTCACCAGAAGGACTGACCACATAATTTGCAGGGATCAGTGAAAAGTGAAAATATAGAAAATGTTAAAAAATGATTAAGAATTTCAAGACAGTGACAGCAGAGCTCTAAACAAACAGCAGGGCCCTCCTAAACTCAAGGCTCCACGTGACTCTGCCCATGAAGCTGACCATTTTCCAGGTGCACAGAGAGCTAGCACCACATCAAGAATTCCGGGGATGTTTGGAGAAAGTCCTACTTTATATCATTTTATTCCCCATGCACAATGGATCATCTCGTCTCCTGCATGGCCAATTCTCCCTCTGAAATCTGATGTAAGGGTCCTATACACTTAAATCTTACTGCTTGGAGCCAAAGAGGCTGTCTTACCAGAAAGATTAAGAACCTGGAATAGAACCAGATCCTCTATTCCATTCTGCTGAACATAAAGCATACCAACAGGCATTAAGGCATAATTGAAAAGAGTGATTGCATTATATTCATTTAGTTTGGAGGTTTATTTTCTTAAGACAGCAGAGAAACAGAAAAGAGAGGAGGCTGAATAATTTCACTGCACCCTACTGCTTTCTTCCTCTGGTCCCCAAGAAAAAGTGGTGTGACCTTTTATACTGCATTGTTCCATTGCTTCTGTAGATACAGGAATTAAACACTAATGTCTGAAATCATAATATTGAGAGATAAATCAAGTATCTGAGAGGTAAACTATCAAGTTAAAATGCAGAACTTAAAAGCTGTGAGTTAAGTTCATTTAGTGCCTTACTGAGGAATATTGCCCAAGAGACAGCCTCTCAGATAGCTCTGAGAAACTGTTCTGAAGAGGTAATGTTAGCAGATGGAGGGACCCCTAAATTAGGAAGCCCACCAAAGTGTGGGTTCTTGCCACTGGCTGTGAAAGAATTCGCACAGCGGAGGCAGAGGGACAAAGAGAACAACCATTTTATTGCTCAGACGGGGAAATGGAAAGAAAGTGCTTGAGCAGAGAGAAGGAAAGAAAAGCACTTGAGTGAGGAGAAGGCACTCGAGTGGGAACCATCAGCCAAGAGGGGCAATATGGACAGCTCCAGGCCGGGCTGGGCCACATGTACTCTCATGGGAGGCTTCTGCCAACATATCTTTCTTCCTAGTGTGATGGAGCCAATCAGCCCTTGTTCGAGTCTTTCAGTCCATGTATGGGCTTTTCCGGTTCTTGTCATGGCAGTCATCAACTGTCATGGTGCTGAGGGCTGTGTCATTTAGCATGTTAATACATTACGGTGAGGCTCAAGGTCCACTGGAAGTCAAATCCTCTACCATGTTGAACTGGGTTCTAAACAATTCTTGTTTCTTCTCTGCAGCTGCCCCCTGAGACTTAGATAAGAGTAATTGGTTTCTATTCCAGAGAAGGGCAGGGGTATGATCCTGGGGGCAACAAACAGCCTTGGTAACAAAAAGGAAGGCTGCTTTTAATCAGAATGCCTGCAATCTAATGCACCCAGCATTCCTAAAAAAAAAAAAACAAACAAACAAACAAAAAAACCATCTCCTAAGATTCTGTTCAGCCATGAAAGTTTTAAGAGGAAACGCAGGAGTAATCTCAGTTAATTGGTGAGATAGGGGGTCAGAGTCGTCCATCCCCCAATGCCTGCAGGCTTTTCCTAATCAACTGCTTAAGCCTGCTCTTCTGTAATGCTGAGAGGCCTTGGAGACTTCAGCTTTTCTATAAACGTGAGTCAGGGATTGTGGGCACACAGAGTCCTGCTCCCTTTTAGTAAGTGGGAAGGTCAGGATATATGTGATTTTGGCAAAGAGTGTATGTGCAACCAAGTACACATCTCACATCTCACTAGAAGGTTGCTGCTAGTCACCTGGAACACATGTGGTTAATTTAGTGCTTTTCTAAGTATGGGAAGATACAAGAATCTAAGTTCATAAAAAATTTCTCCATAAAATATGTAACTGTCTCCAAGCCCTGTTCTGCCAGTTTTCCCAGGGCACAGAGTGCCTCCTTCCTGACTTCTGCCCTGAAATCCTTTCAAGACATGTCAAAGGCCAGCAGCTGCGGTGGCCAAGGACTCAGTCCTTGTAGAGCCGGATGGCTAGTGTTATGCACATTCTTTAGTTGGCAGAACAAATGAAGAAATTCAGTTTTTCTCTAGTGTTTTTTTTTAACCAAATATCATTTTGTCCTAAAAAAAAGTATGACAGATATTGCCAAATCAAACAATAACTATTAAAGAGACTATTTTACGATCATATTCTTCCTGTCTAAATTCTAATAAGTCGTAATGGTTTTCCTTTTATTTGGCAAAAATGGAATATCTAAACCATGGGGTTAATACTATAAGTCAGTGTCTCTTTTTTGTATTTATTCATCTTTGACTATTTCAACTTTCAAACATCATGCTAAGTGACCTTTTACTGTCCATTTCAGAAAAATCATATAAATAAAAATGCTTTATGAGAAAAAACTGTTGTAATGCAACATCCCTCTTTGTGCCCCTGGCCTGTACTGCTCTGTTGTTAATTAAACCCATTAGGTCTTGTTCCTAAAACTCTTATTTGCATATCAAAATATAATGAATATGTGGACATTCCCCACAGCAGCATTGTGGAAAAAGCAATGTTCAATCAAACTAAAGGAAAATTAACAGAGTTTTATACCATCCATGACATTGTAGGGGAGGAATGTTTAAGTACAGGCCACTTTGAGCTAAGAAGAGGGTGGGCCTGGGGTTTCAAAAGAAAGGAAGATAATTCACAGGGGGATAGGAAGAGCAAATGTTTCATACACAAATTTTGCCAAGCCAAACTGACCATGGAAGGCAGAGAGGAATGTGATCCCCAGACCCACTCCCACTTTCCTGCAGGCTGATCATTCCTAGGACTTACTCTCTCTAGTCATCTTTGGTGATAGCTCTTCCTGGACCAGGCCCTCTATCCAGATGCTTTTAGACAGTTAAGGGGATGGCATAAACCACTCCCTGAGTCTTTGGGGCCTTGATTTTTGGTTCAAAATAATCTACATGCCAAAGTGGAACATTCGGGGGCAGCCTGCCCTGAACCCCATTAACATAATTGCACGACTGGTTACTTGCCCAAATTTTTACTGTAAATAGTTTCCTTAAGTTGTCTCCTACCTTTATTTTTCCCCACCCATTTGATTGTTTCTTCTCAAACTCTACTTCTTCACCATCTGAGTGCATTAGATATTCCCCTTGAAAGTGTAAACTAAATGCTTTAAGGGGCAGTGTAGATGCTGTACAGAGGTGAAGGGGACTGGGGGAGATGGGAAAGAAAGGCAAAACACCAGGTCTTGGTAACTGTCAGGTGAAAGATACCAGGTCTGACTAAGGCATTGAGAGTAGCTGTAGACAGGGATACCAATTCATTGCTGAGGAAAAATCTACAAGACCTGCAGGGCTTTTCACAAAGAAATAATTAAGAATGCTTTTTAGATCTCCAGATGGGAGACACAATATATAATCATTATATATTTCTTAAATGTGTTATTAAAAAAATGAACCCCAAAATAGTTACGTTAAAATTTTAAGAAAGAAAAGGCCATGGCATATCACACCTAACCTGTGACATTTCTAACATGTTCACTGAAGAATGTTTATTAGATGGCTAATATCTACTTATATAAAAAGACAGTGTGCTAATTAATTAGTTTTTTTCATATTAAGTCACTATGCTTATTAAAGACATATGTCTTCAATATATCTTTTGTAGCCTTTGTCCTGGGAATTTCAACTTTATAACCATCCAAATATTATGCAGTAAATCCTGAGAAAATTTAATTTATCCATTACCCCAAAAGGGGAAGGGAAAAACCTCAGTCTTGTCTTGCCCGAAAGAGAAGAATTCAGATGGAAGAAGTGCATAGTGCTGTGGGTAGTGAAAGATTTTTTAACGATTTAATTAGTAACGCAAAAGTACACCTACAAGAACAGGAGGTAGGCTGATCCAAGGGTGGGTAACAATGGTCTTTTTTTGCCCCTTCTCTTATACCCTCGCTTAGAGGTGGTCTCATGATTGATTGATGGCTTTTGTCCCTGGAGTGCTTAGTCTTGCTCCTTCCCCTTTGTACATGTCCTTACCCATGATGCACACAGAAAAACCCACGGCGGGGGCCTAAAACGCAAAGCTTATTATATTACAATGAGCATTGGGTCATGTCTGGTTAGGTCCTTATCAATACTGTGCAGTCACAGCCATTGAGTTCTAATTGATTTCTTGCTGGCACTCATTTAGAGGAACTAAAGCCCCTTTATGCTGAAGACAGCATGGGCATATCACCATCTTCCAGACCATCTTCCCTCTCCTCCACCTTATCTGCCCGGTGCCCCCACTTATTTAACTACCTAACATATCCAGCGTCTAGGCTATATATATATTCTTAAAAATCCCTGTCTTTCAGTGTATATCTTACTGGGTTTTTTTTAATAAGTTTCCTAGAGCACTTTTTGTATATCACTATTCTGAATAGTAGTTGCAACTTATCTTTGTTCATCAATACAGGCTTCAATTTCCATGAAAATGCACATTTCCATTTAAATGAAGTGAGGATCTCTGTTGCATAGGAGCCTATCAAGATCATCTATCTCCTTTGACTTTTTGCATCATAAAGTGAAAAACTGTGGCCAGAGGACTGTAAAACAGAAATTCCCAGGCTAAAAGAGCCAGATTAAGGTAGAATCATTATTTTACACATATCTTGAGAGATAATGAGAAAACTAGTAAACTGAATTTTAATCATGGGCTGAAAAGGTCATTGAAAGGCTATCCCTTTCTCGGGGTAGTACTGAACCTAAACCATTAAATGAAAAACTTGCCCAGCAGAGTATGTATAATTTTGAAACATTATTCCATTGAAAAAAAATCATTTTTGCGTCTCTAAGCCCATAGGGCACCCTTCTTATGTTTGGCTTTCCCTCTTTCCATAGCTTCAGTGGAAATGCATAATATCTCCCTGTCATTCATATTCTATCCCTTAATCTATACAAAACTCATCGTTGCTTCCACTATCAACCCTCTCCTCTTCTGGCTTAGTGTCTCCATAATTTTTTTTTCATAGAAGAATCAGAAAGTTTTAACTGTTGGTGTCTCAGCAATCACCTGCAGGTAAAAGAAAGTCAAAAAGACAGTAAAAGGGATATAAAAAAATGAGTATCAAACCAGTGATTTATTCAGCCTAGTATTTGGTTCAGGTGTTGCCACCTCCTTTGAGGTCATAGTTTCACATGATAATGTGCAAAGCAAAACGCTTACTCTGCGTACTTTTCCTAATTCCCTGTGATCCCCCAGCCAGCCTCTTCTCTGTACTATAGAATCTATTATATTTTAGCTATCTTAAAGAAATTCTCTCATCACCTTTATTATTTTTGTTCCTCTTCTACAGCTATAGTATGTTTTCTTGCAACATGACAGTGAAAAATGTCAGCAGTATTCCAGATGTGAATCCACAATTCACTCTTCACAAAAAGAATCTTGAATTTATGGCTCATTTCCTCTATATTTAGATGAGATGATCTTATCAGATACAAATTTTGTCCTTGTCCATCAACTTAAAGGATTTGTAGTAGAGGTCAGATTCATTTTCTTTTCTATTCTTAGAAATCCCTTTGCCCAACCAGCTGAGAATGGGATCAATGACAGATTATAGCAAGACCTAAGTGCCTTTTATTCAAGAATTCCATAACTTCCTAAATCAAATGATGTAATGGAAGACGGGCTTTATCCATTCTCCCTGGACATTATGATATGAATGAAAAAGAAAGAGACTGAAGGCAGACAGTTGCAAGCTTAAATCACAGTTTTGCTGCTAATTCACTTAATGACCTTCTGCAGTTTACTAATCTTTCAGAAATTTGGTTTGTTCACCTATAAAATAGATTCATAATAATAATAGCTATCCTGTAAGATTAATATAAGGATTAGAGATGACACATAGTGAAAACCTGTCATACTATAGACTCTCAGTAAAAAGGTGGAAAACTGACTATTAGGTTAAAAAGAGATACAGTTTATACCTACAGTTGAGATGGATAAGAAGAATGACAGTTTATGCCCAACTTTCAAAATATTTTATAATGTAAATATGTGCTTATGAAGAGTTCAAAGTCAGTGCCTTAGTTAACTGGAACGATATCTATGATTTTCAGAGTTTGTTGAAAATTAGTAATTAAAAATGAAGTTTTCTTTTTGTCAATACAGTAAGGACTATCCCCATATCAACAAGTTCTTTTTTTTTTTTTTTTTTTTTTGGAAGAAACTCAAAACTTAATTTTTCCTATACCTTGTGAGGTCATAATTATTAGATATGTATTTATTTTTGTTTTAAACTTAACAAGCCATATGATGAAATGAGGTTAACAAAAGAAACCTTACTTCAGTATCTTAATATAAAATCATTGTAAACTAATCTTACCAGTTTATTCCTGGCACATCTAAGAACTTAGTAGCTTAGCCTATCATAATAGACTTTAAGTTAATATTATTTTACTTACATTTCAACACTCTACATCTTATGTTGGGGGCTATTTAGTTTACATTTGCTATCTCACGTATACATTTTCCAATCTTACAAGTTGCCTCATCATAGTAGTTATTTGAGAAATACTTGTTAAATAAATAAATTAGTAAATAAATGAACGACTGAAAGGATATAGAATTACTTCTAAGTAATTATTTTAAATGACTACATCTCTCTGGTTATCAACAAAATCCTAATGTAAAGTGTAACTTAAAGTATAACACAATTAATATAAAATCAAATACCTAATATATATAAAGTAAAAATACGACAAAAGAACAAGTTTAGAGGATAGTTGTGAATTATAGTAATTGAAATACTTCATGTTAACAATTTGCTTGATAAATTAGCCTAAAATTATAGAAATTATTATATACCTTTGTAGTCACATAATGAAATTCACAATCTTACAGAAAAGATTACATTGATACTTTATTTTCACTGCATTTGTATAACAGATGAGATAATTTTGAAAAATTTTTATAACTTATAAGGAATTTATTAATTTTCATACTTCTTTCCCTTTTCTTCTGATTTGTGTATTGTTAAAATGTTTGGTGAAATGAAGGAAATGTGACACCTATTTTTTAAAAAGTACTCCAGAGAGACAGGGGCAGAGTGGATACATCTTACATAGAAAGAAAAAAAGAAAATAGTGATATATTAAGGTTCTAAAATCCAAAAGAGAAAAAAGACCCACACATCAACAGCAACAATTTTTATTCCTTACTACAGTACATTTAGTTAACTCTTGCTACATAACAAATTGCCCTAAAACCTAAACCAAGAACATTTACTATTTTGCAGTTTCTAGGGTCACAAATTCAGTCATGGCTTAGCTTCTGCAGGGTTGCTCACAGGGTTGCAATGAAGGTGTCAGATAGGGCTGTGATCTCATCTAAAGGCTCAATTGGGCAAATATATGCTTCCAAGCTCATTTATATGGCTCCTTTGAGGGATGTTGCCCTGAAGGCCTTAATTTCCTACTGCTAGTTGGCTGGAGAACAGTCTCAGATTCCTGTCATGTAGATTTCTCCATCATGAGATTATTTCATTAAATCCAGCAAGAGAGTTTGCTAGCACGATGGAAATCACTATCTATTGTAACTTAATCATGGAAGTGACCTCACATCACTTTGCTATATTCTGTTGGCTATTAAGTATGATATTAGGTCTCATCCACGATGGAAATCACACAAGGACATTCATGCCAGGATGCAGGGATCATTGCAGGCCATCTCACCACATCTTACCACACCTACTACCACATATAGTAAATTTCCATTTGGAGTTTTAAGTTTAATATGAATATATTGAAGATAGCAAGCTCATTTAAAATATAATTTGGATATTTTGTTTATATAAAACCCAAAAAGTTTTATATAAAAATTTACATTAAAATGGGTGTAGTTCTAAATTTATCTCTTATAAGGAAGTAAGAGATGGTTTATGTTCTACAATTATTTAATAATGCCGCCTGAGAGACCATGTGCATTCTTACATTGGTGTACAGTAAGATGTGAATCAAGGTAATAAATCTGATTATATGATTTGCTTATACCATACCATGTTCATCTAGCATAAGGTAATTAATTGATTGTTCCCACAGTGATACTTGTGTTCTCAGTCTAATTGTCTGTGTATTTAACTAATGGCTTTTGTCTTTGTAGCCTGTCCAGATTGTCTGTTGCTATGTAACAAACCATTGCCAAACTAAATGGCTTCAAATAATAATTGTTTCATTTTATTCATAATTCTGTGGGTCAACAGTTTGGGCTGGACTCAGCTGGAGCTGGGGATTTTGTCTTTTGGTCTCACTTGGGGTCACTCCCATAAATGGTGGCTCAAATGAACATGTTGTTGTCAGGTGGTTGGTGGATTCTGAGCAGGGATGATGCATCTCTACTCCATATGGCTTCAACTCCACCCACAGGCTAGATGAGACAGTCTCAAGGCAGTGTTCTAAGCAGATAAGAAAAAGAGTTGTAAGGCCTCTTTAAACCTTGGCTCTGAACTCCTACAACATAATTCTGACACTTTATCTTGGTCAAAGCAAGTCACAAGGCCAGCCCAAACAAAACAAAGTGAAGAAACAGATTCTACCTCTTGACGAGAAGAGAGCAAAGTCACACTGCAAAGGGACACGCATTTTTCCTCCCAGGGTTGGGAGGAATTTGTAGTCATGTTTTACAACCCACCACATAGCTGATTCTTAAAAAAAATTTAAAAAGAATCATTATTTTTCAAGCCTAGTATGAATAACAGATTATGAATTTATTTACTATTTTGTCTTCAAGACCATTTTTTCTTCATATACCTAATGAATGATACTCATGTTTTCCTTATTTAGCAACTAGGTAATCTGCCATGGGTTAGGTACTGTGAGGTTTACAAAAATGAATGAAAAAGAACCTCAGCCTCAAGAGGGAAGCTAAGGAAAGCCTAATATATAAGGTAGAAAGGAGATAGAAATGACAGGGTAGAAAGAAGCATCACTGTAAGTGAGCAAAACATACATATAAATCACTATTGAAATTCAAAGAATCTAGAGCTCACTGCAGAGGAGTGGATCAGACAGCATCAGGGAGATGGCATCTGAAAGATAAGGAATGCCAAGGTGAGGACAAGGCGGGTTAGATGGGGGAGAGAGAAGTGGTAGGACAGCGATGTGGAGATGGTGAAGAGGAATTTTGGACGTTTCCAAGAGATTTTAGTTTGGTAGCACTTGCTCTTTATTATATCTAATTTTTCCTCAAGGCCTAGGCTTTTCCTCTTTTTTTTTTTTTTGACATAAATGTGACTCAAGCCCTGCTTCTTGGCTATTAGTAACGGTTAGTGCCTTTTTATTTTGGTGACTTTTTAGTTTTTAATCACTTAGTGAGTGAAAAATGATTAAAGAAAAGAGGAATGATTTTTGCTTTTATTGGGCAACTAGTAAAAATAAAATGCCATTCTACTTCATGATTATTGTGAAAAGCAAATGAGATACAAAAGATTCTAACTATCCAACTATCAGAATACTGCCAGTGACAGTGTTCATGACCTCACCAGGAAGCCTTAGGAACAGTTCTAATAAATTGGAAATCTTTCTGAGTACAGGTGTGCTTCCTTATTGCACTGTATGTAATCTCATAACACCTCCCACTGGTACTTATTCTGCAAAATGGAACTTATACAAAGTAAACCTAGTCCTTCTTCTGACCTACTTCATGACCCTTCAGATATTTGAAGACAACATGTGAGCCTCATAAATCTTGTTCTTTTCCTGCCTAAATTGTCTAAAACTTTCAACCATGTCCATCTGACATGGTTCCTGGATACTGCATCATGCTGATAACCTTCCTCTGGAGAACTGGAGTTCTTCTCTAAATCTTTTCAGAACTGAGCCGAATATTCCCCACATTTTCTAATCAGCGTAGAAAGCAGAGCTAGAGCACCTTTCCTGCTGGGCCTCAATTAATGCAGCCTGGTTTTCCATTCACTTTTTGAACAGCTGCCATGCACTGTTGGCATAGGGATGGCTTACTACCAGCTTATCCCCAGTGGTCTTTCTCAAATGAGTTACTTTTAAGCCAGGCCTGTTTCTGTACCTGCCCAACTGACTTTATGATGCTGAGTGCAAGGCTATATTTTATTAATATGCCCACACTATATATCTATATAAACCATATCTCTTGTGTATCTATCTATCCAAACTCATATAGTCTCATATTCCCATTTTATAAATATTCCTATTCAATTTCATCATGCTTTTACAGGTGAATTTTCACAAACTGTTGAGGTCTTTCTCCATCTCAATTAGTTGAGTTGGTACAATTATCATCCTTTTCCAGTCATCCAAGAGTTGTTCTGCCTTAGAAGTTAGCTCTATGTCTCTATCTAAACTTAGAGCTCTCTATGCAGCAAATATTTAGTATACTGTCTAATTTTCTTCTTCGTTGGAATAATTGTGTTTGCATTGTTGGAATTCTGTATTTTATAGATACTAATTCCTCACCCTTTATAGAATCTCTGATCATGAATTTGTACTCAATCCATGGACTTTTTTTAATTGCCACCCTGAAGTTTAATATCTACAATTATGGCCAATGCTTTTTTCTTCCCCCTAGGCTGTTAGGTATCTTAAAATGAAAATCGTTTCCGGTTTTCCCAAGTTCCCACCCCTTACACTTCATAGGTCTTTATTCAGAATTAAATCCAACTAACAACTCCTGATGACTTTTTGAAAGATGGAAACAGTAGCAAGGCAGGTATTTATGATATTTTATAGCCCCTCATTTATTGCTTTCATGGTGGAGTAAATAAACTCTCAGGATGGGAAGGTGTGTTAACATAAGGATTGTTTAGAACATGAAGTCCATGGCCTTTCCGTGTGGTCTAATGCAGTTCCTTATTTAAATGGAAACCTTTGACTTTCTGTTCTTGCCAGAATCTGTCCTCTGGTTTCCTCCATTGCTTCATCCCATCAGGAAAGGTAGTCTCTCTTTGATGCTAACAGTGCATAGCTTGCACATGCCTAAATTATTAAAGAAAACAAAAGGGCTTATAATGAAAAGCACAAGCATACCACTCCTCCTCTTGACTCTCCATCATCTGCAGTAATACTTTTTAACTTACTCTCTTTTATAATTCCCATGATTACTTCCATATCCATTTTTACTTTAGACATTGTCTATTGACTTCTTCTTGTCATAGATAAATATTTCACTTCCTTAGACAGCCACCTATCCTCTCAATATAGTTGTTACCTTTGTAACTGATGTTACCTTTATGACTTTAAATATTGTATTTAAGTCTATATATTTTTCCAACAAATAGACATACTATTTGTATGCACTTGGTAGTTTCTTACCTATAATCAAAGTGGAAATGTAAAAACAACTTATTTTCAAATTACTATATAGTATTTTTTAAATGTTTTGGCCCTTTCTGCTAAGATTTGTAATACAGGAACTCCTGGTAGTCAGATGTCATTTTTTTGCCAAGCTGAGAAAAGAGAAAAGTTTAGCCATTCTTAACCTGACTGCTGAATTGTATAGATCCTTTTTCATGATACCACCTTCTCCAGAGTAGGTTTGCTCTTCTGTGTCCTATTGGTAATGCTGCTGGAAATTCATGGCTGAGCTTCTCCAGAGTGGGCTTCAGCGAACTTTGGCCCATGGACCAAATTGTCTGTTTTATTGGGACACAGCCACATGCATTTGTTTACTTATTGTCTATAGCTGCCCTTGGGCTACAACTGCAGAATTAAGTAGTTGCAACAGAGTCAGAATTTTGCACAAACCTAAAATATTTAATATCCATCCCTTGACGAAAATATTTGCCGACACCTGCTCTAGGCTGCTTTAAGACTAGAGCATCGTCCAGTATATCCAGACTCTGCCACATGAGCACCTGCATTCCTAAATTCTGTTCTCCTCCTTCCCTTTGGACTGATACATGGGACTCACCCTTTATCTTAGTCATTTAACTAAGTTAGAGCTACTATTTCCTATATCCCAGGACTTTCCTCTCTCTCTATTTACCATCTTCGTTTTGCTGGAACAAACCCTCCGTTTGCTTCCTGAGAGTGGAAAGTTTGCAGACAAGTTATATTTTCTTTTGTATCTGAAAATGTCTTTTCAGTAAATGCAGTAAATAATCTATGCATAGAATTGCAAGTTAAAAATATTTTTCCCTCTGAATTTTAAAGGCACTGCTCTACTGTGTTTTAGGAGACAGCCTTGCTCCTGACCAATTCAATGCCAGGGGATTCTGCCTTGAAATTACATTTTAATGTGCTGTACACATACAGGTTCTTTCATCTGGAGATGTTCTTTGAAAATCTTTAGTAGTATTTCTAGGCAATATTCCTCATCTGAGTTCTCTTTATTCTCTCTGGAATTCCTATTAGTCATTTATGGAAACCCAGGATTGAGTTTTTACCGTCTTAAGCATTAAATTCATATATGTGGTTTTTGGGTTTATTCTTCATAGATGCAGATTTGTTCTGTTTTGTAGCAGACTTCCTCGGCTATATCTACTTATGTTTCAAGACTTCTATTGAGCATTTTTTCTGCTATAATTTTAATTTCCATATATCTCTCTAATGTTCTTATTAGCTCATTCTTTGAGCATCCAGATCTTTCTTGATAGATGAAATATCTTCTAGCACACCATCATTTTTTCTTCTAGTTTACTTGTTTCTGTTTTATTATTTTTGCCTCTCTTTCATACTGGGTATTTTTTTCACATGTCTGGTGATGCATGACTTTCCATTCATTTTCATGAGTGAGGCACTGATTGGAGCCAGAGTGAGCATGCAGACAACACTTGGTTGGTTACGGAAGTGTTTCATTGGAGATACTCAACTGCCAATATGTGATTTGTATTTTCCAAGGAAATATTTTTTTCCTAGAAAAGAATTTTCTGATATTTTGTGGAAATTAGAGGTCAACTCTTCCTTGTAAAACTTTCACACTATACCCTTGCCCTATTTAGAGCCCATGTCTCACTCCTGCCCTTTGCCATAATGGTTGCAACCGAGCCAAGAGTCCATCCATGGTTCTGCCATGTGAATTTCTCTCCTCTAAACAAAAGCAACCTCTTCTCTCCCTTTTTATGCCCTACTGCACCCATCAATACTCTCCAGTCACTTTCCATCTTCAAAAGTTTGCTTCAAGCTCTCATCCACTGAAGTCCCCTCACTGGTCCTTTGTCTTTAAGGGTTTAGTGTTTCTTTTCTATTGTTAGAGGGGTATCAGACAGGGAAGGGAGATAAGCACATGTTCATGCTACCATTTTTAAACAATTGCAAGACCTACTGTGTTTTCAGTGCTCTACAAAATTGAGACAAGCCCTGGAGAGCCCTCAAAAGTAAATGTATTCTTCTAATATCTTCTAATAGATATTGGTTTCTGACTCTGCCTTATTTTTAATCCAAACCCTTTTCATGTCGTTTTTCACAACATGAAATAAGACTATTAGAATTGTTTCTTATTTATCTTCTTAAACTTTAAATGTTTGATGTTAAAAAGCAATTAATAATCCATATTATTCAACATGTTTTGTTTAAAGAGCATGTTGTGCTTACTTTTGATTAAATAAAACATGAAAGCAAATGATGGATCAAAAAATAGATTGATCTGTTTTTATCTAAAGATAGCAGCCAGTGTGTGGAAATACTAGTTTTATAATATCACAAAAATTTCTCTCTATATACATTTGCAATAGATTTTACTTTTTAGCTGTAGATATTTTTTCTGACTGTTCTTTTCTAATCAAAAAGAAACAGCATCCATGACAAGTGACATGCAGCTTTCGTTTATTCCACTAACATGAACACAGACACTGTCCTATTTTCCCTGATTCATGATTTTCTGCGTAGTGAAATTCAAAGGAATCATCTGTCTTTTCATTATTCAAAAGAGAAAAAAGAAACAGAAACAATGACAAATATTTAGCATCTCTCTCTGCTCTGCTTGCAGTCTTATATGTCTGCACATGTTTTTTGAAGTTTCTGAAAATTCTGTGACTTATTAATCTCAAATTTCAAAGTCATATGATATATATATATATATATATATATATTTACATTATTATGAATTTTTGTCTTTACTTCTATCTTCCATTGGCCTAGTGAGTTTTTGTTTTAACTTATGCTTTTTCACTCTTGATTTTAAAACACAGTGTGCTGGTCGGGAGGGCATAGCTCAATGTTAGAGTACATGTTTAGCATGCACAAGGTCCTGGATTCAATCCCCAGTACCTCTATTAAAAAATAATAAATAGATAAGTAAATAAGTAAATCTAATTAACCTCCCCCTGAAAAATCTACAAAGCAAAATAAAATTTGGTTAAACTTAGAAAGTACTTGAAACTTATGATAATATTGCAGCTATCAACCATTTCTTGAGCTTTTAATCTGATAAGTAAGACTAGACGTTGTTTCTGTAGTTTTAGCAGATACTCTTGAAGAGCTAAAGTCGTAGAGTTGAACTCATTATTTTTCCTTTCAGACGTGATATGTGGTGCCATCTAATCTGGAGTGGCTACTGCTATTCCTGGCTAATTTGGGCGCACTTGAAATAGTATATAGTTTTAAACTTAGAGTTGCAGGTACCATACCAAAAGTATAGATTTTGAATGGAATTTTTGATACATTTCCTTTAATAATTGCTAGATCAAGTTGAAAAAAATCAGTGAGGCTAGAGGACGTTAACAATACAATTAACAAATTCTGCCTGATGAATATGTAGATAAAATAATAATCCTAAATTTTCCAAATCACATTCTCTTTATGTACACAAAATATTAATGAAAACTGATCACATACTAGGCCATAAAGCAGTTTGCAACAACTCAGATTTTTACAGAATATATTTCTAACCAAAATACAATTAGCTTAGAAATAATAAAAAGGTAACATAAAAAATTAGCTGAAGATGTATTTTTAAATAACTCATGGGTTAGTTTAATATAAATTAGAAAACCTGTACAACTAAATAATAATGAAAACATTTTAAAATTTAAGGGGTACAACAAATGCAGTACTTGAGAGGTTAATGCATATATAGCCTTAAAATGCTTATTTTAGAAATGAACTACTAAAACTTAATGATCTAGGCATCCAACTTAACAATTTAGAAAAAGAGGAGTAAAATAATCACAGAGAAAGTGGGAGAGGAATATTAAAGAAAATATTTAAAATAGTAAATAGAAAACAAAATAGCAACAAAATCAAAAATTATTTTCTTAAAAATATTAAACTATAAAACTGACAAAATAGATCAAGAAAAATATAAGGCATAAGTAAGCAGTATTACAGATGCAAAAGGGAAGGCTATAACTACCAATAAACAAATATTTAAAAATCAATAGGAAAATATAAACAGCTTTATGACGGTAAATGTAAAAACTGGATAAAGCAGACAAGTTTCTAGAACATTGTATATAACAAAAATTCAAGAGAAGTAAGATCCTATATTGTTCTATATCCATTCCATAACTGTATCAGTATCTAACAATTTTTTGCCCACAAAGGAATTTCACATCCAGAAATTTAGGGTTTGGGGAGCAAATTTTACCAAATGCATAATTCTAAAAATACAGATACACTAACTCTTTCAAAGAATATTAAAATTTTATTCCAGTCAAAGCTGTGAGCTAGGAAAAGAGTTTTTTACTTATATTTTAAGATTAATGAAATGTAATGCTGGGCATTTTTCTTAGGTTGGATATATCATTGGCCAAAAATTATTTCTTCACTTCTTTTGGATTTGTTTCAATAATTATATTTAAAGTGCTTATTTGTTTAGTTAGTGAAATTGTAACAAATTTTAAATGGCAAAAATGTTGCTCTGTAATGCTTATAATAATGACTTATATGACATTTGATAATAAAAACTTTTTTTTCAGTAAGAGAAAAATTGGGGACTGATTACAAAGCTCTTTAAAAAGAGATTTGTTAAATTAAATTATGTTATATGTAATAACATGGAAACTACATATACTATAATACCAAGTCAATAAAGTGTCTTAAGTATATACATAAAAATACCATATAGAAGGAGCATAACTTAAAGAAAAAAAAATATAAACTTTATGCTTGTGAAATAGATTAGAAATATATACACCAAAATAAGATTGTATTCCAGTTATTGGGCCTATGGGCGATTTCTCCTCTTCTTTTGGTTTTGCTCTAGTAAATTTTCTCATTTTAATATCAGTGAATTTAGGTAGCATCCTGCAATTGATAGCATTCATAGTTTAATTGACAATAGTATTTCCTTCCTAGAAGTACATATAATAATGGTATATATTGCAATCTAGACTCAGTGAAAACATTATCTTTTGAATAAATAAAATAATGAAGCATAAACTTTTTAATAGATAAAACACAATTAATGTCTTCTGAGACACAAAACTGACTGAATAAAAGTTTGCCTAAAATAACGTTTACATTAGTGAAAATAGCACTTTAACATGAAAAACTTTTTAATGTTTATTTTATTAGAACATCTGTCTGTTATTATCCCTTGAGAATAAATAATCACATAAAAATGTCTGCAATTCTGAATCATGGTTTAATTTACAGAGGTGTTAGTGATTATCAATGTATATTTTCTGTAGTCTAAGATAAAATGAACTAATATTATTTAGTTCCATTATAAACCTTTGGTATATTAAAGCTATTCAAAGTCTCTATTGCTATTAAAAAATTGCATAATATCATTTTTAATAGTAACTCAGGACACTCGTTGGCTTTTTAAATCAAAATAATCATCTACGTGTTTTTGGAAAGCTGCTTTTTCTCCCTCTTTTGAAAACATTTTGACCACTAGAGCTGACAGTCCACTAGCTTCTCTTAGTCATGCTTGTCTAAACACAAGTCCTCCACTGTGAATACTGATCATGTTTATTGCCTGACTGAATTCCAAAATGTCTTACTTTGCTTGTGCAAGAATTCACATGCTGGGGTAAATGATATTCTCTCATGGTTGCCCTCTCAAATAACACTGGAAGATGTTTAGTGTGTACTTCCACATAGAGAGCTCAATACTGATGAAGGTGTCTAACGTGAGGATGTCTGTCCACTCGTCTGTTCAGTAAACATTAGTTATCCGTGCTGGTCACAATGATAGACACTGGGAATTACAATGAAGACAGAATCCCTGTGCTCAAAATTTTCGCAGTGTCGTGAGAGAAATGAGTGAACAGAAACTCACAGCTAATGAGAGAAGTCCTGTTAACAGAAGAATGTAAAAGGTGCACAATGGAGAGTAATAAGGAGTCATGGTTAGGAGGGGTATATTATCCAGCCTAAAATGGAAACTAGTATTGGAGCACTCATTCTGTGCTAAAAGCCATCCATGGGTTTTGTTTGGATTCTTCTTTCTTTTTTTTTTTTTTAATTGAAGTATAGTCAGTTTACAATTTTGCGTCAGTTTCTGGTGTACAGCATAATATGTCAGTTATACATACACATACATATATTCATTTTCATATTCTTTTTCATTATACATTACTATAAGATACTGACTAGAGTTCTCTGTGCTATGCAGAAGAAATTTGTTGTTTATCTATTTTATATGTAGTAGTTAGCACCTGCAAATCTCTCCATCCATGTATTTTTTTAAATTACTGCCTTAATAAAAATACAAAATAATTATTTTACAGTTCTGGAAGTCAGAAGTCCAAAATCAGTCTCACTGGGTTAAAACCCTGGGAGTTGACAGTACTGATGGATTCTGGGCACATGAGGGAACGATCTGTTTCCTTGACTTCCAACTTCTAAAGGTCTCCTGCATTCCTGGGCTTGTGTCCCTTTCCCCATCTTCAAAGCCAGCAGCTTAGCATTTTCAAGTCTTTCTCTGACTTGTCTTACCTCTGTTTCCATCATCTCATTTCCTTCTCTGACTGTCCATCCTGCTTCCCTTTTATAAGAACCCGTTTGGCCCAACTGGATTGTCCAGGATAATCACATCTCAAAATTATTATCTTAATATATCTGTAATATTGCTATACAAGGTAACATATTCACAGAGTCTATGAATTAGAATGTGGACATCTTTGGAGAGCCAATATTCAACCAACCACAGCTACTACATAAATTACAGAATGAAGACAGGAAAATGGGTTTGAAGAGATGCTATGGACTGAACTGTGTCCCTTCAGCCCTGTGTTAAAGCCCTAACCCCCAATGTGTCTGAATTTGGAAATAGGGCTTCTAGGTTTTAATTAAGGTTAAATGAGATCATAAGGACCTACTGATAGGACTGGTGGCTTTATAAGAAGAGGAAGAGAGAGATCTCTTTTCTCCCCATGGCCTCACCAATAAGGGCCACATGAGGAGACAATTAGAATGTGGCTATCCACAGGCCAGAAAGAGAGCTCTCACCAGGAACTCAGTTATCTGGCACCTTGTTCTTTCCAAGCCTTAAAAACTATGAGAAAATAAACTTCTGTTGTTTAAACCACCCAATCTATAGTATTTTTTAATAGTAGCCCAATGCTGCTAGTGTAAAAGATAATGACAGGACTGCCCTTAGGAGACCTCTCAGTGGTTATACAAGTCTGGAGTTCAAGAGAGAAGTCTGAGCTGCAAGTGTAGATTTGAAACTTAACAGCCTAAGGCAGTAGCTGGTGGTAGTGAAAGCTATTACCCTGATAGTCTGTGTACTGATAAGGGAATATAGCTGAGAAAAAAACTATACATTTCTAGTAACACCGAGATCCAGTGCAGGGTGCTCAGTAACCTGACTGTGGGAGGAGAGACTGGCCGATGGTTGGATTGGTCCTAGGTTTTATTTGCAGAGAAGTGGTAGCTGCAGGGCTAGTGGAAGCGTATGGAAGCTAGTGGAAGCCAGAGGCAGTCCCTTTACTTCTTATAATTCTCCAAAACAGATAAGTCACATTTTTTAGATAAGGAAACTGAGATTTGAAGACATTCAGTAACTTTCTCTAAGTCACAGAGTTTTTATTTTTTTTTAATTTTTTTTCAATTGCTATTTTATTTTATTTTTTTAACATTTTTTATTGATTTATAATCATTTTACAATGTTGTGTCAAATTCCAGTGTTCAGCACAATTTTTCAGTCATTCATGGACATATACACACTCATTGTCACATTTTTTTCTCTGTGAGTTATAACATTTTGTGTATATTTCCCTGTGCTATACAGTGTAATCTTGTTATCTATTCTACAATTTTGAAATCCCAGTCTATCCCTTCCCACCCTCCACCCCCCTGGTAACCACAAGTCTGTATTCCACAGAGAGTTTTTAAATTAGATTTTATTTCTGAAACGATTTTTCTGATGGCAGAATAGAGAATCAATTTTGATAGAGCATCAAGCAGAGTTTTGAAATGCAAATATTTTGTAGTCTAAAGAGAAGCTCTTTTAATATACCTTGAGGCAAGAAGGCAGGTGGTCAGAGAGGCCATGTGGTATAGGAAGAGACACTGGATTAAAAAGGTCTTCTAGGGGTTGAGGTATCAGTGAGTTTGAAAAGTCAAAATGATATGAATTAGAGTATCCAACAAGTAAGTAATATACTGGACTGTATGGTATCAGAAGGAGAGAGAAATCTTTGATCTCCTTGAGGACAGTACTGTATTTGAGAGCATGTTATAGCAGAAAAGAATAAGACCTTGCTGAAAAAGAAAAGGCGGCTGTCTGACATTTGGAGTGTGGCGTGGGGAAAAATGGAGAATGTGTTACTGAACTTAGTCACTGAAAAAATCCTGACATGCTGTTTGGTAAGAAGTTTAAAAACCTCATTCTCATGTCTTAGAGAAATCCTGCTCCCTGGCCTGGGCTTTAAGAATCTAGCAATCAGTGGAGGATACTTAGAGTGACATATTTAACATCTCCTCTCTGGTATCGGTATAATTTAAAAAAACCCAGTAGTTACATGGAATTTTTCTTAGACTCCAAAAGCTTTGCAAAAATGTACACATTAATCTTTATCTCTCAAGAAGTAGACAGGTGGTATGTATTTAACCTACCCGCAATGAAACTAAAGCAGGAAAAACTAATAAAGCTTCCTCCAACGCCGCAAAACAGATTAGTGGCGAGGCCAGAAATAGAAGCCTTGACTTGTGAGAACCTGTTCTCTTCCGTGTCTTAGTCGACTCTTCCCACTGACAGGCCTTGTTAAGCATGAGAAATCTTGCATTATGGTGAACCTTTCTGTGAAGTTGAATCAGAGGCATTCAAATATGACTTCAACTGGTGTCAGGTTATGTTTTCAAAAAATGTTGTTCTCTTTTATATGTAGAATGTGTGCTATGTATCAGAAAGAAATCAGGCAGAATTAGTCATAAGGATTCTGATATTTCATCCTTGAAAGACAGGCAGTGAATACGATTGAGTAGGTGACCCTCTTGATAACATTAATAATAATGGAATTTACCTTAAGACCTCAAGAGACTAACAAATCTCTCTAGAACTCAATTTAAAATCTGTTATATGTTTTTTCCTCTATACCTCTTCTTTTTAACTCTTTCTTTATACGACACATAAATCTTCCTATTTCCTTTACAGAAAATGAATTGTGGAGTTAAGACCAAAAAAAAAAAAAAAAAAAAACCCACAGACTAAAAAGGTTTCAAGGTGTCTCTTAGCTGTACAAAATGAAACAAAAGGAAAAGACAGTATGCAAATTTTAAAAGTTAGCATATTGGAGACTTTTGTCTATCTCTACTCTAAGATATCCCAACTTTGGGTCTAGAGTCATTTTTTCCTTTAATTCATTCATTTCATTGAGGCAACAAATATTAAAGTAGTGTTTATGATGTACTAAACATACAATTTGTAATAGAAATAGTTAAGGCTCATTCCTACATGACTTATATTACAGTTGACAGGACGGGGTTAAGGGGAGGTGTTGAAATGGAGGGATAGTTAATAAATGTGTAAACTAGTTAAAAATGAATTTCAAAGATCATTTCACATAGTCAGAAGTGCCATGCAGTAAATATATTATGCTAATAATCTCAAGTCAAAGACCCCATAATCACACTATAGTTGAAAAAGCTGGGTGTACTGCTTATTTCAGTGAGGGAAAACACATACCTTAGGGAACCATAGTGTGTGTCAGAGGGTGTTAGAAAGAATCTATTAAAGCATTTGGGCTTTGGTTGGGTGATTTGAGAGAGGGTCTAAGGAAGCAGGAGTTTGCTCCAGATTAAATGCTGTCAGGAAGCAGTGGCAAACTGTGGTTGAGTATCTGTTCTCATTGCCTTGTATTCTCCCTGGGTTTGCCAAATATGCAACACCTGACATTGGACAGATGCGATTAGCAGGTATTTATAAATTACATACATTTAAGACCCCAGGGGAGGAGGCAAAACACCACATGCCACCTAGGGCCACTCAGGGGTTATGCTTGAGAACTGAGTGGACAGCCAGGGATTCTGGGAAGCAAGCTTTGTAGTATCAAGAGGGTAGGGTGCCCCCCGCCTTCCCTCAGGAGGATGTGATCAGCTTGCTTGAATCATTCCACAGACTGGCAGGAAAGTGAAATCTGCTATTCAGGGATAAGAGGGTTGTTTGGCTGGAGGACCTTATCTGTGGGAGCAGAGTGAGGAGGAGAACCTATGGTGAGGGTATTGGAGGCCCTCCTGGTTTCCCCCCAGATGTCAAAGCAGCACATGATACTGGGCCTTAACTATAGGACTGATGCCATAGTATCTTAGTGAATCTTATCTACAGGAAGGGGAGACTAGAACAAGAATAAGGTTATAATTGGTAGAGAAGGAGCAGCCATTCATTTTAGCCAAGAGAGGAGGAGTTATGTAGTATTTTTGGCACTGTGACCTGGCCTTTGTCTATGCTTAGGCAAAGCTATGCAGTAACCTTGCTCAGTCTCATTTTATCAAGGTCTCAAAGTAACCTTGTCGAGATTGGTATAATGTCTTACAGGAGAATAACAGTGCCCAGCTCTGAGAGCGAGGCCAGCTTCTGATTGTAGAGCTGCCATTTTTTTCTCACTTATAAGGAACTGATGGTGGCTGGGGACTAAATCAGAGAAAGTTTCTGAAGGGGGATCTCAAAGCTTGGCCTTTACTGCTAATAAGAAGCCATCACGTAGAGAAGGACTGAGGGTGGAGACAAGGGAGGAAGGGGGGCAACTTGTGGGCAGCATCCTCATCAAAGGGAAACAGCACGTGTGAAGAAGGGAACACCTCATTACATTTGAGAGGTAAGTTTAAAAAAAAAATCAGAAGTGTGGCTCTTTGCTTCAGCAACTCTCAAGGGGTGGTAGGTAAGGGAATACCAGAATCTCAGAACAGCAGGAGTCAAATTTCTGAAAGCCTCCAGGGGATGGTGAAGTGACAGTCCTCTAGGGCAGATTTCCCCTCATTGCCTCCACTCTCCTCTCACAGTTTCAGTTAGATTATATAGGCTTTATGTGGAAAACCCAATTCTAACTGATATTTTCATATGACTCTGTATATTATACAACAAAATTGCTTGTCCAGAAAGGTTTTACCACCATCCAGGGAGATGGATGGTACTGTGAGCTAGTGCATGGGCTGTCAGTGGCAGATCAGTTAGCCTAGATATATTTTTCTTTGCTCTCTTAAGACTAGGTAGGATGTATTGATTTTTCCAGACCAGCTAATATACAGCATGATTAAGCTAGGTCTCTGTTTCCATTGTATAGTGAACGATTCCTAGCATATGGTTTTATCATTCCATCTACCTTTGCATATCCAGTCAATGTGTTTGAACACTGTATAATAGTTGATTTGAGGACACCATTGTTACCAATTGGGAATTTAGCATAGTAATGCAAGGAAGTATTAACAACATTAATAATGACAAGCATCCCAGACAGCAGAGAATAGTGATCATAAGCATGGATTCTGGAGCCAGATTGCCTAGGTTAAAATTACAACTCTACCACTTCTAATTATGTCACCATGGACAAGTTATTTAACTCATGTGCCTCAGTTTCCTCACCTGCAAAGTGAGGATAATAATGGTACCTGCCTCAAAGATTTGTTGTCAAGATTAAAATATATATTAAGTTTTTAGACCTGGCTCATGATAAGCACTATGTAAGTGCTGGCTTTGTAATAATGATGGTGACAATGATTGGTTAAAGAAAAAAAAAAAGGTAGTTAACACAATATTCCTATAGTCAATGAGTTAATGATAAACTAACCAGTATATATAAACATCCACAGATCTTATTAAGGAATGAATTCTCTTACTTATTCTATACAGGTCCTCCACTTGTGCTACAAACTTAGTCATATAATGGATCAGTCTTTGGCGATACCTGACAGTACACATTTAATTTAAAATATTTCTTCCTCTCTGCCTGATTTGTCTGATACATCCAGGCCTACCACAGATAAGGGTTTTAATACATTCTGTGACTGAATTTTCTGGATTTTGACTGAAGAATGCCCTAGGAGTCTCAGATCTTTAATTGAGGCAGCCATATTTAGTGTCACTGAAATAAGTGTGATAACAGCTTGATAACGCAAAGCTTGACATGAAGAAAATGCCTGCCTACTGTTAATAAGATACATGAATTTCAGACAACAGAAAACCAAAGTAAATTGCCACTATGTCTATCTTGATAAAATACCAACAGAGTTTGCTATTCATTTTACTATGTTCAAAAGTTTATATGAATGACTATGAAATGTTAACAGAAAATCACTTGCAGTCTAGGCTTGTGGCAGGTGAGGGGTTTTAAAATATTGTTAAATTGTTAGATGTACTAACAGATTTTTAAGACAAAATAAAAAGAAAAAGTATTTTCCTTGTTCTGGATATTCATTGTAGCAAACCAGAGTGATGTGAGAAGGAATTTCAAGTATCTTAGTAGGCCTGGTTGTATCAGACATTAATTTAAACAGGTACATATACTTTTACTCTCAAGGTTCAGAGTATCAATAGAAAAATGTTTAAAATTTCTATCAGTTTCCAATTTTTTTATGTCCAACAGAAAAATCTTTAAAAAATCAAAAATACTATTACAAACAAAACTGGAAAGCTATGGCTTCTTTCTCCCGTGAACATAAAAACATTTAACTTCCAACAGGTTGAGAGCATCATTATGAAAAAAAAAAAGACTATTCTTATTTTGATGTCAAATTATGCAAGTTTTGTAAAACCCCAATATCATATGCACTGAATTTAGGGACCACATTCTAGTCAGTGTTTTCTGTTTGCTTATTTGTTTGTTTGTCTCATATATATGTATATAGTATATATATATAAAATAAACTCTTGCTAGACTGCTTTCTATTTCTAATGGACATGTTTACACATAATTTAGGAAGCAAAGTTTGGCTTCATTCCTTTCTGGTTTTTTTTTTTTTCACTTACAAGAAAATCTTAGCTTCTATACCAAAAGGTAGTTAATATTCATGAATAGTCAACATTTAGTTGACTATAATGAATTGGTCTAAAGAAAATAGGGATAATTGAAATCTGAGGTACTACAAAAATTTAACTTGATCCTCTGCACTTCAGCTTATAGAGCATTTGCTTTTGGCCAGACCTGCTGCCTAATAAACCAACTGAAGATATTTTAATTTTCATTCTTCACTCTTCTGAAGATTTATGTAATTTAAAGCACATGAATAGTACTTTACAGTTTATAAGCACTCTCACAAATTTATCACTTTTGATCTTCCCAGCATCCTTATGTGGAGGGGACATTGTATAATTATGGAAGGTTTTATTATTGTGTTTACTTCATAGGTGAATAAGTTTGGGATCAAGCAGTATGCTTTTAAGTAAATGCAGGTAATTGGCCCTAGAAAAATTAAGTTTGGAATCTCAAGCTTTATTGAATTTATTGCATTGTGCTGAGAAAGCCTCCAACCTTCTTTTCCACAATAACCCCTCTCTTCAGCCTTGTCTCCTTAATGCCCGGTGTCCACATCATTCTCTTTACTGTTTCCGACCTTTAAATCTTTGTCTTCATTTCCCTCACTCCATGTACTTCTGTCTAGAATTTTGATGCTTTTCTTGAATATCCAAATCCTACCCATCATTCAACATCCAGCAGAAGTCCACCTCCTCCAAGAAGTCTTCCAGCTCCCATTCTTTTTACTTAACTAATATACAGCATTTGCAGGGATTGGTTCTTAGTTTCCTAAGTGTTTCATTATTTCGTGTTTCATCTAAAGTCTCGTACTAGACTATAATAGAGACCTACTATACTAAGAACAAAGTCTTATACTTCTTTGAAATCCACAGCACTCTAGCACTGGATATATGTAGTAAATTCATGATAAATACTTGGCTAGTATTTAATCTACCCAATGGAGCCATTGCTGAACCATGGATAATCTTACTGTATTTGTATTCAAACCATGTGACTTATAATTTAGCCTGTATAATCACTTTCTATAGTTATGTTCAGTGTGGTTTTTCAGTATGTTCATATACCAGTTGACCCTAGCATTGATTTCTAATGGCAGTGAAGCCCAGACATATGGTCTATGGGATCAAATCAACTACACATGCCTGATGGATTCCCTGAACAGAGCAGGCATTTGGCCCATATATCGGTATTGAGAACAGGAACAGGAAATGTTATGCAGTGATTGCTTTTCTATAGAGTTACATTAGCATCACCCATTCTGCTAGTCATAATTTCTCAGCAGATCGGGGTTATCTGTCAATGGTAGTTCCTGTGGTACAGCATATGAAAATGCATTCCATTATTCATTATAAATGATGCTGACAAACATATTGACATTACAAATTTAATTTTTAAGAAAGAGATCTCTATATAAAAATAACACACTTCAGAGTCATTACGTTAAAACACAAAAAGACGGTACTGTATGACCATTCAGTTTTTCTGGAATATAAGTATTCTGTTTAAACAACTAACTACTTTTGTTCATATTTTTAGGTGAATTTGGAGAAGTCTGTAGCGGGCGTTTGAAGACACCAGGAAAAAGAGAGATCCCAGTTGCCATCAAAACTTTGAAAGGTGGCCATGTGGATCGGCAAAGAAGAGATTTTCTAAGAGAAGCTAGTATCATGGGTCAGTTTGACCACCCAAATATCATTCGCTTAGAAGGTGTTGTCACAAAAAGTAAGTACTGGTTATCTTCTTTGCCTCTTTTATACATCTAGCTCAGTTCCTTAAAAAAAAAAAAGGCTTAATAGCAATATCATGGCCATTTAGGGGATAACTTCGTTCAAATATCATCTTCAGCTATCACCCCTGAGAGTCCTGATATTAGGCTATGACATTTTCAGAGTTTGCATTGGTCACCAAACCGCTTTGAAATGTTTTTTATTACCTGTAAATCATTTGCCTAATTTAACTTGAAGTAATATATCAAAAGTAAAGGGGCATATATATTTTTTCCCCTAATTTCTATAAGCTATTCACTTCTAAAGCTGCCTAAATTTCAATATTAATAGGAAAAACAAAATATTTTGGGTCATTAAGGTAAAATACTTCTTTTGGAAATAAATTTCATATACAAATATAGAATGCTTTATCTAAAGTAAAGCTTTTAAACAAAAAATTCTGTATGGAAACTGTCTATATAAATGCCATTAGAACTATATTATTTTAATTTATACAAAATGCAGAAAAGGATTACAGTTTCTAAAGTAAAAATCCTGTTTTTACAGAAATCGTGGAATCAAAACCATTTCTTTGAAAAAAAGTTTCTTAAAAACCCAAAATTAATCATATACTCTAAGAAATAGATTGCAATATTCACTTTTATTTGGGTAGTAATAAGGCATAAAGCTTAATATTTCTCCTTATTTTATTCACTAATGAATTATAGCATATAGAACCCAATACAAATGGCATTTAAAAATTCATAAAAATAATTTTAAATCTTTGATTCATTTTTCTTTCATAAAACTGAAGTTTCTTTTATAATCATTTAAGTGAAATTGAAATTTTATGTTATACTTGGAAGCAGGAAAGTGTAAACGCTTGCTGACAACATTTAATTGACTCTGTGTCTGAAGCTCCAAAGTCCTTCTCACAAAGCATTGACAAACATGCTGATTACTGATACCCATGATAGTCTGGAGGGCACAAAAGAGAGCTTTTGATGACAGCTGTTCCTGTGGGCTGTTATTTTAATGGGCTTAGTAGACCCTTCTCATCTTCATGCCCTTGTGTTGTTCTGTCTTACATTGATTCTGGGCTTGTCCATGTGACTAGCATTGGCCAGTAGGACATTAACAAGTGCGATGCAAGTGGAGACATCTTACCTATTTGCACACTGGAGCTTGTCCTCTTGCAACACTCCTTCCTGTTGCCCAGCCTCCAATGCTAAGGGAAGCCAATCCATATGGTGAGGCCACATGCAGGACAGCAAAGAGAAGAACTGAGGCATTCTAGTCAGCAGCTCTACTTGAGCTCCCAGCAGATAGTACTGAGTGCCATCCTTGTGATGAACCATCCCAGATATTACAACTTACAACCCCTTCCCACTACCACTGCCACCAGGTAGCTGCAGCTGCAGTTGATACTTTGTGGAGCAGAGGATCCATCCAGCTCAGTCCAGTTAACACATAAAATCATGAGAGATAAGAAAATGGTTGTTGTTTTAAGTTGCTAAGTTTTGGATAGTTTATTACACTGCAGTAGATAACCACACAGATGGCCCCACTTAGAATTCCACTCCAGGTAGTGAAGATTTGTTCAGTTTTAGGTAAATTACTTAACGTCTCTATCCTTTACTTCTGCATCTATAAAATGGGGCCAAAATAACTCTTAGTCAATAGGAATGCTGTAAGGATTAATTTTATAAATGTATAAAGCATGTAGTATAGCATGGGACTCATAGTAAGCCATATTACATGGTAGCTAATATTGGTACTATGTGCCAGGAACTCTACCCATGTAGTTCACGATTTCATTCTCATGGTAACCCTCATGAGTATCTGCTGAACCTTCATTTTCCACTGAAGCTCAGACAGGTCAATTAACCCACATAAGGACTTCTAACCCATAGTAAGTGGCATGGCTGATGTTCAAACTGAATTCTGTTTGACAAACCAATGGGGTTTTGCTTTTTGTTTTTTGGGTTTTTTTTTGCTGTATCACAGTGAATAATTCAAGAGTTTTATACTTTAACTTTGTCTTCTCTGAATTAAATGACATAAAATAAATGACAATGTGAATAAAATAACACACTATTACTTTTTTAAAATAAGGAAGATATTTAGGTATGGAATTATCTCTAATATGTAAAATTTGGAGAGATCCAGATATGCCTCGATAGCTAGCAAAAAAAAAATCATGTAAAAGAAAGAAGCAGAGAAGAGACAACATGCTAATTCTTTCATATTTTCTGACTTCTTTGTCATTACTGTAACATGGACATTTCAAGGTACTCCTTCTGTTTTTAATCTCTCTGGAAGGAAGAAGACAATTTTAAAGTTGGGTTATGATTCTTGGCAAAGCATTTAAAATAATTTAAGTATGTTGTTAAAGTCCTCACATGCATATTTATGCATGAAATATCTGGAAATAAGTGTCCAACACTAAATTCAAAGATCGTGTCTTTATTTTTTACCTTTGATAAATCACATTCTGTGAACTTTTCATGTATTCCGATGTATTTTATTAGATATAGAATAGTTATTATATAATCTGGCCCTATGTAGTAGTAGGAATTATTTATTCTAAATTAACTGAATAGGTTTAATTAGGTAATCTATGGCTCTTGTCTGCCAGTTTGAAACACTCAGTTTATTTCACAAAAAGACATCCAAACAGTTAACACAGTGATTGCTTTATATCTCTGGCAATCTTGTCTAAAATTGAGACCAGGGATCTTTACATAGCTTAATTTGTATGATTCCTAAGTGAAGTTCCTTGTTTCATTTTAGAAAAAAGAGAGAGAGAGAAAAGACAATAATTGAGAAAGGTATATTCAGTATGCTTTTGAGTGGCAATAACCATAGTAATTTGAACCTATTAGCATGAATCCCATATAAGGGCGTAGTAGCGATGCTGAAGTGGGAGGTGGAGGTGGAGAAAATAATTCCCGCAAAGATAAGTGAGCATATTTATACTGTTATCTTCTTAACTCAAATGCTATGGGATTTTTAGGAGAAAGGCAATAAATAAATGAATGCCTCATTCCCATAAATACATGGTAATTGTTCCAAGATTGCCTTTAAGTAGCTAAGAGATAGCTAACAATTAACGCTCCCTAAGGACTACCATATTGCATAAAAGATTATACTGACAAAGATAAAGATGCAGTATAGGTTTATATGGTCATGTCAGTAGAGTATTCTGGGATTCTGAGAAATAAATGCACAGACTCTCAGTTGAAAGTAATGCAAAATTATAGATCAAAATCTTCATCAGATCCTTTTATAAATTCTTAATATGCATACTTTTTATCTTATAAAGTTTTATCACTGAGTGATACATATAAAGTTCTGGGGAACATTTTGCTCTTTCATACTTGTGCATATAACTACTTTTACATAATTTTAAACTTCAAAATTAAGTGATTAAAAGCTGTATTATGTAAAAAGTGTGTCTGATGAAATTTGAACCTGTTTATTTGATACACATCACAATTTCATTAACTTGTTACGGTACAACTAATACAAAAAGAAATTAATCCAGCTACACCATATGCTCAGCATATTCTTTTTCTCCAAGAAGCAAATAGAAGCCATCAGTTAGACAACAGATGTGTAGCCATTAGTACCATAGATAGTAGCAATGTGTAACTGGTAATGTATATACCAGTATCATTAACTACATAACCAAAAGAGAAAGTTCTACCCTTCTATAAAACAATGAGAATTGTGGTTAAATGATAAAGAAATATACTGCAGTAACCATATTCCTGGAGACTGAGCCCTATAGTTTGAATTTATGATAATATGAAAGAACCAAAAGGAGAGATAATGAAGTGCTTATCTCCCAGCTTAGGTAACAACTTAATTTAGATATACTGACTATATCTCAAATAAATCGTAAATCCAGTGAGGAATAATAGAAGTCAATCATGATAGCAAACAAATTCCCAAACGTAATTTCATTTCAGCATAAGACATTCCTCAGGACTCATGGAACAGCACAGAAACTATAACAGAAATACCAGCCTGCACAAACCATCTTTAAATATTTCAAAGTACAGTGGGTTCTTTCCAAATAGTTTTGAAATGTCCACATGGAATCTAAGTCAGAGAGTAGATTCAAGCCAGTCAAATACCTTGTACAGTAAATGCATGAGAACTGTTTCTCTTGTCCAAGAATTGCATTTTACTTGTCAAGTAATAGATTCCCCAAGACTTTGAATATTACTGTTGCCACCAATATGATAGCTGCCTGTCCACCTGATTGTATATTCTGCTCCTGTGTGAGTCAGTCAGTGTCTTTAGACCTCAATATTTTCCTCTGCACAAAAAATGGAAAAGTGCAGGATTGGATTAGAAAACAATAAAGGTCACGTCTAGCCCTGATATTTTTGTATTCCATGCATTTGCCAAGAGAAGGGTCATGGGATATTTGTGAAGAAAGTTTGTGCCGGTGATAACTTACTACCCCACCTCTACCTCTATTATAACTTCAGGTTCATATCAGTGGTCAAGAAGATAGGTTCAGGAAGAAACAAACACTACTTTTTTTCCTGACAGTAGAATTTTAATGACAAAAGACAACTCCTAGAGCAGTAAAAAGAACATGGATTCTACAGACAGAGATATCTGGGTCTGTTTTTTTATTTGAAGTATAGTCAGTTATAGTATGTCAATTTCTGGTGTACAGCACAATGTCCCAGTCTTACACATACATACATATGTTTGTTTTCAAATTCAGTGAAGTTTTTATCTTGCAATCTGTAAAGTAGAAACATATAGGTAAAATTTTGCTGTAAGCAAAATCAAGGTTTGGATGTATGGAATGTATGTTGTAGAGGATAAAACATTCTGTAAAACTGATTCTAATGAAAGAATCTAGAATGTTTTCCCTGAAATTCAGCTACTCAGCTAGCAAAGGTAGGTTAAGAGTTTTGCTTTACTTTGTTTTATTTTCTAAGAAACATTTGCTGAGCACCACCAAGGTGTCAGACACTGTTGCTGATTAAAACCTAGAGATACAGAAAAGAAGGTCTCAATGCTCTAGAGAAGCTCATTTGTTGGCTCCAGCCCACAGGGAGCAATAAACAAATAGGTGAAGTGTGTGCTATTTTGGATACAGTTATTCATTAACTTATTCATTATTTTATTCAGACAATATTTACTGGGTGCCAATCTAGTCAACAGAGTAGTGAAAAAGACAGAGCTTCTACCTGCTGGAAGAAACAAAAAGGAATCTAAATATATGAACATAATTTTAGATAAAGAGAGAAAAAAAAAACTGAGTAAAGTGCCAGAGAAAGCCATCCCAAGGTTTGGTAGGAGAGTATTACAGGCAGAGGAAACAAGTTCTAAACCCTTGTACTCAGAAAGAATTGAGCACGTTAGCGGAACATCAAAATGAACTGGAGCAAAGTAATAACAGTAGAGATTACATGTTGAAAGCAAAAACTGGAGGCAGGCAAAACAGTAAGGAGGCTGATGTAGTAATCCAAGTGAAAAAACAGTAAGAAAATAGATGAAGTAAGTAAAGATAAGAAGAAGGGAGTAGATTCAAGAGCTATTTCCAAGGTTAAATTAAGACACTTCAGTGACTGATTATAGATGGGGAATGAGGGAATGAATGGGGATGGTTTCAGATGACTTCTAAGCGTCTGGTTTACATAAGCAGGGAGATGGAGAGGAAATTCTGGAGAAATAAAAGATTTGGAGCGAAAACAATGAATTCTAATTTGGACATGGTAAGTTTGAGGTGTTTGAATATTTAAAGATTTCCAGGAAACCTCTGAAGCCTGGGTGGGAGTCTGGGCTGCCAGTGCAAATTAAGAAGTGTGTCTTGAATCCTAGATTGCATTCATACTAAATGGCAAAAGCATCTCAAAACTTACTGTCATTTCTCCCTTGTGTCTCTTCCAAATCCCTGAGAAACTGGAAGGAAATGTACCAAGCTGACACTAAATGGATACATGGATAACTGTGATATGCAAAGATTGTTGGTACCTAGAAGGCCCAGCTGCCTCTGGAGTTGTTAGCCTTCCTTTTTTCAATGATCTGCAAAACTAGATCATTTGCTGAGGTCATAGATAGGGGGCCTGAGGTGTTGGTGAATATTTGAAGTAGCTCTTAAGAAAAGTGTGAAAGAAAACTGATTAAGAAAGATTATAAAGATTGTGGGTATCACTGAAGACGCAAGAGAAAATAGAGATCAAGACAGAAGCTGTTGATAGCATAAAAGTGGGGAGAGATGCAAATGAGGGACAAGGAGACGTGAGAGGCAACAAAAAAGGAAGAAATTGAGATTTTCTATATTTTCTCTCTTTTCCTACCATTCTTAATATTTACTATTTGCTGTTACTATTTGCTGAAATAGGGATGAATTATTGTTGTGTGATTTCTGGAGTCTCAATGGAATCTCGGGATATTTATTGCAGAGTATTTGCCACTTGGAATTATAACGTATACATATTGATAAGTAGAAAATGAACCCCAGTGTGACTGTAACAAACAGTAACGAGATGACATAGTCTGGTGGCTCTGTGTGTCACACTGTTTGAGCAGCACTGGGGCTAACTGGGATCACCAGCTTATTTTCTTTCTGCCAGAGAGTACTACCTTCTTTACAGGAGAGAATAAACTTCCTTTGTATTCAGAATGAATTTATTCCTGTCTCTTCAGTGTTTAAATATCTGGGTTTTCTCAAGGTCATTCACTCCAATCACCTCCCTAGATCTACTTCTAAAGTGCTGTCTCCTTCCTGTGATCCTCTCCCTTTCCCAAACCAGTCTGCTAATTATCAGGTAGGCTATAACAAGAAGTAACAGGTTAAAAAATTCAAGTAACAAATGCTCACTCTGAACATAACACTGCCACTGTAAGAACTAGGAGAGAAAAAGAATATAATATGACTTTTTGCATACATAATGTTGCCTTTTAATACCTCTAAATAAAATTGAATAGAGCTATCTAGAGGGTGAAATCTTACTCATCTTCAAAAGTGAACATTCTTTCCAAATCATTCCTGGTGCAGTTTGTTCTGGTAGAGTTTGATGGCTCTGAATTTGAGAAGGGCTATAGATAAACCTGTATTATAGACATTAATTTGCATCCATGAACTCAAGAGAATGAGTACCAACCTTCCAGGCTGCAGGGTAAGGCAATCAATGATTATTTGGACACTTTTTCACCAAGTTCCTGACGCTCTTACGTAGGAATGGAGAAAGACCAGTTGAAATCTTAACCACTGAAAATGATTATGGGCCCTTTGTAGATGTGATTTTTTGATTAAAAAAATTACATGTGAAATTAATGAGTGGAAATCTAGCTAAGTCCTTATTATTTAATCCCATGATGAATATCTTAATACTTGTTTTGTGGGAATAAATTACTATAACTTTTCTTAAATTTTTATCTTGATATAATTTCAAACTTAGAGAAAAAGCTATTCAAATAATATAGTTCCCATATAACCCTCACTCTGTTTCCCCTAATGTGTTTTACATAACCATAGAACTATTATCAAAACCAAGAAATAAACATCTATACAGTACTATTTACTTAACTACAGACTGTTACTGAGATTTTACCAGCTTTTTAGATAGTGTCCTTTGTCTGTTCTAGAACCACATCCAGGATCCCACGTTGCCTTAGTTATCACATCTTCTTATTCCAGTCTGTGGCTGATCTGTGACAGCTCTGCGTCGTTACTTGTCTTTTATGTCCTTGACACTTTTCAAGAGTACTAGCCAGTGATTTTGTAGAATGTTCCTTAGTTTGGGTGTGTCCTCTGTTTTTTCATGATTTGGTTTGTGGTTATGCATTTTTGGCAGGACAATCACAAGGATTGTATCCTCTCTTTAGGGCATTATATCAGGGGATACATGGTGTTCACATGCAGTATTCCTAGGGGTGCCAACATGGATCACTTGATTAAGGGTGGTATCTTCCAGACTACTTCACTGAAAAGTTACTTTTCTCCTTTTGTCACTAATATATGTTTGGGGGAAGCTAATTTAGACTATGCAAATACCTTGTTTTTCCTCAAACTCTTTCCTGTTAATTCAACATCCACAGTAGATCTTGCCTGCAGCAGTTACTACTGTTGTATTCTAATGGTGATTTTTTCTATTTCTTTCCTTCTCTGTTTGTTAATCAAAACATTTCTTTAAGGAAGAGCTGTATTCCAGAATGTTCTGTAAATGGATGTACACAATGTATAGACTTTCAAGTCTGGCTTCTTTCTCTAAGCAGAATGCACTTGAGATTCGTGCCTCTCTGTTGTTGCTGAGCGAAAACTGTATCATGTACTATCCTTTGGTTCTGCATTCAGTGATTGAAGGACATCTGGGTTGTTTCCAGTTCAGATGATTATTAACAAAACTGCTATGAACATTCATGTATAAGTCTCTGTGTAAACACGTATTTATGTTTATCTTGGAGAAACAGCGAGGTGTGGAATGACTAGATCAGACAGTAAATGTATGTTTAATTTTATATGAAACTGCTGAACTGTTTTCTAAACTGTATGTACCATTTTATGTTCCTACTAGTAACTAATGAGAGTTTCAGCGCTCTGCATCACCAACAATGCTTTATAGTGTCATTTAAGAAAAAAAATCAGTCATTTTAGTGAGTCAATATTAGTATCATATTGTCATTTTAATTTGCATTTCCCTATGATGATTGATTTAGATCTTTTTCCATATGTTTATTTGTTATCCTTGTATCTTCTTTGGTGAAGTGTGTCTTCCAATTTTTATCCGCTTTCTTTCATTGAGTTGTTTTTTTCTTAATGTTGAGCTTTGAAGGTCTTTTAAAAATATTTTCTGAATACATTTCTTTGTCAGAAATGTGGTATGTAGATATTTTTCAAGTTTGTAGCTTGTTTTTCTATTCTTTGAACAGTGTCTTTAGCAGAGTAAGTATTTTTAATTTTGATGTCTACTTTTTGATTTTTTTTTCTTTTATGGATTGTCCTTTTGGGCATGGAATGTAAGAACTCTACCTAGTCCGAGGTCACGAAGATTTTCTCCTCTACTATCCTCTAGAAGTTTTATAGTTTTACACTATACATGTAGGTCTATGATCCATTTTGAGTTAATTTTTGTAGAAAGTGTGGGGTATGGGCCAAAGTTCTTTTTTTTTTTTTTTCTTTTTGGCTTATGGATAATTTCAGCACCATTTGTTGAATTAGTATTTTAAGATATAAAACTAGTTTTCCTCATTTTTAACTTTTTTTCTTTGCTTAAAATCCTTCACTGCTTTCTTTCACCCACAGGACTAAAATCATGCCATGCCAATGAATATAGAAATCCAAGGTTCTGTATGATTGGCCTCCACTTACATATCTTTAGCCTTATATCCTGCCTTTTCTACCTCTTAGTTTATATTCTATTAACAGTGAATCATTATTTGATTCAGATTTCAAATGAAATATTCAAATGAATGTTTAGGTGAATCATACTTGACCCTCTTCCTGGAAAACCCTCTCTTTCCCCCACCCCCATCACCCTTAACTCAGTCAGCAAATTCATTTTATGATGGATGACTCAGTTTATATGAAATATCCTTGCTTAATCTCTACTGGTAGATATCTACATTGCACTTAACATATTGTCCTATAATTATCATTTGTATGTATGGCCCAAAAGTCTACTGTTTTCTTAACCCTTATCCCATAATACTAGGACCTCAGCACCCTTTTGTAATGCCCTTAAGTGTTTCCTGGGACAGTCCCACCAGGCTCTCAGGTGCAGTAGTGCAGCATCTGCACTGTCTTCTACCCCTGTTGGGGCTTCCTCTCACCTGCACATTGCCTGTCCACAGCCCTTGTAGAGGCTCCAGCAGCCCGGACACTGCCCATCAGTAGAGAAAAACTACCAAGCCATTCATTTGGTTCATGATTACTCTTAATTTCCTGTTAAAAAAAGGATTGAACATAGTGTATTGCCTACCCCATTTACTCCATTTAATCTTTTTTTTAATTGATGTATAGTCAATTTACAATGTGTCAGTTTCTGGTGAGCAGCATAATGTCATACATATACATAATATGTATCCATTTTTACATTCTTTTTCATTACAGGTTACTACAAGATATTGAATATAGTTCCCTGTGCTGTACAGAAGAAATTTGTTTTTTAGCTATTTTATATTTAGTAGTTAGTATTTGTAAATCTCGAACTCCGTTTATCCCTTCCCACCCTCTTTCCCTCAAGTAACCATAAGTTTGTTTACTACATCCATGAGTTTGTTTCTGTTTTGTAGATAAGTTCATTAGTGTCTTTTTTTAATTCTTTTTTTTTTTTTTTTTAGATTCTATGTATGAGTGATATCATATAGTATTTTTCTCTCTTTCTGGCTTAGTTCACTTAGAATAACATTCTCCAGTTCCATCCATGTTGCTCCAAATGGCATTATTTTACTTTTTATGACTGAGAAGTATTCCATTATATAACTATACCACATCTTCTTTATCCAGTCATCTGTTGATGGACATTTAGGTTGTTTCTTGGCTATTGTATATAGTGCTGCTATGAACATTGACGTGCATGTTTCTTTTTGAATTAGAGTTCCCTCTGAATAAGTGCCCAGGAGTGGGGTTGTTGGATCATATGGGAAGTCTATTTTTAGTTTTTTGAGGAATCTCCATACTATTTTCCATAATGGCTGCACCAAACTACATTCCCACTAGCAGTATAGGAGGGTTCCCTTTTCCCCACACCATTTCCAGCATTTATTGCTTGTGGACTTTTGAATGATAGCCATTCTGACTGGTGTGAGGTGACACCTCATTGTAGTTTTGATTTATATTTCTCTGACAGTAGTGATAGTGAGCATTTTTTCATGTGCCTATAGGCCATTTGTATGTGTTCATTGGAGAATTGCTTGTTTAGATCCTCTGACCATTTTTGGATTGGGTTGTTTGGGTTTTTGTTATTATGTTGTATGAGCTTCTTATATATTCTGGAAATTAAGCCCTGTCAGTCTCATCTTTTGCAAATATTTTCTCCCATTCTGTGGGTTGTCATTCTGTTTTGCTTATGATTTCCTTTGCTGTGCAAAAGCTTACGAGTTTAATTAGGTCCCATTTGTTTATGTTTGCTTTTATTTCCAGGTAGGTAGACTGCCCTAGGAGAACATTGCTAAGATTTATGTCAGAAAATGTTTGGCCTATATATTTTCTTCTATGAGGTTTATAGTGTCTTGTCTTATGTTTAAGTCTTTAAGCCACTTTGAGTTTATTTTTGTGTATGATGTGAGGGAATGTTCTAACTTCATTGATTTACATGTGGTTGTCCAGTTTTCCCAGCACCACTTGCCGAATAGACTGTCTTTTCTCCATTATATATTCTTGCCTCCTTCGTCAAAGATGAATTGACCTTAAGTGTGTGGGTTTATTTCTGGGCTCTCTGTGCTATTCCATTGATCCGTATGTCTGTTTTTGTGCCAGTACCATGATGTTTTGACTTAATTTTAATTTTCTGTACTAGCTTCAACTCACTCTTCCCTTAAGCTTCCTCCTCCCAAATCTCCAATATATATTCCCTAATATATATTTTAAACTTACATGCTTTTGGATAGAGTGAAAATGCTATACTATATTGGAATGGGGGCTTGGGAGGCAATAATCTGTTAAGGATACCTTTATTTTATTAATTGTGGTGCCTTGCATGGTGCTGAGCATACAGTAAACACTAAGTACATGTAGATGAAGGAAAATGGTAAGTAAAGAGGGAAAAGAAGGAAAGGATAGAGGTAGAATAAAAAGAAGAGAAAGATGGAAGAAAGTAAAGGAAAGCAGGAACCTAATTTTTCAAGGATTTCAAGCCCAGTTCTAAATTTGAATACTCTCTAATATCAGTTAAAATTATATGAAAGTGGCAGCTTTTTTCATAATTGTGCTTGTCTGTACCTCTGTAATTTCTCCTTCCTCTGAACAGCAATCATATTTTAATTGTTTTTCGCCTCTGAAATTTTAACTATATATATATTACATTATATATTTAGGTACATGTCTTTTTTTTTTTACTATAGGCCAAAGTCAATTTGAAAGTAGTACCATGGATAATTCATCTTTATGTACCCCCACATTACTTAGTCTATACCTTGTATGTTATATCACTCAATCTCAACTTTGGAATGGATGAAGAAATAATGGTATTTCTTGACTTGAGAAATAAAAGTAGGCACAACTTAGCCACTCATGATTGAGACACAGCAACAGAATAATGTGAATTTATTGACATTTTTATTAGGTTACATCAATCACTGCAAGTGAATTTATTCATTTTCCACTCCTCACAAATGTCAGCCAAAGACATCAGTGATTTTCTTTCTACTTTTCATTCAGATGCAATGGCTGTTTCAGGATTCTGAGGCCTGAAAATAATGCATTGACCTTTCCCCTAAACATTAATGGCATGATTCTCTTGAAATAAGTTCAGTTTTCATTTTGGCATAGCCATATATTATATGGGACATGCTATTGTATTTGGTGCAGCAATCCATAAATACAAAAAGCTATAGCACCTCTGTGACTTTGTCACTATTTCATATACCTAATCACTGAAGTCTTCCATTACACTGGAATGAAAGTATACAAAAATGCCTTCCATTAGCTAGAATTTCTGTGGTATAATGATTTCTTTTATATAGATTATATCTCATTGCAAGAAATTCCAGGATATTCCCTAGAGAAAGCAGTTCTGGATAGGAAGTATAAGTCTGCTGGAGAAACTCAAGCAAAAACAAGGGCTGCGTAAAGAGAGGGAGATTCAAGGGTAAACCTTAGGGGAATTTCTTAGTTTGTTCCCCCAAAATGGAGAAACTAGTTTTTTCCCTAAAAGAGGATTTATAATTAATACAATTATTTCTTACATGTTAGCTAAATAAATTTACTAAAACAAAAACTAAAACCTCCCTTATGTCAACTGTTATGTTCCAATTACTCTACTTAAATGAAACAATGTTTTTAGGTCATACAGGTGTTTGGTAACAGACTCAGAAAATATTTCATACTAACTACCTCCAAGTAAAAAAATTTGGAAGACTATGTTTATCAGATGATGAAAGTTTTAATCATACAACTTGTAAAGCTTAAAACTACTGTTTTTAATAAGATAGGCCAAATTAAACAATTGCTTAAACTAAAATAATGTTACCAGTTCTTCGATATATTTCCCAGATTTTAGCTACAGGGGAATTCTTAATTGCTTAGGAGGCCCACACTTCAATCTAATTATAAGAAACTATGCTTCTTACTAATTAAGAAATTGATAACTGGCTAAGAAAGCAGAAAGAAAAAAATTGGTAGGGAAAGAGATACAGATGGAGCAAACCCCTTTCTAAATATTTTAATCACTTCAATCTACCTAATAAAGACTTCAAAGTAATGATTATTAAGATGCTTACTGATTTCAGGAGAAGAAATGATGAACACAGTGAAAATTTCAGCTAAGAGTTATAAAATATAAAGAAGAATTAAACAAAGCTAAAGAATACAATAACTGAAAATTTTAAATATGCTAGAAGGGATAAACAGTAAATTAAATGATACAGAGCAATCTAGAAGATAGATAAATGGAAATCACCCAAGCTGAACAGGGGGGAAAAAATTTAAATGAGTTTATTTTAAGATGCCTCTGGGACAACATCAAAATACACTAGAAGGAATCAACAGTACACTAAATGATACAGAAGACCGTATCAGCAAGCTGTAAGACAGAGTGGAAATCACTGAAACTGAGCAGAAAAAGGAAAAAGAATAAAAAGAAATGAGGCAGTTTAAGAGACCTTTGGGACAACATCAAGCATACTGACATTCACATTATAGGGGTCCCAGAATGAGAGGAGAGAGAGAAAGGGGCAGAGAACATATTCAGACATGATAACTAAAAAAAATGTCCTACCCTGGGAAGGGAAACAGACATCCAAGTCCCAGAAGCACAGAGAGTCTCAAAGAAGATCAACCCAAAGAAAAATACACCAGACACATCGTAATTAAAATAGAAAAAAAATTAAATATAAGGAGAGATAAAGGGAGAATATTAAAAGCAGCAAGGGGAAAACAACAAGTTTCATACAAGGGAACTCCCATAAGGCTGTTGGATGACTTTCCATCAAAAACTTTGCAAGCCAGCAGGGAGTGACATGATATATTTTAAGTGATGAAAGGCAAAAACCTACAATCAAGAATAGTCTGCCAGGCAAGACTCTCATTCACATTTGATGGAGAGATCAAAAGTTTTACAGAAAGCAAAACAGAAAGAGTTTAACATCACCAAACCAGCATTACAAGAAATGTTAAAGAAACTTCTCTAAGTGAAAAAGAAAATATCACAACTAGAGAAATGAAAATTATGAAAGGAAAAAGCTCATTGGTAAAAACAAATATTCAGTAAAGGTAGTAATTCAACCACATATAAAGCTAGTTAGGAAGATTAAAGAGACAAAGCAGTAAAATCATCTATATCCACAATAAGAAGCTAAGGAATATACAAAACAAATAGATGTAAGCTATGTCAAAAAATAGTAATTATGAGGGGAGGAGAATAAAAACGCAGAGTTGTTAAAATGCATTTAAAATTAGGAGATCAACAACTCAAGCTCATCATATGTATCAGCTATATATAAGCCTCATTGTAACAACAAACCGAAAATCTATGATACATACATACACAAAAAAGAGAAAGGAATCCAAACATAAAACTAAATACAGTCATCAAGTCACAAGGAGATGGAACAAGGAAGAAAGAAATGAAAGAGAACTGCGAAAACAACCCCAAAACAATTAACAAAATGGCAGTAAGTATATACATATCAATAATTACTTTAAATGTAAATAGACTAAGTACTCCAATCAAAAGATACAGAGTGGCTGAATGGATATAAAAACAAGACCTGTACATAGGCTACTTACAAGAGAATTACATGTATAAAGGAATACACAGACTGAAAGTTGAGGGAATGAAAAAAGTATTTAATGTAAAAGGAAATCAAAATAAATTTGAAATATCAATGTTTGTATCAGACAAAATAGACTTTGAAAGAAAGAAACAAGGAAGGACATTACATAATGATCAAGGGATCAATCCAAGAAGGAGATATACCAAATATAAGTATATATGCACCCAATATAGGACCACCTAAATACATAAAGCAAATATTAACAGACATAAAATGAGAAACTGACAGTAACACAATTATAGGAGGGGACTTTAACATCCCACTTACATCAATGGAAAGATCATCCAGACAGAAAATCAATAAGGAAATACTGGCCTTAAATGACACATTAGACCTGATGAATTTAATAGATACATATAGAACATTTCATCCAAAATCAGCAGAATACATGTTCTTTCCAAGTGCACATGGAACATTCTCCAGGATAAATCATATGCTAGTTCACAAAACAAGACTTGGTAAGTTTAATAAAGTTGAAATCGTATCAAGCATCTTTTCCGACCACAACACTATGAGACTAGAAATCAACTACAAGAAAAAATCTACAAAAAACACAGACACGTGGAGGCTAAACAATATGTTACTAAACAACCAATGGGTCAGTGAAGAAATGAAAGAAGAAATTAAAAAATACCTTGAGACAAATGAAACAACACACAACAATCCAAAATCTTTGAGACATAGCAAAAGCAGTTCTTTTATAGCAATACAAGCTTACCTCATGGAACAAGAAAACTCTCAAACAACCTAAACTTGCACCTAAGGGAACTAGAAAAAGAAGAACAAACAAAACCCAAAGTTAGGAGAAGGAAAGATCATAAAGATCAGAGCAGAAATAAATGAAATAGAGACTTAAAAAATAATAGAAAAGATATATCAATGAAACAAGAGCTGGTTCTTTGAAAAGATAAATAAAATTTATAAACCTTTCACCAGACTCAACAAGAGAAAAAGAGGGCCCAAATCAATAAAATCAGAAGTGAAAAAGAAGTTACAACTGACACCATAGAAATACAAAGGATCATTAGAGGTTACTATGAATAACTAGGCCAATAAAATGGACAACCTAGAAGAAATGGACTAATTCCTAGAAATGTACAATCTCCCAAAACTGAACCAGGAGGAATGGAAAATATAAACAGACCAATTACCAATAATGAAATTGAATCAGTAATTTTAAAATGATGCCAACAAATTAAAGTCTAGGACCAGATGGCTTCACGGATAAATTGTACCAAATAGTTAAAGAAGAGTTAACACCTAACCTTCTCAAACAATTTAGAAAATTTCAGAGGAGGGAATGCTTCCAAACTCATTCTGTGAGGTCAGCCTTACCCTGATACACAAACCAGACAAAGATATCACACAAAAAATTAAAGACCAATAGCGCCCATGAACATAGATGCAAAAATCCTCAACAAAGTATTAGCAGACAAAATCCAATAATACATTAAAAGAATCATACCCCATGATCTAATGGGATTTATCCCAGGGATACAGGGATCATTCAGTATTAGCAAATCAGTCAATGTGGCACACCACATTCACAAATTGAAGAATAAAAACCATATGGGCATCTCAATAGGTTGAGAAAAAACCTTTTTACAAAATTCAACATCCATTTATGATAAAAACTCTCCAGAAAGTGAGTATAGAGAGAACATACCTCAGCACAATAAAAGCCATATATGATAAGGCCACAGCTAACATTATACTCAAAGGTGAAAAGCTAAAAGCATTTCTTTCAAGATCAGGAACAAGACCAGAATGCCCACCCTTGGCACTTTTATTCAACATAGTATTGGAAGTCCTAAGTACGACAATCAGACAAGAAAAAGAAATGAAAGAAAGCCAAACTGGAGAGGAAGAAGTGAAATTGTCACTGTTTGCAGATAATGTGATACTAGACATAGAAAATCCTAAAGTAGCCACCAAAAAACTGCCGGAGCTCATGAATGAATTCAGTAAAGTTGCAGTATTCAAAATTAACATACAGAAATCTGTTGCACTTTCATACACTAACAATGAACTATCAAAAAGAGAAATTAAGGAAACAATCCCATTCATAATTGCATCAAAAATAGAATAAAATGATTCGTGATAAACCTACCTGAGGAAGTAAAAGACATGTACTCAGAAAACTGTAAGACATTGATGAAAGACACTGAAGAGGACACATACTGATGGAAAGATATACCATGTTCTTGGATTGGAAGAATTAATATTGTTAAAATACTCATACTACGCAAGACAATCTACAGATTTAATGCAATCCCTATGAAAATACTAATGACAGTTTTCACAGAACTAGAACAAATAATCCTAAAATTTGTATGGAAACAAGAAATACCCCAAATAGCCAAAATAATTTTGAGAAAGAAGAATAGGGCTGGAATCATCACACTCCTCACTTCAGACTATACAACAAAGCTACAGTAATCAAAACAGTGTGATACTGACACAAAAATAGATACATAGATCAATGGAACAACATAGAGAGCCCAGAAGTAAATCCATACACTTATGGTCAATTAATCTATAACAAAGGAGGCAAAATATACAACAGAGGAAAAAACAGTCTATTCAATAAATAGTGCTGGGGAAACTGGACAGCTACATGTAAAAGAATGAAATTAGAACTTCTCACACCACATATAAAAATAGACTCAAAATGGATTAAAAACTTAAATATAAGGCCTGAAATCATAAAACTCCTACAAGAAAACATAGAACACCCTTTGACATAAATAATTGCAATGATTTTTTTTTTTTATCTGTCTCTGAAGGCAAAGTAAATAAAAGCAAAAATAAATGAATGGGACCTAATTAAACTTAAAAGCTTTTGTACATTAAAGGAAATGATCAACAAAACAAAAAGACAGCCCACTGAATTGGAGAAAAACCTCTGCAAATGATATGACCAATAAGAGGTTAATATCTAAAATATATAAACATCTCATACAACTCAATATCAAAAAAAAACCAAACAACCCAATTAAACAGTCAGCAGAATACCTGAACAGACATTCTTCCAAAGAAGACATACAGATGGCCAAACAGGCACATGAACAGATTGCTAAATCATCAGATAAATGCAAATTAAAACCGCAGTGAGATATCACCTCACACCTGTCAGAATGGCAATCATCAACAAAACCACAAATAACAAATGTTGGCGAGGATGTAGAGAAAAGGGAACCCTTCTACTCTGGTGGTGGGAATGTAAATTGTTGCAGCTGCTGTAGAAAACTGTGTGGAGGTTTCTCAAAAAACTAAAAATAGAATTACCTTATGATCTAGCAATTTCACTCCTGTGTATATATACAAAGGAAACAAAAACACTAATTCAAAAAGGTAAATGCACCTAAGTGTTCATAGGAGCATTATTTACAGTCACCAATGTATGGAATCACCCTAAGTGTCCATCAATAGATGAATGGATAAAGAAATGTGTTGTATTTGTACAGTGGAATACTACTCAGTCATAAAAAATGAAACTTGCCATTTGCAACAACATGGATGGACATGGAGGGTCTTAGGCTTAGTGTGTTAAGTCAGACCAAGAAAGACAGAAACTGTATGATACCACTTATATATGGAATCAAAAAATTGAACTAGTGAATATAACAAAAAAAGACTCACAGATATAGAGAACAAACTAGTGATTACAGTAGGGGAAGGGAAGAGGGGAAAGGCAGGATGGGGTACAAGATTAAGTAGTACAAACTGTTATTTAAAATAAATAAAATACAAGGATCTATTGTACAGCACAGGGAATATAGCCAATATTTAATAACTGTAAATGGAGTTTAATCTATACAACTTTTAATTACTATGTTGTACACCTGAAACTAATATGATACAGTTAGTTAACTATACCTCAATAAAAAAATTAATTTAATAAATTTATTTAATAAATTTTAAAAATAGTAAAATAATTAAGAAATGTGTGGTAAAAGATGTTTTCTTAAAACTTAGATATTGATGAAAAACCACTGAAGATGACACAAACACATGGAAAGATGTGCCATGCTCATGGATAATAAGAATTAATATTGTTAAAATGCTCATACTACCTATGGCAATCTACAGATTTAATGCAACCTCTATCAAAATACCAATGGCATTTTTTACAGAACTAGAACATATATATAAGTCTAAAATTTGTATGGAATCACAAAAGACCCCCAATTAACCAAAGCAATCCTGAGAAAGAAAAACAAAGCTGTAAGTATTATGCCCCCGATTCCAAACTATACTGCAAAGCTACAGTAATCAAAACAGGATGATACTGGCACAAAAACACATCAAAGGAAGAGAATAGAAACCCCAGAAATAAACTCACTCTTAACGTGGTCAATTAATATATGACAATGTAGAATATACAGTGGGGAAAAGACGGCCTCTTTTATAAATGATGTTGGAAAAACTGCAAAAGAATCAAATTGGACTGCTTTCTCACATCATCTACCCAAAAAACCCCTCAAAATAAATTAAAGACGTAAATGTGTCCATCAATAGATGAGCGGACAAAGAATCTGTGTTATATATGCAATTTAATATTACTCAGACATTTTAAAAAATGAAATCTTGCTATTAGCAACAACATGGATGGATCTAGAAGTTATTATGCTAAGTGAAATAAGTCATACCAAGAAAGACAAACATCATATGATTTCACTTATATGTAGAATCTAAAAGAGAAAACAAACAAAACTAAACTAAAAAAGACTCAATTGCAGAGAAGAAATGGGTGATTGCTGGAGGGAAGGAATGAGGGGTGGGGGCAAATAGGTGAAGGAGCTTAAGGGGTACTAACCTCTACTTATATAGTAAATAAGCCACAGGGATGTAATGTACAGCATAAGGAATATGGTCAATAATATTGTAAAAGCTTTGTATGGGGACAGGCTGGTGTTACACATCATGGTGATCATTTCATAATACTGTATATGCAAATGTCAATTGCTGTATGGTTCACCTGAAATGAACATCATATTGTATGTCAATTATATTTCAATTTAAAAACCTCAAAAATTATTCAGAAACAGTGTGAGAAAAGCCACACTACAATTTTGAATCTTGGCAAGTCAATTTTGGAAAGACAAAAATAAACCTACTTCAAACATTAACCTCAAAGGGTAACATTAGAAGTAAGTATTGCAGTAAATACTACTTTTGTAGTTTCTAAATTTTGTCCCCAAAGCACTTCTTCATTGATGCAGAAATAATAAAAAAAATTAATATCTAGTTATAAATACTGTATATTCTGATTTTTTAAAGCTATGACTTCTTTTTTTTCTTTTAATATCTCACAACCGTTTTGCTTCCCTGAATTGAATCTTGTCCTGCAAAACGTTGTTCACAATGGTCAAATTAACTACCATTCAATGAACACATTAGACCTGTCACTGTCTACTTTGTGACTCTCTGGCACCCTAAATTAAAGAAATCTTCCCTAGACTGAGGCAACTGCTTCATAACTGCTCTTCCTGCTGTCACTCTTGCTCTCACCACAACCCATTCTTCATACTCAGCCAGAATGATCTTTATTAAAAAAAAAAAAAAAAATTGCAAACTGCACTCAGGGAGAAAAATCTAAAGTCTTTACTTTGGTCCACAATGCCTTTAATGATCTGGACCCTGCTTAGCTTTCAGATGTTGTTTTCCATCTTTCCCCTTCTAATCCGCTGTTCCAGACTAGCTGCATGCTTTGAACACGCCAAGCTCACTTCTGCTCAGAGCTCCATATGTTCTCATTTACTGCCACCACCTTCCCAAATACCCTCACGAGACTGGCTTCTGAAAACCTGAAAACCCTGCCTAAATCTAAAGTAACCCTCCTCCTCACCCTCAGACAGTCTTTATCCTGTACCTTTGTTCTGCTTTCTTTCCTTGTATATATAGTTCTGTGAAATCATGTAGGGTTTGTTCCTATGTGTTCAGAATATTCTGCATCAAGGAAGTTCTAGCATGTATGGAAGTAAGAACTCAGTAGAGAGTTGCTTTATAAGTGAATAAACCATTTTAAGCAACAGTATCATTGAAGTGATACCATACTAGCATTTCTGGAATTTCCAGTTTTACTTATGCCTTTATTTTGGGACATTAACAAATGCAGATTATTCAGACCAAATAAGTGTATTCAGTTTAAATTTTAAAATAAAATGTAGACCAGAGCACAATTATGTGTGTTTCTGTAAAATATTTTTATAATACATCAAATTGGATATTAGTAGGATTTTTTAAAATTATTTATGAGCTAGGCATATAATTACTCTAAATATTCTAAAATTTCGATTATGTAGTGAATAATAGAATTATCACACACTGCATATGCTGAGATTTATATAGAGAACTCTTTTCAGTTTAGATGGATTAGCCTGTCTGCAAATTAGTTAATAAAAAGAACCCTAAAGAAAAGCTTAAAGGAGGATATTTTTATATAGTAAGTTAGTTTTACAAAGCATGTTTGTTGGAAAGCAAGGTGAATTTTTTAATTAAATGTATTCCCAAAATAACAAACTTGTCGTTAACTTGTCGTTAGTTCTATTAAATTAGTTTCTAAACCAAACTTATTGTTTGAGAGAGAACGTACCAAAAATATAATAGCGTTCAACTTTGGATTATAGTTTTGGAATAATTTTGTTTTCATCTTTGTATTTTTGCATATTGTCTGTTTCCTACAATGTAACAAATACTGTGTTGGCATTTTGTTTCTAAGGAATGATGAAAAATGTCCTTACACTAAATTAAACAACCTTATGAAATTGCCACTTTTGTAGGTCAAAATTTTTTGAATGTAGGAAATTTCATACGGTTCTACCTATGAGGAACCATTTCTAATAAATTAAATTTGCAAGTGAGTTGGCCAACTTAGAAATGGAACGTTACATGTATGCACAGTATGTTTTTTAATAACTGAACCCTTCAAACAATTGAGGAAAACATCTTGCCAGATAAAGGAGTAAACTAATCAATGACATAAGCCCAACTCATACTAATTTAAGGAAACAAAAATAACTTATTGGGTCACATAACTAAAAAGTCCAACATTAATCCAGGGACAGGGATAGCTAGATCCAGGGCTTACATGACAGTAAAATCACAAACAGACCAAAACATTACCTCTACTTTTTTCTGCGTGCTCTCTTTGGCTTCCTTTTTAGGCAGATTCTTTCCACTTGGTGGGAAGGATGGTTCCCTGAAGATCTAGTGACTGAGTTGTCCCTAGATGGGCCATATGCAAATCTTTGGTGTAATCATTGTGTCCAGGTGGATAAGATGCTCTGGCTGAACTGTGCAACACACTGTCCCCTCTGGAAAGAAAGACTGACAATAGCTTGGAATTAGCAAGGGGATTTCCCCAAAGGTTAAACAAAAAAAGAAGTGATTGCTGTTCACTATATGGGTTTAAAAATATCTCTAGAAAAGTTACTTGTTTGGTTTTGATAATTACAAGCATAACTATTTCTATATTTGTATTGCAATCTATGGATGACAATAACATACACTATCAGATTTGCAGGGTGAGTCATGAAATAACAGAATGAGAAAAAACAGATATTTTATGAAAAATGCATTGTTTACAGCAACAGCTTTTAGTGTAACCATGATTGAGATGTTCATTAACTACAATTTATGTTTTCTTTCAATATGAGCTTAATAAAAGGAGTTAAGAAAATAAATGGATTTTTTAAAATTTATATTTGAACAAAACCAAAAATATAAACAGTGAAAGTAAATCATAACCCTCCCATTTAAAAAGTATTATTAAATGTAAAATGTGATTATATATATGCTGCATCTTCATTATCTATTCAGCTGTTGAAGTGCACTTGGTATGCTTCCATAGCTTGGCAAGTATAAATAATGTTGCTGTTAATAACAGAGTGTATCTTTTTGAATTAATTCTTATTTTGTGGTTGGCTTTATTCCTTTGATAACTATGTAAGTTCAAAAAGCTAAAGCTCTAAACATTCTTAGAAACAATGAACAGTACATATATGTAAATTAAAAAATATACGTGCGGTGGAAAAAATAAAGAAATGAGCTATCAAGCCATGAAAGAAATAGAAGAAACTTAAAAGACGTAATTACTAAATGAAAGAAGCCAGTCTAAAAAGGCTATAAACTGTATTATTCCAACCAAATGACATTCTGGAAAAGGCACAGCTACAGAAACAATAAAAAGATCATGGTTTCCAGGGGTTTGGGGAGAGGGAGGGAGGGAGGAACGAACAAGTGGAGCACAAGGAATTTTTAGGGCAATGAAATTACTCTGTATAGTACTATAGTGGTGGCTACATGTCATTATGCATTTGTCAAAACCCATAGAATGTACAACATCAAGAGTGAACCCTAATGTAAACTATGGACTTTGGTTGATAATAATGTGTCCATGTCGGTTCATCGATTATACCAAATATGCCACACTGATAAGGGATGTTGAGGGTAGGGGAGTATATATATATATGTGAGTGGAGGGGGCTATGTGCGAACTCTCTGTATTTCCTGCTCAGTTCTGCTGTGAACCTGAAACTGCTCTAAAAAATAAAGTCTGTTAAAAAAAAAAAAAAAAAAGATTTGGACCAGAAGTGATAAGGGGCTCTGAAAATTTTTGTTAAAATAAATGACGCCAAAGTAGATTTATGATGTAAAAGACTATGAAATTGCAAATGGAAGTGAAAAGGTTGAATATTTTCACTAGAAAAAAATATAAAATATGATTATCTTCCTGCCATACTGCTCCATCCCCTAGAGTTAACCCCTGTTAATAATCCAGAGATAGGCTTCCTAAATGTTCTATAAACTTACATAGATGCATCTCTATCTATACCTCTCTCTATATTATTTAATGAACAGAACTGAAATCATGCTATGCAAGTTAGTTGCAGTATTTTTAATTTAGCAATTGTATTATTTAGAATTATGTTTGAGTAGCTGAACAACTAGAATCATGGTGGCTTAAAATAAGATAGATCATATGGTAAGTCTATTTTTAGTTTTTTTTAAGGAATCTCCATTCAGTGTTTTCCATAGTGGGTGTACCAAACTGCATTCCCACCAGCAGTGTAGGAAGGTTGAAATTTACACAACATTGTAAACTGACTATATTTCAATTTAAAAAAAATAAGATAAAACTTTATTCTTCCCCACTGATTGGTTGCATGATCATTAAGGAGTCAGTTTCCTTCTATCTCATTTATTATTCCTCTCAATGGGACTTCAGCCTCATAAGCCACGATGTTGCCCTAGTTCTAACTATCTGTCCACCCTCTAGCCAGCAGGAGAGAGAACACTGCTTGCTGGTCACATGAAGAACACTTCATGAAGATTATGCTGAGAACAGCTGTCAGAGAGGCTGGGGAATGTAGTTCTTACCTTGGTGATCATGTTTATCTGTGTTAATCATGCCTTTTTATTTTCTGTATTTTCTGATGCTTTGAAATATGGGCCTTACTGATGCTGGAGAGACTGACCCTTCCAGGGCTAGCCAATTCCTATCTACATGGACCTTTCATGTGCAAACCGATAGATCTGAAGTCCACACTCCCCACCTTCTTTATTGAGCACATCCCAAGCTATCTTTCCCCATTCTGATCACCCCAGGGCCAGGTATCAGACAACTAGGAGCAGCCCCTATATCCCAAAGTCTGCAAAATTATTTAAACTAGCGAATCCTAAACTTGCTCCTCCTGCTTACACTGCCTGACCCACTCCTTCCTGCTAAAATCCTAACAAAGGCTCACCCACATTCCCCTCACTCCCTCTTCCTCCTGACCAACCCTGGTGCTCCCATTCGTGGCCCTTTGTGATGTGCTATGTCTCCTGTTTCTAGAGATCTTTGAGTATAAAATGCTTCTTCCTTCATGACTGTCATTTCAGTCTGCGTGTCTTACTCTACCTGATAAAGCAAATCCTGGAGACGTTTTAAAACATCTCCAGATGATAGTGATGTTTACATACCACTTTGTGCATATACTAAAATCACAGAATTAAAAACCAACTAAAAGCATGAATTTTATAGTATGTGTATTATATCTAAATTTTAAAAGTTAAATAAAAAATAAAACAATGGGCTCTGTTACAGTAAAAAAAAAAAAATGAAATAATGGATATTGAGGGGGTGATAGCCATGCTACAAAAATAACATGTACCAGATTAGTACCTGAAAATCTCTCTTTCAATTTTGTCTGTCCTATATTAGCATATTATATTTTATTCAAACTTTCACTTAATAATAAATGTTTAGATTTCTTCCCTTTTTTCCTTGTTCTTAGACTATGCTGTAATTTACATGCAGATCATGCTTTTATTATTATAGGATAGATTCTTAGAAGTGTAATACTTAAATCAAAGGATATGTGATATTCTTTAAAAATAGATACAGCAAGTTACTTTCCAAAATATTGTATCAATTTAGGATCCTCTTAAAGGATTGAGTGACTATTAATTTTTACTTAGCAATACCTGTTACTCATCTTTTTAATTTTTACCAATGTGACTGATTGTAAAAGCACCTCATTACTGCTTTAATTTGCAGAACTTCGACTATATGGGTTATTTAGCATTATTTTTATGTTTATTAGCTTTTTTCATCTCTTTCTCAGACAATTGCCTATTCATGACCCTCACTCTTTATTAACCTAGGGTATATAACTGATTATTAACCAAGGATATTAATTTTAACCTCCTATCTCTGTCTAGAAATGTATAAGATAGTCTCTGCACCTTATATGTCCCCAATATATATCTAAGAATATGTCTTCTTTACATTAATTCTGACTAGTTCTCAGTGTGCCCTTGAGGAAAAGTCACTTTTTCCTCCATTCTATGGGAGTTTTCTTTAGTTATTTCTTTGGAAATTGCTTCACCTCAGTTTTTTTGCTCCTGCTAGAACTCAGAATATTCACACTAGATATCCTGAATTAATCCTCCTTTATAATTTATTTCTTAACTTGAGATTATCCATTCTTGTGTGATTTTAAGATGGTTCTTTTATATTTTTAAAAAATGAGCATTGAGTTTTCAGTACTGTCCTTCCCTTTGTAAAATTTTCCTAATGCTTTTTTCTTTTTCTGTCACAATATCTTATTGTATCACCTTAAGAAATCTCAGCACACATTTTTGATTACTCTTCCATTTCATCAACCGTATCTGCCATAGAGGAGCCATCTGCTGTGGTGGTTCAGCTTGGTCTCCTTTTTAAACTCTGCTTAACTCTTCCTTAATGATTCATGTCAGAGGATTGGTCCCTCAGCACAGGTGCAAGGCAAATAGTGAGAGACTTGGCAATCACTAAAATACTACTCAGATTTTCTTTTCCAGTGTAGAGCTTATCTACTGAAGCATAAGAGGGGATGGAGGAAGTGGGGCCACTTGATTCTTGGGTTTCTGCAGCAGGGCTGGGAGGTCCTTTTCCAGCTGATTGAAGGCATATTCATCTCAAGCAGGAATGGCAATTTTTTTTCCCACAACCACAGTCAGCTAACTGCAGCAGAACTTCCACTCTCATGATAAGAGCATCCACTCAGCTACTGGGCTCCCCAAAATAGATTCAGAATCGACAGACTTCACCTCAGGTTCTGCAAGAGAGGTGAGCGTTTTACCAGGCCACTGGCTACCTTCTGTTCAGTCAATGAGTAAATCTTAGATTTTCTGTTTTCCCCCTCACATTTGCTTATTTCCTGTCTCTCCCATTGCCTTGGCTGTTCTGTCTCATGTCCTCTTTCTCCTTTTCCCTGTGCTTTCTGCTGCATTTCTATCTCCTATATACATAAGTATATATTTGCAAGCATATATGTGCATAAGGCAATATTAGTGTATCTTAGAAAAAATGGAGGTAAAATAATACTTTAAAAGGCTTTGATAAAATGTGTCTAAGCTTTTCATCTCAAATACTTTTTTTTAGGAAGCAGTGCAGCTTTACAATATTTGTGGGAAATATACATGTAGTATTTGATATATGTTAAACAAAAATAAGTATGACAATCAGCTTTATCTCTGGACTTACCAAGAATATCAGAACTTAGAATATGAATATTTTTGTTAGATTGAACCTTTCTATTTATACTAATAATGAGACAAAATACAATTATTTATAACTTTAAAATATTTGTTTTAGGAATTGTTTACTATAATATTTACTGATAACTTATAGAAATTGATAGTAAACCAGCCAACATGTGCAAGGCATGCATAGATTTAATTTAGAGAAAAAATGCATCTCAATGTTGAAAATACTGGAAATAATAGGATTTATTTGTAAGTAATGTGTGGCATGCATAAAGATGCATACTCTGAGAGCTTCAGAGTAAATAATATAGAAGGCTGGCAAGAGGCCAGTCCAGAACAGGTTAAGATAAAAACAAACTACCAATATTACCAGTATTGCACAATACATATAACCAGTATCATCAGTATTACACGGTACACACAGCCATTAATAAAAGCAAGGTGAAAGCTTGAATTAACTTTACCTTCCTCCCAAAATTCCACTGAAATGATAAGGACAATGCACAAAAGGGAAAACAAATCTGAATTAATATCAAAAATAATGGGAGAAATCTCTACAGATTTTGATGAATATGTGCAAATAGAACCATCAAATAGATGGTTTTGAGTAGATAGATTAATCAGAGAAGCAGGACTTACAGCTCAAGAAATCCACAAGTAAAACTGTCAGAGCCATTCTTTGAGGAACAATGAAGTTCTGAATCATCAGAGAGGGAAGGTGGGAAAGTAATCAGAAATCAGAGTGGGCTAATGAATAAATTTCTACCAAACTACCCCTTCTCCACTTACTTCTTCCCCCACTTCCTTTTATTCCGAGGTGCTGGAAGGGTGGCATACAGCCTCAGGCTAAGAGGGGACGCAGGCTTTCTAAAGAAGTAAAGCAAGATGCCTGAAGAGCAGCAGAGCTCCTATGTGGGCACTGGGAGCCCGGAGTAAAGTTTCCTTATTTTTTGCCTGGGAAAATGCACGGGGAGATTTGCCTACCCACCATCCATTCATGCATCCTAGAGTTAAAACCTGCCAGGCAAGAGCAATTAGTTAGCCTCCTTGATTAGGGAAGCAGCTCTGGGAATGGAGAATGGACAACTAGGCTTACCAGATTTTGAGAAGAACCAAGGACACAAAAGCAAAGCAGTAAGAGGAAAAAATATAAATATTGACCATAAAAACTATTCAGGAAACATAAGAAACTCTTTTTTTAAAAGGCTATTTTATTTTCTCAGAAAGAGTGGAAAATATATAGCATCCATAAAATAAGAACTGGCTGACATTCAGGGAAAAATTTCAGCTAAACTATCTAGAATGAAAGTCAAAAACAAAGAACTGTTTAGATGTGCAAGGAATAAGAAACTTCCTCTTTCTGAAATCATTATTGAAATTATATATACACACACACACATATATATACATATATATGTATGTATACACACACACACGCACACACACATATTTATAAATAGGAAGACTTGGGTTCCCAAAAATGTGGTAGTGAGCTGAAATAAAAGATATCCATTGAGGACAGCTATATACAATGCCTTGAGAACAATTAGCCTGAATTAGAAAAGTAGTCTTAAATCTCCAAAAGAGTATCTTTAAATAGAAGAACGGTAAGGGTCTTGTTCAACAGTGTGATTGTGAAGCCAGTGCATCCAGTCACTAGTGACTAGCTACTAGCCACACACACCTATTTGTATTTGAACTTAAATTTGCTTTCCTTAGTCACACTAGCCACGTTTTCAGTGCTCAACAGCCACATACTGCTAGTGGCCACTAGATTGCACTGCACGTATATAAAATATTTTCGTCATCGCTGAAGACTCTATTGAACAGCTTTGGTCTTACTAGTATAGTGAGCATATATTTTTCACTCATCTTTGGACAAAATCCATTGAATAGCTTCTTTTTGAAAATTAGAAAAGCTGAGAATATAGCATCCACAACGAGATAGCAAAGACCCTGTTCTCGTGGAGGACTTAGTGTGTAACAGACAGAGAATAAATAATGCATAATATAATGGAAAGGTTGACAGCTGCTAAAAGCGAGACTAAAGCAGTATAAAAGGATAGAGGGTGAGGGCAAGGACTGTTTGAAGTTGGGTGTGAGTGGAGATTTCTCAGAATGTGATGTGTGAGGGGACTGAGGTAAAAAAATAGTCACATGAAAATCTGTAGGAAGCGTTTTCCAGGTAAAGAGAAAAACCAGTAAAAAAGACCCAGAGGTGAAAAACTTTAAAAGTAACACAACAGCAAAAAGGCTATAAAATAGCAAACAAGGAAGGAGGTAACAGGAAAGAATGCCAGAGAAGTAAGCAGGAGGTAGACCCTACAGGAACTCACAGACAAGAGGCGGGGTATGGATTTTATTCTGGGAGTAGGTGGGAAATTTGTGATAGGGGGAGAGGGTGACATGATCAAATTTATGTTTTAAAACCATCACTTTAGTTGTTTTGGTATCAAATTTATGATAGAAATGCAAATGTAGAAGCAAATTTTGTTTAAAAACTTCAGAAAAAGTAAATATATTTTACAAGAAAGTTCCTAATTCAAATAGGATACAGACAGAAGTATGGAGTGAGCTATCCAGTGAATGGAGTTTAATTCTTAAACTTTCTTTTAACTTTGAGGTCTGAAACATTCTCCTTCAAAAATAACAGGATTAGTGATAGAATTGTACTTCCTTTTCTACAAATTAATCACAATAGTGGGTTTTGCAGAAAATAATTATGTGAACAAACTAATATAAACCCGATTTTTTAGTATCAAATGTTCATAATCAATCTACAAGCCAAGAATGAAACAAAATCATATTAATAGTTACAGATACGAGGTTATATGAATTTAAAAGAATGATAAAACTGACAAATCAGAAGGTAGAAGCTAATGACATTTTTTCTTCTCACATAGTGAAATGTTGATGGAATAATTAATAGAATTTAAAATGTTATTTAAAAGCATTGAGTTAATTAGTGGGAAAAAACTGAAAAGAACTAACAAAAGTAACTAACAAAACTCAGGAAGAAGTCAGTATATTAACAGGGTGTCAGTTGATTCTATTTAAATCAGATAAATCAAAAAATACCAGTAAAAATATATTACTTAGAATTATTATGATCCCTAGAAAAACAAATCAGAAATGTATAAAAAATGGCTATCTCTAAGGAGCAAAAGGGTTACAAGGGCTGGTAGACCTTTTAGTTGTCATTTAATACCATTTTGAATCGAAGCATTTGAATTTTTAACTATGTGCTTGCCATGCTTTATAATAATTCTACTACATGGGACTTATATAAAATACTATGTTTATATTACAGATATTTTTTCTCACAATAGAATTTATATTGATTGGCAAAACTACAAATTTTAAATGCTAAGCAAATGTTTCACTTTCTTTTTTCTTGATGTGCATTTTGTTTACTGTAAGTAACCACAACACACATTAAAAATAGCATATTTACAAAAATGGGCCATAAAGCCAGTTCAGCTACAATAAAGGCAAATTTTAAAAATTGTTCTCAGTGCCTCAGGCCCATTGGTGAAAAGTGCATGGTTGAAATTTAAAGAAAGAATAAATAGAAAAAAATTGCAAGTAATATTGAGTATTAAAAACTGTGATACATGGATCATGATAAAAATTTCCATCCAACGTTTTCTTTTCCCAAAAGGTAAATAATTCATACATAATGGATTACATACAAGAAAACAAAAAGAAGAGAATAGTAACATTTTGTTGGATTTAATCAATATAAAAATTTCAATGTGCAAAGATCTCTGATGTTAATGTCAAAGCTGGAAAAGTTGTCTGCAGCTGTTATACCCTTTAAGACCAATCACTGCATAATCAGAGGTCATAAGAGAATGAAAGCTTACGCATGTTCCAAGTAAATATCTGGCAAATACAGCACCTTGGAGGCAGAAAAAACTTGAAAATTACCATTCCCAGTGTCAGAAAAGAGAGTAGGAAGTGAAGGATAGAGGTGACTTTCATCAGCATTTAGATGATATTCCTGACATCCAGTCCACATGCCAAGGGAGAGGTGGTTTACAGAGAGCAATAAAAACCAGAAGTGAGTCAAGGAGTCCCCTACCAAAATTTGTTGTTAAGAAAGACAATTTTGTTTCACAAGCACCTAAAGAAATCAATTGAGTAAATATCTAAAGAAATCAATTGAGTAAATATCTAAAGGAATCTGAGCAGTCAAGAACAGTTCCATGAAGCTTCCTACCTTAACCAGATGCCATGATATATAAAGCACATTATAAATATTTAAGGAAAATTAGCTTAAAGAAAATAATCAAGTAATTGTGCATTTGAAGTAATATTAACAGTTTTATTATTACAGATGACCATTATAACCTATAATTGCAGCTTAAAGTGAGAAGAATTTGTGTTGGAATAACTATGTGTATGATTTATTAATTCTGAAAAGAAAGTTTTAAATTCTGCTTTCTTAGTAATTTTACCTTTGACAAGTCATTAGCTCTGATAGTAACTAAATAGCAGAATGTACCTTGAATAGATTAGATATTAATATAATAAAATGTCATAATTTATTATTATAAATACAAATATATTTCCCACATATTTATTAACATTTTTTAAATTTTCAAGTTCTTACCATGGGAAGATCTCATAAAGAAAGGAAGAATATATAATTTACCAAGTAAACACTGGCAGGGAATCTCAGTAGTAAAGTTTTCTAGCCAAGCCCCCTTAATTTCAATGAGAAACTTGAGACTCTAAGGAATGATTCTGCTAAATATCATATCCTTAATTATCACTAAATCTTGGATTAATAAACAACATTGATTTGTAATCTAATACTGAGCAATGACTTGAAGTCAATTTTACATATTGATTATCCATGTTTATTACCAAATGTATTTGCCAGGGCACTTTTGGTAAGAAGTCACAGAAATCAAGGTCATATTGTCTTCATCCAAAGAAAATTTATTAAGTCTTGCAACTAGAGATTCAGGATCATTTAGCTGCAGGTATGGCTGAATCTAGGTGGGTTTTGTTTTGTTTTGTTTTGTTTTGTTTTGTTTTAAGCTGGTCTTTTAGTCTCTTAGCTATGCTTTATTCTTTATTCTGAGCTATTGTTAATATGGCAGCCACTGTATCTTGAGGTTAACCCTCTACCTACTTCAATTCCAATGAATAATGTCCTTCATTCCCTAATAGTTGTAGCAAAGTCCAGGAATTGAGCTTCATTGGCCTGACATGCCATAGGCTCACCCCTAGAGCTCAACAGGGATGGAGGGATAGATTTAAACCCCACTACTACCAAATAGAAACCCACAAAATCGGAGAAGGGGAGGGTGCTTTTTAAGGAAAATTCATGGGCTCTTCCAAGACTGAAGGAACATGAATTGTAGATAAGCAAAATCAGGAGATGTCCATTGCTTTCAGTTGGCTTCATTTTTTATTTAGTTATTAAGATGACATCACCTCTGGCCCACTTAATATTGTGATATTATAGAAAGAGCATTGGTACTGGAGGCAGGAGACCTAATTGTGTGACCTTGAGTAAGCTGCCAAGCCTTTCTGAGTCTACTCTCTTCATATGTAAATTGGTTTAAAAGTATATACATCATTGCAATTTTATGTATGATATGGTAAAGAAAAAATAACTTAAAGGCTCATATGCCAGAACTAAAAACAGTCCTGCTATATTACTCAGCTTCAGAGGGCATCATTCACACAGATTACAATAGAAGAAATCCAGCAACGTTATCTATAAAATGGAGCTAATGATTCTTTACAGAGTGCTCTTAAGATTTAATATGATAATGTGTGAAAGTGTCCAGTGTAATGTTGACCACTATTATGGATTGAATTTTGTCCCCCAAAAAAGATATGTTGATGTTCTCCCTGCCAGACCATGACCCTATTTGGAAATAGAGTGGCTGCAGATGTAATTAGTTAAGATGGGGTCCTAGTGGAATAGGATAAGCCCTTAATCTAATATGACAGGTTTTCCTTATAAGAAGAGGAGAAAGAGATACACAAGGAGGAGAATGCCATGTGAAGACACAGAGACACGTAGGGAGAAGACAGCCTTGCGAAGGTAGAAGCAGAGAGCGGGGTGATGTATTTACAAGCCAAGGGATACCAAGAATTGAGGGCATCTCCAGAAGCTAAGAGAGACATGAAACCGAATTATCATTTAAAGCCCTCAGGAGGAATTAGCACTGCCAACACCCTGATTTCAGGCTTTCAGACTCCAGAACTGTGGGAGAACATATTTCTGTTGTTTTAGACCATCCATGGTACTTTGTTACAGCATCTTTAGGAGAATAAAACAGCCACATTAAAGTCAGTCATAGTTAAATTCGGAAGTATTTTATTATTTTCTAAATGTGGCACTATTCATATATTTTAAGTCTATTGACTTTTGAAAATAAGAATATTCAACAACCATTGGATTAGTATTGGTCATCTCATATTTCTTTATAACACTTGCCACTTTGGCCTATTCCCTTCTAGAAAGCCTCTCGAGTCTTATTTGATACTCTTCTCTCCCAGCTCTCCACCTGTTCCTCTGACTAACTGTTTTATGTCTTTGTTATGTCCTCCTTTTCCTCTGCTCTTCAGTATTGATACAGTCCAATATTCAAGCATCAATCCTCTTCTCTTTTTATTCTGGGCATCAATGGCCATTCATGGGTTACCAAATTCAAAGTTATAGGCAACATCATTCTCCTGAGTTCGAAATATGTACAGCTGGATGCTTTTCTGCACCTAGATATCAAATGCACAGCTCAGATTATGCCCAAAACAGAAATCATCATCTTTTCCCCAAATATGGTTCTCCTCAAGCATAAACTCAGGAATTATCATAGATTCTTCCTTTCCCTTACTCTTCACATTTAATCCAGAACCAAACCATCTTGTCTCTACTCTTAAATTTATTCATCCTTTTCATTTCCATTACTAACTTGAAAATGATAAATTTTTAGTCATTTATTTCCTTAATTTTAGAGAAAGAATCACATAACTTGTATCCCTTCCTCAGTTTTTGCTACCCTTCAATTCATTCTACCCACTGCTGTAGGAGTCATCTTTGTAAAATACAAAATAGATAAAATTACTCCCCTGCATAAAAATCTCCAAGTTTTCCCACAGACTGAGGGGCAGAGTCCAAGTTCTTTGGCAGAGTATTCAACGCCCCATTGATCTGGCACTTGCCTCCTCTCTGGGCTGATTTTTGCTAATTGCTGTGCATACTTCAGCTCTGTTAACCACTTACGCTCCCCAGAACAGCTCCTTCTGCCTGGCATGTCCCTCTCCTTTTTCTCAGTGGCAAACACTATTCCTTTTTAGGTTCAAATCAAAACTTCCCTCCTCCACATAGAATTATGACTTCTTTTTTTTTTCCCTACCCAAACATTTTATTATTTTAAAATTTTATTCCTGTGATTACCTACTCAAACATCTAACATAGCACCTAGAACACAGTGTTGTCCTTATTACTTGTTATACGTTTGTGTCCCTAAGTATCTCATGAGGACAGCAGGAAGTCTCTATGCTGTATCTCACCATATGGCACATAGCAAGTGCTCAGTAAGTGTCTGCTTCATTAATGAACAAAATGAAAAAAAAAATAAAGTGATAAATGGATGAGCAAATGTAAGAGGAAATATTGAATGGGCCCAGCAGTCCCCCAGTGAAGTGTTTCACTTGGCAGGAAATAAATGCTGGATTCTCTGTACTTTGGTGACAGTTAAAAGCACAGAACTTGCTGGGATTCTCTGCTAGGTCACTTATTTAAGTGACTTTGGGCAAGTTACTTCCGTTCTATGCAAAGAGGTTGGGATGTAATAGTTCCTTCCCAATGAGGGAAAGGATTAGGTGAATCCTTTAGAAAGGATTTTTCTTTAGAAAGAATCTTTTAGAAAGATTAGCTGAATATATATTTATATTATTAAGAATGTTTTATGATTATCAAATGAGAATATAGTAAATGTGATATACGTTGTTATTAAAATGTTTTTAAAGACACAAAATTAGAGGCAAGGCTTTTGTTTTAATTGGAAAGAATATTTACGCTTTCTGTCTGCATATATTGGAAAACTCTGAACTTAGATTATTATAAACAGTATTTCTGTAGTTCCTGGTATTTTCCAATATACAGATAAAAATACACCCATTTACTGTAAAGAGCAAAGTTCTTTCCTTCCTGGTTGAGCGAATGCTTACTGTGACCAGTTTTTACTCCCTTATGGCTTTTCTCTGTACTGGGGTACAGGACCAGAGAGGGATTATGTACGTGACCATAGCTTTTGTTGAATCAAACCCTGTTGAATTCCACATGAAAAAGTTCCTTTTATGTGCAAAGTCCATTGGCACTGGTACTGGGCTGCACTACTAATTTTTATTTTACCCCAGCTGCCATCAACCACTTTATGGTTTAAACTCATAATAATAATAAGAATACAAAATAAAATAAAATAAATCTGTGACACAAATACAAATGTGAGGAATTCATAGAAGTGAGTGGTCAGGAAAACTTCATTTAGAGAAAGATCTGTTGGAGATTAAAGGATACCTGGGATTTGAAAAGTCAAGGAGATGATGTAGAAGGCATTCCAGGTGGGGAAGCAATGTGAGCAGAGGCACAAGGCAAGAGCATTCTTGTGTTTTGGAGATGAGAGCATCTCAGTCTGCTTTAAGCATTAGGTTTCGATGGGGAGGAATTAAAATATAAATTAGAAAGATGTGTGAGACCATACTATGGAAATGTAAGAGTTTTTAAGATCAGAAAGATTTTTTTGAAGATCAGAAAATTTTGAAGAATGGGAAGATGACAATTCTTCCTGAAGGGGTTGGTGTGCAGAATTGCTAGGATAAGCTCGAGGTGAAATTCAGGACAGACTTCAAAGAAATAATTTCCTTCCACCAGCAATTGTAGAGTCTGGAAGCCAGAATGTAGCAACAGAGTAGTCATCTTCAGATTCTGGTAAAAGCTGAGGGGTTGGCCAGAGAAAGATCAGATTAGAATAGTTCACTTACAGAGTCATGGAAAAAGAATTTGAAACTCAAAGCCTAAATTCATGTGTAAAGTCTGGACTGAACAGAATTGATACATGGTAGGTAGAGCCCAGGTCAGATTATGTTATCACATATAAATGTATGACATGTGTCACAGTAGGAAGCTGTCACTTGGGACAGCAGTCTCGCCTGTTACAAAATATTGCTGCCAGAGTACCCAGGGAACTCAATAAACCATAACAGGGAAAGAGTAGAAACAAAGGGACCAATTAGCAGCCTATTGCAATAGTCAAAATTACAGGTAATTAAGGGCTAGAGGTAAAATGGTAGAAATGGGATTATAGGGGTAGACATGAAGATTCAAGAGAAAAACACTCCTTTTTTAAAAGTTCTAAAGGTAACAAAAACACAAAAACAAAAAACAAAAAGAAACTTCTTTTGGAGCAGTTGCATATGTTAGGTAATTTCTCCAAAATTTAAGTACTAATAGATAGATTCTGAAGCTGACTTGCAAGCTAAATTCTTGTACTTTTAGAAAAGTCACTGTCTCAGTGACCTGGCTACTGCTTTATCATCTCAAATGCCGTTTTTTCTTGCTATTTCATTATGATGTAAGGACAAAAATTACACGTAAGTCGTATTTTATCTCGCTAGGACCAAAAGAAATTCTGCCTTGAAACTCATAATAAAACTCTTTCCTCTGTTTCACACTACACAACAGATACACATTAGACCCTAATTTTTCTGTTACTCTGACTCACCATGAATTTGCTGTTTAATAGGTTTTAATTGAGATCGAACATTAAGAACCTACAAAGAAGTGAATTCTCAGTTCACAAAAGACTAATTGCTGAGCCCTGCAGCATTTATAAGCATCAAGGTCAATGTGAAATGTAGAAGGTCAATGAAACTTGCCTGCAAAATTGCACTGTACTCAGAACCGCCATTGCAATGTATAGCACAGTAGCAGCTTTTTAACTATACCTCCACTGCCACTTTCTGTCCACAAAACCATGAGGCTATTTTCATCCAGTTTTGCATTTTCCCTTCAGTCAGCATTTTATGTATATATGCAAGCTTTCCTTTTAATCTTGGCAATTTATCTAAAGTAGAAGCTTTCTTGGACCAGAAATCTATATGGTTCTAATTAATGCCTGCCTCACTTTAAACACTAATCCCTTAGTTGTTCTCTTTTCCCGCTTTTCTGATTTTGTGTTATACTTATCCTTTAACATGCTTATTGGGTTATAAAGCACTCACGGTAATATAAGACCTTAGCCAAGTAATGGCATATAATGGCGTAAATGATACCTCACATGGTCTTGGCCTTCTGGTTCCCAGATATGAAGTCTTAGGAGAGTATAAATGTGTAAGATAAGTTTTATTTTAGGATTCCTCTGTGTTGTTGTCGAGCTGGTTCAGGAGGGACCAACTTTGCTGATGTGATTTCCTTCTCATGTGCCTGTTCTATGCCTACTACATACCAGACACTATGCTATGCATTTTTCATATCTAGCTTTACTAATGCTCACAAACACTATAAGGCTTATTATTATTATTATTATCATCATCATCATCATCATCATCATCATCACTTTCCCCACTTCACAATAAGTAGTTTAAGTCAGAGATGTTAAGTAGTGTATTCAATATCACACAGCTTGTAATTGGCAAAGTCAAGATATGAATCCATGTCCTTCTTACTGTAAAGCTCATGCTCTTTAATTAGGTTAATCTTCTACTTTCTGCCCACAAATTTATTTTTAAAAATCCATTATCTATATGACACTGTTGAGTTAAGCATAAAGCAAGAAAACAGTGACATTTCTTACTAAAGAATTGTACCAAACTCATACCACAGCTTTTTACTAACAACTGTGTCTATATTAAACAACTGTGCCTCCCAGTGACTTGATTTGGAAATTGTTGGACTATTTAAAGTATAGCGTGAGGTTGTTAATCTTCTTATATGTGTATGAGGAATTCAATATGAGTCATAAAGGTCAAAACAAGCAAGAGGAACTTAAAGGAATAAATATGAAGCAGTGTGCTTTTAGATCATATTAAGCAGAGGAAGGCATTAATGCAGGTCAACTGAAAAACACCAGGGGATTTTAGTTGGCCACAAGTTCAACAATAGATAGCAGTAGGGCATGGCTATTACAAAAAAGCTAACTACATGTTAGGTTCCACTGATACAAGCTATTATATATATCAATGATATAAGATACCATATTTAAGGAACGAAAGAGCCTGTTGATGGTCTACGTCTGGTATACAATATCATTTCCAGTTGACACATCTTAAAGTTAACATTGACAGAGTATGCTTTTTTTGCACCAGTAGGGTAACCAAGATGGTGATATCTTTAAAATAAGTGTCTGATAGATCAAAATATGTTTGGCCTACATCCAAAAATGTAGGAGGAAAATGGAAGGAAAAGTAATAGGTTTCTCCAGATATAATTTTTGTTGTCACATGCAACTTTGAAACCACTGGATGGAGTTGCATGAAGACAAATTTTATATTGATTTTACATTAATTAGGAAAGCCCAACAATGAAACATACTGGCAAGCAGCATAGTCACAGAGATGCAAATAGAATAGCAAAAGAATGTCTAGGATGTCCAGGCTTTTCTTAATTCTAAGATTTTTTTTGCCTGAATGAAAGCTGTGGTATTTTTCTTTCCTTTTATTTATTAACCTATCATGTAATGTGGACCAAGCCACTTTTTACCCTCTTTTTACTTAAGCAACTTAGAAAGAAGTATTTATTTAATTGCTTTCAGAAATAATTGTGGGTTCCTCTCAGAGAAATCCAAATTTCATTACCTAATGGAGGAATGGTTTCAACAATCTATCCTGAAGGTTGCACTTATCAAGTCATTCAATCAACAGGCGTATATTGAACAGCTAGTGGGACACTAATACAAATAAGGCTCAGTGTCTACTCCCAAGGAGTATATAAGTCTAGTAGAAGAGACAGACAGGTTGAGGATTAGTACTTGGGTGCAGTACTATGTGATAGATGAGTGAATGAGGTTGAAGTTAAGCAAATTGGATCTCTGTAAAGAAGAATGAGAATAAAAGAAAGTTCCCTAGAGGGAGTAACACTAGCAGATTCTTGAAAAATGACTAAGAGTTAACTTGGTTAGAAAGGTGAGGAAAGTGTTGCAGGGAAATGGGTTGAGAGGATGGTCATGCCTCAGGTCTTCAGCAAGTCCTTGTGATGCATCCCTCCAAGTGAGGGTCTTTGGCTTTGTGCAGGAAAGAATTCAAGAGCAAGTCATAGTAAAGTGAAAGCAAGTTTATTCAAGGAGATACAGACTCCATAGACAGAGTACAGGCCATCTTAGAAGGTAAGGGAAGTGGCCCCAGGAGATAGGGTCATCTTAGAAAGTGAGAGAGACTTAGGAGATACACATTCCATAGGCAGAATGCAGTCCATCTCAAAAGGCAAGAGGTGGCCCCAGAGCAAGAGGTCATCTGGGAAACTGAAATTGGCCACAAGGTGTGGGGGTAGTTAGTTTTTGTGAGCCAGGTAATTTCATAAGCTAACAAATAGGAGGATTATTCCAGCTGTTTTGGGGAAGGGGCAAGGATTTCCAATAATAGGGCCCCCATCTACTTTTTGACCTTTAATGGCCAGCCTCAGAACTGTCCTGGCACCTGTGGGTGTGTCATTTAGCATGCTAATGTATTACAATGAGCATATAATGAAGGTCAAGGTCTACTATAAGTCAAGTCTTCCACCATCTTGGATTTAGTTGTTTTTAACCAGTTAACCTATCCTCATTTGCTGTGTCATTCTTTTAATGGTTGTGTCCTGCCCCTTTCCTTCCTGTCTCAAAAGGATATATTACTAGCAGAGAAAGCATATAGGAAGAAGTGTGAAACAAATCTACAAGCATTTTCTTATTATGGGAGCAAAGGGTATATTAAATTGATATTAGTAGATGTGACCAGAGAGATCAATAAGTTGAATAACAACTGTTAGAAAAATTGCAATATTAATTAAGCAAAGGGTTAATATGGACATTATACAATGAATTCTTACAGATCATTTTTTAAAAGACCCCATTTTATAAGATGGGGCAAAAATATGAAGAGCCAATTTGCATAAAAACAAATATGATGATCAATAAAAATAAGAAAATATACTCTATTTCACAAATACCTAGTAATATGCAAATTAAAACCAAAATTAAATCATTTAACATATCTAATTAGCAAAGAAAAAAAAATTGAGGAGACTGATAATATTAGTGCCAGGGAGGTTATGGGGAAATAAGAACATACTTGTCATTGATAGGAGTATAGACTGACACAGAATTCTGGTGGACTGTTTAAAAGTATCTGCCATATCTTAAAATGAACATATTGTTCAACTCCAGAAGTCTACCACTATGTAACTATCCTAGATTACATATAGTAGCCTAAATACTCTCCAAGAAAGAAATGGTTTGATGAATCATTGCGTATTTGTACTAGTGAATATTATGATGCAGTTAAAAGTTAAATCAGTATCATGAAGGGTCTCCAAAACATGTAATCAGTTTTAAATGTAAAAAAGCAAGTTAAGTATAAGATACATTTTATAATCTCATTTAGTTAAGAATGCATAAAACTATTAACTTTCAATCAATGTATATAAATATACATGGTATATAAAAACATCTGAGAGGGCACACATCAAAATGACAGCAGTTGGGATTAGATGAATAATAAAAGAGAATTTTCATTGTTCTAAACTGTTTGCATTTTTGATTAGCATATACTGTTGTATTATACTGTAATTTAAATTATAAGCATTATTCTTAAATCTTCAGGGAACCTTTAAAAAGGTTTTAAGTAGGGAAATCACATAAACACATTTCATCTTAATAATATTCTTCTGCCACCTGAATATAAGGGAGATGGGTGAGAAGTCAAACTGGAGTTAGGGAAGTCGATTAAAAAGTAATGGCAATAATCCAGAGTACAAACTAATGCTGGGCTTAAACAAGGTTGTACAATTTCAATGACAATGAAAAGAAGGAAATGACCAAGACAGATATTTACTGCATAGACTCCATAGGACATCGCCCCTTAGGATAGGAAGGTGATTGTGAGAAAGGAGTCTAAATGACCCTCAAGTTTCCAGCTTAACAATTAATTGAATGGTCAAGTCCATTCACTGAGTTAGAGATACAAAGATATATGTGTGCGTGTTGGAGGATGGATTATAGGAGTTGTAATTCTTAGATCCTTGCTATCTTGAGGAATTTGAGGTTTTGAATAGGATGGCTATCTCAAAGATTTTTTCCTATTAAATCTTTTTTTTCCACAAAAAAAGTACCCATCTTCCATAGAAGGAATCAGTGGCAAATGAGTTTCATCTAAATATCCTAGATTTCTATGAAGTTTCAAGAAATTTCTAGATTCCACAGAAAGTTTTTCAATGGATTTTTTTGGTTTAGTTATCCAAGGAGCAGCTGCATCTACCTATGGTATCATTGTGGGAGAAAGTGTATCAGTCTTACCTTCTAAAGCGTTGTCCCCCTCCCACTTTCCCTGTGTCCTGCTCACCAGCCAGCCTAACGAGCTGACATTCAGGCAAAAGCCCAAACGTTGAGCAATGTCTTCTGTCAGAATCGTCCCAGTGCACAGTGACTCATAAGTCTGGACAAGTTTGGACTCTTTGGATCAGCATAATTTTCTGCCTTCAAGCAGATACCAAAGTTGTGGAACTTAAGTGGAAGAATTCATTTCAAAAAAGAGAAAATACTTGTTTTTCTATGTTCAAAGCACCATCCTTACTTAATCTCTATACTTTGTTTTACTGTTGAAAAATGAAAATAAGATCTCATTTGTAGATAAAACTGTGACATTAAAATTAGATTAGAAATGACCCATGGGATGTTTGCACTTACTAATCAGTATTCATCTTTGTCAAAAGTAAAATTTTTATATCTAAATAATGGTAGAAAATATATAGTAAAAAAGATTCGTTCAGTCATTCATCAGTTTTTAAGTGCAGGAGATACAGTGAACAAGATCACATGATACTGGCCTCAGAAATTGCCATCTAATGGTGGAGATATAGAAGAATAGTCTAGAGTAGCCAAAATGATAAGTATGAAAGCTGTTTCAAATTCAAAGTGTGGGATGAAGTCATCACAGGATATTGATGCAGTTAATTCAAGGTCTAGGAGTGTTAAAAAAGGACACATTAAACTACCAGTTTATGGATAGATCCTTTTGGGAGTAACAGAAAACCGCAAATTAACAGTGGATTGAAAGAATAAAAATTATTTCTCCATACATAAGCAACATCTAGAGGTAGGCAGCTATGGCTGGGAGGTTGGCTTCATGAATCTCAAAGACCAAGTGCCTTCCTGGGGTGGCTGTCTTTAGTACACTGTCCAGATGGCTCCGTAAGCTTAAGCTCCATGCTTCAAAGAGGAAAGGGTAAACATGGTCATATGTCCTCCATTTATGGACACTTCCCCTTATACTCATTAGTCAGAACTTAATCACATAGCCTCATCTGGTTGCATAAGGAAGCTGAAAAAATATTGTATTTATTCTGGCCAGCAAGTGCCCACTCAAAATCAGAGATTCTAAAACTAGGAAGAAGGAAACAGACATTGATGGGTCACCAACAGTCTCTGCTACCGTGAGGTCAGAGCACAACTCGAGATGCAGGACTTTCCTCAGGCATCAAATATGAACTGACATTCCTTTTGTGGGATATCCAGCATGTGCTCTAAGCATGCTTGTCTTTAAAAGTTGTTTCAGCTGGCATATTGTTACACAGGGGAGCTTATTCCGAAGTTTTTTCTTAAGATACACATTATAAATCAAAGAAAAATATCTCATGAAAATAAATCTTGTTGTTTCATTCAAGACTGCATGTTTGAAAAAGTCTTATACATTTGTTTATTGTATGAGATTGTACTAAAAGTTTGGTAAATCAATATTTGATAAACTTACACAGAGACACGCAAACATAAAACTTTATCTTTATGCATCCATTTTTCTTTGATCTATATAAATCGTTTACCCCCATATCTATCTCCTCTTCATTGTTCATTTCCTGACAAGCCTATTCCACTATTCAGTATTTATCTTTGCCAGCACTTTTCTATAAATACAATTTGCTAGATTATAGCTAAATCTGTACTTAAACACACTTTCTGGGACTCTCTCCAAACTCAGAGGTTGTGGTTACAGTTAAGCAATGATATTGTCACTTGCTTTTTCCTTTCCTGAAACTACTTTATCTCCTTAGGTCACTGCCATTCAGTGTGGTGAAAATGTGATTTGAAAAGCAAGTTGAAATGGGGCTTTCTAATTAGGCTGCACTCATTTTTATTTTCCCAGCCCTGTACCCGGGTCACCCTGGAGTTATATGCACCCAATTAAAGAACATTCAATTTGAGATCTATATGCCTTTGAGTATGAATGGGTAGGTCTCAATGATTGAGTTTGAGCCAACTGCTCATTCAACTGAAGTGAATTAAGTCTTCCAGGGCACCAGGGTACCATTTAGCAAATTACCTCACCCAGCACGCTAAATTTGCCTCACATGGGTGAACAGCTTTCTTCCAAGGAGTAGTTTCATCACCCCAGTTCTCCACTGGCCCAACTTTATTGATGCTAAAGGGTGATTCATATGACACAATATTTACCCACAACCACAGACAATAAGACTCTATAATGATCTGCTCCATTTAGGAGCACACGTGCCAGTATTTAAGGGGTAAATTAAAGAACTGTTTTGTTTGGATTTATTTTTCAATAAATCAAAGGTAAACAAAAGTGCATCATTGTTCTAGAAACTCTGAAACTGTAAAATTTGGTGATAAATTCACCACTGTATAATAAAAGGACGTGGCCCCTTTAAAGTATCAATAAACAAGCATCTTTTTCTTTCAGTATTAACACAACAACATGTACATAAAATGAGTCTATTTAAATAGCAATAAAATTGAATGTAATACTTCGAAAGCAGTAAGTTTTTATTTTTCACTTACAAATAGAAACGTTCTCTTAATTTTAACTCAGTCCTGTTTCTTAGATACTAACTCCAGATATTTATTGGTTCCTTTTTTGAAAACTAATATCCAGAGCATAAAATGCTCTTTGTGGTGCTGTAATTTGCTAAATAATGCTGTGACAGTGGCTGGGTGCCCAAAGAGCCCATGCAGAAATAAAACGCACTCAAACTGCTTTCAAATGTTTTCCTCTCTGCATATATCATGTCAAAAGCTGCCGTTTCTCCCACACTGTCACTATATTCAAGAAGCTATAATCATTCACCACCGCTAGCAGAACATTCTTGCAAACTACCCAAATTTACATCTGAGCCAATATTTAGAATGTAATAAAAAGCATGTATGTTAAGTGAACCAGTAATCTAATGATACAAGAGTCTGAAAGGGCCTCAGAACTAGCTCTGAAACGAACGTTGGGAGGGGCATTTTCAACAGAGAACACCTGCTAGCTCTCTTTCTCTCACTTTTTCTCTTTATAAAATCCATGAATCTCCCTCAACAATTCTCAGAGAACAAGCTGTACTTGGAGCCTCAGTCTGAACTCCAGCTAATGGCCTGCCGGGGATAGCCTAATGGCAGACAGGCATGGAAGCACAGCGAGGGGTGGCAAGGTTGGCAGCGGAGATATTATTTCAGGCCATCTTGACATGCCCAGTTCATGTGGCGTAAGAGTAATCAAATCAGGCTTCTTTGAGTCTGTTTCCATTTTCTGCCTTATTATCAGGAATGAGTGTTACCTCAGATCAGACCTGAAAGTTAATATAGGCCCCAAAGACATCTAGCTTAAAAAAAGGAATAACCTCGATAAAAATGAAAAGACACGTTAGACTGGATAATGCCTCTTTCCAAGGCCCTTTCACATGTACAATCTTCTTTGAAAATAGAGCCCAGCACAGTTATTCATCTGCCTGAGGCTGTAGTTGAATTTGCTGGCTCATTTCTAAGAAAGCTGAGGCGCGGAGTCAGCCTCTCCCTCCATAGAACGTCATCTCCAGCTCTGCGCCTGACCTTTCCTGTGGTCTTAAGCAGTTCAGATTGCTCTGCCCTCAAGAGCTATTCTCTCTTTGTCCCTTAAGAACACAAATGAGAGGGCAGCTAGGCAAAACTGAGAGAAATGAAGGAGAGGACGCCTGAGGAGGCCCTACACCTGGCCATTAGTGTCATTCAGTGTCTGTCTGTTAATGTTAGAGTGACTTCACAAGTCACAACATTTCTATGACTCTAATGGCATTCTGACTAACTTGCTAAACCAATTGCATGAATCTTATCATTTCACCCTTAGAAGCTGCTATCAAAGCCGTCAATAACGTTGTCATAAATAAAAAAGATATGCTTTATTCTAGTTCCTGTTTTTAAAAGTTGCCTTCACAATTGACCCCTGTATGCAACATAGCATGCTAAGTTCTGCTGGAAATTCAAAATGGGAAACTCTTCAAGAAATTTATGATATGTCATGAACAGAAAGAATTATATAGTACAAGGCAAAATGTAAGAGTGTTATACATGAAAGAGGGAAAAGAGCCAAGAACTGTCTTACTTGACTGACCACATAGTGCTCGACATTTTATAAATGCTACCTTGTACAAATGTCTTCATAACTGACCATTTCCACATGATACCAAAGTGGGAACTGAGCCTCAGGGAGTTGAAGTGACTTGCATGCGGTCATCCAGTGAGTTGTGGCACATGAGGTTTGACCCTGGACCCCTCTGACTCCAGAACTTGTACCCATCTGATGGCATCTTTGCTTCCTCCTGGGGGAGCACAGATGAAGGCAGGCTTATTCCAGCAGTGACAAAATGCAAAGTCTCTTAGAAGAGGCGACACTGAAGCAGGACATTTAGAATGGGTCAGACCAAAGCGGAACATTCTCACTTTGTGCCAGGAGTGAGCAACCATTCCAATAAGAATAGTTATAATAGTATGTTTGGAGTAAGAAGTGACGGATTTTGAAGCCATTCTTAGGTCTTGTGTTTGTGCTCAGCAGTAAGGAGATTTTGAAATTTTTAAGCTGAGGAGTGAGATGATCTGAACTGGAAGGATGCAGGGAGGTGTCCTTGTTAGTGTTTCCACCATGCGTGGCTGCAGGTAGTGACATGGACAGAAATCCCACATGCTTATCTCAAGCGAAAAGTGGCTACCTGGAAAAGTGGATGTCCTTCCACCACTGCCGTCGTTATGGTGCCACCCCAGTCATCCATTTATGGTATCAGAATTGATGTCAAGTCGTTAGGGGCTTGATGAGTTTTATTCTCTGTTGGCTGCTCTCAGTTCTTTTCAAGACTCCCCTGATTATTTCAAGACCAATCCAATTTCCAGAATGGTAATTACCAAGCCAAATTATCCTACCATTTACACTCCACACCATATAGATGCCAAATGAGTATGATTCTGACCTGAAAAAGCCAGCAAGACTTACAAAGGAATGTAAATATCTTAGCCTTAATTGAGAATTGCCTGGTGTATTAATATATTTGTTTGTAGATAACACTGCCAAAACAACAATGGGATGTACCTGACAGCAGGATACATGCTAGCAACTAGTGGCCAGTTTGGTTTGTAGACAGCCTTGGAAAATTACAAAGAGGCAGATGCAGCCTGCCTCATGACCTCTTTAGCAGGTGTGCTAAAGGTGTAACCCTCCCTTTAGTAATGTGACAGATACACCACTAGTTCATAAATATTAAACGTACAACATACTTAGGCTGTGCACTAAATAGATATCAGTTTCATATATGCTGATAAATGCTGCTTAACAGCTCCTTAGCTGACTCCTTGGCACCTGAACTGTAAAAGCATTTTTTTTAAGGAACAAATAGTTTGAAAGTCTGACCAAAAAAAGAAAAGGCTTGGTAGGCATCTGCCAACCAAGGACACACTTTGCAATTTCAGTTCACTCCTTCCCCACTCCTTCCCCAATTCTTAAATAAAAGAATTTTAGAATTTTTACAAATCTGTCCCTTGTTCCCAAACCCTGGCTCTTCATAGTGTTTAAAATGGTAAGTTACTCACGGAACTTGAATAATTACACAGTTTTGAGGATATTTATGGTATTAGAGTATACATAGTTTTTAAAACTCAGACATCAGGAAAACTCAATCTATTATTTATCCAGATAAAGTCAAACTCCCTTTGAACTATTCATCTAAGATGATTTTAATTCAACTTGATAAATATTACATTGAGCTCCTACCAGACACAAGCTCTGGGACTGGCCACACAGGAGAGAGTGAGATGTGCATGACTCAGCCCTGTTCTTCAGGAATCACAACTAACATGTCAGCCAAGAGTCACCAGCTGGCAGCCCACAGGCTGAAGTCAGCCAAGAGCTGTGTTTTATTTGATTTCTACACTGGTTTTTAAAACATTTTAATTCATTATCCTTAGCCAGAGCTTTCACCCTTCAGTGTGACTGAATGCCTTTGTCACCAACCTGATATACTTATTTATTGCACTTGACAGGTCCCTAGAGGCATTTGAGTTTGGTATTACAAAACTGTAAACGAGAAAATATGGTACCTATGATAGCGTGCTACCTCTATCATAGTAGTTAACATGATAGGCGGGCATGGAGGAGGGAACAGCAAGTTCTCCCCAGGTATGTCAGGCATGTTTTGACAGAGGCCAGAAATCCTTCCAGGAGTGAGAAATATCATGGAGATGTGTACACATGAAATGATAGGTCAAGTTTAGGGAATTAAAGAGAAGAAATATTTGTCCCTCATTTATCGAACACTTACTGTCAGCCACTAACAGGTACTTCCCATATGATCTACTAAAACCCAGTATAAGTGGTGTTTACTATTAGCTGCATTTTTCAAATGAAGAAACTAAGTATCAGAGAAGGTAAATAACTTATCCAAGATTAATCAGACAGTGAATGGTAGAGTCAAAGTTTTGCTTGGCCCTCAAGCCTAGGCATTTTCACTATTAAACCTGATGGATATATTGGCAGATTGCAAATTTAGTCAGGACAGTTTTTTGGTAGTTAAAATTCCAAGTCTTATTGAACATAAACATAGGTAAGAGCACTGGACATAACCCATATCTGGGGAAAATATAGGCTTAATTCACTGGGGTAGTGGATAAAAATTATGTAAACAGACTTTTAAGCTTAAAGGAAATTCAGGGAGGTTCTAGTCCAAGTTCATCTTGTAGGTAAGAAAACAGTTATTTTTAAATATTTGTTTTTAAAAAGTCAAAGAACTTCTGTATTATATATTAATTAAGATGCATTTTCAATAAATGTCTTGTTCTTAATTAGCTTCAAAATATTTTAGTTATCCTTTTTAATGCTATGGTTTTAAATAATAATTTATGTAATCATAATTTTATCATACATATCTTACAAGTTTCAAAAAAACTCAGGGAGAGCTGAAAATTTCTTTTAAAAGCACTGAAGAAAAGTCATAAAAATCTAGCCATGAAACTGCCCTTTTGGCTTCAATAATTTTTTGTGACCTATTGAACAACAACAGGATGAGAAATCTGTAAAATTCATATTGCAGTGACCTGAAAGATAAAAAAAAAAACCTCAAAACAAAACAGTAATGGTCGTATGATCTTTAATTGTATTTGGTGCAAAGAATCTGCATGGAGATTAACTATGCTAAAAGGAAAACACTAATTTAATTGTAGGCATATTTCCATCTATAAGAATTTAGGAAATGGACAATATTTTGTAATTGCATCTTTATTGCTTAGCTTATTTAAAATCATTTCCTGAAAATAATAGTGTCATATCAAAAGTTATTTGATTTCCTTTTCTTGTACTAGAAATGTGGCATAGTGCCAGGTAAAAAACAGGTACTTCAATAAATATTTAGTAAATATTAATAAATATTTACCCAATAAGTGAATAAATCCATAAATGGATAAAAGGATAAATGAATGAGTTTATCCTTTTTCACATTCTAAGCCTAATTGAAAAGTAGCTCTTGGCTAGTCATTAGAAAGTTGTCATTGGCCTAGGGAGCAAATGAGAAGCCAGGGGATTTGCCCAAGGAGCAATTTGCCACTTTTGATTCCATCATCTATGTATCCACTTATTCAGCTTATATTTATTGAAACCCTACTCTGTGCACCTTCTGATCAGGTTAGAAGAGACCATGTTGAACTTCCAGCTGGCCCATCTCATGCATCACAACGAGGCAGGAATCTTTTCTCTACCAGAATAGGCAGAGCAGCTTAGTCTTTCATGCTATTATGTAGAGACCCAAAGTAAAGGTTTCAGTGCAGTAAAAGATGTATTCTTCCAATGCCTTGCATGAAAATGCCTCTTCTGACTACTACTGGTCTTTTTCACTGGTTATGTAAATGTGAGAGTCTGAGGCTTCATCTACTCTCGCAGAAAACTAGGAAGCATATACTCAAACAAACCTAATGAATTTATGTTTTTCTTTTACTTCTTCCAGTGGAGGACAGAATGTGTAATACTATAAATTATTGTAACAGAAAAAGAAGAAAGAGGCACATAGGAGAGAAAACATGAGATACACAAGGAGTGGAGGGAAACACAAACAGTCTGACAAAGAAAGGGCAACTGAAATTAGATAGATAGATAGACAGACAGACAGACAGACAGACAGATAGATAGATAAAGAGGTAGAGAATCGTTACAGGTTCCAGCAGTTAGAGTTTCTCAGAAAAAATGGCCCTTGACACAGCATTTGGTTTAACAGACTATATTCTCATTGAATTTTGAAGTTATTCATACTGTAGCGGAGATACCATCATTCATCTAAACCATACAGTTATGAAGAGGCTACTGTGTGTCAGTTGTAGAACTCAATACTGGATATTTAAGGCTGAAAAAGGGATGTCTACTCTGAACCTATACATACTCAATTCTTAGTTCTCCAACAGTAAATATTTTTGAGGCAAAACGCTCTACTATATGAATACAAATTTAGCTGCAAGTCATATATATATATATCTCTACAGTTTTACTGTATTTATTATAATGTTATATTTATTATAATCCAATCAAAATATCTTAAAGGAATGAAATTATTGAATATTTTCAATATTCAATATTTTGAAATATTCATCTCTATATTAACAGTGCAAACTTTATCAATTTAGGATCTGATTGTAAGTTCAGTATATTTCAATACTTACAAATAATAGCCACACCATACACTAGGCAAAATATACATAAAATGCTACATATTCAGGCCAGGTTTGCTATAAGTGTAAATTCATATTTTTTAAGTGTAAATCCAAATACTGCTCCCAATGACTTTTTGTGATCTCCTCTTTTTAGATCAGATTAGATCATCCTTGCATTTCATATTATAGTTGACAAAGAATTCATTCTAGGGGTTATAGACAGATTTTTCCATATTCTATATTTATCTAATATACATCTGCATGCATGTATTTTCAGTTTCCAATTCTAAAGTCTTTATCTTTGATTAAGCCTGTGCATTCTCTGTCTACCCATAAATCAAAATGGCTATCTGCAAAAATACAGCCTAGTGAAAACAGTTTGAAAAAGTGAGATCTCAAAATTTCACACGTTATAGGGATATTGCCCTTATTAAACTTCATGGCTTCAAAATTAAATTATTGGTATATAATCTTCAAAGATGAAATTTGTTCTATTAGGGATTTGTGTATGTATGTGAGAGTGGGGGGTTTCTACATTAGAAAATTTAATTAATTTTTTTCTCACTTTCTCACCTAAAATGGTTTCTTTTTTAAAAACATTAGAAGTATCTAATAATATTACCTTATATTTATGATAGTTTACTCTCATTTAACCCTCACAAACAGCCCCATTAAGTAGGGTTAGCTATTTTCATTTCACAGATAAGAAAACTGAGGCACAAAAACTTTGAAGTTATAGCTTGTTATCTCTTACACAAATTCTTAAAGATGTCTAGTTTCCAATGTAGTTATTTCAGGGAGATTGCTGTGATATCAAGTTAAAATGGGATTTTGTTTCATTGAGTTTGTGTTAAATATATTTATTATAATTCTTTGAAAATTGCTTATTCTACAGGCCAGATTACTGTCACATCATCTGAGTAATCAGTCCTCCATTAATTGATCAAGCCAAATGTCAGAGTACAGGCCACGTCAACTTCTTCACCTTGTTTCTTCGTATTGTGGCCTCTTTATATGACTTGTTCATTAGCAGCTGTTTTCTTAAGATTCTATATTCTTGGACAACATTTTCCAGTGGATGCCACCAGCATTTTGAAAGAGAATCCCCCTTTGTGTTGAGAGTATACTACTTACTGCAATGCCTTCAGCATGTGTCCTAACCCCACCTGCTAAACACCAGAGGTGTCTTTCCCCAGTCATAATTTTCAGGGCTCCCTAAATGCATTGAGAACCACTGAGCTAATGAAAGACAGATAAGTCACCAACCACAGCAGCCAGTGACATTTGTTAATTTATCTTACGCCAGTAGTGAATTGTGTCTTTCATCCATATCCATCTGATATCCATAAGTATTTGAAATTATATTAGAGTACGGTTACCAGATTTAGCAAGTAAAAAATACAGAACACCCAGTTATCTGGCAACTCTTTATTAGAGACAATATAATGCTAATGTCACAGTTTGGTCTCTCTTTAACCCACTGACTCAAGATCACTGACAAATGGAAAACTCAAGTATTTGAGATTTAGAAAAGCATCTGGAGTGACTCCTACTTCAGACTTGTAAGGCTAGAGGAATATTCTCATTACATAAAAATCTAATTTATATTGACAAATAGTCTACTGAAAGTAACTAAAAAGAAAATATTCATGGAAATTTACATGGTCCTGCTACAGATATTAGACATCATTTCTTATACCCCTGCAATATAATTGATTAATAAATTCTCTAATTACTTTAAAAAATAAACAGTCAGAGAAGGTCAGCACCGTAAGCAATAGTGCAAACCAAGCTAAAATTATCTCATATCAAATTCCAAAAGGTCCATGAACTTAATTTCTTGTGGATTAAGAGATAAGGGAATTATAACAAAGAATAATTTCAGTTTTCCTGATTGAACTGTGAAAACGTAGAGCTTCAGTGTTTCATGCAATCTCTATTGACATGATTGGCCTTAAGAAGAAAAATGATAAGCCACTATTATCACATAATATGATATCTCAATGGAATATGTATTCATGCCCACCAACCAGCTTTTCTGCTTGTTTCAGATATAAAAAAAATGATAGTTCCTTAAGGAAAAGTTGCCACAATAAGTGAAAGTCCTTTTAACCCACAGTAATGAAACATAACAAAACCATTGCAAATGATGCACCAAGTTTAGGAAAATGAAAGCCACTATTAAATATGATAGGCTGTCACAACGACAAAAATAGTAATGTAATCGTAGCAGTAAAATAATATTTGTAATTAGTTTCTTTCAAGGAGTTAAAATAATTGGCATCTTTTCTAAGGTAACAGTTTTAAATAACGTTGGAAAAAATAGCAGAAACTCAGGTAAAAACCTCTAAAAGTGAAGCAGATTAACATTTTTTAGATTTACCACTAGATATGCTTTTATTTTTCTTCAAATTTCCCTTAAAATAATTACATTTATGTCCCTTTCTTTTTCTTGGGCACAATGATGTTATTCTTTTTCTTTACGGTGTAGGTTCTTAAACCAGACTTCTTCTTATCTGACTTCAACAAATCCATGATCAGCTAAAATTGGATTATTTTTGTTTTCAGAGCATAAAATAAAATCTGAATTTCTTGTAATTATTTTCCCTCTTGTAAAATCACCATTTCTTTCATAACTTTAAATAAGAATGCCTTATAAATATATGATATAATTTTCTCCACCTGGCATTCACTGACGCTCTTTACGTTAATGAGTGTTTTCTCAGATGGTGATGAAACACTGCAATGTGGGAAATGCCTTGTGTGAGCGACTCCACAAGGGCTTATGTTGACTTTATGCTTGATGATAAATATCCCATGTAGTAACAGAAGAGAAATTAATTTCACTGTTCCTCGAAGGCTACCTCAGAGCACTTTAAGCCTTACTAATAGGCATTTTTGCCACACCTCTTAATGTTTAAGGGACTCTAACTCTGCTGGGTCATTTTACTAAAGCCACATAAAATCCACATCAAAACCAGTTAATTCACAGTATATGACTTTCTTTCTATGTCTTCTTTAACCCAGTGCACAATGTATAGCCCTCACCCATTAAAACATTCATTGTAACTTTGCTCTTTCATAAAAACATCTCTGAAGATCCAGGAAATTCTGCTTTTTTTCTTTAGCAACAACTTTCTCCATAGAAGCAGGATGTATAGGGTATGGTATACCAAATCCCTTTAACCCTGGTCAAAGTTCAAAGAAGCCTCAAATTTTAACTTATTTTAGGTACGAAATTTATGTCAAAGAGCAGAGTGAAGTCTCTTCAAAAATACAGGACTTGCTAAATCTGAACTTGGGAGGAGAGATCCCAACTCTCTGCATATGAAAACTGTTGTGATTGATGGGAGTTTCAGAGGTCTCAAATGAGATGCATTTCTCACAACCATCAGTGGAACTTGCTTTCAGGGTATTGTGATTTAAACTTAGATGTACTATATCAATTACCAGGGCTGTCCATGCACTGATGTTGCATGTATATTAAATTTTCTTCTGAATGATTTTAGTGTCTTTCAGGTCATTGAGACTCCAAATTGTAATAACACTATTCCAAAGTGCAAAGTTTCTAATTCACATTCAGGGGAGAGCTCCCAAAATCTCTCAGATAGGAAGTGGCTCATTGTTTATTTTTAACCTATAGTGGAAAGACTCTGTCCTGGGAGACTGCCAGCAATGTAATATCACTCCCTACTCCAGGCCTCAGTTTGCTGGTCTGTAAAACGTAGATTTTTTTGACTGGATGATCTCCAAAGTCCTTTTCAGCACTGATACTCTTTTATTCTAGGGTTCATTATATTATAATTTTGTGGATAAATATCCAAGTAGTTTATTTTTTTTCTTGCTTCCCTCTCAATAGCCTTCTTAAAAATGAAAAAGCATGTGGTTCTACCTTTGCAAACTCTCATGTCTTGTCCCTAACAGAAAAGTGAGGCAAATTAAGAAATGTGTATGTTGTTTTTCTTACCACTATTTCAAAAACCTGTATAATTACTGGGGAATATAAAAGCTGTCCTCATTTTAAGCTCTCAGATTGATACACCTAAAGTAAAGCACTGTGCCTTCTAGTGCAGCACAGATCTCAGATCCTATTGGGGCTGTTTTCTGTGTATCTATATCTCGTGTGGACGTGAATTCTGCAAATAGAAAACACTAGTGGCTTGCATTAAATCCCCTTTGTCAAATGTAGATTTAGAAATTTTATCTTAGCATTCTAATGCTTCTAAATCCTCTTTAATTGTACCTAATTAAGAGTAACTTTCTTTTCAGAAAACTAGGTTTAATTTTCAAATCTGTGAATAAAAATGCATTTCATTCCTTTTAATTTTATAGCTTCCTTGTACAGTTTGATGTCTTTGTTGATTATAGGTTTTGTTCCAATTAAATGATCAACAGCTTTTCCACAGAGAAAACTTTATGATTAATGTTAATTTTTATCTCTTAAAAGGATCCTTCCCGGCCATTGGGGTGGAAACGTTTTGCCCCAGCTTCCTGAGGGCAGGGTTTTTAAATAGCATCCAGGCCCCGCATCCAGTGCCAGGGGGAGGATCTTTGCCCTCCAGGATTCCTGCTGGTAGGTATTTCAAATGAAATTTTCTGCCACCACATACAGCAGTAGGACTGTGCTCATAATTGATAGACCCACAATACAGAAATAAATATTTCTAAAATACATTGTTGAAAAGAAATGCAAGTGACTTGTTAAAATGCAGGAACCACGTCTGTGATCTCTAATGCCTTAAAAATAATGTAAAAGAAGTGGAAGAAGGATCTGTACACTGGGCACCCGATCAGCATAGTGCTGCCTCTTTTTCGAGGAAAGTTTTTTCATTAATAAAAACTAGAGATTCAGGTCCCAAATTTGTAACTTAAGAATAAAACAAGGATGAATTTGAGCCACTTTGCCACTTGGAATTGGCTACAAAAGAGAATTTAAAGCTGAGTGTTACTCACAGAAAAAGTAATTCCATATCTGGGTGAGTTTATAGAGATTTAAATAAAGTTCCATGTCACTAAAGAAAAAAATGATTTGGAAAAAAAGAAAGTAGTAAATTTGGAAGACATTTTTGAGAAAGAAAATTAATGTGCAGTTTTCCCTAAAAAAAAAAAAACAATCTTACCAAAGCCGTATTTCATCAATGAGAAAAAAAACAAAATATAGGATATTGAGCATTTTAAAGTACAATTTTGAAGTTGAGTAAATCATTTTGTAGATTATCCGTGGTATTACAGTCACAGATTGTTTTACTCTTACCATTTTGTAGAGTATCCTGCTGCCTTCCTCCCTTTCACCAGAAGCACGCATATCTACTTTGTATTTTACATTTGTCGTAGAAAATGGAACTAGGATATTGATTCTTGGAGTTTTTTTTTTTTAATCATAAGTCTTATGTTTCTATCATAATTAGTAATTACGCTACAAATTATGGTGATGACACCAGTATTTTGAGGAGGGCTGGCCCAGCTAGCAGTATAATGGGACCATTTGAAAAAATCAGGAAATATAATGGAAACAAAATGCCATCATGCACATTTCTTATTTTTCTTGGCAAAATGATGCCATCAAAGCCTAAAATTATTACACTGATATTTTTCTTTTGCCTTTCAATTACCCTTGCCTGCTGAATTAAAACATACAAACAGTAACAAACCATAACTATGCTCCAGTGTCATTTGGTTTTATCATGGGTTAATTACTGAAGTGGTTGGAAACTTTCTGGCCAATAATGCCACTGACAGAGTAGGAACCAAAATTATATGCAATAAAAATTAGTAGTTTTAATTCTAATGAATGTTATACCACACTTTCTCTCCCTAGAAACAAAAATAGTATCAGTTGCACAAAAATTTTATTGGTGGTGGTGGTGGCGGTGGCTGTGGCAGTGATAGTGGTGTTGCAAAAAATTGGAGATAAAATCTAATAAACTGAGCTCTCAGAGTTAACTGCAAATACAAAAATGTAGCATTCACATATATTATTAATATTTCAGTGATTGGAATTAAAGAGTTGAACAAATGATTTGTAGTTTTATGGTTTAATCCTTAACTCTTAATGACAAATCTTGGTGGATTTAGGTATATTTTGCAAAAATAACATTACAAAGTTCAGTAGTGACTTGAATTATTCAACATCACTGGTAAAAAAGATAACCTTTGTCATTTAGCCACTGAGAATGATAGAAGCAAGATGATGTTTGTGTAATACATACACAGAAACAACTTTCCAGAGAGGAATGTAAAAGAACACTCTAGCACTCTATTCTTCTAGGCTGTAAGCCAAATTTGCCTCCAGCTTTCATAGGAGAGAAAACTCAGTTCAGTTTTCATGACTTACATACAAATCAGGTTTAACAAAATTGCTTCATAAAAAATTTATAGGTCTAAACTTGTTCCTGTTCCCTCAAACTGAAATTAAGTCATCTCACTTTTCCTGACTTAAATCACTTTGATAAGTGGTCCCTGGTCATTTTCTCTGCTACTTTTTAGTTATAACTGCTATGATTTTAAAGATAATTTTTATCCTCTTCCATTCACCTATAGCTTGTTTCCCAAGAATTCTCTTTATAATTTTGTATAAAGAGAAATGAAGCAATGATCATGAGACTCTTTTTTTTGTTTGTTTCATATTAAAAAAAAAAAAAAGCCTTATGCAGGTTCTTTGCCATATAATAGTTGAGTGACTCTTCAGTTTGGGGGCAGGAAGCAGTTCCTCCCTTGACCTGTATCATGGCACCTTAAATTGCTAGCCAAAGGACGATGCCTATTGAGCAGAAATTAATTTCCTTTCTATCAATTGGTTATATGTCACAATACTTTTAGGATCTCATAAGTCATCTGTTGTATCATTCAAGGAATCACAAAATCTGTTCTAATGATGATGCTTGTTTAGTCCCCAGTTACCTTAATCAAATTTAAATGAGATACATAATGATGTCTTGTATAAAATAGTTTCTTTGCATTCATGTCACACTGTGCTATCAAGGAGCAATTTTTTTTCAGTATTTTTTTATACCAACCTCAATAATAAGAGAATCATTGAATTATGAGACTCGGAAAGCAGACAAGCCTGAAATCAGTATTTATGCAGTGGTTGTCATTTGTTTATATGACCTTTCTCGTTTCCAGAAAGGTCACAGTAAAGAGTAATTATTCTTAGTTTCAAATAGAGAAAAACACCAGGAAATAATTGACTGAAAGTTGAATAGCAAGTATATTCATATATTTACTGCAGTGCCTTTCAAGTAGTAGTTACCCAGTTAGGTAAGAAAAATCCCAGGAGAGAAGAGGAGAGGATGAGGAAAGAGAGGAGAAATTAGGATGACATAACTGAAATTACATATTTTAAATTTAAGTCTTCCCCACTGGATTCCTCCCTATTAAAATCAAATTTTACCCTCTTGAAAGAACTAATGTCACTCTTAGAAAGATGTTTTCAGGTACATACTCTAAAATGTTGATAAGCTCGCTCTCTTTGCTCCTCTAGTTATTTCTTTAATTTATTTCTGTAGTCAAACAATATTTGAAAACGGGTTAGAAATTTTATATACCATAAGGTATTGCTTATACATAGGGAAGAATTGCCTCTAGTTTTCTTTTCTTTTTCTTTTTTTCATTTCTTATTTATGGTGACTTGCTTAAGAACTAAGACAACTGGCAAAAAGGGGCACCTACACACTTGAACAGTTTATATTTTATTAGAACATTCTGTGGTTCCCAATTCAGAATTAACATTCTTCAAGCATTGAAGTCCAGTGAAAGTTTTAGCTATCCCATATAAAAGTTCTTCCCAGGATAGTGATTTAATTTTCCTATTACTCTTCAAAACCATTTGTAAACCTACAGCATTAGTTTCAGAATTGCCAAGACCCTAAGACATAGGGTCTTAGACCGGTGGCTCACCTTATGACAGCCTTCATCTCTACCCAACCCCTTCATATTGTGGGTGGTTTCATATGCTTACCACACACAAATAAAAAGAGAGTAATAAAGTCATTGTGAAATAGAATTATGCACCAATGATGGAATAATATATGGAAGTTTCACTGATTCACTGTCTTCCCTGTCAGTTCACAGCAATAACTATCTGATACCATGTGGTATCTTAAATTTACATGAGGTCCAAATATTACTTAAAAACTAGACTGACTTACGTTATATAAAGGCATATTCATTATCTAAAAATTACTTAGAAAGTAATAGCTTTGGTTGAATATGATTAGATCAACAGAATTCTACCTTACTTTCTGGAAGTTTTCTGTCAGTTGTGGGAAACTTGGTAACATTTTTCATTAATGAAGTAACTTATATATTGATTAGATTCTAAGCCAAATTCAGATGTAGGCCTTAACCTAAAAAAAATAATTTCTCAATTATAAGCAAAGTCTCTGAAAGAGAAAACACAGAAAAAGGCAGCATGTAGGATTTAGAAATAGATAAATAAATAAATTCTGGGGAAAAAAAATCAATGCTAAGATCTTCCTAATACTTCCCTTGTGGTTAACCTTGGAAGCTCTTTAATTGTTGAGAGAATGTTCTTCTGAAACACCATCTCAGTTTGTCTGTCTATGCTTTAAATATAATGGTATATGTATAAAACACCTCTTGTTACACTTTTACCTGAGCTTCTTTTGATTGCATGCCACGTGTTAAGTTCAAGGTAAATGGCAAAGATGAAGTGAATAACTGTCTTTATCTTTTTGCTGTGTAATCCCATGAGACTTCCTCTCTGCTTGTTCTGAATCAATTTAAAAAAAAAAAAAAGATATGCGAATACATGGAGACTGAAAAACGAGATTTGCAATACTAAGTATATGATTAATAGTAATTTTAATATTGTTTTTTTTTTACCCTTGGAAAGAGATCTGGATGAGCCTTATACACAAATAGTGAGACTTTTTCATATCCCTGTTACTGTCCCGTGATTAGTCATGCTAGGATATGAATTCACAGTCCAATTTTCTATAAGCCAGTAACAGATCCCACTAGACCATTTCTATAGCAAAGGACTTACAAGGCTGAGCCAAAATTAAAATGTCTTCAAAGTCCATTAACAATGATTTTCAATATTTTCCTTTCCATATTTCATATGAAATCCTATCTGATATGGAGGCAGGGCAAATATCACAGGCACTATTATCCAGTCAAAAAAAAAAGTTTTTCTATTGGAAAGGCATACAGTTTAGATTTTAGAAATAAGCCAGGAAAAATAAAAATAAGGTTGAAGCTGCAAAGAAGCTAAAATCTACTAAATATAATGTTATCAGATTTTGATGCATATAGAGGACTGCAGAAAAGCAGTAATGCAAATATATGACTGGGTGGCAGACTTTGAAAGAATATACAATGAGTTAAGGAAAATTGGCATGAACTCAGTATGCCAAGGGAAATCAACAATGGAAAAATATATATCTCTTAAATACAATCAAACTGCAGTTCAGGAAAATCAAAGTAAACCATTTCATTCCTTTATATGTTCAGGCGTTCTAAAAAAAAGGTCAGTAACTTTGTTCTAGCTTTACAATTGGGCCTTTCAAAATTGACCACTTTGACAGAATTTCTACTTGCTATAGTTCTTCTGAGATGATTATTCTTTTTATATTTTTTCTGTGGTGTATATGGCAGTTTGCCTTATTTTATCTTTAACACATATTGTTGTAATAAATATACATAAAAGATAAGAGATGATGGTTCACTTTTTAAGTAAGAGATCTTCAGGGAAAAAAACCTCTTTAATTGAACGATGTACATTTTATGTATTTCTGCAGTTGAGAATGTTGCCAATTACCCTGAATGATGTGTGTGTCAATGAGTATTTGTGTATGTACCTCCTTTAACCAAAAACTAATTATAAAAATAATAGGATAAACTGGATTAAATATGCAAAGTAAAGTCCTGAATAAATGATTCAAAAATGTAAACAATGGTGAAAAGTAAAACATTCATCTGGATTCCTAACCCCTGATTTCTTTATTCCTTGTCAGCTGTGTGATTTCAAGCCCCAATAGGCCCTACTCAATACTCATCTGCACAGTTCTGTCGCCTAGAGATCTCTCCCCCGGCAGTTTGTGCAGCTGCAGACTTCAGGAGGAAAGCCTGCAAATGAAGGTGTAATTCAAGCCTTCAAATAACATTTAGTTTATAAAAACTTTAATCTATCACAGTCTGTGAGTTTAAGGACTCCTGTGGATAGGCAGTCCTGATGTTGTGGTATAGGTCACAGATTCAGATTCCTTATGGATTATACTTTTTTTTCTTGGCCAAAAATAAGACTCTCTTCTCCAAGAAAATGGACATTTGATCATATATGTGCATGATTCCATATAATTTCAGGAGATCTCTGGATATTCTGAAGTTCATAAATGAAGAATTTCACAGATTATTAACAACTCAGTTTCTTTATGTTAAGTCATGTTTAACTAACACAGTGAGCAGCAACATCTTTGTGTGAGACTGACAGTGCATTTAAAAGAAAACAAAAAAGCACCATTTATTTGATATGGAGCTCTTGAACATTTACAAAGAGAATTTCTATTTTTTTCCTGCTGGAAAGACATGAAAAAAAATCTTTAAAGAGCCTTTAAGTAATCTCCAATTATTTTTTTTTTTTACTAGTTCTTTTTACTTCTCTATTTTCAGGTTCCTTAAATAGTTTTAGCCTCTGACTTTAGCTGTGCTTTCTTATTAGCATGAATGCTTCTTTTATCTACATATCACTTGAATAAGCTTGAATCTTAAAAAAATCTGAACTTTATATGACAGTTTAAATTCTCAGTCAAGAATATATGTCTACCCCCTAGAGACCTCCATGTTGTATTATTGCAAATCGTGCTGTCTACTTTGGTCCTATTCACAGAAACTACCAACACTTTCAAAAGATTCATCCAAGAGTCATTTTCTTCTTGCAAAGAAAAGTTCTGGGTAACTTTACACAGCTTGCTAAATGAGCTGGGTCTCCATGGGAGTCAGTGTTTAATCTTTGCATTGGTTGAGATTGTTGTGTCGGTGTGTTTTCAACTTAATGGGATACACGATAAGAAACTGAGCTGCTTCAATGCCTCTTGCTCTCTCGCAGGGCAGCATTCTTTCCCTCCTGGGCTGCTGGGCCACTTAAGAACATAAGTAAGCTAGGAAAGACCAGCCCTGTTATAAAACATGTCTCGTCTCCCCGTTCATTCTTTTGCATTGTAGGACAAAGCACAGTGGAAGTTGCCCTGTGGCACAATGTTAGCTTTTCATACTTCTATTCACAGAGGTGTCACAGAAAGTGCATTTAGCAAAACTGAACATTTTTTTAAAAAGTAAACCTTTTGTAAAGTTGCAGAAAGCCTTCAAAAATGTCATAATTTTCCTGGGGGATAAAAAGGAAGGTAGTTGGTAGTTAATTTACATCATATGTATGATTCATTTGACAGTATTTCCTCCATTATAATTAAAATCTCACCACAAATAACCTATGTAGTTAGGATTAAATATATCCTGTCCAGAGGTTTGTTTGATTTTTAAGTTTTCTGTTGATTTTCTTTTAATTAGTGAATAATACGAAAGACCAAAAGGTTGACTATTTGATCACTTATGTAATCATAACCCACTTTTGAAACTAGAAGTGAAACATAGTACTTGAAACATTGCTGGAAAATATGACATCTTCTTCCAAAAGCTTCAGGACTCTTTCTTTAAAGATTCCTTTGTAAGGGAACCTTGAGATCATTATCATAAACTGAGGTTTGGGATTCCGAGAAAGCAAAATCTAAAGGCTTTTCCAGCAAGTTTCATTAGTACATATTTCCTGTTTATATAGATTATTATAAGGCTTTATTGGGCTTTAAAATCCTAAAACTTCTCAAGGATAAAACGTCTTTGGCAGCAACACGGTCACCAGGCCATTATGGCTCTCTAAGATGTGTTTTTAAGATGAGGCACAGAGATCTGGGGTACTGATTGCTTCCTGTTCTCCAAATTACTCATGGAAACCCAAGTATTATTTGGGGGTATGACAAGATGGCCAGGCATTCAGACTCTGGAGCCAGATTGCCTGGCTTCAAGCTCTGGCCCTGCCAGTTGCTCAGTGTGTATTCTTGGACAATTTGCTTAAACTCTCAGTACATCTGTAATCTTATCTGTTAAATTGAACTAGCGATTATACTCACCACAGGGGTTGGTGCGAGGATTAAATGAGTAAACCCATGTAAAGCCCTTAGAACTATGTCTGGCACATTGAAGAACTTATTTTTTAAGTTGTTGTTACATATGTGTTGATTAAGATATAGTATCTATTTTTAAATTACCCACACTACAGATTTTGCAGAAAGAAACCTCCAACAAAGGTAACATAAAATTATTTATTTGACATGCAGTTTAATTTGGTTTTGAACTTAGCCATTCCACAGTATTTCAAGTCATGAGAATTCTCTGATGTGTTTTGTTCATTGCTACCTAGTGGTAATTAAACTATTATTATTATATAATCAATTATTTCTTTCATAATAATTGGAAAGCTAAAAGTCATAATTCAGCTAATTTCAATGCATCTGCTTTTAATTTGATCATAATCTTATATTACTTTTATAAATGTGGATGTAATACAAACTCAATCATTCTTAAAAATTTTTTATGTTATTAAAATTTTGCAATGTGGTTAATGTCTTACGTTGAAAACACAATCTAATATCAGGCATCTTTGGCAATAACTCTCATTGTCAGTAAGACATTTCTAGTTAAGGAGAAATCTTTTTGCCCATATGGTAATTTCCAGTAAAAGGAAGGACAGTACTGAATATTACTGACGTTAATTGATGCAGATGGTATGTCACTGCTTTCTGGAACTGTCAGGAAATTTGTTTCATTTCGTTAGCCTCACATCTTTGACTTACTCTAAAACAAATCTAGATTAAGAAATGTTAGTGTGTTCATAAATGCAAATCACCCCTCCTGATTTCTGCTCACATAACTCATAAGTGAGTTATGTTTGATCACAGAATAAAAATATTCTTCAGCGTTAATCCAAAGGCATTTAGATCCCTTTAAATTCAAAAAGCAAAATAAAGAATTAAGACAAAGCATGGGACCAAATCAACATAGTTATTATATAGACGTAGGGGTTTCAAATACTTCTAAGGTTGAAATCAATTCCAAATTAACCTAAGACATATTGATACAGATACAAATCTGTAAATAGAGTATGTAAGACACAAGATGGCTTGTTAGGTAAGAATAAGAATTTACTTCCTATAAAAGCTATTTCTAAGAAACTGTATGTCAGCCGAGGGAGGCTGATGTGGGGTTCTAGGAGGTGAGCGGCCCAAGCGAGAAAATGCACGAGGAGTTGCCATACCGCCGGACAGACTTCAGCCGGAGACACCATGGGGTTAACAACACTTTATTGTAACAGGGAGGTATGCCTATGATGCACCTGTCCTGCTTTTATCTGTTTTCTGTCAGCACATGCGTGGTCTGAGTTTCTTTGTTCATTAGGCTTACAGAATATCTCTAGCACATGCATACTTCTATTTTCTTTGTTCTAAATCTTATATAATTGATGCATGCATGGAGCAATTATTTACTGCATACTACGAACATGCTCTGATCGTGGCCTCGGGTCCCACGGCTGTAACTCATCTCAATGCTCTGATCGTGGCCTTGGGTCCCACGGCCTTAACTCAACTCAAGACCAGCTCACACTGTATGTTACAGTATGTTATTTAAAGTAAGAAAATACCCATTTTTGATTATTTTACTCTACTCTAGGAGAAACCATCTTGTTCTTTAAAGCAACTTCAGACCTATCAATTTCAGTTGTATAGGATTTAAATAGACTTTTGAGACCAGCAGGAAAGTTCCAAAATGTATTGACCTTAGTCATTTACAGTAATGAACCTTCTTAACTCTGAAAACCACTTCTTAGCTTAGGACTCAACATCTAGTCAGTACAGTAACATATAACACTTGCATTTATCCATTCATTCTTTAAGCTGTTATTGGATGTTTCAATGTTTATAGTATCAGATACTATTCTCTGTGTTGTAAACACATTATTTCAGTTAATCTCACATCTCACTCAGTGGAGGACGGAGATTAATACCTCCTCCATTGTGATTTAATTCATCTCAAGCAATGGAGGTGTTGTTATGTAATAATATTCCATACACAAATATACAAATGAGGAATGTATATAGTGTACAAATGAGAATGAAGCAGAGTGATAAGTGAGTTATGAAAGGTCACCTGCCCAAAGTGGAAAAGTTCAATATCATGCAGTCTTACTCTAATCCTACATCTTCTAACTGCACTGTGCTGAGCACACAAAGCATAAGGTAATAAACCAGCCCAATTTGCCTGGGACACAAGGATTTCAGTGCTAAAACCAGAAATATACTGCTTAATATATTAAACATGTAACTAGCAGTTTTTTTTTCTTTGCTGTAGGATATGAAAGAATCTTCATGACAGTCAAACGACAATGGAACATGAAAATGATGCATTTTTATAGAGCTATTTTTTGCTACATAGTGGACAGTTATAATAAGAAGGGGAAAGCAGATAATTGTGCCCAAAAGGAAAAGAAAGTGAACGTACACCAACATTTTTAAATGCCAACTGTTGCCAGATGCTGTGTCAGTTTTATGTTTTCTCATCTAATCCTTTGAAAATTATGTATCGTATGTGATATTATCCTCTATTTATAGATGCAGAAACTGAAAGAGCTAAAATAACTTGCCCAAGATCATGCAATGAATAGGTAGCAGAGCTGACATTTGAATTTTGTTTTTTTCTTCAAGACCGTATATTTTATAATACAAATAATTTAGGATTAAAGTCCTTTGATTACCATTCTATTATCTCAGTAACTCTTCTCTAGGTCTGAATTATTCCTGGGAAGCATCTTTATTTGTATGTTCCTTCTGACATTCCAGTCCAAAAAAAATTAAATTGGGTACCTACTCTGTGCCACACCCTGTAGTAGACAGTGGACTTACAAAGAAGCATTACGCACAAGTCCATCATTTTACAGTGGGAGGCAGACACACTGTAGTTAGTATCAATGCCATACTATAAGTGTTATATAATTTTTTAAGATATAAAGGGAAGCAAAAGTAAACAATCAGGTCCTCCTAAAACAAGAAAGTGATTCATAGGGGAATTGACAGTGAAGATGGTATTTAAGTTCCTTTTTTTATTTTTAAGTATATGATTTTACCAAATGGGGATAGTGAGAAGGAAGGTACAAGTAAAGGCATACTTAAGGAATTATGAGTCCCCTAGAGAATTTGAAAAACAGGAGGTAGGGGGACAGGGGCAGTCAAAGATGAAAAGAGAAACAAAGGTAGAGGAGAGATTGTGAAGGAACTTAATTGCCAAGCTGTTCAGACTTTAATCCTGCAGCAAACAATACAATAAGTAAGACAGTCTTTAAAGGAGGGGAGGGGACATTGGCCCTTTATAGTAATTGGCTGTCCTCCTTTCCAGTGTCCACTCTGTGAGAGCAGGAGTCTTGTATTGACTGAGGATGTCTCTCCAGAAACCAGAAGAGTACTTGATGCAGAGTAGCCATTTAAAAATGCATATTTGATGTGTCACTGAATGTTTAAAATAATGATATACAAGCATTAACAAGTACAACCAGTAAACAATTATTGTGATAAGTCAAGCAAAAGAAAACAAAGGCAGAATATGGGTGATAATAAATTTTGCATAGAATCAGCACCATTTAATGACTTAATATTAAACCACTGTTGGAATTTGATAAAGTGGGAAGTCCAGTAGTACCATAGATTTTCAAACCTGGGTAACTAGATGGATGGTTATGCTTTAACCAAAACAGAAATACAGAAGGAAAAGGAAGTTCAAGGGAAATTTTTAAAGTTTGGATTTGAACTCACTGAGGATAGAATTTGTTTAGGACATGATCTGATAATCACCAGGCAGCAGTGTTAAGAGAAAAACAATCCTCCAATTTTAGGACATATCTTGTGCATAAAAATAAATATTTAATATGTAACTTCGTTCAAATTTATGTCATCCATATCTTTTGAATGCCTTAGAGGGGTAAGAAAATTATTTCACTTATTAGCAAACCCATTTGAGATTATAATTATAAGTCTCAGCACAGCAGAAATAGGGAAGTAGAAAGCGATTAATTAACTGACTCAAAAAGTCCTGAACTGCAGTTAGGGAGGAAAAAATATAGGCAACCTGTCAATCCAAATTATCATCACAAGTTCTGTTAGCTGTCAGACAAAATGTAGATGTAATATAACATTAAATAAACTAGAATTGATTTAAATTGGTGATAAGAGTTTGGGGTTGTTGAGGTTTGTGTAGATTCTTGAAATTAATGACTGCACCTTAGAAAGTTCCAAACTAATACAAAACACTACATCCAGCAGAAACTGTCTAAAAAAAAAATACTATAAAAATGGAAATAAGCTGAAGTAGAAAATATTAAAAAAGAGAATTAATCACCTCCAAATATATTTTCCAGGAGTGAAAATGCAATATATAATTTTTATGTATTTAAAAATAACACAGGAAAAGCACTGTTCTCTCTCACCTAACCACATATTTGAAGACTACCATCCTAACTTTTATAATTTGCCTTGTATTTATCTATTTTATTGATTATAAAATGTAATCATGGACTATAAGCTTGTAATCTTCACAGTGTAACTAACTTCCCTATAGAAAACCACTAAGAAACAAATTACAGGTTAGATGCCAGTGGTATTGTAAAAAAAAAAAAAAATCCTTAGTTTAATAACACCTGCTTTCAATTGATGCTACTGAACAAAATACAAAAGATGCAGAGCTCAGGTGTGAAACTTCTAATTCACAAGAAACCGGGGGAGTCTTCATCTGACTCTTTATTATCTTTAATGAGAAGATGAAACTTGTCACTGATGATTTTTAAGATTGTATAAAGTGTCTCCCAAGGAGTTATAGATAGAACTAATCTCAAAGTACTTTGTATTTCCATAGATCAGAATCTTGCTGAAATATTTCAGTGTTTCTCTCTTAGGAATTGTGAAATTGATGAGAAAAATCAGCTTGTTTCCATGAAGCACCTACTCTGCTCAGCTCTGTGGGAGGTGACCTTGAGAAACCCAGTGAATGGGGATACAAAGCATCCACAGGGAGTTGAGAAAGAAAAACAACTCAATACAAAATCAGGCACACATTTTGTAATGCAGACAATAGATGTGTTGGGAATGCAACTATAGGAAATGTCACGGGGGGAGAATTTCAAGGAAGAGGTGAGTGTATACGTTCTGGGGAGGTGTAGGGTGTTTTTAGGGAAAGAAGCAAGTTGGGAGATAATCCTGGTAGGGGAATACTGAAAGGAAAGTCAGAAAGAGACAGGACTGAACAAATATAGGCGATAATGACAATTGATGGGCAGTAGATAAGGCTACTTAGGAGAGATGAGCGGTCCATTACTGAGGAGGACTGACTGACAGGATGGGCCTTACACTCCAGTCTATAAATCGTGCCTGAGAGGCACCTGTGGCATAAAGGTTAAGAGCTTAAGCTCTGAGACAGATGCCTGATACTGCCACTCACTTGCTGTCTGGGAAGTAGTTTAATTTTCTATCCCTCATTTTCCTATCTGTGTAATAGGGATAATAATAATATGTTCGTATTCTTAGGGAATGCCAGGGGTTTTTAATATATATATTTTAAATATATCTTCATAAAACTAAATATGTTGTTCTGACAGCAATGGTCAATGTTGATTGAAAAGTTCTGACTGTGAGCATAAGAACTCATGCTTTGTAATAACCCAAATTTCCCCCTTAACATTCATAATCTGTTATCATTCAAACTGGAATATGTCTCAGAATTTTATTTTTAACTATAAAAATGGCCTTTTATTATCCCTATGTGGCTAACCAAGTATTTGCATTAGGCTCCCAGCTCCAGGCTCTCTGAAATCAATGGCCAAATAGAAGATTTCATGACAAACTTTCAGATTTAAAACCTGAAACTTCTAGATCTCTGCCTGCAGTAGTGCTTTCTGTTCATTTGACCTCAGTATGTTCTGATAAATTTTTTTTATCTGTATTTGGGTGAAATTAATGACTTTAAAGAACATTATAGAAATTCACCAAAATGGAAAACTTCTTTGGGTTCTAATTCTATGCATGATAAATTGGGAGCTTTATTACTACATTTAACCTTTAACACATCTTTCTTTAAAATACAGATTCAAATATAAAATCTAGCATTTGCAGACATTGTACTAATTTGTCACAGTCACCCTTTCTAACCCTCAAGGCTTTGAGTTCATAAAAGGGACATGAATTACAATATGAGATCTAATATTTCCATCATTGGTACACATATTTCTTTCCAGATCTTCTTTGTGCTCATGAGGAAAAACTCTGTGCACAGTGCAGATTGAATTGCTAAAAATTCCAATAAGAAGCAAGAAATATAGAAGTAAAAAGTAAATATGTCATACATGTTTATTTCAGGTAAATACCATTTTCCCTCCATCTGAAATGAGTTTATCTTTTAAACTTGGGCAATTGGGCAGAACAAATAGATTCTTTTCTTTGAAACAAATCAAAGTTATTTATGTTGAATATTCTACCTAATAGAGGTGTATTGGGGACTGTAACAACTGCAAATAGACGTGATAAAAAGAAATAAATGATGCTCAGTTTCTGATTTTAGCTTCTGCACTAGACTACGAAATCAGTTACTTTTTATGTACTGCCATTATTGTTCTGTTGATCTAATCTATGTCCAATAAAGAGATGATCAAGAACTATTACAAATCCCACCAACTTTGTAGCACTCATCAATTTACTGACATTTTTCTACTTAAAAACCCTTAAAAGCAGACTATGACCGATGGTTTATAATTTCTTAAAGAGAATTTATGAATTTCTCTCTTCTGCTTTGCCTTAGGAGTATTTCAGAAATGCCCGGTCTAATGTAATTCAGCCATAATTACTGCATCACTGGAGGAGAAGTTGTACCACAACTGCCAAGCAGCTACAGTAACTGCTTAAACTCTGACTTTAGATTGTTGACTGTCTTTTAAGAAAAAGATCAGGGCTAAAAGAACACAATCTAAACAAGAGATTGCAGGACTTTAGAAAAGCAAGTGCTTAATTCCTTTGTAATTCATCTTGTAATCCATGTTCTTTTTATGAACTCAAAGGGAATAATGCTATAAAGAAATGGAGAAATCCCTATCTTTAACATGAGTACATTTATAGAAGCATGTTGGAAAATGAGGTTCCTATTAATAAAATACAAGTAATTCAGCTGCCACAGCTGGAAATCTCTAACTGGAGCACATATTTCTGTAATTGCTCTAATTCTTGTGTGTTCTCTTGCTCTTTTTGCAGGCAGACCAGTAATGATTGTGGTGGAATACATGGAGAATGGATCCCTAGACTCCTTTTTGCGGGTGAGGTGTTCTTTTCTGATAGCATTTAAATAAGCTATTCTGAGTTCTAGATTTAAATCATTCATTATAAATTAATTTTTGTGTAATGTTATTCACGGATTTTTCTATGAAGAATAACAGCATTTTCTCTAGGGTGCATTTCTCTGATACTGTGATACATTAGAGTATTACTAAAGAGGGAGCAGATACACGTAATAATATAATTGATTTCTCCTGTAAATTCACTTGCCATATAAGTATATACATATTTCAAATGATGGTGTAAAGAAAGATTAAATGAACCTCAGTTGCTTCTCATAGCCATTCATTTGACTTTATCACATTTAACTATTCAGTATGATATTTTATGCATTATCTATAATGCTGAACCCCTTATGTTGATGTATATTTACCAATAATGATTCGAGTTCATATCAGAAAACGGATTTTATCAGCTTTATCCCTCTTAAGATCATTTGGCTAACTATTCAGAAAATAGAAGGAGAAAGAATGAAACTTTGGCACAGATTTGTTTTAGAAAAAATTTTAAAGCACTCTTTTTTAAGTGACTTATCCTTTAAAATATGGTGTATTAAAAATTATTTGTTTTATATCATGGTACAGGATAACATAGCTGAGAAGGCAGCATGAAGTTATATTTCAAAATGTATGTGTAATACCTTTAATATTTAAAAAGCTATCATTTGCCCCAAAAATATTCATTGATAGTAAAAAAAAAAAAGAAATATAAAAAATAATCAATAGAGTAAATATTTTTATCCCCAGCATAGGTCACATATTTGCATGTCACTGTTTTCTTGAATATATATTTATCTACAGAAACATCGCCAATTTTCTTACTTATATAATGACTGGACTTTTGCTATTTGAAATGTGTTATATTGTTTTTCTTCATTTCTATGTGAATAAACAATCTCAAGCATTCTTTCTTCACTTCATTTTTTGTTCAGTGTTATTTGGACAAGTGCTATGTGCATCTACTCTCTCTCTTGATCTCATTTTCATGTATTTTTCTTGATTCCATGCCCTCTTCTTCCAGCTGCTCTCAGTATTAGCAACGATGATATATTTACACTGTAACTGGACTTGATGTGCAGATTCAATGCCAGAAGCTGAATTCAGCGAAATCGTTGAGTCATTATACAGCAGTACTCCTCACATAGTGCATACTCTCAGCCAAGTATGCTCTTTAAGGCAAAATGAAATTCATAGGTGTTTGGGGACGTGAACTATTTGTTCTTTTCTGTAGTCATTCTCAGAATGTTATTTTATAGCTTGTATACATTTCTCCAGTAAATGTGCTAAATTACTTTACAATAGTTTATCAGGACCACCTATGGTACTTGAAATGCATATATACTTACACGCTTCCATTATGGTTATCCAAAACCTCATTTTTATCTGATACATATCAAAATGACTTATTTTCTAATGATACTTGTGATAGGATTTTTTTATCAACTATATCCTAGGGCTGAATATAATGGCAAATAATGTAACAGATACTCATCTAAATTGCTGCTGAAAATTGGACCAAATGACTTCCTTAAGCAAATTAGGAGAGAAATGTTAGCTTCAGATATATTTTTTAGCCTGCTAAGAGATAAACCATGAATTAATTAAAATACATTATAAGGGAAAGATAATATGTTATAAATAAAATATTTACTTGTAAACATCCTACTACATGTTTAAAAGTGGTATATTTCATCATTTAAAATTTAAAAACTAATATTTTTCAGCTCTTATGTACCATGTAGGTAAGACCCAGTGCAGTCTGGAAAAGAGTAAATGTTCAAATAATTGTGGCTACCATTACTAATCCTATGAGAACCTTAACATATATTATCTGAGTTCATCTTGGCTCTGCCACTGGCTATGTGACCTTGTGACTTGAGCAAGTGACTAACTTCTCCGTGCCTCTGTTTACTCATATATAAAATGGAAATACTAACAGAATCTACCTCATACAATTGTTATAATGGTTAGTTGAGTTGATTATTGTAAAGCATATAGAATAATGCCTGATATACTTACTGTTAAGGGGTAGAATGAGGATTCAAACTCATCTCTGAAGCAAAAAGCCATATTCTCATATACTGTGAATTCTATCTTTTTATTAAATTACTTATTGCTTCTTCTTTTAAGCCCATTGCCATTTCCCCATATGGTCTTGAGTCCCCTCTGCACATAGAATTTCTATTAAAATAAAAATCATATGGATGAGGGGAAAAAAACATAAGGCCAATACTCCCTTTTCACTTTCCTTTAATATTCTTACCCTGCTTTGTAATCATATCTCTTTTATCCCAGAAGCTCAAAGTGCTTTATAAACTTTATGTCAATAGCAGACACTCAATTCCCTATGGCAAGCAGAAATTATATATATATATCTCCAACAAATTCTCAAAAGCGAAGTCATTTTTCAAACTACTGCTTTAGAATTTGATAATCACAGCTTCTGTGAGCACAGAGAGAAGGAAGTGGCTAAGTGCATGGCGTAGCGGGGGAGCCATCCATGGCTCATTAATAGCATTCTGTGCTTGCTGGGGGTAGAAAAGATTTCCCTTTGGTCTCCCACACTGTTTGAAACTCACTTCAATTCACTGTTTTATATGAAAGACTGGTAGCAAACTAAGTACAAGATTACAATCTAGTGGCAGTAGCTTGCTGGTTGTGACATTGCACCAAAGTCATAAATCTACTGTTTGGATCCTTGTGGACATTCCTCCAGATATATATATATATTAGCAGGGGGTATGTGGTTAAGTGAGTACGTTTATGTGTGTGTGTGTGTGTGTGTGTGTGTGTGTGCGTGTGTGTGTGCGTGTGTATGCGTGTGTGTGTATGCGCGCACATGCATACACATACCTGTGCAAAAGGGGTGTGGGTGCATATGTATGTGTGTGTTTTAAATTTTAAAATAAAATGCATTCTGACTTAGCAAGCAGAGCATCAGCCTGGCTGCCCACTAAGTATGACCTCACTAATATTCAGGTTTTCCTAACTTTTCCAAGGAAATACACTAGTATGAATTAAGTGCAAGTTTGACTGTCTTCCCTGAACAGTCTCTCTCCAGCGATTCATATGGATTTCATAAATACTTTGTGGCACTTACCTGGCAACTCTTTTTCCCTCAATCTTTGGACCTCCATGTTTACAGCAACATTAACTAGCAATCAAAATAAAAATACTTATAAAATACTTGAAAATTTTGAGATATCATATATCAACCACAAAAAATTAATCCTTTATCTTATAACATTTGTTGAGTGTGGATTTGTTTATAAAATCACCAATTCAGTTATAGGAAAATATAATACCACTGGTTTCAGTTCAAGATGGTATATTGTGTTCAGGCTGCAGCCTCCTGCTCCCACCTAAAAACTTTTGACATGAGAGAAAAGATATATATACACTGTTTACAGCATACAGTCACATGAACAAGCAAGCAAGAGTGTCATCCAGAAATAATAACAAGAAAAAATTGGAGAAATGAACAAAGACAAAAAGCAAACAGAATCAGGTTGAGTAAAGGGAACCATAGCCAAAACCACGCTCAGGAAAGGACAGTTGGGAGTAGGAGGAATGTGGGGAAGGTGGTGCCACCAACTGCAATAAAGATCTAGAGGAGGAGGAAGGGGATGGGCTGGTAGTGGGAGAAGATGGTGAGTTTAATTTGGGTCATGTTACCTGTGAGATGCCTATGGAACATGCAGTGAAAATGTCTGGACAGCAATTAGAAAGATAAATCTGAAGCTCAGGAGGAAAACTTGACTAAAGTGAAAGATCTTGGAGTTGGTAGCATAAAAGTGATTATGAAACCCAAACTCTGGTATTTCCTAGGAAGAACTTTTAGAGAAAGGAAAGGAGTTGAACCAGGCTGGAACTCTGTGACATACCATACTGAGGAAGCAGCACAGGTGCTGTTTCCAAAGGTACCTAAGAATGAGAGGTGACAGAGGAGCAAGGAGGGAGAGGAGGCCATTGCATCCCAAATCTAAGAGAATACTTACAGCATTTCAGACAGGAGCAAATAAGCAGCCGTGTCAAGTGCAGCAGAGAAGTTCTGGAAGACGGAGACTTCAAAGCATCTATGGCGCTTGGCGCTTCAGAGGCCCTGTGAGATCTCAACAAGATCACTTTCAATGGGTTGGTCCCAGGCAGAAGCCAGATTATAAAGGGCAAAATGAGATTGAAATATAAATAGAATTGGTAGGTGGAAACCACTTTTAAAGGAAAAGTGGATAAGGTGGCAAGGCAAGAGATAAATCAGATGCTAGTAGACAAAAAGAAAAATCAGGCTGTTTTTTAAGATAGGAAAGATTTAGGCAATTTAGACACTGAGGGCTAGGGAACTAAAGAAAATAAACTGGTAGGGCAAAATATCTCAGGAGATGGGAAGGTACAAAATCAAGGACACTGGTGGAGGATTGACTTTGAATAGCAGAAGCATCCACGTTTCCCAAGACTTGAAGAGACTGTGTACTGTGGATCTAGAGGGCTTTATGAGGCACATACATGAAACTGAAGGAAAGGATACCGGGTGCTACTGCATTTCTATGCAAAGCAGGAAGAGAGCTGATGTGGGAGTCTGAGGACAAATCTTCATTTAAGGTGAATGTTTAGAATAATTACTGAAGTTAAAAAGAAAAATAGCTTATCAGAAAAAAAAAAAAAAAGAAGAAGAAGAAAAGCAGAACCATCAGGATCAAGTTCTCCAGGAACACAGATTTTTCAGAGCCCGGCAAGGGTAACCAGCTAAAAATCTTCACCAGAGTTTTTACTGATATGCAATGTAAGTAGCCAAGAAAAGGATCTTCTGGACTGCTAACCCAGTGATTGTGTTAGTTACACACACTCTGCCTCCACTCCTGCCACTCCCCATCTTCAGTCTTGGAGAAAATGAGATGATTAACTAGTCATGCTGACATCCAGGTGATGGTGGAGAACATGACTGTGTTTTGACAGTGGTGTGCATGCTTCTGTGATTTCCTGCAGGAACAGTTCACCACCTGCCCCCTACCCGCCTCCCTGTGACCTCCCACTCCAACCCTTGCTCTGGCCAATGTAGAATGGAAATAATAGAGGCTATTGTTTGAAGAGCAGGTACAACAGAAAAAAAATGGGAATTGGGGATGGTAGTTGAGGTAAGCAACCAGTAAAGGCAGGTTAGATAATGAAGGCAATAAAGAGGCTGCTAGGCTAGAAATAAATAGAAATTTTATGGGCTGGAAGTCTTTATTAGGTAGAAGAGGAAGTATAATTGTTTGTTTAGGTGAGAGAGCTAAGGAAAAAAGAATGTGGCCAGAAAGTAGAATACTGACAGTGGTTGTTAGAGTCAGTTTATACCAACTTGTAAGAGATGATGATTAAATAAATAGTCAGGAATTTGGGGAGTGGGTTGTTAAATGGTCATCGCTTGAAATTAGCCATGACTGAAGTATTTACATTACAGAAATTGGCAAATATTACAAATCAGAGCTTTTTTGTTTTGTTTTCCTCCAGAGAGCCAGTTTACCAACACACTATATTGATATCTAAGATTTCTGAATAAGATAATTTCAGGGATGACAGTTTCCAGGTGTGGTCTAGGAGTCGGTAGCTAAAGTAAAAATAAAGATAAATGTCTTTAATTAACTAATATAGCTAACATTTATATGTGCTCTCTCTGACTCAGGCATTATTCCAATCTCATGCATTTATGAGATAGGTGTTACTATTATCCCCATTTTACCAATGAGGAAACTGGGGCAAAGCAAATTAGGTAGCTTGCCTAATGTTAAAATAGCCGATAAATCATTCTTTTTTTTTTTTTGCACAAGTATATGTTGACAGACTATAGTAGGCCAGGCACTATTCCAGATCTTGGAATTCAGAAGCAAACAAAACAGAAATTAAAAATCTAGTGGGAAGAAAAATAAAGGATTTGGCAAAATATATGGTACATCAGATACTGGAGAAAAATAAAACTGGGAGAAAAAATGTAACACAAGTGAAGTTATATGAGTGAGACTGACTTTCAGTATTAAATCGAGTGGAGAGGGAAGGTGTCACTGAAAAACTACATGTGAATAAAAATCAGAAGAAGGTAAGGGAGCTCCAAGGGAGTAAGGGAACTGGGGGAAAATAATCCAGAGAGTAAAAACAAAAATCGCCAATGCCCTGAGGAAGGAACATTTTATTCCTTTTCAACTGCAAATTACGTCTTTAAGCTCAATGACTATAAGCTTGTTTTTCCTACTACGATTCTGATTCATGCCTATTGTCTCTTCATAATTATAACAGTGACCCTTTCACTGTGCAGTAGAGATGATAAAATCTATTAATTGCCCTATTATTATGGCTAGAACAGAGTATGTAAGGGGAAAGATGGTAAAAGCTGAAGTCAGAGAGTGGATGAAGGCAGAAAGAGGATCAAAACTTAGAGAGAAATGGTTCTCAACCTTGGCTGCACATTATAATCATTCAATTTAGAGAGCTTTATACGGTCCCAAGTTCCAGGCGTGCACCCCAGATGAATTAAGTCAGAATCTCCTGGGGTGGGACACTTGCATCAATATTTGTTTTAAGTTCCCTCAGTTGCATCCAATATACAACCAAGTTGGAAAGCCAGTGAAGTGGGACTTTGTAGACAATTGAAAGGACTTTGAGTTTTCTCTGGGTAAGGTGAGAAGCCATCCTAGGCTTTGGAGTAGAGGCACGACATAATCTGATCATGTTTTAAAAGGCTTGTTCTTGCGTTGAGAAGAGACCGTAGTGAGGTACAGATGTACGCAGGGAAATTAGGAGGCTTTTGCAATAATCTAGGCAAGGAGATTGTGACGGCTTTGTTAGGTTAGTTGCAGTTGCGTTGATGGAAAATGATAGATTCTGTGATGTATTTTGAACATAGAGCCAATAGGATTTGCTGCTGGGGGATTGAATAAAGTGTTTAAGCAAAAGAGAAGATTCAAGGATGACTGTTATCCACAAAATAAGGTCAGGAATAGGCTATAACCATTTCTTGTGGTTATTGTGACTTTATTGTATTGAATAGCTGGCGAATAGACCTAAAACTCCTAGAAAACGTCTGGCACATACTAAGGTCTCCATAATGTTATCTATTATTATAGTATATTTCAGAAGACATCACTAAGAGTTTAAAAATTATTTTTCTGTTACATCTTGGTCTGTTTTTCTAGTGGCTCAAAGTAGTTTTAATTTCCACCATTTAAAAAAATCTAGATATAACCCACAAATATGAGTATTTAAATAATACATATAAGTGCGTATCAGCATTTCAAAAGCAATGTGAGTCATGTGAAATTTCCTTGAACAAATGCAAAGCAAATATTAATTTAAAAAATTAAAGGGATCTTTTAAATATTTATGTACTCAAATTATAAATTTAGTAAAGATGGCATTTTACCTTATGCTAGTTATATATTAATAATGAGAGCTGTGTTTTATTAGCACACTTTTCTTGTAAATTGTGTTGTGTGGAGTTACGTTTGTGCTGGGGTATAAGAGCAAAATTAATCTACATCACATTCATTTTATATTCAACAGTGGAAAAAAAAAAGTGAAGTTACATTTATCCACCATTATGTTTTTAAACCGTAAAAGTAACAGTTGAATTACACCCCCTTGATTACATTTTTCAGAAGAAAATATGTGAAACTTCATGTAGGCAAATGCTATTATTTATTAAGCCTGTACCAGCTTAATGCCAAAGACTAGTCTAAAAATAATGTGATGGTAAACACCTAAATATGTGAAAGCATAGTGTGCTTGGAACCAAGCAGATGGATGGCTGAATGTTTTATTCTTAAATTAGGAGTTAGAGTAGCAACTTCCAATGGCCTAAATTTATCTCCTTAAACATTTTAATACTGTAAATGTGTTGTGTCATTTGTAGTACCTGGTACCGTGAAACTGTATTTTATAATATTCCTTATTAATTCTCCTTTTGCATACAGGACTTAAATTGATTTTTTAAATTAGTGTGTAATTTATAGCTATAGTGATAGTTAGAGAAGTTCCATGCATTTTCCTGAACTTCTCTGTTATCATTCTTACCCCTCATTTGGACCATACAGGAGATTTTGGATTTACAGAACTAAATATTAGACTCAAAACTTGTGGTGTTCAGCCATGCCTGCAATCAGAATCATCATCCTAGTGAGATTTTTTTTTTCAAAATACACATGTATACCCAAGCACATATATTTTGCAAAAGCTTCTCTAGGTAATTCTGATGCACACTAATGAGGCTTCATCAAGATCTTGACACTCTGTGACACCCTGCCCTATATGCCAAGCAAAAACTTTTTTAAATTTTCTTGGCTTTGTTTAAGTACAGCACACAGTAGCTAATGTAGATTACCTTTATGCAAACCTAAGCCAAAAAAAAAAAAAAATCAAATTCAGTAGTAAGCTTTGTAAGTTAAAGCTATATCATATTCAGATTCACTTTAAGCTCTTAAAATGCAATTCAGAAATCCAACTGCCATGTTTCACAAATCCCTAGCTACTTTTCTTCCTAGATTTTTTAGGTATATTAGAAATGACAGTTTTATTCCTTAAGATTGGAATTTCTGATTCCACTCTTGGTGGCCTCTCCCTTCTATAACTAAAAATACAACTCTGCCTAGCTCAAGTCCAAATCCTTGATGACGACAAAAGAAAAAACTCCTTGAAGGATTTAATAAATATTCTATGGGAAACTATAATAAGATTTTCAACTGGAGAGGCCACAAGAGCCAAAATTTCAATAAAAAGGAGTTACCAACTCTTATTTGTTCAGTGGTTGTTTTAAAATGTGATCTGGTCTTTTCAAATCTGTAAATAACCTCAGCCATTTCTTTTACAAATTCAGGAGCATTTTTTAAAGTCATAACATGGTCAACTTTGATTTAGAAACATATAAAAAATGAATTTTAACTTTAGTTATAGAAGTAATTCTCCAAGGACTGTTTTCTGCAAAGTCACTTATAAATCAATTGTTGAGAACTCAGAAAGCATTTTCCCATAAATATTTCTTTTAAAGTTTCTGCTTAAGTCCCTAGGCAGACCCATAAAAGCCTGTTTAACACAGACTACAGGTAAAGGATGTAACTTTCAATATGAAAGGGAGCCTGTGGTTTCCTTCCCCCCAAAAAAGAGTGTGTTTTTTACCCCCTTCCTGCCTGGTCTTGGACAATAAAATAAAATAAAATAAAATAAAAAACAATGTTAAGGCTGTTTTGCTATGGCATCCACCCCTTTCTTCAGCTCCTCTTCTTAGGTCCTCAAATATTCAACTTTTACTGTTTTAAATTCCAATGGTAGTACACCGTCGCCATCCCCTCTTATCCCAGGCTAGGCCTTTTTCCACTTCATAGAATCACCTGTAACCTGGACCTTCACCTTGCCCTGACATAAGCTCACATTCTTTCATTTACATGATCTTAGCTGGATATAAAGTAAGACTAATTCATACTTATCTGTGATTCACAAATACTGTTTTAATTCCTCCAGATGATTTTGCACTTTTTACATGAACTTGTATATCCAAATAATTTTTTTCATTATTTATTCTGATAATAATACTTAATGTGAGATCTACTCTCTTGACGAAATTTTAAGTGTGCACTGCAGTGTAGTTCACTACAGGTACAGTGCTGTCCAGCAGGTCTCTAGAGCTCATTCATCCTGCTTAACTGAAACTTTATGCCTGTTGATTAATAACTCCCTATGTCCCCCTTTCCCCAGCCCCTGGCAACCACCATTTCACTCTTGGATTCTGTGAATTTAGCCCAAATCGAGATTTAATAATGGAACTTCAGGTAGCAAACCAAAAAGAAATGAGAACATTCAGGCCGAATGAGGCTGAAGAGCAATTAGGAACGCAGAGGTCCACTCCTTTCTGTTGTTGCGGCTCTTCATAGATTCTCATCTTCTGTGTCTTAAGAAACCAATGTGTTTTTTCCAACATGCAGTTTTCTCACAATAGCCCTCAAGCAACACAGAAGTAAGGGGATGAGAAGTTTACAAAGTGTCCACTGTTTGTATACTTCAATCGTGTGTAAACCACGTAGTAAATTAGTACATTTCCTGCGTAGCATATTATAGCTCAAATCAGTGTTTTGGAAATAATAATTTTACAGCCCTGCAGCTAACCCTTCTACTTTTGTCATTCTGTTCTGAAACGCTGTTGCCATTTTTTACAACTCATAGTTAGTAAACCAAAAAGTCTTTTGGCATACATATGAACCAAACTTCCATTACTTCATTTTAGAGCATAAATTGTCATTATCTAATAGTGTTTATTGCACCAGATTTGTGAGGAATATGGAAGTTGATTTGTTTATTATAGGTAACCAAGACACTGCATAGTGAATTGAATTCTCTGTAAATGTTTATTAAATGATGATGTGAAATTTTTATCAACTCTTCTCTAGAATAGCAGCTTATCATCTGCTAGGTATAGTATTTTTTATCACTCATATTTAATGTTTTCAGGACTGTGAGTCACCACAGTAATCATTTACTCTGTACAAAGGAGTACTGTACATTTTTCAACAAGAAAGTTTGAGGACAGTGATTTATATTGTGGCCCACAGACCTTTGATATTTTGTAAGGCTATTCTGTTGGTGGGCTCAACATTGCTAAAATTCTCCAGTGATGACCTAGAAAGAAATATTGCAGACATCTGTATAATCTATTTAGTCCCCTTTTCCTCACTCTGCAGCAGAAATGTAAGAATCTGGTGGTCATAATCTGAGTCAAACCAGAGTCTTGCCCTCAGAAGTGAAGATGCCTGCAGTACAGTCAATATTTCTCATTTACTCATGATTTTCTCAGAGAATCTCTTATAGTAAACCTAAATTTCCATGAAAAATGCTTCAAGAAAATAACCTACTACTGACTAAAAACTTAAAGTCCTTTATTCCATTAAGAGAAAAATAAATTCAGCTCAGTTTAATCCAGTGACTATCCGTTGAATATCTCCTGAGTGCCAGGCATGGTACTAGATCTGGAGATTTTGAAGACGAACAAGACAAGGAATATTTATTTCCTGAAATGAGATTATGTTTAAGCCAGTGGGGGAGTGAGAGAGAAAGACAGATACGCATTTGGTTTTAGCCAGTTCTGTTGTAGACAGGATGCTTGGAGAGCAAGGAGAGAAACTTGGTCCTACTTTATTCCTCCATTTTTCTGACCAGTCACCCCCATCCTTCCAATCTATTGCAGGTCCCACTGGCTGTGCCTCTAAAATAGATCTCAAATCTGACTCAAGCCGCTAGTTTCTCTATCCTGTGTTACTCTAATAGCTTCCAAATTGATCTCTCTGCTTCCTTTTTCCATACACAAGTCAGACTATATCACTCCCCAGTGAAAATTCTTCTCTGACTTCTCATTACTTTTAGAATAGATTTCAAACGCTTTACCGTGGCTTACAAGGCCCTACCTGATTCTGCCTCTGTCCACCTCTCCGGGCTTCTTCTCCCTCTCCCTCAGCAAGCTCCAGCCTCCGAGGCTTTCAAGTCTCGCACATGCCAAGTTCATTCCTGTCTTAAGCCCTTTGTACATGCTGGGAACTAGTCCCAGGCTCCATTATGTCTTTCTCTTTCATATCATCCATTTTACTGATTTTATATTACATTGTAAAGTATCTCATTTATTTTTCAAATATTTATTTTCTGTCTCCCTGCCTCCAACTAAATATAGTTACAGCCAGAGCAGACACCTTTCTCTTTTGTTCCCACTTTCACTCTAGCCATTAGAGCAATGACTGGCCCATGGTAGATGTTAAATGAGTCTTGTTTGAATGAGTGACCTTGGGGATTCAGCCAGGATCTCCTAGAAGAGATGATACTGATCATGAAAAGCTTAGGTGACGAAAGACTGGAAGGGCATTCCTGGGAGAGGGAAGCGTATAAACAAACCACCTTAGACGTGAAATAACATGTTGTAGGGGTGAATTAAATACACATACACAAAAATTGAATCAGAATAGGATATGAGACTAGAGATAAATGCAAAGGTCATGCCTTTATATTGAATACTATATTTTATTCTGTCTTTGAAGGTCTCTGAAGGGTTTTCAGCAAATGAATGAGAGGTTAATCTCTGTGTTTCCAGAAATTTTGAATATATTTGTTTAAAATAACCCAAAACATTGTTAGACAATAATGTGATGACTTCAGGACAACATAGCACTCAAATCCTACATTTGCCCTGAGCACAGACTAAGTACTTGAGCTCAACCTAAGATGAATGGACACCAAGAAGTTTAAAGTATTTGTGGGGCACAACCATAAGTCAGGATTTTGAAAGCCATTGTTAAGAGCTATCATTACTGTGGGGACACAATGCGGCATGCCAGTGACTGCTGAGATCTGATGGACGTTGTGCTCCAGGGTCTGAGAGAGAGAATCTGGTGGAGCTCTGTGGTTTTGGAAATAGCAGGCATTATTATGTATAGCTCTCAGAAGCCACCTTCCCATCAGACTCACCCTCTCTGTCACTTAGAGGTTAAGCTCCTTGTTTCTTAGCAGTCAGGTTGAGAGAGCAAAGAAAAAGAATGAAGACAAACTGAATTTCAGTTACTAAGCTCTGAGATGCAGTGTGCAAATATGCCACATTCGCTCTCTTTCGTTTGAATCTGCCTTCCTGGGAAAAAAAACATATGTCATAAAAAAAATTCAGTTTCTTTTTGATTAATCTCTAGAAGGCAGCCCAAAGATATTAAATCTCAGAGCTCTCACATTTTTCCTCCTCCCCTCATAAACAATTCAATTCAATTGGAATTAATATTTATTGAGTGCTGACACCAGGCATGGCAGTATAGTAGATGCTGTGATAGAACTGCTACAAATAAACAGGAGAAAACCAGTGTCCTACCTTGAAAAAAAGAGAAAGCAGCCTTTTTTCTTCAAGGCAATAGAAATAATGTAGCGACAGCAACCAGTGCACTACAAGATAATATTAAAGGTTATTTAATTCAGTCACCGTTTATTAACCATTCACCATATTCAAGAAAACCAATATATCCTAAACCACACTTAAGGAGGCTATGTTGACAAGGACTAGAAAGAGGAATGTAGATTTTGTTTGAAGGAGAGAACTGCACCATTTGTTGAGAAACAGATTTTTGCCATACCTCATGTGTGAATAAGTGGGACTGTTCTCTCAGCCAGATGTAGATAAATAGACCCTCATTTGTTGGCTTCTCTGGAGTGTTCTTATTTGTCTGTTTGTTGTTTGTTTTGGTTTAATGGTCTCAAAGTTCTTTTATACTTTGCTTTATTAAGCTAAATTTTGCTGCCCAAACCAGCTCAGACTGAGTCATTATGGCAAACTTTGGGCCAGCTATTTTTTAGATAACTCCAATTAATAATACAAGTTCTAGGTTTACAAATGTTAACCACTATATATAAAAATAGATTTTTGAAAAAGTTCTTCTGTATAGCACAGGGAACTATATTCAATATCTTATAATAAACTTTAATGAAAAAAATATGAAAATAATATATGTATGTATATCCATGACTGGGGCATTGTGCTGTACATCAGAAATTGACACATTGTAACTGATTATACTTCATTAAAAAAAGACTTACTGTAAAACTATAGTCATCAAGACAGTGTGGTATGGGTGAAAGAATAGACAAATGGAATAATGGAACAGAATAAAGAGACTGTGATAAACATTGTCAACTGGTCTTTGACAATGGAACAAAATAGTTTTTTCAACAAATGGTGCTGGAACAATTGGACATCCACATGTTAAAAAAAAAAATCCAGACACAGAACGTTACACCCTTCACAAAAATTAACTCAAAATAAATCACAAATCTAAATGTGAAATGCAAAATCATTAAACTCCCAGGAGGCAATATGGGAGAAAACCTAGATGACATTGGATATGGCAAGGACTTTTTAGATACAACACCAAAGGCACCATACAAGAAAGAAATTATTGATAAGCTGGAGTTACAAGGATGTAATGTATAGTGCAGAAAATATAGTCAGTATTTCTAATAACTTTCAGGGAGTGTAATCTATAAAAATATTGAATTACTATGTTGTACACCTGAAACTAATATAATATTGTAAATCAACTATACTTCAATTTTTCTTTTAAAAAAAGCAAGCTAAAAGAAAACCAAAGACAATGGAAAGAAAAAAATAACGAAAAGGCTGAAGACTTTAACAGGCACCTCACAATAGAAGATATATAGGTAGCAAATAAGCATATGAAAAGATTCTCCTCATCATAAGTCATCAGGGAAATGCAAATTAAAATTAGATACCACTGTGCTTCTATTAGAATAGCCAAAATCAGTAACGCTGACAACACCAAATTTTGATGAGGATGTGGAGCAGTAAGAACTCTCCTTCATTGCTGGTGGGAATGCAAAATGGTACAGCCACTTTGGAAGACAGTTTGGCAGTTTCTTACAAAACTAAACACACTCTTACCATATGATCCAGCTATTTCTCTCCTTGGTATTTTCCCAAAGGAGTTGAAAACTTATGTCCACATAAAAGCCTGCAGCTATAAATTGCTATAAACATGCTATAAACAGGGATATTTATAGCAGCTTTATAATTGCCAAAACTTAGAAGCAACCAAGATGTCCTTCAGTAGGTGAATGGGTAAATAAACTGCATACCCAGACAGTGGAATATTATTCAGCACTAAAATATTGAGCTCTCAAGCCATGAAAATGCATGGAGGAATCTTAAATGCATATTACTAAGTGAAAGAAGTCAATCTGAAAAGGCTACATACTGATTCTGACTATATGACGTTCTGGAAAAGATAAAACTATGGAGACCATAAAAAGATCAGTGGTTGCCAGAGGGGTTAGTGGGGAGAGGTGATGAATAGGTGGAACACATGATTTTTAGAGCAGTGAAAATACTGTTATTGATATATGATATTATACATATTTAGCACATGATACTGTAACACTGAGTGCATGTCATTATAAACTTGTCCAAACCCATAGAATGTACACCACCAAGAATGAACCTTAATGTTCAAACCATGGAATTTGGGTGATTATGATTTGTCATTGTAGGTTGGTTTATGAGTTGTAACAAATGTACCATTCTGATAAAGGATGTAGGGAGGCTATGCATGTGTAGGGGCAGAAGAGATATGGGAAATCTCTCTACCTTCCTCTTAATTCTGCCATGAACCTAAAATTGCTCTTAAAAAATGAAGTCTTTTTTTTTTTAAAGAAATAACTTGGTCTTTGTACAACCCTCAGAACAAGATAGGAAATTAAATTTCAACCTGATGTTAAGTAACTATTTCTCTTCATGACCTAGAAGTTTGTGTTGCCAATTGATTTCTTAGGAAAATGAGAGGAGAGTTTTCTGACTTGTTAAAATTACAAAGACTACATATAAGTTTTTATTAAATAATAACTATTATTAAAATAAATGGGCTGCACCATGTGTTCTGTATGTGATTCTCACTACGATACTGAGTTAGATTACTCTATTCTCGTTGTACAGATAAGGAAACTGAGACACTTGTTTATTGTTTACAGATCACCCATTAATACTGTCTACTATACAGAAATTATGTATTGACAAGAACTGTGATACCAGGCAACTTCAATTACTAATATGTAAAGGAAACATCTCTTTAAACTTAGTGTAATCCTTTCTAGGCCCAAAGAATTTATGCTTTCAGTTCTACTCAAAGGCTTTGAGATTCCTAATAGGGGAGAGGTAGGTAGGGTACATGATAGAAAAGGCAGATCTCATCCAACAGTGAACTGTCTAGGAAGACAGAGTGGAAACATAGAGCTAATAACACCAGAGATTTTCTTTGTAAGGTTATCTTTCATACATTAATTATACAGAAGAGCCTGCTTAAATGGATATGCTTGTTGTAGAATCTTTCTTTTAAGAGGGGGTTCTTTTCCTTACTCTGCACTTAAGTTGGGAAATACTGTCAGAGAGCTATCAGGGAGATAAGTTGATATAGTAAGACAAAGTTCAAGTTGTTTGCAGTATGAGCTTATTCTTTTAACTGACCAATGAGTCATCATTGTATAGGAAACTGTCACTGTGCTATGGTCAAATCATCCCTGTGTTTAAGCTACTCTACAGTTTTAAGTCATACATCCATGAAAACTGCTCTAACTTTGCAAATTTTAAGATACTCTTAATGTATGCTTCTCCCACACTGTATAAAGTAATAAAGTCCTCTAGTGTCTTACTAGATATTAATTTTTAATATCATTCGTAAATAAATGTTACCTGATGTGTAAAACCAGCTTGAGAATCTTTTGTGTTTCTCTATAACCCCATTAATAACAAAAAATCTCCAAATAACTAAGTAGAATATGCATTATTTTCAAACTTAAACTATTTTTATTTTCGTTTTCTCTACTACCTGTACTATTGCACTATTTGTATCTGGTCTTATTGGTATGCACACCTTACATAATGACAATTGGAAAATTTTCCTTTTTAAAAAAGTCATTTCTATATAGAAAACAAACTTATGGTTACCAAATGAAAGAGTAAAGGGGTGAGGGACAAATTGGGGGAATGGGATTAATAGATACAAACTACTGTATATAAAATAGGTAATCAACAAGGGAATGCTGTATACCATCATCTTGTAATGACCTATACTGGAATCTGATTTGCTAAAACACTAAATCACTATGCTGTACATCTCACACTAACACAATATTGTAAATCAGTTGTACCTAAGTTTAAAAATATATTATTTTTAAATCAAAGGGAGGGGCATAAGTAGTCAAGGGATTGATTACTACATACCAGTGCTGTTCTTGGCTTGTTAATTCATATGATTTCTTTTAATTTTCCCAACTGGAAGCTAAAATAGGGCTGTTTCAGTCAGTTGCCAACAACTTTCTTTCCATTTGTTCTGGACAGTTGTCCCTGTGTGTCATGGGAGATTTGTTCTAGGACCCGCCCCAGGTACAATAATATGCAGGTGCTTCCGTGCCTTAGTCAGCCCCGTGTATCTGCGGATTCTGCATCCTCAGATAACAACCAACCGAGGATCAAAAACATTGTATTGTACATGGTCTGCGGTTGGTGGAGGCCGTGGATGTGGAGGGCCAGCTGTGTATTTACTGAAAAAGTTAAGATATAAGTGTACCTGTGAGGTTCAAACCTGTGTTGTTCAAGGGTCAACTGTATAAGGAAAGAATGGAAAAATCCAGTTATTTGCTGTTGGCGTATTTTTTTTTCCCTCATTCTCCTACAACTTTCCTAAACTTGTTTTGTTTATGCAATTTTTCTTTTTCTCTGAGTGATCATTTTTCACCATATTTCCAGTTATCACACAGCTTTCATCCAATCCTAGGTTTTGCTGCCCTTCTGCCCACCTGTACAGCTGGTTGGGAGCTCGCTACTATGGAAAGTTAATTCTCTTTTCTCAGTAGTCATTGCTGTTACCCTCCTTAATTTTCATTCCCTTTTGTAACTTAAAGGTTTTGAAATCATCTTTTTTTCTGGAAGTTGATTTGGTTGATTCTCCTCTATCCTTTGTCCTCCGTCATCACTTCAAGCTAGATTTTGCTTTCCTTTAAATCTCAAACAGATTTTTACCCTTGGTTATGAAGATAGTCGATGATCAGCAAACTTGATGCTTATATTCATTGGATCCAGTACAATAAATTCAAGGTTTTTATTTAATACTGTTCACACACATACACACACACAGCTTGCGTGCATGCACATACACTACAATAAAGAAAATCTATGTAAATAATTGTGGTTCTCTTTCAGAAACATGATGGCCACTTCACAGTCATCCAGTTGGTTGGGATGCTCCGAGGCATTGCATCAGGAATGAAGTATCTTTCTGATATGGGTTATGTTCACCGAGATCTAGCAGCCAGGAATATACTGGTCAACAGCAACTTAGTATGCAAAGTGTCTGACTTTGGTCTCTCCCGGGTGCTAGAAGATGATCCAGAAGCTGCTTATACAACAACTGTAAGTTTGCACACCCTTTTCCAATATAGTTTGTTTACTTGTATTTACTGGTAATGTCATTAGAGTAATCCTGGCTTTGTCTTCCTAATTTTCTGCTCTCATTCATCATTTTCCCAAGTTAACAACTTTATCTAATTGAGAAGTATTCATTTTATCTGAGTGCGTGGTTTAAAAAGAATTGGTATATTTGACTGTTTTCTTTCTTCCACTGTGTGGGGACTGTCACATCATGCTTGAGGTCTATGTCATGACAGCACTCACAAAAATCTGCCTTCACCTGAGGTATTTTTGATGCATCGATAATTATCTCCTTTACATGGCATTTTGTACAGGCCAGTGGTGCCATCAATTAAGTCAGTGATAGTGAAAAAACAGCGGTTATAAAATGACAATTTCTTTCTCATAGCAAATGTTATGGAATGATCTGATCATACTTAAAAATGAACAACATAGGTTTCTCTGGAGACATAGGAATACACTTTAAACCTTTTTCTGAATGGTAATTGGGGAATATATGACCAGGAATAGAAGGTAAAACTTTAGAACCAAACTATCCTCTGTAAATTATATGATCTCAGCTTAACTCATGAACCAATTTATTCCACTTGTCTCTTTGATTATTATTTCAAGGAGTTAAGCCTCAAAGTCTCTCTTCACCTGTCAAAAAGCTTCACCATTATTCTTTTTTTAAACAAAACTCTCACCATTGACTCATTTGATAGTCCGCTTCAATGAAAAGTAAGTCAGTAAAACTAATCCAAGATGTTTTTATTCTCTTCTGTTTTTCTGATTTTACACATTATTTTAAAAGAGGCAAATCTTTTAATTAATTCTCTTTTATTTCATTTTCTATGAGATTTTTTGAAACTTCACTGTATTCAACTGCTCTAGAATGGATGAAAATTTAATATTAGGCACAAAACATCTTATGCCCTTACTATGTTTGCTTTGTAAAAATCCTTTATATTAATTTATTGATGATATTTTCATGATTTTCTCCAAGAAAGAAATACAGTTCTAAGGAAGATAAATTAATTTCTCAGAGTCTAATATATAAGGTATAAGATCTATTGATCTTTTAATTTGACCAAAAAGCTTCATAAAAATAAAAATCTGTCAAATTTGAAACTAAATTGTTCATTTTAGAAAAAGGATTGTTTTCAATTCCATTTCTAATTGGAAAATATCATAATTATTTTCTTTTTTCTCAAAGCTTTTATTTTCTCCTCTTTTATTTTTTATAAATGTAATACTTGAAGCAACTTTTCGAGTTATAGAGCAATTCATGTAGGATTTTTCCATTATGTGTATTATTTCCAACCTTAGAAAATAATGTTTAAAGTTATTATGTATCATAAAACACAAAGTTTGTAAAAATTGCAATCTACTAAAAGAACAAAATAAGATAGGAAATAATGAATAGTACAGGAAGTAACTACGAGGCTCCTTGGTGTATACCTGTATAGATATACTTGAAATCCTTTATTAAATAATATTTTAACTGCTTTTTTTAAATGGGAAGCTCATAACTAAATTTAAAATACTAATAAAATTGGCAGGGTAACCCAAATCTTGAAGCATATATAGATTTTGTTGGGTCAGATTTGACATCCAGATTCTAGGCATGTTCAGTCATATATGATTATAGAAACAGACAGGCCTGGAACCGTGATGTCTTAATTTAAATATGACTATTGAATTAAACATCAAATTAGGTAACCAGAGAATAAGACTCCAAAAAATACCCCTAAAAAGCTATAGATTCTATCTTGATTAAGAAATAAGTCTCTGATTTTGAGGTATCAATCAAATGGTAAATAATGTAACCAAGTACTTAAAAAAAACACTCAGAAATATCTAACTGCTCAAAGGATCCTGGGGTGCAAAATATCATACACTGATTACTTGACTTTCTAATGAGCGTGGACATTCATCTTGCCTTCAAAGAGCTTTTTCCCCTTTGACTAGGTAGACAGACTCATGCTTCTTTGCTATTCAGTGCATTAAGTATTGTTGTAAGGCTCTGTAAAAGAAATATGGAAGTTTCAGAAAACAAAGGTCTGGGGAAAGCATCACAAAAAAGATAAAATTTGAACCAAATACTAAAAGATTTCATTAGGCAGACAGTAGAAGAAAAGGTCCAGATAGAGGAAACAGAGAAAAAGACACAGCAATTTGAGGAAGTGGATGGACATACTGATGCAAATGTGAACAGTTTGGAATGAGGGTGAGAAGAAGATGGGCCAGGTTTCTTAGGAATAATTGTGAAGGTAGTGAGATGACAATTCAAGAAATTTGAAGGTTTTTCTATAGTAATGAAGAGACAGAAATTGATAGATTTAAATAGAGGAATAATAAAAATGCATGCCTATTTTAGTAAGTATTATTGAAACAGTGTCAAGGAAGGCTTGAAGGACAGGAGGACTGGTAACAGAGAATAGTTAGGGCCTTATTGCTGTAGACCATAAAGGTCATATGGCTTTAATAAGGACAGTGGTAGTTGGAATAAGGAGAAGGGGAGAAAACTGAAAATTGTCATGAATGTACAATTTACATGACTCAGTAACTAACTAGATACAAATTATAAAGATGAAGAAGGATTTAAAGATAACACCAATATTTCTAGATTGAACAACTAGTTGACTGGAGATGTTTTATTAATCAAGACAAGAGTTCCTGTTAGCAATGGCTTGGCTAATAGCATTAAATTACAAAGCAAAATTATAACAAAAGGTTACAGGTACTCTGTCTCAAACTCAACAAGATAATGCCTGATTGAACTTTGTCATTCTGTTGCAATTTTGTATAAAAATTTTAGGACTTCATGTAAATGTACTTTTTCTAGTTCCTGTTAAAAGGAATGAGATAGTTATAAAACTTGACTGCCTGGTGAATATATGCCTCAATACAAGCAAACCCTATAAAATAAAATACAGAAGAAGAATGGTCATTTGTATGAAAATGATTCTTTGCTTTATAAAAACATTAACATGAAAATAAATAGCAAGCTCTCTTGATACATTTTTTTAAAGTATGATTCCATTTTTAAAGTTTTAACTGTATATAACTTTCTTGAAACATATCTTTTACCTTAAATTATTCTGATTCTTTCTCTTGCTGTGTAAGTATAATTGCTATTTCCTTGTTTCTTTATAAACGTTTTTATAATCTGCATCACAAAGGGTTTGGAGGAAAGGGAGGCTTTGTAAATGGTTTTAAAAACAGGACAACATCATGGATAAAGTGGTGTTTTTTGTTTTGTTTTGTGTTTTTGGAATCTTCAAGAAAATAGTTCTTAAAACAGTATGCCGCATTGAAACTATCCTTTCTGAGACAAAATAGGGGCAGAATAAATAGACATTTTCCTTTAAGGTGACTTTGCCAATTTAGAGAGCACATATCACAGCAAAGAGCAGTAAGAATTAGTTAAAAGACAAGCTGGAAAGATGGAGTGACCAGTATGACTCCAGTACTGGCTAATGTACTGAACTGGTCAGCATGTGATAGGTGAGCAGAATGGCCATTGGAGCCAGACTGGCCAGACCAGAAAGGAATATGACAAGAGAGATTGCTCTGCCAACAATTAGTGAGTCCTTTAGTGCCCTATTCAGAAGACCTATACATGTAATATATGAAAATGTATTGTCTACACTATAAAATACACTAAAGTAAATAAAAGGATGAGATTTACAAGTGGTCATAAGTAGAAATTGTAGTATTTCTTCCTGCAACTTAAGAGTGTTTTTGCATGTCCCACTTCAAGTCTAAGACAATTCATTCAGCATGTATTCAACACAGTTGATTATGGAGCTACCACGTTTAAAGGCTCTGTTCCTTGGAAGGCCAATTACCAAAAATAAAAGGATTCTTGAGAATAGATGGCTGTACGGAGAGAGAACCAAGAGTAACCAAACAAGTGAAGTGTAATAAAACCGATAGATGTGTGGACACCAAGAGTGGGCAGTGCAGCATGAAAAGCAACAGAAGTAGCAGATTTTCTTGGTAAGCCTTGTAATAAAATCAAGCCTTTGCAAAGGGACCTTAAGTACTGATGGCATGAAGTCTTTGCAAAGCGTTTGCAAAGGGACCTTAAGTACTGATGGCATGAAGCCTTTGCAAAGCGTTTGCAAAGGGACCTTAAGTACTGATGGCATGAAGCCTTTGCAAAGCGTTTGCAAAGGGACCTTAAGTACTGATGGCATGAAAACCAAGAAGTATGCATTGTGGACTAAAGAAAGAAGGGAAAAAAAGGCACAAAAATAGGACCTAGAGGAGGCCTGAGAGGCCTTGCTTTTACATGACAATTCTGTGCAGAGCCTACCAGGCACACAGGGAGGGGAGACTGGTGAATGATTATGAACCACACCTAACAATACATATACAATCAGTGATATGTGGCTAACAATCTGCACAGAATTTACTGAGTTTGGACTATTCTCATTTGATTACATGGTCTCCTTTCTGGTTATGATTTAAGTGCTAGGAAATCTTTTCCTTTACTGAATCTGACACACATTCACGTGGACAATTGTTTTATACTCAGTTTCAGAGAAGGGACTCTCTCTTATTTGAATATTGCTAAGCAACCAGTCTTAAACTTACACTGAAAATGTTAAGCCTCTTTTTTCTCAGTTATAGAAATGAGGCTCTGTTTACCTAAAAAGAACATTAAAAGATAAATTATGGCACACTCTTATCTGTTTTAAGAGATAAATTGTATTTAAAATACGTATAATGGCAGTTACTGTTCAGAATTTTTTTTAATTATAACGAGTAACCCTATGCCTTGTATTTTAAAGATCAAAACAAAATGGAAGAATCACTTTATCACAATATCTGCTGAAAATTATAAAATTCCTTGATTCTAACTTTCCATTATGTTTATTTTGTGTTACTCAAGATAAATTTTGCTTTTTTCTTTCTTAGTTGGCAGCATGTTACTTAAAAGAAAGCACTTATTTCTGTATTAGTACTTTCTTAGTTAAAGTACAAAGTCTCCTTATTGACCACACATAATCTGCAAAATCACAGTTATGTTAACATCATAATTCTATTTACTTTGCATTCATAAGACTTCTCCAACTCTTCACCTCCCCTAGTCCACATAAGATATGAGGGAAGTCAATCTAAGGAAACACAATCTATACCCAACATGGAGATAATTATAGCAAATAATGGAGCAGCATAAGTGGCATATATTTCCATGTATGTTCTGAAGTTGAGGGAAGATCTGAGCAACCTTCCTCCTTTGCTAATTCAAATGTTTCTAAATTAGCTTGACTTTTTTGACATGAATTTTTAAATCTTGAGACACATCCAGCTTTAAGAATAAGTATTTTTAATAAAAGTGTGATAAAACTTATTTTGGATCTTAACTATTCTGCCTTTAAGTGCTTTAATTTACTTTGTTAATGGCTGAGATTTGCCTGGAGATGATGCTTAACCAGCTAGTAAAACATACACAGAATTTTCGCTCACTTCTGTCTCTTTTAAATAAAAGAATTACTGTAAAAAGTTACACAGTAAGAATTTTTTTAAAATACTGTCCATCAAGTCATTGACGGTAGAGGTGACACTGTGATAAGATACACCACGTGGTAGAAGGCATCTTACACTAAGTCTGCATAGGTGAACCAGGGCCAGCCTGAAGAATGACTTTTACTTCAGTTGTTCCTTAAGATTTAACCAAGCAGAAAGTGGAAGTGGTATGACAGCTTCGGGCACAAAGGCAGACACTGGGGTAGAGGACTGTGAAACCTATGAGCCCCCCAAAAGCTACATATCATTAGCATAAATGGAATATAAGAATAGTCTTCTGCACAAAATTCAATGAAAAATTCAGGTAAAGGAAATGACAGTTTCTTCTAGGCAAATGTAATTCAGCAGCCTGAATTTAAAGGAAAAAAGTGAGAAAAATAGCAGTGTTATCAGAAGGCTGTAATGTGAAGATTTAAGTAACTTCTTTTTCAATAAAAAGATGGCGAACAAATAAACCTTGGAAGAATGAAAAACAGTAAAATCCTGGCTTGATAAACCAAATTCATCTCTGAGACGGGAGCTGCTCCACTTGGGGAAAACAACAAAATGATTCTTCCCAAAAAACAGTTCTCACTTGACAGATACTATGATAGCAGTCAGTCAAACTCAGTCACATATATAGACCATTATAATTAGTTGAAGAGGAAGAAATTGATGTGCCAATATTAAGTTTCCTAAATTCAAAGGGAAAAAGTACCCTTGAACCGGCAAGTGTTTGTTTGATGGACTAATTCAGGAGTGGAAAATCTGACAGTTTTATTTATCTTTGTCAATATAAACTTTTTGTAAAGGAAATTCTAATGACCTAATGCATAAAAACTATATTCTAAGGAATATAGTTCACACTTTGAGCCCAAATGCCAGAAAGCAAATCCACAACAGTGGAGACGAAAGGGCAACAAAGCTTTATACTAAACCAGGAGAATGTGAGCAAGACTATTCAATAATTGTTCAAAAGGTGAGCGTCTACATACCAGCTTGGATCACAGACCGAGAGACCCAAAATCTTCATCGCAGTTGTCTGGGACAGTGGTGTCAGAGGGCACAGACTTCTTTGAAGTGGACTAGTTGGGTGAATTGACAGTGGCAAATCTTGAGCATAAGAAGGAAATGGGAATCAATCAGCAATATTAGAGGAGATTAGTATCTAAGAAGTGATTTGCTAAAAAAGTCTCATTTCTGAAGCTTAGGAAGCAAGGGTTTGGGATCATTACAGAGCTGTTGGTAGTAAAATAAATGAAAAAGGTTTGAAGCTTGTCAAACACAGAGTAGAAAGGACTGTGCAGACAGACAGCTCTATCAGAACACTTGAAGCTCGAGAGGACCATCGACTTCAGTCATGCATCCCATTAAGAAGCCAAGCCATGCTTTGGGAGAATCTCCATCTATCATTTGTGCAAAGCTTGTACAAAAGCATATCCTTTGTAGTTGTAAGCCCTGTCTCTTTCCAATGTGCATTTTTAAAAAAAGGACGCTAAGGCCTTAGACGTGGGGAGGCATTATTGAAGACAAGAGGTCACTGAAAAACTTCCTGTTTAGCTCTCAAGGCTTAGGGTAACTTACAAGTAGTTTTCTTTTTCTTATTTTTTCTTAAAAACATGAATCCTTATAGATTTTTATAGAATCCTAGAGAGCAGGAGATTTATCTTTTACATTTTTTAAAGCTTTTCAGCATTTAGATTAATACACTGCTTAGCGGCAGCTTAATTAATTGCTGATAATTACACCAATAAGAAAATGGTAGAAAGTGGTTGAAACTATGAGAACATTGTAAAATTACATTTATTTCTCCTCTGATATCACTTTCACAACCACCAGATGAGTTAATCACAACCTACCAAATAAAGAAGCTTAAAATAATCCTTAATGCATCATAAAGAGATGAAAAAATTACAATAGAAAGCAGCAAATGGAACAACATTGAAGAATTTATAACAATGAGTCAGGGTATTCACAAACAAAGGGAAAAATTCAGTTTTAAAGTCTCTGAAAACATCCTACCAATGTTTGAGCACAAAAAGATGCCTATGTGCATGGATAAGACCCAAGACAAATTGTTCATAAAAACGCATAGTACGTAATATTTTAAAGCCTGCAAACATCTGAAATACATCCAGTCTGTCTAATGAAACGGTGAATCAATGAGGAAAAAACGAATACCAGTCACAGTTCTTAAGATATTTGGGATACACCTTGATAATTAGCCAGGAACCACAGGAAATACTAAGTACTGCCTGTTTTTGTTTCAGCAACATCCAACACTGTCTAATTCAGAGTTACTCTCCCTGCTCCCAATGATTTTCGAACAAACCCAGACTAAATTGGTTTACTGGGGAAGATCAATGAGCAGATGTTCAGCAAGTGGAAAGCACAATGTTCATTGGCCCATCTTGCTTGTACAGAAAAAAGACAAAGTAAGACAGTGTACACAAAGTTGCTGACTTTAGACCTAGAGTTCCAAAGATAGCATCTGAAGAAATCAAGTCATTACTAATGCTTAATTGCTAGTTTCATCTTTGAGGTCAAAAAAATGCTTTTTTTCCTCTAACAGTAAGAAACTGGAAAGGAAAACATAAATATAGCATAAATCACATGAAAAGTCTTTAAAAAGCTTACTCATTCCCACTGTAAAGAGCTTTACATCAATGGCAAATAAATTGAAAAATGTGATCAGTTAGTTGTGCCGTTAGTGGCAGACCCTGTTAGCTGCCTATCTGACCTCTCTTGTCATACTTTCCTTGTTAATAAAATCTGTATTTGGATGTTTATAATGAACTCAGGTCCAAGAAATAAATCATGATTTATATACAAGCCAGTTACATTTATACCGTTCTCCCTTGACACTTAAATTCTACACTTCAGTCACTTAAATGCAAAGGAAAGTGAGACTGGCAACTTTGGTGAATGTTTTGGTGTTGAGGTCTATTAGAAATAGGCATGAATAGAGAGCTTTCTAGTATTGGTCTTTTTTTTCTTTATTGCCTCAAATACAGTTTTGGAAGGACATGCTCTTGGGGCTTAAGGGGCAAACCCAGTTCTGAAGATGGCTGGGTAGGAGAGCAAAGAGCCTGGTTCTCTGATGAAATTGTTACATTTCTATGTCAATACAGAAACCACTTACTCCAGTTAGTTGTTTGTAATTTAATTAAACACTTTATTTACTTAAGCTCCTGAAAATTGTGCAGTCTATGACTCTATGACTTGTATCTGAAGACATTCTGATACAGTAATCAACACATGAGAAAGCTTCCAGATTAATAGATAGTATACATTAAAAAATGAAAAGATTAGTTGAAGTAAAATATCACCTTAGTCATACACATCTGACTAGATTATCTAAGCAGACTGTAAATGTAGGTTTGAGGATTCTGTAATCATAATTTATTCATTTAACATGTGTTTCTTAGTATTATTAGGTGCTAAGTTGGAGATAAAAAACGTGAGGAGAAGACCAACATTAAATAATCATGTGTAATTATAATCTGAGATTCTGCACAACACACGTGTGTTGAGTGCCTTTCTGTGCTACACACGGTTCTGGACATTGGAGATATTCCAGTAAACAAACTTTTATTAAGGAGTTTAAAGCCTTGAGTACAGTGGGACTAAAGATAATAAATAAAGTTTAAAAAAGAGAAAAAGGAATCTCAATCTTAGATGGTAATAATTTCTGGATATAAAATAAAAACATGAAAAATCAAACTGAGGAGCTACCTTGGAAGGCATAGCTTGGAAATGGGAACAAGCTTGGCATATTTTATAGTAGGAGTAAGGCCAGGATGGTTGGCAGACTGAGAGATCAGAGAGGGTGGGAGGAAACTAGGACTGAGGGGCCAGATCTTGCAGAAATTCAAAGTTCATGGAATGGAGTAGAGTAACTAAAATGAAGCCATTGGAAGATTTTAAGCAATTGGTGACATAATAGAACTTGTGTTTTTAAGAGCTTACCGTGCCTGATATGTTGAGAATGAATTGTAGAGGGTCAAACAGAGAGAGCAAAAGATCCATTTGCACCATGCTAGACAGGAAATGATAGTAGCTTGTTGTAAGGTGGTAATAAAAAAAAAAAAAAAAAATGAAGAGTGGTGAAGAGACTTGGGATATCTTGTGTCAGTAGGTCCACCAAGATATGTGAGAGTGTGTGTGTGTATTTATGTATTTATAATTTTTTTAAATAAGGAAGTTGAGGTCCAAAGAAATTAAGTGATATGCTCAAGTCACATGGCTGTTACAAAGGAAACGATGTCAATTATTATTGCTGTAATGACATTGTTAAAGGAAAGTGTCTGTTCCACGATTGAATCTTCCTCCTTCTCTTCTGATACTTCCCACTGCAAATTCTCTTCTATCATATGCAAACTTCCTTCTGTCTCTCACCTCTGAGACCCGTGCACAAGGTAACAAATGACTGTAGCTGAAAGTCTTTGAAGACTGAGAAATAAAGAGAATGATCTCTTAGTCTTTGGTGAGATATATCACGAACGCACATGTAACTCAAAATGTTTTTTCCTTTTACTTACCGAACTTTTAAAATTATTCTGCAATGAATATTTTACTTTCTTGATAAGAGAAAGAAAACAGTGTATGTTATAAAAATAGAGAGAAATAGCTCTTGGCAGAGTTCCAAGATATCCTTCTGATCAGTATATTTAAAAATTCTTCTCCCTGGTATTAGTCAGTGAATAAACAACATGTTTGATTGTTTTAATATGACTTCTGTAATCAAAAAGATGGCTGGAGGTCATTTCGCTGGGCAACAGTTATTTTTAAATGAAAGATGAAGAGATTAAGGAAATGAACATTACCATTACTGATTTTTTTAATGGAATTCTGGGCAATATTCCAAGAATCCTCAGATTCTTCCACAGATTCAAATTCAATACCTATCCCTCGTTGTCACCGCAGGGCCTACCATTAAGCCCCACAGTCATCAAGTTTTCCAAGCTGTAAACAATCGTTAGGAGATCAAAAGCTAGAGAAAATGCTACGGAATTTTGAAGTGTACTTTTAAAAGACATAAAACTGAATTCCAAACATTCAAAAATGTATTAGCATCCTTGTCATGAAATAAATACTTTCCCCCATTTTCTCACCTGTCTATTCCTTGGTTGGTTTATGCTAGCCACTTACCAATCAGGTTTTCATAGGGCCAGCATTTGCAGCCATGGCTCATTACAGGAAAGCAAAAAGAGGTCACTGAAAAGGTAACTGCAAGGAACTTTCCCTAAACTCTCACTTGGACCTTTCTCTCTGCAAGGAACAGCTCTGAATGCATCTATAATCCATCAATATTATCGTATATTCAGATCATGACCTGTTCTAATTAACATGAACAGAGTTTCACTATACCTAGTTCTGCTTCTTCAAACTTGCAGTAAGAACAGGGTATTATTATATGAAGCATGCACATTATTCAGTTGTTTAACCATGCTCTTAATCAGTGTATAATATGTGTTACAAATAGGCAGCTGCTAAATGAATTATACATAAAGATAATGTTTTCTAGATTACTCTTGCCTGTATATATTGCATAATTTAGGTCCTAACACATTCTAATCCTTAATTCTCTTCTTTTTATAGAAACTGAATCATTACCTTGTTCTTTTCAGTGGTTCCAAGTTTTATTTTTCATACATGCTGTAAAAGTAAACTCTCTTTAAGGGAAGGCAACATTTTTAATGTGAGTGTTTATAGCATGTATTTTTCTATGGGCTCAGATTGCTTTTTTTAGGAAAGTTTTATGGTTGTTCCTAGTTAAGTTGCAAATACATTTGCTTTTAGAAATAATTGCTACTAAAAGAAAAGCATAAATTCAATACATCCAAGTTTTCTTCATAGAAATTAATAGCTAACAAAGATAAGAGGTAAGCTGTTATACTCTCATCTTTGCCTCACCCTCTATAGAATTTCATAATGAGGGCATTGCAATAGGCCAATATGTAGATGGAATCACTAAGTAATGGAGAAAACACTATAACATAATATGGCAAAAAAAAAAATAGTGGGTTGTATACATGGGGCTCAGATTTTAATTTCAGTCTGGCCATCATCCAGTGAACAAACGTCAATCAGCAATTTAAAATCCTTACGCCTCAGTTTCTGCATCTTGAATAGATTTGATAAAACTTTCCATTCTATAAAAATGTTACAATAACCGACAAGATAATAAGTAAGATTAAGTATAGATTACAGCTGCTATTGAGATGAACAGTATTAAAAATCACCTAAGGCACTTATTTAAAATACAGATTCCCAGTTTTCAGCCCCAGAGATTAATTTTCATTCAGTAGGTCTGGGGGAGGAGTAGCAAGGTATGATCTGGAAATCTGGGTTTTCAGTAAACACCCAGGTGGCTGTGAAACAGGCAATCTAAAGGCCTCATCTTGATTAACTGCCTTAATGTAATCTAGACACATAACCAGTTATTTCCTCCTCCAGCCTTAAATAAAACAGAAATCACAGGCAGGTAAAAGATTTGTCAGTACAGTGGGAAGGTGCGTGGGAGAGGAGGGGAGGTGAGTGGCATGGACAATGGAAAGTTAGACTTGTTTTGCTCACATGGAGAGACTACACTGTGCAACAAAAAGTAATTGCCTCTCTGATGTTATTCTTCAAATAAGTGTTCCGTGTAGCCCAAGTATTTTGTTTTCATTTTCTCACAGAAGATAGTTTTCAGTGTAAAACATGCTTACTAACTAAAGAGGGAAATTGTTAGCCCCGATGTCAATTTTTTATTCTGGTGTTACCATTGTTTTGATGGCTTCAGGAGTCTCTGCTTTGCTACTTTCATGCAGTTTCTTTGGTGTAAGTTATCTGTGATGGTCATTTTCCTCCAATATTGACTAATACAGAAATGTATGCCCCTCTCTAGGCACTTGTAAAAGACCTGTAAAATTTTGTGAAAGTACTTTAAACTATGATATAAATATAATCTGTGGCCAAACATAAATAACTTTGCTCAGCAAAGTCATTTAGTTGCCCCAGGTGCTGAATTTTCTCTGAGTCTTAAAATAATTATGTATATTTCAGATTATGCCATTGAATGCTTAATATCTCTAAAGTTGATAGGGTTTCAGGATACTTGGACATGATTAGACTTTGCTTGAACTCCAATATGTCTGATGGGAAATAGCAGAAACTGCTGGAATTGCAGTTTCTAGAGTCTGACCTAGAATACATCTTCTGGTTCTAAAATGAAATTCATTCTCCACACTCAACATTAGAAAATATGGTAGTATTAGGATCACTTTATAAAATCTATACATACTAGAGGGAAAAAATACACAAAAGCATGATAAAACAAAACAAAATAAAACAAAACTAAACCTTTGTGTAATCATCACAAAATGCTACCACGCGGTCTTTATACACTTGTACAGATATGCCCCCTTGTAGTGAATGAATGGGACACAGGACGTTTGAAAAGGTTTCTGGAAACCAAGGAAGAGTAACTTTGTTTTTCTTAGTTTATTATTGTCTGAGATAGAAGATATACATCTTAATAAGCCCTGAGCCACAAGGATTTTACTTACATGTTATTTATTAAAGCTTAATGACTTTAAACTATTTACTCCTAAGATAGAAGGAAGGATCAGAGAAAACTGATTCCTAATATTCAAACTGAGAAGTTACTCAAATTTATATTGGGATTCCAATATTGGACTTTAAAAAGATTTAGTTGGTGTTATTACCTATGAAATTTAAGGTATAAATGGAAACATAATCCCAGTGAGAAGATCAAATGTAAAGTCAGAAAAAGGAATTGTTAAAGTAAGTGAAAGCAGCATCTTTAAAACAAATCGGGTTGAAGACAGAAAGAAGTAGAGAGAAACTTATTGGAAAAGAAAATAAAACATGCAGACTTTTCATTGACATTTTTAAATGCCAATGCTAAGTTTTTGTGTGTATAAATGAAACTCATAGTTCTGAGAACATCTAAGAGGCCTTGAGGATGTCTTAAAGGGCAAGAGGGCAACCATGATCTTGGAAGATTTAAGGCAATGAGATTCTACAGATTTGGTCTCAGTGCTTATATATAATTGATACAAATAAGTGGAAAAAAGGGTAGATAAAATTCAGCAACCTGATAAAGCCCTAATTAATGAAGAGAGAAATTCTCAAGGGTTGTCAGAGAAGAATACTGAAATACAAACTATTCCAGTGGATTTTCTGTTGTATCAGGAAAATTACCAGAAATAATAATAGCAATTGCAGACACTAGTTTGAAAAATAAATGATACTTATTTTATGGATATGTTTTCCCAAATTTATTTTGGATATGAGGGTGGTAATACATAAATTAATTTTGAATAAAACAATTCAAAATTATTTTCCAGCATTACTAGAGATTATACACAGGTTATATTACCATAGAATTTAGACCACATTTGTCCAATTTCCCCTGACCCACTAAAACTATTACAAATTTATTCAAGTGTTGTAAACAGCGCAGAAAAATATAAGCCAATTTAGCACCTCGTAAGAGCATGTGGAAAACTATTTGTAAATGTTTATTTTCCTCATCCTAAAATAAGAGAATATAAGGAAGTTTCAAGAACAAAGCAGAACATTTTCTGTGATATTTTGAAATCTGTTTCCGGCTATTCTTCTTTTTAATTCCTACTCTTGAAAGCTTATAAAACATTGACAGAAAGAGGATTATAAAAACAATCTTAAGATATCATTCATTGTACTCCCTTTGGTATTTTGTACTGTTCTCTTGATTTTTTAAAATATCACTATATATTCATTTTTACTAGTTTTCTAGCTTTGAATTTTTGAGGTTAATCTAGATCACATTTCTAATGAAAGTATTTTTTAAAACTCACGTCCCTCCACTGTCTAAATTGCAGTCATCCTGCCATTCACATTGGCAGGAAATGACCTGAACTTTGTATTTCAAAAGGTGTTGAGACCAGACTATAAAGTCCCTTGTTCTTCACTCTACGTAGATTGAATATAGCTTGCCGAGAACAATCCGAGATAGAAGAGAGGATAAGTGACATATGCCACAATTTACAAGAGATAAATAAACAAAAATAAGGAAAACAAAAATAAAATATGAATGTGGCACAGCGTGACAAAAATATGCCCCACTAAAGCAGCATTCTGTAAGGTGTACTCCTTGCCTGATTTTACTTGTACTGGCCCAGAATCTTAGTTGTCACAGTCTCAGAGGCTCTACCAGTAGATATCAATAGATGACAGTATCTGGACAGTTCTTCAGTTCTGGGTTCGTGGGGATGACCAAAGGATGACTCAAAATAGCCTGAACCTGTGTTATGAAAATAAAACAAAATACATTTTACCAGATATTAAATTAACCATAGATCTGCTCAACATACAAGAAAATAACATATTAATATTAAATTCCAATTTCTTCTCAGTCAAAATTTGTAGAAAAGTGTCCAAGACAGTGATCTATTTTGGCCTAATCTGAATTCTTTTTCCAGTTTTCAATGACACCTTTCTAATGCTTATCATTTCTATCAGTACACTTGCTCAAAGTTCATGTTAAGGGCAGTCCTTTTTCACTTTAATTCTAAGATGAGTTACTTCCTTTAGTAAAGTGGAAAATACTAGTTTCCTGCTGGCTTTGTAAATCCAGAAATAACATGTCTCTGCATCATGCCATAGCACCGCCAGTCTCTTTCCAAGTCCTCATACTATGCACTGCATTTTTCATAGAAATGGGAAATATTGATAAAGATTTTTTTTGGTACAATATTATCAAAAGAAATTCAGAGCAAAAGGAATTGTAAAGACTGAGCCCCCTAATGTTGTTCAGCTTACTTGTAAGTGTCTCAAGCCCCCATGTTCATCCTAAGAAAGATTTTAACATAGTTCCAGAGTCCTTCCACTGGCTACAAACACTAAAGAAACTTGATAGAACATTGGAGTTTATGATGGACGAGGAACTATGACCGAGACATTTTCTAGTTCATGAAACTTTGATTTTTAAGCTGTCCATTCTACAGTCTTTAAGTATATAATCAGGTTTTCAGACATCCAATCTAAAACACTTATCAGAAATTTTCTCAACCTAACTCTCTTAGTCAGTTTGGGCTGCTATAACAAAACAACATAGACTGCATGGCTTCAACAGTATGAATTCATTTCTCCCAGTTCTGAAGGCTGAAAGCCCAACATCAGGGTTCTGGCTTATTCAGTTCCCTGGTGAGAACTCTCTTCCTGGTTTGCAGCTACCCTCTCACTGTGTCCTCACATGATGAAAAGAGAAAGAGAACTCTGATCCCTCTGCTTCTTATCAGGACACTAACTGCATCATGAGGACCCCACCCTCATGACCTCATCCAAACCTAATAACCCCCCTAAGTCCCCACCTCTGAATACCGTCACATTGAAGGGTAGGGTTTCAACATATGATTTTTGCAGGGACATAAACATTCAGTCCATCACACTAACCAAATCCTTAAGAGCTGAAAACTAGGAGATGTGTAAAATTTTACCCTGAAAGACCTGCTTTTTCTGTGGTGGTGGTTGTGTGTTGGTTGTTTATCTTTCAACCAAGGCATTTAAGGGGAAATTTTAATACTTGAGTAAAAGAATCCTAAAATTAAAGTTGTGACGAGGTTTGCGTTCATTTGAAGGGTCCTCCTTAAGCAATGCTACCCAGTCACATCTTTTACAGTTCCTCTTTGTGGCTCAAATAAGTGTGCTCAAGTTGGAGGTTTACACAGTTGGATTTTCTCTCATAGATGTCCCTGTAGTCTTTGATACATAGTTCATGAGCTGCGTGAACAAAATCAGCACTGCTTCTTGGCAAATTTGTGAAAAGTAACTTGCTCTTTGGGTAGAGAACGATGCTTCTCCCCTAGTGTATGTCAAGATGTCAAAAGTATTATGTATGTATGATTTAGGCTGCTGTCCTGTCCCACAGGACTTCCTTTTATGTCTTGGAGACAATCCAGGGCTCAAATAAGAAACAGAGATCTCTTTAGTACCTCAAAATTTAACAGCTGAGGGAGTGGGGAGAGGAGGGAGATAAGGAAGGAGGAAGAGATATCAAGCCTCTTTTGCACTGGGCTTGGGCAGTCAGCCTGTCTCGTTTTACAAATATCTCCTCTGATTCCCACCTAAAATAAAAATTTTTTATAACTTTAAAAAAATTAAATATTAATTAAATGAGTAAGAAAAAAGACAGTAAAGGTGAAACATGTTTTAAAACATAACAGAGTAACCAAGAATTAAGCAAGATATAAAATGGAACTTTAAAGGATTTGACAGTGCCCTGGGAAATGGAAGATTCTTCTTTGTTGAGGATATCTTAGGAGGCCGGGACACAGACCCTGCCCACAACTGCAGCAAGGAGCTCTCACTTGCAGCATCCAAACCTAAGGCATCGAAACGAGTTGCCCTCTGTGAGAAGGGGTTCTAGCTCATCTCCCAGCCCCCTTCCTCTCTGATAGTCCAGAACAAACAGTCTTCCACCCCTTCAGCTGATTTCTCATAGAGGGGGACTTCATGGGAGACTTTTTTTCTTGAATTGCAAAATAAAATAAATCTTTAAGGAATGCTTATTTTTTATGGTAGTCTTAGCATCTACTCTTAAAAACTGGAACAAATGAAATACTCACTTGAATTAAATGTCCACCAACAGGAAAATAGATTAAGTATGGTGTATCCATATGATGGGAGAGGTAGCGTACATTAACACTGGGCTTCCTGTATTTCTTACCTCCCTTCACCATTGTTATGTACACAGGCCCCTAATATGCATTTCTTACTGAAGTGAACTTGAGTGTATTTGCCTGTGTGCAGTAAAGCCAATATACTGACACCTGGTTGCGGTGAAGGAAAGTGCAGCATTTATTGCAGGTACCAAATAAGGAGTTCAGGCAGCTAATGCTCAAAAATACCCAAACCCTCCAAAGGCTTTTAGGGAAAGGTTTTTAAAGACAGGGTGAGAGAGAGGCCTGTGGGGTACACGATCAGCTCGTGGACTTTCTTTCTAGTGGATTGGTGGTGCGGTAATCCAGAGTCAGTATCATCAACCTTCTGGTTCCAATGGTCTGGGGTCTAAGTGCATGTGGTCATTATGCAGTTAACTTCTTCCCCTTGGTGGGGGTTTCAGTATCTGCAAAATAGTTCAAAGGCTATGACTCAGAATATTATCTGTAGTCCTTGAGAAGGAAGTAAAAGTCCTTCACTTTGTTTAATGGCTAAACTACTATTATTTTGTCTTGCTTGGCTGTTTTTCTTTGCTTCTGCATTTTCTCACTTCTCTGATTAAATTTATTCTTTGGAACTCAGTGAAGGCCTGGAGGCTAAAGTTTTCCTACAAAAACTATAGGCAGAGGACATGAGGTTGGGGTGGGGTTTGTCCTGGGAAGTCTCACTAGGATCAGTTACACATTTACTCCAGCAGACAGTACCTGGGACTTTATGAGAAAACTCCCCTAAAGACTGCTGGCACCTACTTTGCCTACAAGTAAAAAGACCTGGGAAGCAACTTGAGATTCACAACCCACCAGGGACAGTCTTGGACCTGTAACTGGCACTGGCAGAGACAAGGGTATAAAGGCTTCAGCACTCTTGCCTCTGACCTGGACAACTCTGCGGGGAATATAAAACAGAATGCATGAGAGTGATTTCAGAGTAGGAGGTACCAGGTGTGGTTGTTAGGGGAAGAAATGAGATCTGGAAGAGGAACCCCTGGGGCTTTAATAGATGTATACACCTATGAAACCATCACCACAATCAAGAAACCTGATAGAGAAATACCATATTTTTAAAGTCAAGTTGTAGATATATGGGTGATCATTGTATTAGATTTTGTTTGTTTTTATTGTAATATAGTCAGTTTACAGTGTGTTAATTTCTGGTGTATAGCATAATAGTTCAGTTATACATATACATACATACATTCGTTTTCATATTCTTTTTCATTATAGATTACTACAAGATATTAAATATAGTTCCTTATACTAGACAGTATAAACCTGTTGTTTATCTACTTTGTGTATAGTAGTTATTATCTGCAAATCTCAAACTCTCAATTTATCCCTTCCCAACCCCTTCCCCCTGGTAACCATAAGTTTGTTTTTATGTGACTTAATGTGTATGAAATATTTTAGAATATTTTAGAATGATTTTTAGAAAAGATTGAAGGGTAATTCTACATGCTTTTCATTAATATTAAGACATATATTGTCATATTAAAAATGTTAAAAGTTCCAGCATCCTCACATTTGTCCTTCAGAAAGAGTATATCTGTCCAAATCTAGAGGTTAAAAAGTCCTTAAAGCAGAATTCTATAACCACCTAATCTTTCATTTCTCCTACTAACTCCACTTTTCCTATTCTTGTTGTAGCTCATAAGCACACTTTTCCACATTGTTTTCCCTCAGTTGTCTTCCCAACCCTGATCTCATGATCAACTATTTTAAGAATGCACCTTCATGCCTTGAATTCCCTGCCCTATTCATTTTCAACCTTGTCAAAATCCACCCGGGGATAACATGCATTTTCCCTTTCATCTTCTTCTGTTTCCAGGCTCCTGACTTTTGCTATTTAACTGACAAAGCTCTGCCAGTAGGATTCTCTACAAACTTTTCCATGAGAATAACTGTTTGTAGCACTTTGAGGATGGAGATTATGTCTCCATTGTTATGTCTATACCTGTATTAGTTAGCCAGGGTTGCTACAACGAAGCACCCCAAACCAGGTGGCTTAAACAACAGAATTTATTGTCTCACAGTTCTGGAGGCTACACAGCTGAGATCAAGTACTCTATAGGGTTGGTTCCTTATGAGGGCTGAGAGACAATCTGTTTCATGCCTCTCTTCTAGCTTCTGGTGATTTGCGGGCATCTTTGGTGTTCCTTGGCTCATAGAAGCACTATCCCAATCTCTGCCTTCATGTTCATATGGCATTCTTCTTGTGTTCATGGCTCTCTGTCCAAATTTCCTCCCTTTTTTATGGACACCAGCTATATTGAATTAAGGGCTCACTCAGCTTCAGTATGGCCTCATCATAACTAAACTAAGTTCATCTGCAGCAACTCTCTTTCCACGTAAGCTCATATTCTGAAGTACTGGGGTTACAACTGCAACATAGGAATTTGGGGGGGACAGTTCAACTCATAACATTAGTTTGACTCAACTAATTAGTTTGTTACTCATTAAATATTCCTTGAACTCAACTGAAAAGAACTGAAGACATTGTCATTTCTTTTTCGACTTGAGCCCTTTACTTTAGTCAGTGTCCTGTTGTCAGACACAATACTCCAAGTAGTTCGTCTTTTAAGTATTCTCTTACCTACCCCTTTCCGTTAAACAGGAGAGCATTATTTTCCACACAATGTAGCCTTGGAACACTACTATATTCATTTCCCTAATGGGTTCTTCTGACTTACAAATACCGGGTTTATTTTGGCTTGCATATGAAGTTTGATTGCTTGCATTCATAATTGAGTTTCCCTTTTGATTTATTAATCAGAACCATCATATCTCAAAATGATAATTAGCTGGCAAGTTGTGGCAAATATATACAAAGTTATTTATAGATATTTCCCCCTTTCTGTCTGCATGTTAACATTGTCTAATAAATCATGTAATTATAAAAGTTACAGAATACCCAACTGAATCTTTTACAATTATTGAAAGTGTGACATTTTAGAGTAACATTCTTAAACATTCACGGTGTCTATGGCTTAATTAATCTGCTTCTCCATAATTTGACTCTTTAAAATCTTAAAATGACCTCATAGATATTTTACCATTCAACATGGAAGGCTTTTTGGTTAAATGTTCTGAATTTATTTTTGTACAGTATCACCTCCGGAAAGATGTTGCTAGGGATATGTAGATATAGAAACAACATTTCCATTTTCCCATTTACAGTTTCAGTTTCACTGTAGAAAAAAACAAATTATCATGCAACACATTTGAACATTTTTATATCTGAATGCCTATATATAAATAAATGTGAAAGGTATTAACTGATATAACTTCCCTTCTAGGCAGATATGCTGAAGCATCTGATCACTTCAAAATATTTAAGCAAGGAAAATTAAGGAACACACAACTAGAGCTTTCTGATTAGCTTTTCTTTTCTTTTCTTTTCTTTTTTTTTTAAACCAACAATTACTTGCGGGTTGGAAGAAATGAGACAGTCAAATATTTTAAAGTATCTTTTTTTTTTTTAGACAATAGCCTAGATGAGATCTTAAATAACATAGAGATCATGGCCCACTGGAAAGTATAGTGGACCAGGGTCTGAAAAGTCAAAATTCTATCCCCAGTTTCTCCTGTTTGCTCTTTTTCATGGAGCAAATTAGAGAAGTGAATGACCCAGTAGAAATTATATGCCTTTGGAAACTCCTTCTTTTCAAGCGTCTGTTGACCCTATTTTTTTGGAACAGAAAGAGCAAAACAATGAATACACTTGTGATAACAGAAAGCACAAAAACTATAGCTCCCTTTATCAATTTTTTTCCCCAAAAGAGAAAGATCACCAAGAGAAGGTTAACCAAATGTCTCTTCCAATTAAGTTTTTGTCTTTTGTTTGTTTGTTTATGTGATTTTTACATTTGTGTTAAGCACAATCTGTGCCATTTGAGGCATGACAACTCATAAAGTCTTTTTGTGGCTAGCTGTACCAACAAAAACACTTGAGGGGATTGAGAATGAGCAACCACCACCACAAACTTGCTTCAAGTTAAAATTAGAGCAAGTCAGAACAATTCTGCCTTGTGTGTCAACATTTATCATAAGAATATTTATTAACAAGCAGGTACAAGACATTCATACAGTATATTTATTCTGTGAAATCAAGTCCTAACTCTCCACTCTTACAGGGTATCCCTAAATGTCTTGCCTGAAAAAAAAAATCACTTAAGGAAGCCTAAACAACATCCCAGAGCCAAGATTCTGTATCCTTATAGGCCAGGCAATCGGACATCTTCAGATTAACTGTCCCAACCATTTAGGGATTATTGAGAAATTAGCACCCATCCTTCAAGTGACAGGCTAGCTATAGGCTTCTCTGCTAAAATATTTTAGCTGATCCACATATCATTAATGACACTAATTTCACCAGTGAGGGTCCACTTCTAAACCCATTATGCTGGTTAACAATCCACCAGTTTAACCAATGGAATTCCTTTTCTGATGTTCATTATACTAATTAGTAAAGTTTTTGGTATTGATCCAGCGTAAATAGCTAAATCAGTGTATGAGCCCTCTCCAGAGTCCTGGCTTTCTTTTAGAATGCTAGTGAGGCATCACTGAGCTGCAAGATCCCAGTAAATGGTCACTTCCAAAGTGTAACTTACAGTAACTAATTTACAGTAAATTACAGACATCATAGCATTATAGCAGATCTCTAAGATACTGAGCTCTTTTATGGTACCATGATTATATTATCTACCTTCCTTTTTTTCTTTTTCTTTATACCTATTCTCTCCTTTATGCAAATAGGCATTCTCTTTTGGCTTCTTCTCTTTCTCCAATTCATAGGTCAGTGTATTTTTGATTTCTTATCTTGTGCCTCCTGGGAAATAAAATTTTCCTGTTCCTACCTACAGTGATATTTCCTCCAAGGAAAGTCTAGACCACCTGCTTCAGAATCATCTGGGATAAATTGTTTGAAATGCAGATTCCCAAGCAGCACCTCTGAGGTTTATCTAGAAATCTGCAGTTTCAACAGACACAACTTCTTCATGATTCTTACACACTAATATTTGAAAACACATTCTGTTCTGTGTGTTCCAGTCAAGTAAGTAGTAAGATCTGTATTAAACATAAATTGTGTGCAGATTGGTTTTATTTTGGTGTTTTTACTTGGTGCATCTACTTTTCCGCACATTGTGGAACCTTCATAAATATTCAATAACTGTAAAGCAAACTCTCAATTATTCAGGTGTGAATTAACTAGCTGATGGATTATCCAAGCTCTCAGCTTCTTCCACCTTCTCCTTAATGCGTTTTGGCTATTTCTCTGGGGAATAAATCACTCGTCTGTTGCAACTTGTTAGCAAGTTTGATGAAAGGCCAAGTTTTTAGGCATATTGAAATGTAGTTGGGGGATTTTCTGTGTAATAAATATCCTACCCAAAAGGACCATCACTTATGTATATTCATGTATGACTGAAGCATTGTGCTGTACACCAAAAATTGACACAATATTGTAAACTGACTGTACCTCAATTAAAAAAAAAAAAAAGGACCATCCCTTCTGCAGATAATAAAGAGCTAGCTCTTATATTCAGCAGTCAAACAAGAGCAGAAAACATTGGCCTGACCCATTTGCTGGGAAATAAAATACTTCATAATTATCATTACAAAACATGTTGCTAAATATCCACACAAAACACCATGAATACAGCTAGATTATCAGGTAATTAAGCAGAGGGTAAAAAACTGCTTCCCACAAGGGTTTCAAAATGCTGTTGATGATATCCTTAGCCAAAACTGGGAAGAAATTAAACAAAAAGGGATAAAGGTAACCCTTTCTTAGATATGTTCACACAATACAGTAGAAAACAATATTTGGCTATCTCTAATAAGATTCACCTATTTCACCACTTTTTCTGTCTCTTATGCATCTTTCCTTCCATATGGCTTTCTCAGGTCTCCTGGGATATTACTGCCATATGATATGATTAAAGGCATATCAAGTGTTAGGACCTTTCTTACTCAATGGCAGATTCTTGTGTATCTGCAACTGTCTGGTCTTGCAACATACAGAGCCTGGATCACGCACTTTCAGCTAATTTATGGGCAACTCAACATGGTGATTCATGATAGTTTTAAACAGAAAAAAAAAAAAAACTCTTTGATTTCAGCTAAGTCTACTAACTTAATGAATTTTTAGCATATAGTATACTCACCCCATTCTAGTATATTTGCTGTCTGCCGAGGTCCTTTGTCTCTCACCACATCACACACTCTTCCATTTCTTTCTTCAAAATAGATTTTGTGAAGGCTCCTCTAACTTTTGTACTAGACTTTGCTACTCATCTGCTCAGGTTTCCTAGGACTTCCACAAATGAGGGTTTCACTCATCAGATCTGGGAGCTACAGGATAGCAAAGGAACTCTAAGAATACCTAAGTTTAAATTATCATGGAGGATCTTCCAGAGGGTCTTAGCTTCTTTCAGGATCCTTGGTAGCTTAAAAAATTAAAAGTAAAAGTAAAATTAAAAAATGTACGGTTGACTTAGTCCCTGACCGTACCTTTTATAGCCTATCACCCGAGACTCCGTTTTCCCATCAAATATAACCACTTACGTGGTTTGTTCTAAACTTGGCCTGTCTATAGCATGAATAGCTTCCTGTGAAACGAAAGCTGGCTGAGACCAGGAGACATGGGACTTAAGTTCACAAATTGCCACACCATTCAGTCATCACCTGCCCCTCTCTCTCAATTCTGTCATCCCCAAAGGCTGGGCCAAGGTAGGAAGTGGGGCAGCAGGGAGAAAGGGAATAATGACAGATGACATGTGGACTTCTATAATATGTTCATAAGGAAGAAGCAGGTGAGATAAGTGCTTATCCAGTCACTGTAATATTTCTGAAAAAGCCTGTTCTGGTCTGCTGTTGCATGATCGCAGAGTGGTATATGAGAGCTATGTGTTGGGAAGTCTGGGTTTATGAGAGCGTATTCAATTGGATTGTGCTAGCGGCAAAGTCCTTGATGGAAGTCAAATATAATATGCTTAATTCACACATTGCCTTATTATTCTTTAATATCAAGTCTCCGTGCTGTAATCTTGGTATTGTTTGCATGGAAGATAGTACTTTAAAGTACTTTTGACTTTGGATAGACTCAGGCCAAAATGATTTAATGCTTTTTTTTTTTCCAATGCCCTATGTCAGTGGGAATTGTTAAGAAACTGCAGCAGGAATCTTGGGGCAAAAGGTGAAATCCTGGCATAGATTTTCAATATCAAAAGGAAAAAAAAAAGCAGGAATAGAAGCTATGATTTTGATAATTTTCTTTCCAAAAGGTTTAACCTCCTTCCTTATTTATGCACACTGCAAAGCTGTTTAGATTCTCATTTCTGTTGGAATACATTTGACTGCCCCACAGTGGCTGCTGAGAGCTGGATTTAGGATACCCCATGCACAGCTGGATTATGCAGTCCATCATTGTTCCTGAAAGCATGAGAACTTTATGCTTTCCAGATGAAAAATGGAAAAGTTTCAGAGAATCTAGTTAAATCCCAATTAAATTTAGATCCAAAATTGTGTTGTTCCTTTCCTAGCCAGAGGGATTAAATTATTATGTCTTTTCAATTCCAATTCCAGGTTCTGGTTCTTACCTATTAAATCATCCAAAGTGGTTTTACAGGTCTACCAAATAACGCTCCAACTTCCAACTCAAAAGAATGCTACTTTCTGCTGAATACTTCTTGCCTTTATAATGATAATCCTATGCTTTTCTACCTGCATCTTCTCTCTGAAAAGTGTTGTGCTGTGACCAGTCCTTCTTCCAGACTATTCTTATTTCTGCAAATTAGGTGGGTCTTTTGGCTTTCAAGACCAGAGGTTTATTTATTACAATTCTTTTTACATGTTGAGAGGAGTCAGGGAGTAGTTAGGGGAAATTTAGATAGTAAAGAATTGCAAGGTCTCTGAAAGTCAGGAAGGTCACGTGGGGGCAAAATAGCCAGATACATGGAGGAGAGTGAAAGTATCCTGCTGCGCACCTAGTTGGCTGTTTTTTACTTTTAAAGGAAAGACAGAAAAAAAAAGAAAGGAGAAAGAAGTAAAGAAAAAAAGAGGGAGGAAGGGAGAGGGGGAAGGAACCCTTTAGAAGAGAAAGGGAGGAAGGGAGGGGAAGAATACCTTTGAACATGTCAAAAGAAGCCCTCCTTAAACGCTGATAAGATTGATTTTGTTACCATCTTGTATAAGCGACTTTTCGCAGGGTCATGTGTGAGCAGAAACTTATTCCTTCCTCTCAAAAACTAAACTCTATATTTTTCCTTAAAATTGATTTTGCTGAAGTGGATTTTTCATACTGAAGCCTCAGCTTTGATGCATTTGCATTCCAAAGTGAAAATGATCTGGGTGGTGAGAAGGAAATGGGAACTTCACCAGGTGTAACGCCCCTGTACCTCGGAGGTGTGCAGAACTGAGTCTCTGCAAATCAAATGCCTATATGTCGGACCATGAAAAAAAAGTCTTTAAGGAGACAGGCTATTAACAGAACCCTGTGGAGAATTCACTTTTTAATTGAAGAAACCTCTTTAAAGGTTAATTATCCTCACACCACTTCCATATCACTTGTTTCTGTTTCTTTAAAGTCAGAGTTGCAAGTATTTGGTTTGCAAAACCTCATTTCTGAGACATTATTTCTATAACCTTGGTGTTAAAAAAAAAAAAGCTTCAAGGAAGAAGGGAAACCTAGAGACAGGAAGAGGGAGAAAGAGAAAGAAGAGGAAGACACAATCGGGGTTACCCAGGAAGGGGAATATTATGAATATTCCAACAAATTACAGACAAAGCAGGCGAGGGGAGGACATAAAACCATGGCTTTGAATGGATAATATTCTCATCCACTCACTTTTCACTGATGGAAGGGGAGCTAAATTAGTTAGTTATTGGGGCATAAACTTTCTCTGTGTTTATCCAACGGAGTGCTGGGATGTCTTGCCAGCAGCCTAACCTAATCTGGCAGAAAACAGGTTAGGCTCAGGTTGAGACCATTTGTCCCTCTCTAGGTCACATGTAAGGAGAGATTTACCACAATATGAGGACCTCAAAACAAGTTTTCCCAAGGAAAGGCCCCCAAATCAGAGTAAACCTTATTCCACAGGCCTCTACAGACTGAGCCATTGGCCAAGTCCATCTTCCTAAGAATCTGTTTGCTCCAGACTTAGTGCATTTCTGAGTGACCTGAGGAGCATAGGTCTCATCCCAAGTGGCAGGCCAGGGCCGTCTCAACCGACTTTAGCCTGACACGTCTGACTGCTCTGACAAAAACTGCGTCTCGCTTCCTGCAATAATTCTTCAATTATAACTTTGTCTACTGTTAACAAGAATATATTTTACTCTCGATTTAAATAATATAGCTTGTGTAGTAGTAGAGTGTAAAAGCTTTTCCAAAAGTCTTTTAAAATGTTTCAAAGAAAAGAGTAGCATTTTGTAAGAAAGAGCTATACTTAAAATGCGTGTGCAGAAAAATAGAAGGAAACCTAAAAGCTAAGTCTAACACTATACTGAGAAGAATAAAAACCTAGATCATTAGGTAGTGATTCATTGCCCAAGAAGTGATGTCTGTGTGAAATGGTAATGGAAGCATATTAACAGTGTCATGTTTCTTTTCTAAGTATCTGAAACTGCATTCCAACCAAATGCACGTATTGTCTGAATTCTACTAGCCACCTAAGGATTTTAATAAGGCTGCATTGATCCACACCAGCTCACTTACTGATGCTTCATAACACACAAGAACAATTGCAATGGACTTCTTTTCAGCAATTGGTTGTATCCATTTGAGCGTGCAGTTTTTAAGAATATTTGGGTACTTCTTGCTATGCAAAATTTTCCTTTTTAGGCAATAAAATAATTTACTTAATTATTGTATTAATTAATAGATCCTTATTGTGCATTTTCAACCTAAAGAGGATGAAAACAAATTTTCTCTAGACAGAACCAGCTTCTGCTGGTTTCTGCTAGCATTGTGGCCCTGTGACTTAGAGGAATCAGCAAAATTTAATTACTGAGTTTGAATCAAGTCCTTGAGAAGTACAGTACAATGGCTTCTGCTTATTGCAGCCACTTTAGGAAATGGTTATTTGAGTCTAATAACTGACTGATTCAATTAAAAGGAGACAGGAAAACTATTTGCTGAGCAGGCACTCTGTTTGTTACTCACTGCTGTCATCTAAAGCACATATTTTAAACCACAACCTTATAAGCTGTGGTTCTCTATCTTTCCCCATCCTAGTCTATTTGAAGGCTATGGCACAAACCCATTTTTTACTCACTTCACCAGGAATTCTCAGCTGGAAGATGGGGTGTGCATCAGAATTTAGGGTGAGATTACACGAGCAATTAAAACCTTGCAAGATTCTAATATGTCAAGATACACAACCATGTGGGGATTCTTGCTTCAATTCAGATGAAAATCCCATCTCTGGGGCCTGTGCTTTGCAGGAGACGAGCTAAGAAATAGAAGTACTGTTATTCATTCACTTCACAGCAAGAAGAGCAGAAAGCAGTCAGGGACCTGCTTCAATTTTGGTTTTATGGTAAAACAAAATCCACAAGCCTTGGATGGGAAGTTTAAAGAATAACAAAGACCCAACCGAAAGTGACAACACAAAGAATCTACATAGCATAACTCTTGTTTTGGACCCTAGGAGAACAGAATGCAACTTTACTAGCATAACTTTGGAATGCCTTTTATGATACATGAGGTAGTAACCTTATATGAAATACTTGTTCTCTATGATCTCTGAATATTTATCTATATACCTTATAAGAACAAAAACTAATTTATTCCATCAGATCTTTTCATTGAACTTCCAGAATGCTGACAGAGAGAAATTAGATCTTAAATCAAAAATAGATTATTGTTAGAATGGATGTCAGCCTGCAGTCTTTCAGCTTAAAAGGCAAAAGAATGGCTGCCTTCTCTAAATTCTAAAATGTATGCAGGAGTAAAAAGAAAAAATGGAAATGATTAAAAGTGATCCAATTCTTTGTGTGTTCTTAAGGTAGAGCCAATAGCATTTCTATTACACTGGAGATGAGAAGAAAAAAAAATTAAAGACAAAAAGGAAAATTCCAAGGCTTCCGAGGCAACCTAAAAGGGAAGAAAACATGAAAGAGTAGTTAGAGAGGGGGAAAAAATTGCTTGATTTTAGGTATATTAAGTTTTATGTGTCAATTATATATCCAAGGGAAGATGTTGAACAGAAAGGTATGTATAAAGTGAGAGTTGAAGGAAGAAGTCCAGCTGCGGGTGTACACTTGCGAGTTACTAGCACATCAGTGGCCAAGATATGAAAGAGTCGTGGGACACTCTGAGCTAAGAGGTTGAGAAGAAGATGAGGAGAAACGTGAGAAGGAATAATCATCAAGGCAGAAGAAAAGTGGAGGGTGGTATCCAGGGATAAAAATGGAAAAAAGTATTTCAAGGAGAAATGAGTCATCAAAGAAGAGGATTGAGAACTGACCATTGGATTTAGCAAAAAGGAGGTCTTTGGTGCCATCAAAAGAGTAGTTTCAGTGAAATGATAGAGGTAAAATTTGACAGAAATGGATTTAAAGGAAAATGAGGGTAGAAACAGTGAAGCCAGGAAGTATAGACAACCTTTGAGGAGTTTTGCTATAGAAGGAAGCTGAGAAATGAGGCACCATTTGGAAGGAGAAATGAGGTCAGTAGAACTTTTTTATGGAAAGTAAAAGTAGGTGATATAAGAGAGGAAGGACAGATTTCCTGAAATTATATCCTTGAGAATAGAATATAATGCCCAAGAGGAATGGTTGGCTTTAGATGGGGGTAAGAACTGTTCATCTCAAGTACTGAAAAGAAAACAGGGTACATGGGAACCAGATGTGGTCCTACCCGTTTGTCGACGTTCTCTCCGGGATATTTGTTTTATCAATCATGTTAGAAATACAATCAGTTAAAATTGAGGATAAGGTAGGAGGTGTTAACCAGCTTAGGAAGAAAGGATATATATGGAATAGTCATCTCAGAGAGTAGGAAATTTAGCCAAGGTTTTGCCATCCAAAGTGGCAACCACTAGACATATGTATCTATTGAACAGTGAAATGTGACTTGTGTGATTGAGAAGCTGAATTTTTAATTGTATTTAATTTTAATTAATTTTGATTTTGATTTAAAAATTGATGCTCATTCCAATCTTGTGAAAAATTTAAGAATCTCGGAAAAGCTTGAATATGTAATCCTACGATACCAATCATAAATTTTATGGTACTTAAATATAGATCAAGCATTTTTGATGAAAATTTAGCATCCAAATGGAGAAGTGCTATATGTGTAAGATGCACATTGGATTTCATAGAATGAAAAAAGTAAAATATCTCATTAACATTTTATATTGATTATATGTTATAATAATATTTAAATATATTGGATTTAGTAAAATATATTGATTTTAACTTAAACTTTTTATTTTATTTTTAATGTGCATGCTGGAAAGTTTTAATTTACACATACGGCTCACATTATATTTCTATTAGAAAATGTGGGCCAAGAAGTATGGAATATGCTTCACTCCTGCTGTGGAGGTAAAGATCCCAGGAAGGTGATTCAGTTGTTCTTTTACTAGCATTTGACCTGAAAGCCTAGCATTTAAACTAAGAAAAGTAAAATTGTCCGTACGATAGTGTTTTGTCTGTTTCTCCCAGGACTCTGATAGTTTTGCTTTATGTACCTTGATGATGGCTATTTGATGTACAGAATTTTATAAGTATTCTTTTCATTCATTTTAATATGAATAGTACAACCCTAATTTCACTTTTGTTTTGATTGATGGGAAATATTTTTGCATATTCTTTTATATTTAACCTTTGTGGGTCATTTTATTTTGGATATCTGTCTTGCAAGTAACACATAGTTAGGTGAATGAGTACAGACATGTATGCATGAGACTCAGTGAGAGTCTTTATGTCTTAATAAATAATTCAACACATCTCCGTTTCTTATGGTAACTGATATGCTTACTGTTACTTTGTGATCTTAGTTTTCCAAATTATTTTTTCCTATTTTCCTAGTTTTGCTACATTAATCAAAGTAACTCTGCTTATCTATTATTCATCAGTGAGTTAGACATTTTCCACTAGTGGTTACCTTTAAATTGCTTTTAAAACATATTTTGTATCCCTACCCTTTCAACTCTCAGAAGAAAATTTACCTTTCTTTTACTTCTCTTGCCCCACTGCTTCCAAGATTTTAGCAATTAATCTGGAATCTATTTAATCCCTTTTCTTATTTCAGTGGGAATTTGGAATGGGGAGGGCTTAGTCACACACAGTCAGGTAGTTTCCCTGAACTACAAGATAATCATGGAATTCTATGTGTACTAGTATACAAAGTGTATTGGTTCCCCAAAGAACCTAAACCAATAAATCACTGCTTCTAATATGTGAAATGCATTCTGTGGTACTAGTGGGCGTGATAAACAAGGTTGCAGGAAGCTGTTTAAAAGTAACTTTAAGTATCTCATGCCTGATTAATGTCCTATAATACGGCACATGCTTAATGAAAGAATCATTAACTGGAATATAATTAGATGTTTAATTCAGTCCCTAGTCAATCATTTGCTTTTAAATACATCTAAGAGTAAGTAACCTCAGCAATTTTGGTTTCTTACCTTCGTCTTGTCTTGAATGTGAGTAGAGCGTAATCTGTGGCACATACAGAGGTACCAGACCCCTCAAAATGCCAAAGCATCTTTCTTTGAGAAATGCTTTCCTGGGGCACCCCACAGATTGTCTGTTTTTAAGTTATTCTGAGTTTGTATTTCTCTGTGGCTGATTCACCAAGGGACATCAATTTTAAAAAGGCTGTCAGAAGGCGCAACATTAAGACATTTGTTTAACCCTTTGTGACCCAAAGATATTTGACCATACAGTCTTTTTCTTGCTTGCCATCGGCAATTTATTTTCAGTACAACCTACTTTGGGGAATGTTGCTGCATGATGTTCTGTTGCAAAATGGGTAGAGGAGTCACTTTAACTTCCTTATACAGTTATACTCGATTACAGATCTCCCAAAGTGTTTCTTGTATCTTTTAGGCTTTTCATGAAATACCTCTGTCAGTTTTGATGTTTAGCTCCCCTTCCCCACTCTCTGCTCAGATCTGCAGACAACTCAAATATAAACCCAGTGATGGGAATGGACCAAGAAATTACAGCCACGGGCACATAGATGCCCTTCTGTTATCTGGTATCTAAGGATTTGGTAACGTGTCAAGCTCATAATGTTCACTCCCCTATCCCTTACTGTGCTTTCTCTGAGAGAGGAGCCTTGTGGAAGCAGACTTCTGGCAGGCCAGGTCCCCGGTGTACCACGTGGACCTGGGGTCTCTCAACAACCATGTACATGTGCGTCTCTCTAGTAGACTCTCAATTCCTTGAAGCAGGCATCTAAGGACATATTTATTTTTATATTTCTACTGTTTGCAGTGTAGGTACTTGAGTGTTGCTGAATGAATGAGTCACACAACAAATGTGAAAAGTGAAAAATGGTTGAGTTCTCCAACTCATCAGTTATTTCAGATGTAAGCATTTGACTAAAAATGCCAAGACATGAGTTTATATCAGCATGGTTTGTTTACATATCAGTTTCCAAATATTTCACACACTGAGGTGTTTAAAATAAAAGGAGACATTAAATTAAAAGTACTTTCTACAAAATGAGGGAATAAAAAGTCTTTGTATTTTTACTTTTATAATGGAAATCTATTAAGTTGGTGCTTTTTGTAACTGCTCTACCACACACATGCATAGGAAAAGTATACAGAATCAGCATCATGATTCATAAAAGGCAAAAGTAAGTAGGTAAAGACAAAAATGGTAAGATACTAGGTGCATGGATCAGTAAGAAAAAAACAAATAGCCAAATAGGAAAAAATTGAGAAAAGAAAGAGGAATTCACCAAAGGTGAAATGCAAATGACAGTAAACATATGAGAAGCTGTTCAACCTCACTAGTAATCAGAAAAATGCAAACTAAAACAACAGGATTGTATTATCAACCCTCGGACTAGCAGAAATTAAAAAGATTTATACTATCCAGGGCTGGCAGTGATAAGTAGAAGTAAGCACTTTCATACACTGTAGGTGGGGGTATAAATTGATAAACCTGTTTTGAAGAGCATTTGGCAGTATCTCAAAATTTCAATTTGCAACTTTTAGCCAACTCTTGCCTACAGAAATACTTTCACATGAGAACAGACTTATGCACAGGATATTGATAGCATCATTGTTTATGTAGAGAAAATTGAATGTAAATTAAGTATTCTCTAATACTGTAGTTTTACATGAATAATTATACATTCATCCTATGAAATATTATGCAGATATTAAAAATAATGAAGCCAATTTTCATGGATTGACTTGGAAAGATCTCTAGAACATAGTATGCAAGGAAGAAATTAAAAGCATATTAGAAATTTAAATTTTGAGCATAATATTTTTTTACATAAACTTGTGTGTGTTCATTCAGTTCATGAATCTGTTGCTTGCAGAGGCTCTTTAAACTCCTCAAATATCTGATGCTCTGATCTGTTTTGAATTAAAAACTACATTACAAATAAAGAAGAAGAATATGCTGAAACAGAGTTGGTATGATATTCACCAAGCTCATCAGTTGATACTGACTGGGAAAGGGATGAAAAGGAGCTAATATATTTTATACTATGTAGTTCTGTATAATTTGAATCCTTTTTTTTAAAAAACTGTATGACACATGTAATTTTAAAAATATACTTGGCCTCTATAACCATAAGGTTTGTTACAGCCATCATATAAAGCCTGGCAAGCTCATATTTATATGCCAAGTAGTTGAAAGTTTAGGGTAACTGATTCCAGAGATGTGAGCAGCATCACACACGGACTCTCAGGCACTGACAGCAGCCACATTGTTCCTTAATCATGGGCAGCCCATCTAATTCGATGATTTAAATTTCCTTCTTACGTAGACTATTTCTCAGATCACCTAGTAGGCTATGAGGCAGTTGCCAACCCTCCTGTACATCTTCGGTCTATCAGTGGAAGGTGAATAATGTGATGAAAACCATCCTGACTTTAAACAGTTGAAGGAAAAGAGATGATGTGAAATGTTTCGACTCTGATCCCTCAGTAGATCGTTTTTCAGAGTACCATTGGAAGCTGAAAGTAAGATGATTTAAGGAAAGTAAATAATTCCCAGGGATTCATATGGCTATCTAGAAGTGTTAGTATTTACAACCAACCTGAAGCATGCACTTTTTTATTAAACTGACCCTTCCAGTTATTGACATAAAGAGCAGACAATGTCTCTCTGTATTGCCATACAATTTTATAATGCTGAGCAAGTAATGTCTCAGTTTCCTCTGTAGACAATGACTCCTCGCTGCTCATCTTGAAAATCCTTTTACAGAAGTAATGATCTCCCTATTAAATTGTGGTTGAATCATTTGTGCTCAATAGAGGGTGCATTTAGTTCAAGCAGTGCATTTTCCAGCAGCGTGAACACTCACACGGAGGCCCACTGTGCACAGTGCACATGTCACATGGCTATTTTTCCAGAGAAGGACACTGAAAATCTATCTAAGAGCTCATTTTCCTCTTGATCTGTCATCTGTATACTCTGTGGACAGCTTGTCTGTCACTCCTCACTTGTTCAAAACAAAATGCATTCTCCCATATTGGACTGTAGGAATTTATAAACACGGAGATGACTCTGCTATTTACAGCTCAAATGTAACAACTGTCAGCAACTGACTGTAACCTGACTACATCTTAATAACAAACAACAAAATCTTCCCTTCCATTTCAAGTGCATTCTTAAAAGTTTTATAGAAACTGTCTGTAGTACTTTCCCAGGTATCATTTTTATTGGCTATATATGCATTTTGTAGTCAGAAACCATTAGAAAAAGTGTTTCCCCTTTAAGGAAAAAAAAGAGGTCTTAGAATACTTTCAAATCATAATTTTTAACTAGGCTAAATTCTCCTAATGTCAGTTAACTCAGCCTTTATTGACACCATGCTCTTGTGAACATGTACGGTTTTAATTGCATTAAGGTGCTATTTTAGTTCCTGACTATTGTGTAAAAAGGTAGTCTGCCTTCTATCACTACACTTTCTCTGATGTATGCAGCAACATTCATTTAACAAAGATAGCGCCTGGTAATAACTGTTATTGGGAAAAATTATAGAAAATAAACAGCATAATAGCCCCCAATACATTAGTGCAGATGTAGTAACTATAAAAGGATAATCAGATCACCCTCTGAGGTATTTAGTTGCTTTTCATATTTAGACCAGAATTAAAGCAATGAAAAATGAAACTTTATAATTTTACAGAGAGGAGAGTCTAGCTGGCAAGAAAATAGCCTGTCACAGTTTAATATGCAGCTTTCTAGCTTATTAAAAATTTTTTTTTCTGGGTTCTGAATTCCCTGAAGCATTGTCAGCCCAGGAGCAAAGTAGCCTGAGGGTTGATTAATTTAGGTGCTCACCAACCCCACAAAAGGCCTTAGATACTTCTTTCCATATTACTGCTCTGCCCCTCTGTGTTCAGCTTAGCTCTTTTCCTGATTGCAAGATAGCCAAGACAGGTCTAGTCATCTCATCCAGACTTGTCTAGGATGAGAAAGAGGAGTTGTTCACTAAGCATTTATGGAAGCACCTCAGCTGACTTCCGCCCACTTCACAGTGGCCAGTGCCCATTCCTACATGAGCCGCAGGCAAGGAGAAACCATTACCACCAATGGTTTTGTGAATATAATTATGTGGAATATGGTGGGTTACCCAACACAATCCTAGTTCTACTCAAAAAGAAGAAAGAGTTTGGTGAGTCATTATTGGATAGACATTTAAAAATATCTGCTACTCCCCAGGTTTACTTCTTGTTTATGTATATATATGTTAACCTCTCCATGAAAATTATGCTGCCTGATTATGGGTCCTGCTTTATGTGCATTTGTATCTTCGAAGCATGTTAAATATTCAGCAAATACTTCTCAATGAATGGATGGATGAATGAATATAAGAACAAATATTTAATCCATAAGAATAGAAAAAAATTACTGTGAAGTTAACAAAGCTTAAGTTTTAGTGGTCTCTTGTCAGAACCTAAGAAGAGCTATAGAAATGTGTTCTTATGATCATCTAGTATAAAATTTGTTAAAGTAAGATATTTTAACAGCAGTTGGTTCAAATCGCTGACTCCAGTCGACTGACTTGTCCTCCATCACATTTCTCCCAGTGCTGGAATGACCATGAGCATTTTGGGAATTCAGTTATCAGAAAGTTGAGTTGGGGATACATTTATTTTTAGTTCGGTGGAATATATTCATGTGTTTCTCAGTCATTTCCATGTATAGTTACAAGTAGCCACCTGGTATAGGAATGGCTTCCAGAAATACCCCTCCACCCACCATGCTGAATCATTGCAAGAGGATACGAAGGTGCGGGGCCAGAAGCATTAATGTGATTGAACACACCGTACTCAGCCCTGAAAAAATGTTACTAGTGAAGGAGAAGCAAGGATTGAAAGGGAGGGTGCCAGAAACTGGTCAGTTTAAAATTTTTTCAATCGGCTATAGAAAATTATAATTAGAGGAGTCAGTTCTTATCAAGGTCCAACAGAAACAGAATATCTCTCCTGTCAAAAATATTTTTGATAGTGCAGTTATATAATTTTAAAAGCACTATAACTTTTTTCACTTTTAATGGGTATTGCATGAAACAGATATCAATTCCTGTTTGTAGGAAGCAAATCTGTAACAATACTGAAAACAGCAAGTTTGCCTATAAGAGCTAATATATTAAACTTGATAGGTTTTTCCAAATTTAGCAACCCTCATAAAAATTTACATGGTATCACCCATAAAAAATTATGAAGCGGAAAGAAACTTTTCTAAACTAATAATAAAACCAAATTTTGACCCAGCATGATAGGGGAAGGACTGAATTTCCTTTGTATTTTCTTTATAGAAAATTATGTTATAAAACTGTTGTCAGATGAAGAAGTGAGCAAAGTTACTCAGCCACAAATGCAGCCAGTGGGTACCCCGTTCCAATGAAGCAACAGCCTAAAATAAGAATGATAGCTAGTTCCTACTGAATGCTTTCTTAAGGATGTTGCACATGTTTACTTCTTTATTTACAACAACTCAGTGAAGTTACCATATCAGCAGGATGGGCAATGTTATACAGAAGTAGCATATAACCCCCCAAACCTCAGTGGCTTGATACAATAAAGGTTTATTTCTTGCTCACTCTTTATATCCTGTAGCTAGAAATTGTGCTTTATATGGTTGTCACATAAAGACAATATGGCAGTGCTTCCACCGTCTGGAATATCTCCAGTCACTGGAACAAGGAGAAAGGGAATGACAGATACACATGGACTCTTAAAAGCTTTGACTGGAAGTGACACCCACCATTTCTATGTAGATTTTGTTGACCAAGGCACGTCACATGGCTGTGCCTAACTTCAAAGAAATGGGCAAAAACAATCTATCCTAGAGGGAGAAGAACAGATACTTGTAAACATCCAATAATGACTTTAACAGGTACTGTTATCACTAAGTGACATATAGGAAAACTGAAGCATGCAAAAAAGTAAGTAACTAGACAAATATCATAGGAATAATAAAATGTAAGGCTAAGCTTCAAATGCAGGCTCCAGCGTCCACAAGCTTAACCTTTGGGCTTCTACCTCCTTGGATGTACATTCTTTGGTAAATTCCTAAGCCCTGAAATAGCAAAAGGCACGACCCCAAGCACTATGCCCTTGCTGAACAATTATGACAAGTAATACAGTTAAGATCCCTGCATTTTCTAGTTTAACGAGCAACATAGTTCAAGTTCTCAATCATCCTGCTCATTCAATAAATATTTCTGAAACACATTCAGAAGTTATAAATGAATAGTTATTCGTTTATAATAAATTGTCACATCAGTTTCGTGTAGAAAAATAAGGGGAGGAAACTCCTGTAACATTGGAGGAATTATCCAATGTTACATCATTACAGCTGTTATGATCCCTACTGGACATCTAACAGCTGTAATGATTCATTGCCAATGATCAATAGCTTGCCTTTCCTACCTCCCCTCCTTCCTTCCTACCTTCCCTCCTTGCTTTCTTCCTTCTCTCCCTCTTCCCATACTTCCTTCCACCTTCTCTTTCACAAAAATATATTGCATTTTTCTATGACAGGTATTTGGAACTGGAGAGAGAAACAGGAATAGAAAGATCTAGTCCCTATGGCACTCACAATCACAGCCATAAATGAGATGCATAAATGCAATACAAGATTCAAGGAGATACACTGAAAGTCTCGGAAATTCAAACTCCACACATATGCCTGATTTTATAGGCGCAGAACCAGACTATAATTTGCCAGGATATATTTATTACAGCTCTCATCATGAATTTATTAACATTCTCTCTAATGCATAAGACCTTTTGGCTTCATTCACTGGTATGTTTATAGCTGACATGCACTATCTTTCCTGGCTTTTGTACCCACATTTGTTTACAGTGACACATGGTGCTATAGCTTTTACCTAGATAAGATTTCAAGTGTTTTCACTGAAATCACTCAGAATTATAGTAAAGAGATGCATTTACAACCATCAGGGAATGCTGGCTCTTGGCTTCTGTGTTCTTTGACATCTGTTAGTAAATATCTTACTTCCTTCACTGGCTTTAGGGTATACATTGTTTACCTGTGGCGCAGCAGAAAACGTCTCCCATATTTTGTGGGGGGAAATTCTGTGTCTGACTCTTATGGTTCTGAGAGTTGTTTACAGCCATCTGGTGGAAAGTCTTACTTGTACTTCACCTGCAATGATTTGTGTGTCAGGCTTCTTGTCTCTTATGGTGCATGAAGAGGACAAATGAAAGTCCTTTCCCCTGCAATATCTCTCCTGCTCATAAAAGTTGCTTTTCCAAACTTTAATTACTGGCATGATATCCTGTCTCCGCTCTTAGTGTCAGAGGTCTAATTTTGCTTTCTTGTCCAATTACATCTCTTCAGATGCTTTATGTATTTTAGTCTGTCATAGTTCCTTCACTATAAAGAGCAAAGATAACCTTTGTGTGATGTTTTAGCTGGCTAGTGTCTTATCTCAATCTGTGTCTTCAGTTTTCTGTATAGAAGTACAGGTGGTTGTATATTTGTTAAAATATCATTGGACACGGTGGTATAATGTATCCAAAAATGCTAACGTTTGGGGAGAAGTTCAAAGTGGGAGCAAGTATTTTGTTTCCTTCTTAGTTGTCAGAGATTGTAATACAATAACATCATGAGCATATTCCCTGTTTCAGACTGAGACTGAGGAAGGATACCCAGTTAAGTTATTTTGTACTGTATTCTCTTTTCTGGGTATGAGGTACACCTCCTTTCTACATAGTTTCTTTTACAGCAGACGCTATATAATTTTGTTGAAACCATTAACATTTTTAGTATGATAGAAAGTTTGGGAAAACAAAACAAATTAAAAAAGAGCTATTTTTGTAGTAATGCCACCTAATAAGCAGCCCTCCAAAAAATATCTCAGTGGTTTCCAACTAGCCTTTATTTCTTATTCATAAGTCTACAGGTCAGCTGCCACAGCTCTGCTTAAGATATCAGTGAAGTTCAGGTTTGTTCTTCCTGTCCTGTCTGGGGACCCAGGTTGAAGAAGCAGCAGTTCTCCAGAGCACGCCCCCTGGTGGTGGAGGGCAGAAGTGCCAGGGTGGCAGCCAAACAAGCCAAGCACGTTAAAGCCCGGGTTGGATATGACATGCTTTACCTCACATTCTGTTGGCCAAGGAAGTCTCGTGCCAAGCTCTGTTAATGAGGCAGGGAAGTACTCTTCACTCCCACTGAACAATGGCCAGCACAGGGAGTGAAGGGAGACTTGTGACCAAATAATACAGTCTACTGTAAGTCTCAATTATGACTCTGTCTTCCTCGTATGGAATATGGAAATTGCCAGTGGAAATTTCTGATTGTGTTTCAATGTACTTTAAGCAAAACCACCTTATTTTGGGGTGGGGAGATTTTTCTTCTGTTATTTGATATGTAGTTTTCTACTTGTCTTTCATGCCTTCAATTTAGGTCAAAGAGTGATACATGTTCCTACCGTATGCTTTAGAATTGATATAAAACCACCTAGTAATATGGTTCTTTCTCAAATGAAATTATCACTTTAAAAAAAAACAATAACATATACTTCTACCCACTTCTTTTCTGAATAAGATTATAACTTTTTAAAAAACTAACTTGAGCTTTGGCCCACTTCTAACTGTAAGAAAGAAATCATCATTTCGTTAAAACAGTAAAGCCCCTTTTATCCACAAGAGAGCCAAACCCTCCTTCCTAAATCATTTAAAATATGTTAATTTTTAAGAATATTTTTGTATATTTAAAGTTGTCATTATTCAGTGAGTATACCAAAAATATAGATACCAATGTTATAAATGCTCAATATAGTTTGACCCTTATTTCCTCAGAGTTCTCCTTCCCTGTGAAATTTGACCTGCCTTGTAATTGCTATAACATTTCATAACTTGAAATAGTAAAAAGATTTAAAAATCTTTGGTTTAGTTTTAGACACTTTAAACTCATAACAGCAGATATCATGTTAAGTAAATGCATCTTGCCAAATATTAGCATCTGCAGATAATGGGAACTTTAGTCGTATGAAACTTCACAGAATAAAGAGTAAACTTTAGTGTTTGTATTGGAGGTTGGCCAAATGATTTGTGTTCGTTCAAACATCTGTGATGTTCAGCCATTTACAAGTCCCAGTAAATGTGGTACAGCCAACAATTTGTCCTTCCAGCGTCGTAGTAAGATATATGTTCAGTTCCATTGACTGAAATCAGTGATGGTCTGAAAAGCATGTTGTTTGATTTTGGCTAGATATACAGAGATTAATTTTCTTCTAGAAGCCAGTTTTTGTCTTTTGCATGTGGGCTTTGAGAGATGGCGCCCATGAGGGAGGTGAACAGGGTCACTGCAGCTGTGACCCCAGCCTGAGGGGGAAGCCTTGCTTGCCCCTTCTGACAGCCTGCTCTGGGCTGTGACTGAGCAGCTAGAAACTCGGAGCCTCATTCCAGCAGCTGAGTGAGCCAGTCTTTGTATTGCTGTGGGTTTTTCCCAACAACTTTTTTGGATATAATTTATATACCACAAAGCACATTTAAAGGGTACAATTCAATGGAGGTTTTTTTTTTCATTTATTTTCAGAGTTGTACAGCTATCACCATAACCTAATTTTAGAACATTTCATTATTCTCAAAAGGAACTCCCCTACCCATTAGCAGTCTTGACCCATCCTGTTTCCACCGCCTCACAGCCCTAGGCAACCAAATCTACTTTCCATCTCTATATATTTGCCAGTTCCAGACATTTCATGCAAATGGGATCATACAACATGGGGTCTTTTGTGACTGGCTTGTTTCACTAAGCATAGTGTTTTCAAAGTTCATCTCTGTTGCAGCGTGAATCAGTACTGCATTCCTTTCTATTGCCAAGTAATATTTCATTGTATGGATATAGTATGTTTGTTTATCCATTCATCAGTGATGGACATTTGAGTTGTTTTCACTTTTTGGCTGTTATGGACCATGCCACTGTGAACTGTTGTGTACAAGGTGTTGTGTACACGGTGTTGTGTGCACGTATGTTGTCAATTCTCTTGGATATACAAGTAGAAGTGAAATTGCTGTGTCATGGTGGACTGAAAGTCTGTGTTTAACATTTTGAGGAGCTGCCAAACTATTTTCCAAAGTGGATGCACCATTTTACAATTCCACCAGCAATGAATGAGGGTCCTAATTTCAATACATCCTTGCCAGCATTGCTATTGTCTGTCTTTTTGATTATAGCCATTCTTGTAGGTGTGATATGGTATCCCACTATGACTTTGATGGACATTTCCCTAATTAGTAATCATGTAGAGCATCTTTTCATGTGCTTATTAGCCGTTCATGTATCTTCTTTGGATAGGTAGAGTGTTTTTTAAATTATTATGTTATAGTAGTTCCTTACATATTCTGGATATAAGTCCCTTAAATATATGATTTGTAAATCATATCTTACATTCTGTTGGTTGTTTTATCACTTTCTTGACGGTGTCATTTGAAACAAAAAATTTTAATTATTATGATGTTGAATTTCTCTGTTTTTCTTTTTATTACTTGTGCTTTTGGTGTCATGTTTACAAAATCATTGCCTAATCCAAGGTCACAAAGATTTACCACTGTGGTTTTTTCCCTAAGATTTTTTACAGTCTTGGCTTTCACAGTTGGATCTGTGATCCCCTTTGAGTCAGTTGTTGTCTGTGCGGTGAGGTAGGTGTCTAACTTCACTCAGTTGTCCCACACCTTTTGTTGAAAGACTATTTCTTCTCGTTGAATTATTGACCCCTTTGTCTAAAATCAACTGACCATAATATTTATTTATGAACATTTATTTTTAGACTCTCAATTCTATTCATTGATCTGTATGTCTGTTCTTATGACAGTCCCACACTGTCTTGATTAGGATAGCTTTGCAGTGAGTTTTAAAATTCAGTAGTGTGAGTCCACTAACTTTGTTCTTCTTTTCAAGATTATCTTGGCTTTTGTGGGTCCCTTGCAACTCAACCTGATTCTTAAAATCAAAATGGGAAGCTCCTTTTAGCCCATTTTCTTTTTTTGTTCATTTGCTTTTTTTTTTTTTTTTTTTGCTTTAATTACACATAGAAAGTCTAGTAAATTATCTCATAAAAGAATGACTTGGGTGTGACTGAGAGAAGAGTTGTTGACTTTATAAATATACATACATTCACATGCTAAACATCTCTGAGCTTTGGATATTATCATAAAATTCTTGCTTAAGAAAAACTGTATATTTGAATTTCATACTCTAATAACTTTTAACACTCAATGCACATGGCAACTTATCTCCTTGCACTAAAATATCCACTGAAGCAATAGTTGTAAACTAACATTGATGTGAGCATGATTGAGTTTGGGAGGGCACAAATCACATGATATCAGGAGTTTTAGAAAAGGAGAAAATCTACTTCTAACCCCTTCTGTTATTCTTACTTTGACCTTTTAACTCTACAAACTTGTTTTGTGAAGAAACATGAATATTTCCTTAAAACCAGAGAAGAGCAGTCATAGAAATAATACACAGAACTGGGAAAATGTTGTTGATGTCATGTTTTGCCTGACAACCATGGTCTTTCCTTGGATCTGAGTTTATTTTGGTAGCAAAGGTGTTACGAAGAGGCTTTCATAATAGCCCTAAGATTTTAAGGGACTCACCTCTCCATTCTTAAGGTAAAAAGTTTATACTATAAAACTTGGAATCCATTGTCAGCACCTTCTTTATTACATAGGACTTGCTTTTTTATTTAGATCGTGTCCTACTGCCAAGTTTGTTAAAACAGGTCATTTTCATCTGTCTTTCCTCTTCTTGTTCTTAATAGTTACACGAAAGTTTTCTAGCTGAATGTAATTAACTCTCTTATCCCTTGTGTTCGTCTTTTTCAATGATAGATTATTAAGAATACCTCTGGCATATGTAGTGAAACTTTTGCAAATAATCAGTATTTGATCAGAATTTTTAAAGAAGGTGCTTGGAGGGCATTTCAAAAACAAGATTTCGTTGTCATTTTTTTCTGACTCAGGTCTTTTTTATGGTAGAGTTGCCGCAAATGCCATCAATCTCAAAAAGGCCATTCTTGTCCTAAACCGATTGACCCTTCAGTGCTGAATCCTCAGCTAGCTCGGGTGTTCTACTGGACCTCGCTGCCATTTTCTGAATAATTTATGTGATTTACAGTACCTTGTAAAAAGCACTGAAACATCTCCGTGTGTTACTTGTTTGCTTTTGATTTACAGTGACATATTTTCATAGTAGCGGAAAGTTGCTGGAAAACTTTTTCTGAAACATTATATTTTTCCATTCATCCTCAGATGACTGTGGCTCAGTTATCAGTGACCTCAATTTTCTGCCCTGTTGTTTTTCAAATTAAAAAATACACGTGGGCAGTCTCTTCACAAAGTCACACATTAAATAGCACTACCCAAGAGATCATTAGTCTGTGTGCATTCTGCCATTACCAACGGTTACCTGACCTTTAGAAATAAGGAGAACATTATGAGCATCTACTGAGATATTAAAAGCTGTAATATTATTAATGTTTCTTAGGGTCAGCTGGAATGTTTACATTGCAGCTGTGATGGTGACTCAGAGAGCGACATGTGTGGTTGGTGAGTGGCCCTTGTCAAGGCGTCATGATGGCTTGATAATAATAAAGAAGGTAAATGAGGGAAATACTGTCTGGTTCAGTGAGATAGGCATTTGTAAATAAGATTGAGCGCTTACGGAGTGCTCAGTCGGCCCTACACAGAGCATAAGGAGATGCAGAGGGCCCGCAGTGCGGGTGCCTTATCATTTAAATTAGGCATCTGGGGAAAATACCAAAAAGCATCAACTGAATAAGGAGAGGCATATAAATTGTTGGCAGAGAAATTCAGATGTCTGGATCAACAACACCAGTATATGTTGAAATAAAAGTGTTTTCTTTTCAGAAAACTGGAGTAAATAAAACAAATCATGCCTAGTCTTCTTCTAAGGAACAATTGTTTTTACTATTTGGAAAATATGATCAGGATGATTTCAGGATGGATGTATACAATCACTGTAATTATTAGCAAGAGTGATTGCACCAAGGACATATGAACCTTATGCATTTCCATGTTGAGCAGGATTTTGTATGGAAGAAGAAATGATGTTAATAAGATTGTGTATGCTGACTTAAGACCATTGTTTTCTGGGGGAAGAGCATGTGCTCTAGAGCTGGAGCTCGCACCTCTCCGTTCTTCGATCAAAGAACAAAACTTCATTTTGCTTCAGAACTGAAAAAATAAAATTGTTTTCTGAAATCCATGTCTTAGAGCAAGTGTTTAGGCAAACTGAAAAGGCAAAACGTCTATCACAGTGTCCAGTAAGCACTCAGTAAGTGTTACCTGTTTTCATCGTCATCACTGTTATTATTATTAGTCATCATTATTATTTTCTTCTACCATATGGTTGGGGTTGTGCTCAGTCAAATAGACATTGATTTGCATGAAGGCCTCCTTCAAAGGTAACAGAAATAAAGCACTCCTTAATACTCAGCATATTATCCCCATACGTGTACCCTATTGTAGTATTTAAATTGTAAATGACCCACAATTAATTTTGATTTTTTTTCTATCAAGCACTGAAATAGTTACCCAAAAATCTAGTTTCTAGCCCTACTCTACCCACTCACTATTACATGACCTAGAGGAAGTCTTACTCTCTCTAGGCCACAGTTAAAATCAGTGATATTTATGAGTACCTTGCCTAATATTCTGTGGGGTAGCTCAAGGGGCAAAATTGCTGGAAAACGATTATAATATATGGCATTCACTTTTAATCTGTCCTTGGAAGTCACCTTACTTCTGCCCCAAGCAAGTTCTGCATCTGGTTTAAGAGCGTCATTTTGCTGAGCAGTACCGCGGGCTGCAGAAACTTCACTGCAGCGTGCGAGGGACATCAAATATTTACTAGGGATAAAAACCTGCCTTAACCGTCTTGAAACCAAAAAATGAACTTTTAGAACCTATTCTGTAACAGAGAAATAGATCCCTGTTGTCTTCAAACTATCTTTTACTATTTGTAGTGCCTTTGACCTTCACGAGAATTCCATAGCAAACGAAGTCAAACTTTCCTCAACTGTTTATCCCTGGGCAGTACCATCTGATATGAATACTATTCCATCAAAGTGCGTTTTTTTCCTGAGGAAGTCTTGCTTTAATACATCATCAGCATGACAGCCAGTGTATTATACATTACAATAAAACATCCCCAGAGCAAAGGTACATGTGATGATGAATTATGCTAATATGTTATTGTCATTATGTTATCAGCACTCAGAGAGTGATTTAGTGAGATACACCATCAGTGAGAGATTATCTGATTTCATATTACTCAAGAAATGACACCATCATGGAAAACCACAGGCAGGTTCAGTTGATTAATAGGGTTGGTGATATTCTAGTGCCAGAACTCATGTATAGTAGTATATTAAAATGTCCTTTGAAACTGAAAACAAGTTAAAGAGAGATGAGTCCACGAGGTAAGGTTGTAAAAGCACTGTCAATTTTAATATTGTTACTGTAGAGAGAGTGGATGACTCGGTAGAAACCAAAAGTCATCCTTTGTCCTTCAATCAGACATTTGACACAGACTTAGTTCTGCTTAACTATCTTTAAGAAACCTGAGAACTTCTTGTAAGAAGCTGTCTGTTGTAAGACTACTGGTTATCCTGTATATTTACATTCTACAGGTGACATTTTGTAATGATACATGCATTATGCCCCAAGTCATTGACCAACCAGACGTATCACAAAACAGTTGTTGAGTGACAACTAATTTTTTCAGGATATAAGCTGATCAATTTTGTTACAGCATCCTCTTTTGCACAGAATCTTGCACACATTAGGCACTCAAAAGATACTTGCTACATTGAATTAATGAATTTTTTTTTCTTTTTACTTTTTGGGAAGAGGTAATTAGGTTTTTGTTTACTTAGGTAGTTAGTTAGTTGTTTTTAATGGAAGTACTGCAAATTGATCCCAGGACCTCATGCATGTTAGGCATGCACTCAACCACTGAGCTATATACCCTCCTCCCCAAATTAATAATTTTTTTTTTTTAGTATTTCTAGGTGAATGGTAATTTTATTTTATTTTTTTAAACATTTTTTATTGATTTATAATCATTTTACAATGTTGTGTCAAATTCCAGTGTTCAGCACAATTTTTCAGTTATTCATGAACATATACACACTCATTGTCACATTTTTTTCTCTGTGAGTTATCATAACATTTTGTGTATATTTCCCTGTGCTATACAGTGTAGTCTATTCTACAATTTTGAAATCCCAGTCTATCCCTTCCCACCCTCCACCCCCCTGGTAACCACAAGTCTGTATTCTCTGTCTGTGAGTCTATTTCTGTCCTTTATTTACGCTTTGTTTTTGTTTGTTTGTTTGTTTTTGTTTTTGTTTTTTAGATTCCACATATGAGCGATCTCATATGGTGTTTTTCTTTCTCTTTCTGGCTTACTTCACTTAGAATGACATTCTCCAGGAGCATCCATGTTGCTGCAAATGGCATTATGTTGTCAGTTTTTATGGCTGAGTAGTATTCCATTGTATAAATATACCACCTCTTCTTTATCCAGTCACCTGTTGATGGACATTTAGGCTGTTTCCATGTTTTGGCTATTGTAAATAGTGCTGCTATGAACATTGGGGTGCAGGTGTCATCCTGAAGTAGATTTCCTTCTGGATACAAGCCCAGGAGTGGGATTCCTGGGTCATATGGTAAGTCTATTCCTAGTCTTTTGAGGAATCTCCACACTGTTTTCCATAGTGGCTGCACCAAATTGCATTCCCACCAGCAGTGTAGGAGGGTTCCCCTTTCTCCACAGCCTCTCCAGCATTTGTCATTTGTGGATTTTTGAATGACAGCCATTCTGACTGGTGTGAGGTGATACCTCATTGTAGTTTTGATTTGCATTTCTCTGATAATTAGTGATATTGAGCATTTTTTCATGTGCTTTTTGATCATTTGTATGTCTTCCTTGGAGAATTGCTTGTTTAGGTCTTCTGCCCATTTTTGGATTGGGTTGTTTATTTTTTTCTTATTGAGTCGTATGAGCTGCTTATATATTCTGGAGATCAAGCCTTTGTCGGTTTCACTTGCAAAAATTTTCTCCCATTCCATAGGTTTTCTTCTTATTTTATTTCTGGTTTCCTTTGCTGTGCAGAAGCTTGTAAGTTTCATTAGGTCCCATTTGTTTATTCTTGCTTTTATTTCTTCTAGGAGAAAATTTTTTAAATGTATGTCAGATAATGTTTTGCCTATGTTTTCCTCTAGAAGGTTTATTGTATCTTGTCTTATGTTTAAGTCTTTAATCCATTTTGAGTTGATTTTTGTATATGGTGTAAGGGAGTGTTCTAGCTTCATTGTTTTACATGCTGCTGTCCAGTTTTCCCAACACCATTTGCTGAAGAGACTGTCTTTATTCCAATGTATATTCTTGACTCCTTTGTCAAAGATGAGTTGACCAAAAGTTTGTGGGTTCATTTCTGGGCTCTCTATTCTGTTCCATCGGTCTATATGTCTGTTTTGGTACCAATACCATGCTGTCTTGATGATTGTAGCTCTATAGTATTGTTTGAAGTCTGGGAGAGTTATTCCTCCAGCCTCTTTCTTTCTCTCCAGTTAAGCTTTGGCAATTCTAGGTCTTTGATGGTTCCATATGAATTTTATTATGATTTTTTCTAGTTGTGTGAAATATGTCCTGGGTAATTGGATAGGGATTGCATTAAATCTGTAGATTGCCTTGGGCAGTGTGACCATTTTAACAATATTGATTCTTCCAATCCAAGAGCATGGAATGTATTTCCATTTTTTAAAGTCTTCTTTAATTTCCTTCATCAATGGTTTATAATTTTCTGTGTATAATTCTTTCACCTCCTTGGTTAGATTTATTCCCAGATATTTTATGACTTTGGGTGCTATTTTAAAGGGGATTGTTTCTTTACTTTCTTCTTCTGTTGATTTATCGTTAGTGTAAAGAAATGCAACTGATTTTTGAACGTTAATTTTGTAACCTGCTACCTTGCTGAATTCTTCAATCAGCTCTAGTAGGTTTTGTGTGGACCTTTTAGGGTTTTCTATATATAGTAACATGTCATCAGCATATAATGACACTTTTACCTCTTCTTTTCCAATTTGGATCCCTTTTATTTCTTTCTCTTGCCTGACTGCTGTGGCTAGGACTTCCAGGACTATGTTGAATAGGAGTGGTGATAGTGGGCATCCTTGTCTTGTCCCAGATTTTAGTGGGAAGCTTTTGAGTTTTTCACCATTGAGTACTATGCTGGCTGTAGGTTTGTCATATATAGCTTTTATTATGTTGAGATATGTTCCCTCTATACCCACTTTGGCGAGAGTTTTTATCATAAATGGGTGTTGAATTTTATCAAATGCTTTTTCTGCATCGATTGAGATGATCATGTGGTTTTTGTCCTTTCTCATGTTGATGTGATGTATTACACTGATTGATTTGCATATGTTGAACCAGCCTTGTGTCCCTGGGATGAACCCCACTTGGTCATGATGTATAATCTTTTTTATGTGTTGTTGGATTCTATTTGCGAAAATTTTGGTGAGGATTTTGGCGTCTATGTTCATCAGTGATATTGGCCTATAATTCTCTTTTTTTGGAGTGTCTTTGCCTGGTTTTGGTATCAGGGTGATGGTGGCTTCATAGAATGAGTTTGGGAGTATTCCCTCCTTTTCAATCGTCTGGAAGAGTTTGAGAAGGACTGGTATGAGTTCTTCTTTGTATGTTTGGTAGAATTCCCTGGTGAAGCCATCCGGTCTTGGACTTTTATTTGTAGGGAGGTTTTTAATTGCTATTTCTATTTCCTTTCTAGTGATGGGATTGTTCAAGTGTTCAGATTCTTCTTGATTCAGTTTTGGTGGACAGTATGTTTCCAGAAACTTGTCCATCTCCTCTAGGTTATCCAGTTTGGTTCCATATAGTTTTTCATAATATTCTCGTATGATATTCTGTATTTCTATTTTGTTTGTTGTAATTTCTCCATTTTCCTTTCTTATTTTGCTAATTTGTGCTCTCTCTTTTTTCTTCTTTGTGAGTTTGGCCAGCGGCTTGTCGATTTTATTTACTTTTTCAAAAAACCAGCTTTTGGTTTGGTTGATTTTTTCTATGGTCTTGTTAATCTTTATTGTATTTAATTCCTCTCTGATCTTTATTATTTCCTTCCTTCTGCTGCTTTTTGGGGCTTTTTGTTCTTCTTTTTCTAATTCATTCAGGTGGTGGGTTAAATTGTTTATTTGAGATTGTTCTTTTTGAGGAAGGCTTGTATCACTATAAACTTCCCTCTTAGCACTGCCTTTGCTGTGTCCCATAGGTTTTGAGTGGTTGTGCTTTCATTATCATTTGTCTCAAGGTATTTTTTAATTTCAGCTTTGATTTCCTCATTGATCCATTGTTTTTTCAATAACATATTGTTTAATCTCCATGCTTTCCTTTTTTTCTCCTTTGTTTCTCTGTTGTTGATTTCCAGTTTCATGGCATTGTGGTCAGTAAAGATGCTTGAGATAATTTCTATCTTCTTAAAATTGTTGAGGTTTCTTTTGTGCCCAAGTACATGATCGATCCTGGAAAATGTTCCATGTGCACTTGAAAAGAATGTATATCCTATTTTTTTGGGGTGTAATGCTCTGAAAATATCCACCAAATCTAGTTTTTCTATTGTAGTATTTAATTTCTCTGTTGCCTTGTTTATTTTCTGTCTGGAAGATCTGTCTAGTGATGTTAATGCAGTGTTAAAATCTCCAACTACGATTGTATTCCCATCAATATCCCCCTTTATCTCTGTTAGTAATTCTTGTATGTACTTAGGTGCTCCTATATTGGGTGCATATATATTAACGAGTGTAATATCCTCATCTTGTATCACTCCTTTAATCATTATAAAATGTCCTTCTTTATCTTTCTTTATGGCCTTTGTTTTAAAGTCTATTTTGTCTGAAATCAGTACTGCAACACCTGCTTTTTTGGCTTTTCCATTTGCATGGAATATCCTTTTCCATCCTTTCACTCTCAATCTATATGTGTCCTTCTCCCTAAAGTGGGTCTCTTGTATGCAGCATATTGAAGGTTCTTGCTTTATTATCCAGTCTGCCACTCTGTGTCTTTTGACTGGAGCATTTAGTCCATTAACATTTACAGTAATTAATGATAGATGTGTGTTTATTGCCATTTTGAACTTTGCAGTTGAATTGGTATATCCTCTTTGTTCCTTTCTTCTTCCTTTTGTGGTTTGGTAATTTTCCTTTGTATTATCATGGATTTTATTTAATTTTTGTGACTCCTTTGTAAATTTTTGGCTTGTGGTTACCCTTTTTTGTAAATCTATCAACCCATTACTATAACTGTTTTTATTAAACTGATAGTAACATGATCTCAAACCCATCCTACTGTTAAAAAAATTTTAAAAAGAAAGAAAAAAATATTCTATATTTCCCTGCCTCCCTCTCCCACTCTCAGTGATTTGTATGTCTTCTTTTATAATTTCATGTTTACTTTATTTGTAATTCATGAGTTTTCACCTTTCCAGTTGTGTTTCTCATTTCTGTAGCATCCTGCTGCTTTTCTATTTAGAATAGCCCTTTCAATATTTCTTTTAGCATGGGTTTAGTGTTGCTAAACTCCTGCAGCTTTTTTTTTTTGTCTGTGAAACTCTTTATTTCTCCTTCTATCCTCAAGGATAGCCTTGCTGGATAAAGGATCCTAGGCTGCATCTTTTTTTCATTCAGGGCTTTGAATATATCTTGCCACTCCCTTCTGGCCTGTAGTGTTTGTGTAGAGAAATCAGCTGACAGCCTGATGGGGGTTCCCTTGTAACTTACTCTTTGCTTTTCTCTTGCTGCCTTTAGAATCATTTCTTTATCCTTGACTCTGGCCATCTTGATTATGATATGTCTTGGTGTGGGTCTATTTGGGTTCTTCCTGTTTGGGACCCTCTGAGCTTCCTGTACTTGGATATCTGATTCCTTCTTTAAGTTTGGGAAGTTTTCAGTCATGATTTCTTCAAAAACCTTTTCAATCCCCTTTGATCTTTCTTCTCCTTCTGGGACCCCTATTATGCGAAGATTGGGATGCTTTATATTATCCCATAGGTCCCTTATGCTATTTTCATTATTTTTTATTTGCTTCTCTTGTAGTTCTTCTGAATGGGTGCTTTCTATTGCCCTGTCTTCTAGATCACTAATTCGTTCCTCTGCATTATCTAGTCAGCTTTGCACAGCTATTAGATCATTCCTCATCTCTGTCAATGAGTTTACCCATTCTACTTGGCTCTTCTTTATAGCTTCAATTTCATTTTTGACATATTTTATATCTCTAAACACTATCTCTTTTAATTCCTTCAGCAATTCGATCACTCCTTTTTTGAAATCTTGATCTAGTAGGCTATCGATGTCTATTTCGTTGATCTTTCTTTCAGGGGATTTCTCTTGTTCTTTCAATTGGGAAAGGTTTTTCTGCTTCTTCATCTTGCTCATACCTCTTTGGCACTGTGGTTTATGGAGTATCAGTTGTTTATTTTGGTCCTTAAGGATTTTATCTATCTGATGCCTATTTAGGAATAGAACTTAGGAAAAAAAGAAAAAAAAAAGAGAGAGAAAGAATTTTAAAAGAAGGGAGAAAGAGGGTTTGAAAACAGTGTATAATGAATAATAGAAGAGTGAGTTGAAGCAGAGTATTAATCGGGTTGAGACGTCCTTTTAAAACCTTTACAAAAAAGGGGGGGGGAGATGAATAGATGTATTTGAAACCTGTGTCTAATCAATAGCAGGACATCAAAACCCAAGAGAAATAGAAATGAATTAAGAAGTAAAGATTAAGAGAGTAATAGAAAATAGAACAGGTAAAAACAGATTAAAAAAGGGGGGGGGGGGGTTTGTCGGTGTTCTCCTGGAGTCTGTGTGCTTTTAATGTGAAGTCTTTCTGTCTTCGTCCTGTTTTGGAAGCTCAGCTTGCTGTTTTCAGAGGCCCTCCGTTGGCCTAACACTGGGTCAGGTGCAGCTCTCTGCTGTGGGCGGGCAGGTCGCTGCCCCTCCGGATGCCGCAGTCAGATGTTGCAGACTGGCCAGGTAGGAGGGCAGGTCGTGCCCCCTCCCAGCACCTCGGTCAGGGGCTGTGTTCCTGCCCGAAAGGCAGGGGGGCCGCTCTCCCTCTACCTGCGCCGCCGGTAGTTCCGCTCTCTGTGCAGCTGCGAGCTCCGCCCCGGTCGGCGCTCCGCGGGTGGGCTCGGGGAAGACCGAGGGACAGCCCTGTCCCTGCTCCGAGCCAGAACCCAGGTCCTTGTTTGTCTTTGTGGAGCAAGTTCTCTGAGGGACCAGGATGGAAGGATCCTATCTGCCCCGGGCTGCAGTCCAGTCTCAGTCTGGCCTTTGAGGCTGCTAAGCCCTTCGGTGCGGATGCAGGTGCAGGTTTCGCCCCCGCCCCCGCCCCCGCCCCCGCCTGAGTGCTCAGCGCGGAGGATATGGCGGCTGTGCCTGAGCCCCGCCTCTCTTCCCCCGAAAACTTTCCGCGGGTTTTCAGAGATAGGGGTGTGCACCCTTCCCCCGAGACCACATCAACCGTGCTGTTTTATGGAGGGCCCAGGTTGTTCTGCCCTGTGCACCCACAGCCACGGCGCGCAGCCCCTTGCGTTCCCCCGGGGCTGCCTCCATGCAGCCACTTCCGTCCTCCGCCCGGCTTGTGCAGCCTGGCCCTGCCCGCCGCTGCCGGCCCGCGTCTCAGGCTGGGTGTCGGGGGGACGCTCTGTGCCCGTTTAACTTAGTTCTGTTAGTCAAGGGCTGCTCTGTACAGATCCGAGCCTTGGAGGCTCCCCCTCTGTCCCGCTGGCCTCTCAGTTGGAGAGGGGAGACCCAGCAAGTGAGCGCCAGTCCTCCTTTGCTGCTCCCTCCCGGTAGGACCTGTCCCGCACTGCTTTGCCTTTTGTTCTTTCTTTTTTCCTTTTCTCCTACCAGATTTTTGGTGTCTTTATCTTTTGAAGAGGGCGATGTTCTGTCGGAGTTCCACAGGTGCTCTGGTTGGCTGAGTGGGTCTGTAGATGTGAGTCTTGGTGTATTTGTGGGAGAGGGTGACCTGCGAGCGTCCTTCTACTCCACCATCTTCTCCATCTCCCCAAATTAATAATTTTCTTAATAACTTTCTGTATCATATTCAAAACCACAGAATAATATCTGACACCAAACTGTTAGATTGAAAGAGCCAGACATCATGGATCGCAAATAGAAAAAATTTCACTTTTCTTGGTGCTGCTTGTTCTACTGTGATCTTGAAAGATAGGACTTCTTCCTCCCAGCTTTCTGTATAAGATCTCTGACCCTTTCATAGTCATGGGAAGAAGAATAGGTAAGATTTGACTTAACTGGTACTCTCCCAATCTGGCATTGATGATGTCACATGCTGGGGAATTAAAACTCTCTCATTACTTTCATAGGTGCTCTGGGGACCACCCCCCCCCCCCAATCACTATACACCTCTTTCCTGAAGATTTCCTAACAGATTCGGTGCCTTTTAGAGCTCACGATCATTTCGGTAGTCTCTGTTTTCCAGCTGTTCACCTCTCTGTTGGCATCTTACACTTTTGGAGAAAGTGCCTTTGAAAAAAGAAAAATGAAGCTGGTCCCATCCTACAAGGCCCACATCTGATTCAGAGATACATTCCTTTGCCCTGCTGTTAATGAAAACACAACCAGATATTGACATAATCATAATTACAGTAACTAACTTTTACAGAGGGCATACGATGGTCCAGGCATTGTCTACATGTATTAAGTTCTTGAACTTTCCCAAGAAGAGAAGAGTGGTATGATTATGATTATCCTCACTTTTACAGGTTAAAAAAAAAAATTGAAGCATAGATTGATTTTACCAAAGTTATAAGACCCAGAGATGAGAGAGAGCCAAAACTCAAACCTTGGTGGTCATAGCTCCTAATTATGACACTAAATTACCAGTTTTATATTAGCACTAAATACTAAATTCAGATTTAGAATTATATACTAGTGTCCTCTCACTGGAACAGGTAGCAACCAGCCAGTGTATCACCTTTAAGCTTTTCCAGCCATGGATTCAAAGCAAGTGCCTTGTATTTCCCCAAACTCCAATGGCAAAGGGAAATTCTCCCAGTGTTCCTATAGAGGTCCCTCACTAGCTTTGCCACTCCACCTACATTCTCCAGAAACAGTTCTCTCCACCCCAACCTCCTCCATGGTCTGGGTGCTGAGCAACAGGTGACAAAACCAGTGACTTTGTTCCTTTGTGTTTAAGTCTCCCTTTTGAAGCCTTGTTATAACGTAGGAGAGGTTTATGAAGTGGGATCCCTACTGTTATTGTCTTCTCCTTGGCCTTCTTGGGCCTTGACTGAAATTGAGACAGACAGAGCCCAACTTCAATATCCCTTTACAGAAATAAAGGCCATTTTCTGTAACCTGAAAGACAAGGACACGAGAGCGTATGGCTTCTAGGAGCAAGTGGCTGTGTCTCTTCATCAGTAGTAAAAACCTTAAAAGATGAATGTGTTCCAGACCTCAAGAAATGTTTCAGGGTCGTGAAAGGAGTTTTTACTTCGGCTGATTTATGTGTACAATTTCCATGGGGCCGTCTGTTCTAGAGTGCTCCCAGGGATCCACCAATTAGATCATGATGAAGTTGGTATCAACCTGTCAGTGTGCAGTTTGGCTTGGAGGTGGGTTATCCATTTCCAGAGCATCAAATATAGTCGCCTGAACTGACAGGACGTGGGGCCCTCTGCGTCTCCGCCTCACTGTGTCAGTCTGCCCCACATGTGCAGGTGCTGCTGGCCTTCCTCCCCAGACTGCTTCCATTTAAAAAAACACTCCCAAAATGGGCTGAACGAGTATTCTAGCCTCTTTTATATGCTGCACCCGTCCTTAGTTTTTTTGGCGTGTTAAGTGAATTATTAATTTATGTTCATTTAACTTAAATGTAAACCAGTTAAACTATTAATGAATTTTAAGATAAAAGCAAATTAGTAAAAATAACTACTATATGTTTCTCTTATTCATTCATTTACTGATAAAGAGTCATTGTCTTAAGAAGAAAAAAAATAGTGACAAGCAAGCTGCTTCACCGTCTAATTCTTGACATAAAAGATTTCTTTATAAAACTGTTTCACCACCTACATGTTCTTCCCTGTGGAAAATTTACCTTCACTGGTCTTTTGCCTCTAAAAGTTGAAAGAGGACATTCTAATGCTTTAAAAAGTGAAACAACAAATTTCAAGGGAATAGCACGATAAAGTTAATGCGTGAATGTCTTTATTGTTATAGAATATTTTATTCATAATACTTTACTGAATGTTGACAAAAGGAGGGCAGAATTATAATATGGAAGAAGCACTGGTTTGAAGGCAGAGGTTTGCATCCCAGTCTTAGGTCTGGCACTTTGGCTGGCCGTGTTGCCCTGGACATTTTTCCTGCCTTTTCTGATCTTCATTTTCTTTGTCTGAAAAGGGTGGCAACTGCTTTTATTAGCAATAAATAAACTGAGTACAGGATCTTGGCATTATTTATCTCTGTGTCTACAGGTCCTAGCCCAGTGCCTGGCACTAAATGCTTCATGACGAGTAAATAAATCAGTGAGGAATTATCTTCCATTTACAGATAAGCAGAGTCCCCCAAAGACAGAAAGAGCTAGTGTTACACAACCAGTAAGGAAAATGCCGTGGTGGTTGTGAGAAGAGATCAAATACTGGGCATTGTGACACGTGGAATTCTCTTCACCATGCCAGAACAGAATCCCCAGGTGTATACAGACAAGATTTCAGAAGTATGTACTTCAGGGGTCCATTGGAGAACTAGTTTATTCCCCCTCGCTCCTTGCAGATACTTACAGTTAGCAACAAATGCCATCCCTCTTGATGGAGATAAAGAATAAATAACAGGTAGAGTTGGTTGTTTCCCTTTTTCTTGAGTGTATTCTGCACAGTGTTTAGCACAGAAACTAAATATGAAAAGAAATAATACTAATAATTACTCTTAGTGAGCTAAGCACTGTCACAAGCATTTTACATGCATTCTCCTTTTTAATCCACGGAACAGCCCCATAGGTTCATTGAGAGATCATTATCTCCTCTTTACAGCTGAGAAAAGTGAGCTATGGCGAGGTAACGGAACTGGCCAAAAGGCACACAGCTTCTAAGTAGCAGAGGCAGGATTCCGATCTAAGCGGTGCCACCCGGAGCCTGAGCTCTTAACCTCTACGCTTTACTGTCCCAGAAAGTAAATAAAGTAGAGGCCACACAGAAAGGACTCTGATATGCAACTCCCAAGTCCAGCACAGACACCAAACCTTAACTCAGCAAGAACGCAAGACCGGGGAGAATACACTGTGCCCCACAGAGAGACGAGGACGGTCTCGAAAACGTGAAAATGAATCCCTTTTTGCCGCCGTTTCCCTTATGCCACAATCTTCTAGAATATGTGTTCAGTTAAGCATTTAACTAACTGTATTTCATCTAAACTCACATTTGACTAGAACAAATACCCTGAGTTTTTGAGGGGTGGCAGATAAGTGATTCTGTGGAAACTGTCTGAGCCCAGTTTCCCTGGAACACAGAGCCTCAGGAAAGGATGTAAACTGGCGAGGCTCTGTTTGGGGGGTACAAAACTAGGGCACCTGGATGGGGGAGAACGGGGGTGAGACAGGGAAGAATGGGGGTGAGACAGGGAAGAATGGGGCCAACATCACAACGGATCGCTGTGCTGCTGCCCCTCCGCGCGGACCGTGAAGGACACAGCGGTTGAGAGACATGTCCACTCACCGCGTAGAATGTCTCCAAATGGGTTGTACGAAGGAACCACGCCTGGCATCGTTCATGGGAAGAAGGAAGAAGGAGGGATCTCTCTGTGCAGCTCCTTCCTGACTCCTGTTTCCACTGGCCAGTGTTCACCATATTGTGAATTAATTCCCCCAGGCTTCCAAGTTGAGTGAACTGGCACCTTCAGTGACCGCATGAGATGCCAAGTTCCACATTCTGTGTGTAGTGTATTCAAGTCCAGAGTGATGATGGAAGTCACCAGTTCTGAGCCTGTAGCTGATGGACCTGAAGGAGTGGAGGTGGACTTGGCATTCCCAAGGCAAATGCCCCATCAGCACTCAGGGGTGGCGGCATGGTCCACGGAGCAGATGAGGCTAACAGAAGCTGACATATCCCTTCATATTTGTGCAGCTTAGGAAATCAGCTTCTTCAACTGAGCTGAATAGAATATCTAAAGTCAAGGCCACTAAGAAAGAACTATCTCCTTTAAGGTATGACAACATCTCTAAGTGTGAGGTATAGAGGAAAAAAGAAATACACACATATACACACACTATACATGTATACACACATGTATATTCATTTCCTTCAATCTCACAAAATGTTCGGTCCTGCACATTATAATCCAAACAGAAACAATGGATTTTCAGAAATACAATTCTGAAAAGATGTGGGTTTTCAGAGGCAGTAGTCCATCTACCATGATGGTAGACCAGGGCAGGCCAGCAGGGAGAAGAATGGAAATGGCATTCAGAAGGAAAAGAATGTTAGGAAAACTCACACAGGCCACATCACAGGCCAAAGGCCAGGAGGCAGGTGGGTCATGTCAGAGGGTAAAGAGAAAGGTTTTCCTGGTGGTGGGCAGAGCACCTGGCAGCAGGTAATGAATCGCAGTCCAGGAAGGCAAGCAAACTGTGCTAGACATGGTTTATGGGGTTTAGGGTCAAGAACTGTAGTTATCACCTTACTCTGTTGCGACCTCTACACTATATTGGGGCAGGACAATTATCCAGGTATGAGAACTAAACAGGGATTGGTGTCAAAGAACCAAGCAGGAGCTAATGGACAAGGAGGACACCACAAGGCTGACTCAATTTTGAGTCTTAAAGCTTTCAGGGTTCCCTGGTAGGGGTAGTTAGTGGCCCCAGAGCTTAAGAGAGAGCGTAGTATGCCAGTGATGGCTGAGGATTCATTCTTGGGGAGAAGAGACGGTGAGAGGGCAGAAAGTCAGGTTAAAGTCATTTAATTACTAATGTTCCTGAACATTAGTTAGTCAGTACACTGACAGCTAATGATATTCTTTTAGCAAAAATTTATTGCGCACTTATTATATCTGATGCTTAATACTATTTCAAACTGGCAACAAATACAAAAGTTCTATCATTTATTGTGTATTTTGATAGTCTAACATATTTCTGAGTTAACATATTTCTCACAATCATAGAATATATGCATATATATAATTTCATTTTAAATACTAAAATTTAATATTACTATTTGAATTTGTCTGATAATGATTACCTACCTTCTTAACTGTCACACAGTATCAATTATACTTATCTGACTTTCACATTCACCTATAATCCCTTCCTTCTTCTTTTCCATCCCCTATCAACATAATGCAGTCAATTCCTTAAATGATAGGTGGTAGAAATAATCTATAGAGATACCTAGCCATTTCCCCAAATTTATAAATTGAGTGCCAGGTTGAAGATAATGTAAGGTATCTGCATTCCTAGTTCAGTGTTCTCAAAAGTAGCCCTTCCTGACAGCTGGCACGAGTCTCCTGCTCTGACAGCCTGACCCTTACACTCCAATTAAATATAAAAACAGATCTGAATCTTTTCACCCAGTTGTACTGTCAAGGATAGTATAACTTGACTGTCATGGGGAGCTCCTTAAATCAGCCTGCCAAGAAAATATGATTGTAGTACCGATTTTAGCATTCAGAAATATTCACTCCCTTTCACTTACACAGATTTTGAGGGTCAAAGCTATGCATTTTTATCAGATATTTTATTATCTTTCAACCTTTGTGAAGATCAATGTATTAGAATAGAGGAAGAACTTTTTCTCCTTTACTGTTGAAGTGATTTGGGACGAGGGAAACACTAACAAGGACTTTTTATTGCTTATTGAAAGTTCCCATTGGACAAAATAAGAAAGTTATATTTTTAAAAAGATGGATGTAATATTTAAATTCCATAATACTTTTGGAAACTAAGCATCTGTTCAAAATAGATGCACATTTAGAAAAGGGATAAAAGTGTGGAGTTTTGAATTTTCTTAGAAACATGATGCTTCCAAGAAGAGTTGCAGCATGTTTCAGCAAAAAGTTAAAAACTCTAAAAGCCCTGACTTATAAATCTAAGCAAAGAAAGAAACTTTTAGAAGTAGATTTTTTTCCATTTATTTTAAATGTAAGATAATTCTTATTATAATGCCTAAAAATGAACTTTTTAGCATTTTTCTGTCACATAATGGGTACAACCTAATCACTATTTTTTTTTTATTGTCATTCCAATGGTCATGCTTTTAGGAGGTGGCATGCAAATCATTCTGGCTTCAACTAGCATGGGTTGATTGAATCGTGGGGTTTTACTGATTAGATCATAAAAGCCATCATTTAACGCAGTGAACTACTAAAACCTCTAGGACTTTCTCTTCAAACAAATAAAGAGTCCTAAATAAAGAAATCCAAGTTTAATATAGTTAAACTATCATCCTCATGTTACCATCATCAGCATGAGCACCCACTGTACTAAATCTTTTTCCTTGAATTATAAAAGGTAATTTTGCCTTTTTAAGAGATACTTAGGAGAAAGGGGATGGGATCATCTTAGGGCTCATAAAAGTAAAAGACTGACAACACTGGCTGAAGCCATGCAGAAAGCAGTCGGCCCCGGGGAGGCACTGCTGACAGCCACGCTAATGCACTACGATGCTGACGTGAAACTGCCTCTAGATTCCAGAAAGAAGGCATTTGGGAAGAGCCGGTCAATAACGTAAAACTGGGCCAAATGTTTCTGCTTGTGGACTGCTAGCCAAAGCCTACCCAAGACTAACTGGAGATGACCAAGCTCATGTTTTAAATGAAAAATATGAGCACAGCCATCCTCAAGTGAAAGGAGCTTTCATGCAAATTAAGGTGTTATTTTTTAATATTATATTGGGTTTAACATCTCAGGTATTTTTCCACAAGTAGATATATTTTTCCTTCCTGAATTCTCAGGGGTCTGCTTTAAGTTCAGTTTTGTTTACCGGAAAGATACGAGAACAAGTTTAATGCTGTGAAAGATGTTTACTTAGAGCAATAATATGACAAGCAGAACAGAAGACGTAGCAACTTGCACATCACATAAAACTTTCCAACCAACACTGGCTCTAAAATTACTAGTAAACTGAAAAACAAAACAAAATGCAAACATAAGACCAAGAGTATAGGTAAAAACTAACCATATCAAAAACACTATCAAATAAATTACCTTCTTTTATGCTTAAATAATGAATGAAGCTTCTGGTAACCGTAACTGCTGTTTTTGATGCCTTGAATTGCTTCAGCAACTTGACCTTGGGTGTATTTCTCTGGAGTATAATATTGAGCCCCTGTGAAGTCCTTTTCCCTGAGCAAATCTGTTGTCAGAGGGGAAAACAACTAAAAAATTGATCCTATAGAATTTCATAAATGACAGCACTGAAAAGCAACTTCTCTGAGTGAATTTTCTTTCTTCTACCCAGTACACGTACATATGTGAGGAAACAAAATAAAACAAGACAAAAAGTTGGACATTTATCCTTCTACCTTTCAAGTAAACTATTTAAACTATGAATTTTATATAGACTTAAGCACACAAAAATCATTATTGATTAAATAGGGAAAAGGTAGATTGTTTTTAAACATGGCATTATTAATTTTAAATATTATAAGAAATCTTTCTAGTGTAATTAGCAGGTCCTTAGAGGGTTTTCTCTAATACATAGTGTGTGTAAATGATGCTTCAGGATGGTCCTTGAGAATTTTCCAAAATGAGTTTTTTAATATCCCTCCCTCAACTTTGTTTACTTAATTAATAAGGACTCTCATTTAGATATGTTATGTTAGGCAGCGTAAATGTCATTCCATTATTCTCTGAAATATGGCAAATATCTAGTAAGAGAAATTGACATAAATGTGTTAAACATATATAACATAACTTTGGTGTCATATGTGACTATTATAGGATTATTAAATAATGTACTAACTTTCTAGAGATGGCAAGACTTCCCTATTTCTGCTCTTCCCCCTTTTGGTCCCTTATTCCCCCATCACTCTTCCATAATGCGGCCAAAGTGATCTAAAAAATAATAAACACAGAACCTCTATTTTTATCACCCCATTGCTTGAAGTCTTTCAATTGACACAAGTAAAGGTCCAGGTTCTTTAAATACCCTAGGAAGCCCTTCATGATCCTTTTTTTTTTTTTTAGTTGAGGTACTGGGATTGAACTCAGGACCTCATACATGTTAGGCATGCACTCTACCACTGAGCTATACCCTGCCCACCTCCTTTAAGATCATTTAAGCCCCCCATGATCACTACCTTGCTCACTTCTCTAGTCTCTCTCTCTCCCCACTCCCTCATCACACATTCTACTTTACAGTTGCACTCAAATTCTTTCAGTACCTCTAACTCTGTTATGCTCTCTCTTGTCTACCTGCTCTTCTCTCTGCCTGGACCAGTCTTTTCCTCTCTCCATCCCAGGTCTCCTCCTCTCCCAATTTCTTTTATTCATCTAACTTCAGTCTTCCATAAGGCCCGAGCCTAGACACTATTTTCTCTCAAAAGCCTTCCCTGACTCTCCGCTTTCATGGTACCTGTCACATTTCAGAACATCCTTTGTTGTGTGTTATTATCTCCCATTAGATAATAAGTACTGTCATGATCTTATGCTACAGCTCCAATTCCTTTAACTAATATTGATTGTCTGTTATGCTCAGACTCATCTCTAAGCTCTGAGAAAATTAGCAAAGGATCAAGTAAGGATCAGATTTGCCTCAGGAAAATCTGCAGACACAACAAGTATTTGTTGGCAAGAATAGTAAAAGAAAACAGGACAGTAGAGAGCAAAAGAAAAAAAAATAGATTGAGAAGAGCGTACAGAGTGAAATAAGAACCAGGAACCATTCAAGATAAAAATGGAATGGGCTCATAAAAATTCAGGTTGATCTCTTAAGAGACCCCATCCACAACCAGATAGGTCCTCTTTCATTTAAAACTTTGTGGTTGCCTCCTGATATTATTTGAAGGTGGTAGAGATGGTTCCTTGCTTCATCACATCCAGATTCTGCCATATTATGCTGTTCAGCATTCCAGCGATGTCCCCCAGAGCCATCTGCTGCCCACAAGGAACAAGACTTCAGAACCTACATGATGTACTTAATCCTGAGAAAAACAAGCTGGAAGCTTATTTTAAAAGCATTGCTTTTCCAAAATTTAGTCACTGGGAAAATCTGCTATAAAACAGTGAATATGTTATGCAAGTAAAAGCAGACCTTTCAACCTGCTTGGTATGGTGCATGATTGCACACACTTACTGCAGGTGATTCTGCCAGAATTAAAAGTAATTTAATTTTTTATTAGACATTTAGTGCAAAAGGTCAAGAAAGAGGTTTGGGATCCCTGTTATCTTATGCTTAGAATAATTTTTTAAACTTATTTATAGCACTTTTTATCAAATGATACAGATCTTTAAGCCACAACAAAATTAGGATGAAAACAAACAAACAAATCAAACCAAGTTGTATGTAATTTCGCATACAGAAATTGTGACAGCACCCCAAATTATAAGATTCTGTTTTCCAGGGACACGTTTCAAGTTACGGTGACATTATGAAACTGTACTGACTACCATTCTAAATGCCTAACCAAGCCTTCAGTGACATGGCCACCGATGTTTCCAACTTCATGGCCACTGGTTTCCTCCTTGGACTCTCGGAAGCAGCAATTTTAGGCAGCTTGCAAGTCCTGGACATATTATGCTGTTCCACCCTCTGTGTGCCTTTGAACTCACCGTTCTCTCTGAAAGGAAGCCCTGGCCTCTGTCTTACTCTTCAAATTCCTACTTTTCTTTTTACTCTGTGTAAGACATTAGCTCTATTATGACACCTTTCTGCTTCTCCCCACAACCATCCCAAACAGCTGGCCCTCCTTTTTTGCTGCCAGATGAATTTTGTACAGACTTCTGTTAGAGCCCTTACCCTCTGCTCTGCCGTTATTTGTTTACATTGATGTCTTTCCTGCTCTAACATGATCTCCCTAAGGACAAGGAGGATGTCTTTGTGACTCAAGCACCTGGCATGTGAGATGTGTTAAAAAAAAAAAAAGTTTGATCAAAAAAAAAGAAAGAAAGAAAGGAAGGAAGGAAGGAAGGAAACAAATGAATGAATGCCACCAGGGATTTTCAGCGCCTCTCTGTGTGATGCCCTTTATAGACTGAAAATTTAGAATGGGAAACTTCCCTTTCTTCTTTTCCTTGTCATTAACCAAGTTCATAATGGTGACTAAGAAGGAACTAAAAAGTGGCATTTGAATTCCACTCACACACGTATGGTTCTGAGACTGTGGTTTTTCATTTTACATCATTTGCCTAATTCATCCCATCCAGTCATCCCCTCAGCAAATAATCATTAAATTCCTATATAATCATAGCACCATGCTAAATACTGTAAAGTAGATTACAAAGAATAGAAGACCCTCCAAGATTTTTATAACCTTCCTGAGATGACAGCACATCCACATTTTTAAAAGCCAAATAGTGGTATACAGAAGGTACGTGACGCTAAGTGCCAAATGAGTGAGGCAGACAATGGGTGTTGCAGGCAGGCTGAAGAGGAGTAAGCACGTTAGTCATGAACAAAACAGCACCTGAGGGAAAACTGACAAGACAGCATTCCGTGTTGGAATAATGGAATGAACAAAGGTTTGTAGAAATTTTCTCTACTAAAAACCCGAGGATACAAGAAAACTGTTCTCCATATTTTAATCGTTTGATCCCAACTTTAAAACTTATTGAGCACACTAGCATTTTAATAATTCTCTCAGCCAAAGTCTACCTTTAAAATAGATGTATTTGCACTAAACATTGTTTTGGTATTTCCAGTCCCAGGGACTTGCAGACTTTTCTCAAGTTCTTACCCACCTTTGGACGTGAGCCCCTCAGCCTTGTGCTGCCCACAGAGCAATGCTTTCTTGCTCTTTCAGAAGATTGCCCTCTCTTCTGTCGAGTGCTCATCAGTCAGCATAGCCGGTCGCAGACAGACTGCCCCTAAAGATGTCATTACGTCATCTTGTCTCTCCTCCTCAGGTTACTCTCAGAGCTAGCCTTTCTGACAGTGGGTAATTTGAGGTCACAGTTGCACTCTGAACTGACACATCACAACACTGCATGCCACAGCTGCAAGAGAAGACCTGCTTCTCAGATACGTTCAGTCAAAGCACTGTGGGTCTGTCAGGAAGAGTCTGCTTTCATGTGTGAAGTGCCTGTGGGCATAACAGTGACTCAGGAAGCCACTGAGCTCCGCACTCACCCTTTCTGCTGCGTTTCCTCAGACGGAAGTGGAGGTTGTGCCTTCTGTTTTAACTCACTGGGGTGCGATGTGTATTGACAAATCACAGAGTATTAAACTTCCCATGACCTGCAAGATCACACAGTCAAGCCCTCTCAGCTGACAGAGAATCTGTGGCTTGCCCGAGATCACACAACAGATTAGGGAAAAGAGGAATTAGAAGCCGGGGGTTTTGCTTCACAGTTGCTTTCTCACTCCACATAGTACACTTTCTCTCCAAAGTAGGCACCCCTGGGATTATGAGAATCACTACTGTGTGTGCCTGGAGTCCTATACACTTTCTCCATCCTTTTTAAATATTTGTTTTTAAACAGGGTTTACAAATACTACTACTGTAAATATAGACATACCTCCTTTTACACAGTCTCTTTTCCTGAAGACATCTGAATGTCAGATCTTTGGGATCTGAATTTTTCCCCAAATAAATAGCATCCAATTATTGACGGGGATGGGAGGTATAGGATTAATCACTGCTTTGTATTGGTATTATTCTCGCAGGGCCACTTGACAAGAAAGCAAAGTATTCGCTCTTTGGTGGTATACATCAATTTGAGGCCATTCAGATAAAAATGCTTTGTAAATGCTCCAGTGTTATATGTAGGAAGAATTATATTATCATTTTATATATTACATTAGCATTTAATGTATTAACTGTCTCAATATTAATGGCCCAAAATAAGTAATCTTTTATTCCCCTTTATGATTTATGTGGTACATTTTTTAAAAATCTGTTACTTCTGTGCTAATTTCCATAAGTCTTTGCCATCAAAACTATAGGTGAGATGCTTAAGAAAAGCTCGTTAAAATACACTCGGGAAGAAGTGGAGGGGTAGCTAATCTTCTGAAGAGCTGGATTAAAATGCAAAATGGAGGGAGAGAGAAAAATAGAGAGGGAGAGGACGCTCTAGGGGAACAGTGTACTGTCCAGAGAAGAGTGGAGTAGTGTTTTTCACTCTATTGGTATCAGCTATCCCCTTGGGACCTTACCATACAGTATATTTGTAAAATCATAATGAATGATAGATTATTTTTTTTAATCTGCCTTTACTGTCAGTGGTGTTTAAGTTATCTACACTCAGATACAATTATATATATATAATTATTATATATTATTAAACATATATATATGTTTAATTCCCCATGCATGATAGTAACATTGTGTCCTCCTTTATCTACCTTATAGGATGGAATGGAAAATCTAATTTAACAGATACCCTCAGAATAGTGTTATTCACTTAATGATATAGCAACTATATTCTCATCAGAAAGAGAATAAGTACTGAGAGATACGTGGCAATGAATTGTTTTCAGGAGCAATTTAGGAGGAAGCATGTGAAAAGGATTCTAATTCTTGAGGCTTTGAGTAGCATGATAAGCACTGTCTCATTAAAGGAACAGAAAAAATAGCATTCACTGAGTTGTTTATACATTTAGACAGTGAATAAATACGTAGTGTAGTTCCAAGTAGACAGCGTGAGGAGAGAAGAATGAGAAAGTCTTTCCACAGTAAGGAGTTTTTTAGAGAGTGGAAAACAAAGCTGACAAGCTAGCCATTCAACTTTAGCTGAAGTCATTCCTCAGCTGTTCCTATTCCTTATGAAAAATATGGGTAAATACATTTCAGAAGTAGATAATTGTTTCCTAATCAGAACAAGGAGGTTGGGTTAAAGTCAGAGTGGGGACAGGGGAACAGCAACGCCTGTAGGAGCCACGAGCGTAATGGAAATAGGGCAAGTGCGTCTGATGAAAGACTCGGTGAAGCGGCAGAGTGGAGTGGCGGTGCTCTGGGCAGCCCACGGCCTGTCTGAAGACATTTTACTCACTTAAAAAACTTAGCCTTGGAAAGCCTAACTGTAGGCCTATTTCAGCGCAAGGTCAAATAGTGAGCTCTGGATTCATAAAATCCAAGACCCTGAGACCTCAGTGAACACCCACACAGGAACAAGAAACAACTGTTAAGGAAGTCTTTATTGTATGTAAAAGAGAAAAAAAATGGTGTGTTTCATATGTTTTTGGCCCCAAACAATGCTATGTACCATAGATTTCTACAGTACTTATCATCCTATAAAAACTGGTTGTTATTAACCCATGACTTACATTTTTAAAATACTATGCCTAAAAGGGTCTTTTGCAAGATTATCTTGATCGACATGTATGAATCTCATGATACGGATGCAAAATCTTGTGCGTGTGGTGTGTGTGTGTGTATCTGCATATGCATTTTTGAGGGAAAAGGTTTGTAACCCATCCAGTGTGTCACAACTCTACAAAGAGAAGAGAAACTTTCAAGGAAAAGGCAAGAATTCCAGAGAGAATCATTATCAGATGGGTCCAACTGTAGGCAGAAATGTGGGTGCCAACATTCAGCCACAGATAATGTTCTTTGAGGATAGAAATCTACCTATGAAAAAATAAGATGAATGAGATAGGTCTTCAGTTTTGAAAGGGAAGTGGTGGGGCAACAGGAAAAACATAGACATGGAACCAAACTCAAACTGGACATGACATGGTCTGAATTACAAGAGCTGAGTCAGAGCTTGTCCATCAGCAGAATTGGTGCCTCTGGTTTGAGAAGATCACCCTTGAACATGGGCACTGTAGGAGGTAGGCTCAGTGGCTCCAGATGAGTGACCTGGGATGCTGGTCTGTGCTGGAAGCCAAGCAAGTCCCCCCAAAAGACAAATTTTAAATACATAAATCAAGGAAACAAGTAACATTTGCTGAGTGCCTACCATGTGTTGGCAGCTAAGAGTTGCTTCATGCATACTGTCTCGTTTAACCCCCTCAACAGTTAGCTTGGAAGCCAAAATACGAGAAGCTTTCTCCTTTGTGACCACAAAAGAATTCATTGTATTGTGGTTCTCAGACTTTCTTCAAGGAAGGATAGAAATTACCCCATACTTCAGAAGAGAATGAAACTTCACAAAGTACCAAAGTTGCCCTAGATCAGTAGATCTTAGTGAAGGAGGAGAGTATGTGCCCCTCTGAGAAGCAGGGAGAGGGTGTAGTTAAAGGCTTACACAGAATTATACAGTTGTGCACTGGACTGTTTTAATTTGTTGATTTGAGAATACAGACTAGAAATAGATGCTCAGAGATGGGTTTATTTCTCAAGATCAGTAATTCCCAAGAGAAAGAAAAATATCTTTTCTGTATAACTATTGTGTGATCTTTCTGTGATTTGCTATGGCTTTCCAGGACACCACTGTGAGTTAAGGCAGAATATCCCAGATGCTGATTCCCCCATCAATGCTCCCAAAACTAGACCACTCTGCCACAGATAATCCACTGACAAGAAATTATAATGTAAAGTGATCTCTCAGTAAACACATTAATGCCCCTTTCGTCTGCCATCAATAAGTCTCCTTATAATGAGTTTTCCAAATAACCAATGGTTACTCATTAACAGTATTTTAACCCATTAAGGGGATTAATTAACCCTATTAAAAAACAAAAGGGAAAAAAAGTCAATGTGTTGATTCCATGCCTACCTAAGATGTATTATTCATGCTGTAACCTTCTTAAACAAAAAGTGATTGAATTATTTTAACTCTTTCTTCTCACTCAACATGATCATTGTGACCATTAATTATTGACCTGGGATGTAAAATTAAGAGTGTGCCTGCATGCTTTGCTGTCTGTTATCAGGCTGTCTGTTCACACAGTATAGGTACCAACTCATATGACCTATCTCCTTACAATTTAATCAGAGCTGTCGGAGCTGAGAAATTGTAGGCAAATATTAAAACCCATTATAGTTTACCATTTTATGATCTTTAATTCAAATCCCCTCATTTTGCAGATCTGAAATATAAGACTCAGAGTTAAGACTTGCCCAGGATCACACAATGGATTACAGTAAAACTGCATCTCACTTCTAATTTGCAGCTCATGAGGAAAAATATTGTTTAGCCAGAATTGCCATTAGAAATTCCTTAAATTAATCTTTAAGCATAGTATATGTGTTTTCTGTACTGTAATTTTTATACTTGTTGGAATTTGGGTACTAAAGAGGTAGCCTGAGGAAATAAAAAAAGGAAAGTCTGCAGGCAGATTGGTGCCTATTCAAACCATTTGCCTTTAAGATAACCATCAAATCCAGTGAATGAGAAAAGAGGGAGATTTTTAGTGTGTTCCTATTGCTCAATGGAATTTTTCCATTTGGTTTCAGTACTACGCTTCCAAACCTTACTATATTTCAATTGATTGTTTCCTCCACTGAAGATAGAGGATTAGGTTCTAAAACTCAGATGTGAGTTAATACAGCTCCACAAGGGGTGCAGAGTTTACAGGTACACAGGCTCCTGGTTCTCCCTTTAGCACTTTCCCTGCTATAACCCCTATAACCTACTTAGTAGAAATCAAGAGCTGAATGTGACTTGAAAAACAGAGAAAAGGTTTGTTAATAACATTTTCAGTGGTGATATCCAGCTTCCTTACTTCCTGTTTCTCCTTTGTTCCCTCAGTGATTAAGCTTGCTGGGTAACAGAGGTATTAGTAAATGAGAAGGCTTTTGAGTTACATTCAGTCATTTTGATTAGCATCTTTGGTAACTTCCTTTTTATTATAAACATATGGTAAAGCAACATGTAATGTTCCAGTGATTGTGATTTCAAATCTAAAGGTCTGTTTGTTCATCACTGAAACCTGAAACAAACATCTGGTGGTTAATGCTTTCAGGAAAAAAATACATCAGTGCATTACCTCTGTCTATGATTCAAGATCTTGGGCAAAAATAAGTAGATGAGATTAAGCCGGAGAAGTTTGTTGGTCCATTCAATTTAATTAAAAAAAAAAAAAAAAAAGAACTGGACTTCATTGTTTCCTCTAAAGTAGGAAAGGCAATAGAGACAATACAATAATCTCAAGGGCCTCGTCCCTTCTGTCTCATCTTGCACTTAGATATTAACTGTAATCTAGTATATATCCTCCATTTGAAAAAACAAAGATTTGAATGCTTTCTTATCTCCATCCCGTGTATGCTCAGAATTACTGTTTGTGTATACCGTCAGGTTCATGGTACCACGCATTTTTGTTAATTAGAATTGTGTCTCCTACATTAAAACTTCTGTGCCAATGTTTCGTATTTTAAGATTCATTCTAGCTCACTTTCCATTACAATATGACACTTGAAATAAAATTTGAAATAAAGATGTACTGTCCATTTTGCAATGTTGCTCATCTTAGGGGGAAGATTTTTTTAAGGGGATAGTGTATTAGTCCACTAGGGCTGCCCCAACAAAATACCACAGACTGGGTGGCTCAAATTTTTCACAGTTATGGAGGCTGGACATCCAAATTTAAGGTGCAGGCAGTTTTGGCTTCTCCTGAGGCCTCTCTCCTTGGTTTGCATGTGGTCAGTTCTTGCTGTGTCCTCACATGGCCTCTTCCCTGTGCCTGCCGGCCTCTGGTGTCTCTTCATCTTCTTATAAGGACACCAGTCATGTTGCATTAGGGCCCACACTCCTGACCTCATTTAACTTTATCTCTTCGAAGGCCCTCTCTCCAGATTACAGTCACATTAAGGGTTAGAATTTCACCATATGAATTTTAAGGGACTACAATTCAGTCCACAACAGGTAGCAGTGGTGCTATTAATCAAACATTCTGCAATATCTTCCCCTTGGGGAAAAAAAAAATAAAATCTTAGGAAGAAAAGTGATAAAGTTATCATTTACATGTGATACCAAGTTATAGGAAATATAAATTTATATGACTCATTTATATGAGATGTCATTTCTAAGTGAATGTACATAAAATAGCCCTTAACTCCATTTTTTAGCCTGTCTCAATAAAACTCAGCAAAATCTAGCAAGGGGACAGCCCAGCAGACTAGCAAGTCACACTTCCACATCCTGTTCACCAGAAGAGGCCAAGAAAGATCCAGAATCAGAAATGCTGGATGAGACTGCTGCTCTTGCATCTGTTCTGAGGCCAAATCTACAGATTTGGTATTTATTCTCTGGAAGGATGGCTTCTGTAATTGAAAGAAGCCTGAGCCAGACCTAAGTGGCTTCGAAAAGCAGAGCAGCAAGACAGAGGAGCCTCAGCCACAACACGCAGTAAAACAAAGGCTGCTGTCGTGCTGGTGCACGAACATACATCACAGCATCCTTTTCCCCTCGTGCACTACAGACCACCTAGTTTTTTCAGAAAAATTGTATTCTGTCGGATCAATGTTCCCGTTTCTGAATTTTTTTTAATGCTCTGGATTAAGGATTACCAGATGCAGTAAATAAAAATATAGGATGCCCAGTTAAATTTGAATTGCAGATAAATAATGAATATTTTTTAGTATAAACATGTCTCATGCAGTATTTGGGACATACTTATACAAAAAAAATAATTCATGGGACATACTAATACTAAGAAAAAAAAGTATGTGTTACTCATTTGAAATTCAAATTTAACCATGGGTCCTATATTTTATCTGGAACTCCGCTTGGGTTCAAGAATGAATCCTCCCCTTGCAGCTTCCTTCCCCCAAATCACTACCCTCTTAAACTTCTGTCACCAACTTTGTAAAATCAGTTTCCAGGTCTTAATTTGCCCCAAAAGGTGAAAACCCCAGGTTTCAGGCTCCCTTCCGTTTCACTGCTATGATCTATGGTTACAGATACTCAAAGTTAAAACAACGCTAAAGTTAGTTTGGCCTCGCTTTTCCCCCCATGCTGAAATATTTGCGTCTTTGTATCAATGTCCCGTAATACTCCTACGGTGACATAAGATGACACTCTGTGCTTTTGATAATGTGAAGAAGTTACCTCTAAATCTCTGAACCCTGGGCCCAGCCTGCTCTCCTGTAAAATGACAAGACCGAATTCAGGGTTCCTTCTAACAATTCCTTGCTACAAGTCTTTAAAATGAGGGTTCTGTTAATGTTCTCATTTGCCTTGTGAAATCTAGTTATTCCTGTTTCGGAAAAAACTCTTTTCCCTTCAATTTCGGTTACTCGATTAACAGCTTCCTCTTTAAGGATGTCAGCCCTCAATTCCTCAAGGGCCGGAGAATGCAATCTTTATTTCCTCCCACCCCACTCACCCTAACACCAGACTCTGAGCACAGCAGGTGATCGGATGCCGTGATCATGAGAGTGCTGAAATGAGGAAACAGTTCCGTGGTGGTGGGTTTTCTGCCTGTCGAAAATCAGCTGGAAACAGAAGCCGTCTCCGCGGGGTCGAGTCCGCCGTCTGGCAGCCGCTCCTTGTTCTCTTCCGCCATCTAGTGGCGTTTCAGTCGCTCCCGTCCGCCCAACCTGCTGTCCAGAGCAGCAGATTTCAAAGACTGCCAATCAAATGGATGAATTGTTTTATTCTTGTCATTACAGGAAAAAGGGACTTACAAGGTGTTTCTAGAGATAAAATGTGATGTGTTGATAAAAATACGTGTAACAGCATCGCAGGCTTTAATACCTGAACAGTATAGATTTAATTCATGCAATTTAGTCTAATGTGTTCAGATGTTAACTTGAACACTGAAGAATGAAAAGTATAAACTAAAGAGTTCTAAGGAAAGATCAGCCTTCTCAGGGGCTCTTGTATAATGTTCAAGGATTTTTTTTTATTTCAAATAAACATAATCGTAACAGATGAAAAAGAATGAAAGGGAAATAGAGTTCTGATAAAAATTGAATTTGTAGAGGATGTCTCAATTCTGTATTTAACCATTTGACTTCAGTTAGGTTAGAACTTATCATTATTATTTATAATGCAGTACAGTGTTTAATGAATGTTGGATGATACTTAGTTTTAATGTCCTATAATCTGGAACTTTATTCAAATGGCATGATAGTGAGTTTAATTGTGTGATTCTAAAGTGAAAATAAATTTCTCTAATGAATGAAATAAAATATTTCTGAAGTGTGACTTATGTCCCATTAAAACTGTGTTCACCAAGTAGCTATTACAGGAAAAATATTCCTGACATTTTTACATTACTCTGGTTTTGTTTTTATTTTTATTTAAAATGCCAATGCTATCATGCAGTGTTTAGGTCTTTCTAATAAAAGTTATTTAATTGGAATGCCACTTCAGTTTTTAATACACTTGTGACCCAGCTGAAAAAAATCTCCAATTTGTTTTCCAGGGTGGGAAAATACCCATAAGGTGGACAGCCCCAGAAGCCATTGCCTACAGAAAATTCTCCTCGGCAAGTGATGCGTGGAGCTACGGCATCGTCATGTGGGAGGTCATGTCCTATGGAGAGAGACCTTACTGGGAAATGTCTAACCAAGATGTAAGTGCCACCCATAGTTAAACTGCCATCTTGTGAATGCAGACACAATAGTATGCATGGGGAAACACGCTTCACCCTCCCTCAGATTAGCCCTTGTCTTCCTGAGAGTGGTTCAGGGTCTGTGGCTGAACTTAGGAAGCTAAGTAGCCTTTCACTCTGAGGTGTTTGTTGCCATAGGGGCCAGCTGGCGGTGTTTGCCATGTGAGCACCTGACCCATGTCTTCCATCTGATACGTCCACACATATTGTTCTAATGCTTATGCAACGCCTTGATCTACAAGCGACAGAAAACCAAGAATCATGTTTACCCTCATTTCTCCCTTAGGGCAGTGTAATGCACTGCTGTAAAGGGCAAATTAATTGAGACTAGATATCACTTAATAGAAAAAGACTGAATGCTTTCAGGCAGTGTATTATCAATATGTCATCTAGCGTGGTTCTTTTGAGATGCATGACTCTTTACACAATCTGTTTTCTTTCTGCTTTAGCTGTGAAAATTACCTTGGTGGTTAGTAATATTATAGAATCAGGTAGTTAACACACATTTGACCTCTGTGGCCTGTCCAAAGTAGTAGAGACAGTCATCAAAATATGCTAGTATCCTGACAATGTAAATAAGTGTGCTGTCAGAACTGAAAATACATTTTAATATCACTCCCTCATCTCAGAATTTAGACCTTGTCCACTCACTTGCCTTTCTCAAAGCATCTAATGGTTTCTGAGACAATGGCAGTGGGAAATCAGCTCTAATGGGATTCTGAATGTTCAGAGGTGAAAACAAAGACTGTGTGACTGTACAGAATCCCTAAGCAGAGTCAACTCTTGTCAGATCTCTTCCCTTTTTTCCATTCACTTGTTTGAGCCACCTGTCCACACCTCACCCTTGTTACTCCATCCCAACCTCAAGTCGTCCAGGTATCTTAAGGTTTTGTTCAGTGACAGAGTTTCTCCTTTCTGAATGCCGGGCACGGAGAAGACTGGGCTGTGGTTAGCTCACTATGGCTATCAGTTCTCTCTGACATGGAGCATTACTTCCAAGCTGAGTCCTGCTCAGGCTTGTGGGTGCCTGCTTATTCTGTGGAGAATGCCAGGTCCAGAAACTGCACGGCAGCAGATTCAAGGTCATACACACTGCCCAGGCTTGCTCTTTAAAGCACATCATCAAAACACACAGCTGGGTGGCTCAGTCCTGCAGAGCATCCGCCTTTGAGTGCAGAGTGTGCTGTAACCAGCAACCTCTGCTCCACTCCCAGCACTTAGACTTTTTAGATCCAGGCCTTTTGCCTAGAGTTTACTATTCAGGGAATTTTATTTGAAGGACCTCATTGCTCCTTCCTGCCTCTGGGCCTTGTTTGGGGCAACTTGTGACTACCTCTCACACTCGTCTTTAGATTAAATCCCAGAAGCAGAAATGAAATGTGTTCCTTCTCTCCCAGAAAGAACTCACCTTTTTTTTTTTTTTAACCAGTTATCCAAGGTAATAGAATCCTGGCTTCAGTCTCCATAGTTCTTGTTCTACTCTGAACCCACTATAACGCTTGCCTGCCTGTCTCACTTTGACACGACTAAAATAGGCCATTCAAGCAAATCTCTAGAATAAAAAGTCCTCCTCCAGATGAGTCAAAGTCTTCACTGCACAGAAGAGCCCTCAGTTCAAGTACCCTCCTTAACTAGAACCTCATTTAGTCCTTGTCTTGACCAGTTCCCTGACAGACTTAAAATTAAAAATTGCCTAACTCAGAGGGCTCCAAACTTTACTAATCACATAGCCTTGCAGGAAAAAGTTTTTGAGCCTTCACAGCTGACATGTGTATATTTCTTGGCACACTATGTGCTAGTACTACTGTACTAATATATTTCCTTTTCATTAAAAAATATTTGTTGAGGGTCTTCTCTGTTCCAGGAACTAAAGATACAACAGAAAACAAATGTTACACCTTGAAGGGATCATACAGATGATCTAGTCCAACCCGAGTTGAACTTGGTTATGAAACTGAGGCACAGAGAAGCACTAAGATATCCCCAGAATCACATAATAAATGCTTTGACAGTGATCTTAGAAGTCAGTTGTAATAACCTTGTAGAAGAAGCCTTGGACAAGGAGAAGACGGAATCACTGCCTCTTGGATGGTAGTTGAGTTTACAGTCCATGGGCCAGCAATTCTAGGGAGAGGGAAACAGACTTTAAACAAAGTAAATAAGCAAAATACATACAGTATATAACATGATGATCACTGCTTTGGGGGAAAAAGCAAGAAAGGAGGATAAGAAATGCTAGGGGTTTGGTTTTAAATATGCATATTGCCAAATACATTGATGAAAGTCATTTCGTCATGGTCATAAAAGTCCTGGTTACTCTTATTAGACATGCACAAATAGTCTTCCTTATAGTAGGATGAGACAAATAAACATAAAGAGAAGTTCCATTCTTTTTCCTGCCCCCTGGATTACCATCTTACCACCTGGGGTACATTGTACCACCAAGCTAGTAACCAAGGCCATCATTAATGTAGACTGAAATTTAACCATGAAAATGCCTCAGTTTCATGACCAATAAATACAATAAAAGGACTTGGTTAAATGATGTTTTAATATTCCTTTTAACAGTAACATGCTATGAACTTATAGTCTCTAGAGAAATAGTTATCATTCTTGCCTCAGCAAGTGAGTGACTCAGATTGTTCTTCTCTGAAGTTGAGGGCTTTCCTGAACCTCTGTGGAGGTGCAAGAATTCAACAGAGCTCCCATGGAGCAGAGCAGGTGCAGGTGAAGGTACCAGGCCACAAGACAGAATTTCTAGGAGAGCAACCTCTGAGAGAAAAAGCCCAAATATGTAGTTCCCGACACAGACCCCTTGTACATTGTTCTTAATTGTTGCCTAGAGTCATCCACACCCTGTAGTCACCCCTTCCCTTCCTGGCTCTCATCCAATTGTTTACCCAGCCATTCTGTCCATGTACATTGATGATCTGCATCCAAGATGATCATTTAGAGAGCCGTTCTGTGTATTAAACCTCACTTGGCCATAAAGACTGTACCTGGAATCAGAAGTTGCTTGCAGCCAGGAATAGACATCTGAGGTTAAGCCCATTCTCTTTTGTTCAAGATTTTCCAGTGCCCGCAGCACAAGGCTGAATGCTCCCTCCACCCAGAGCTTTAGTTGTTTTTCAAGGACCGGTTAAGGGCTAGGCTGGTTATTTTCATGGTCTTTGAGTGGCTACCAAAGAATATGCAAGCAAGAATCTGAAAATTGGAGGAGAACAAAAAGTTCGGGGGGGGGGGCGGTGAGGGGAAGCCAAACCCTTGAGGTCCTCAGATCAATACAAGAGGAGAAGAAAGCAGTAAGAGCTAAAATCTTTCATCTATCTTGTGAATATTTTTTGCTGCTGCAGTAAAGAGAGTTGGAATTCTGTTTAGCTTAACACATTGGAAGTCAGCATATCTGTGACAGATCCTGTAACCAGAATTTCTGTTTGGAAGCACAAATAGCTTAATCAAAACTTTCTGAGCTGCCTTCTCCAAATACTGGTTATTTTCTATTTGTCCTGCATTTCTCATTTGTTCATTCAAAGTACAGTCTTGTGTTTGACTTTTTGCAACCAAAGTGTATTTTAAATAATGAAAGTAATTTTTAGACAAAATTTCAAGTATGTTCTATGTTACTGTTTTATATTTTTATTACATTTTGGTGAGTTTAATTTATGGATATAGTTAAATATGGAATGTTAACATGCTTTAAGATTTTAAATGAGTTTAGGACATTCCATATAGTGTTTATGAAGTGGTCCCTCCATTCTGCAGACTGTGACATATTTTATTACAATGAACAATTCTGAGTTTGCAGAATCCATTTTGGTGAATAATATAATGAGTTTCCCAAAGATAGGTGATAATATACATTAGAGAATGAGAAAAAATAGAGTGCAGAGGACTAGTCTATAAAAGGCCATTCAGCAGTTACTGATAACACACGTGCCAGTCACTGGGCATGGGGGTGGAGATGGAGAAGGAGAAATCCCAGCCCTCACTCTCAGGGAGCCCTCAATGTAGGTGAGGAGGTGAAGTTCTGCCTTTTGTCTAAGTCTTGCCCCTGCCCCCAGGTAGAATGTATCCTCTCAGGGGTAGACCTCAGGCCTTCTTTTTCTTTTTCTTATAGAAAACATCGTGTGACTGCAACATGGCTGTTTTTAATAGTTGCCCTTAAAGGCACGCATACTTTATTATTCAAGATTCCTTTGCTTATGAATGAACGAAACTCAACTGAAACTAACTTAACAACAAATAAATTTTTTTTTTTTTTGATTTGTGAGAAGGTGGTTAGGCAGTGCCGTATCTCAGGGGTCATGCAGGACTTCAGTGCTTTCCAAGCAGTGGGTCCATTGACCTCATTTTCTGCAATTGCAGAAGTTTTCTTCTTTGCTTTATTCATCTTTATAGTACAGAACTCAGCATTTTGGCTTAGCAATCTCAGTAGAATGGGGCCTTCTCCCTGTGAAAGTTCATACACCCATCCCAGAGAAGACTGGCTGGCTCTGCTAGCCAACGCTGAACCAAAATCACGCCTGAAAATGGATACTGTGATTGACAGAGAAAGGTTAAGATACCAGCCTGTGCATTAGGAGGTGGAAGGAGCACTGTGACTGCCAATATCCCCCATAAGCACATAGAGTGAGGGAGAAAGTCCCCAAAGGAAATCAGTTGTGCTGCCAGAGATAAACTATTATTCTTTTCTGTACATTGTTTCCAAGAGCAGCTTTATTTATTACAATATCAAATGGCACCAAAATATTAACGCTGTTCATCATTATATTCTCATGAAGCAGCAAGTGTATTGGAAAGATCCTGAAAGCTTTAAAGAGGGGTTTCGCAACCTCAGAACTATTATTGAGCCAAATAATTCTTTACTGGGGTAGGGGGAGGCTTGTCCTGCGTGTTGTAGGATGTTTAACACATCCCTGGTCTCTACCCACTAGATGACAGTAACAGCCTCCCAGTCATGACAACCAAAACTGTTCCCAAACCTTCCCCAGTCAGAGGTGAGATACAAAAATCACTCCCAGTTAAGAGCCACTGCTTTAGAGCTAAAAACATTTGGATTGAAATCCCAGCTCTGCAATTTACTGGTCATGTAATCTTAAATAAGTGTTTTAAGCTTTTTGAGATACTATCTATTATGGGCTTCAAAATACTCAACTGCAGGATTTGAAAGAATCAGAGATAATACATATAAAGCAACTGGTACATAGAAGACACTTAATTATGATTATAAATGGTAATAATCATAGCTTACAATTTCTAAGTTTATTATGAGCCAAGTATTTTAGATTATTGGCTCATTTAATCTTTAAAATAATTCTTTGAGATAGAAACTATTATTACTCCCATTTATAGATAAGAGGCTTTCTAGAAAGTTTAAGCAACTTACCCAATGTTATTAGCTGGTTAATGGTAAAACCAAAGTTGAAGCCCCCTTGCTTACTCCAAAGTGTGTGCTTCTCCCCTCTAAGCTATACATAGAAGTCTAATTTTCAGAGGAGTATGCTACTTCTGCTTTTGAAAAGAGAAGCTTTTTCAGCATATCCTATTAGCAAAAGAATGTGGATTGACTCCTTGTTGTGTGGAACTATAACTCTTCTCTGCAATATGTTTTGTTTTGATGTTAAAAATTTATAAAATGCACTGTATTTGTTATATTTCTTAAAAATATTTAAGGCAGTAGCTTAAAATAAAATCCTAATCATCAGTATATTTAGCTGATTACCAGGAACCCGTCACAGGCACACTGAAGACATACAGCTCCTTGCTATTTTCTAGCATTTTTTTAAAGATATTGCAAGGTAGTGTTTTTATATTATTTTCATCCAAGTTCAAAATAATTGTTGTTTACTGCATAATAGGAGTGCATTGTAATGCTAGGAGCTACGCTGGCTCCAAGGATGACACCAAGGGCACTGCCGTCCTTCCAACACTTACACTGTATAATGTGCTTAACAGAAGAAAATGCAAGCAAAACATGAACAGCAGGCAACATCAGATAACCAAGTCCCCACAGAGCTAATATTTGGGGGAAAACTAGCACCATGTAAATGAGAGGCGACTTAACTTGAACTAATGAGGTGAACGCAAAACTGGCGTCTGGGGCTTTGTTTGTTTTGTTGTTTCCCTGACATGTTGCCGTTAAAAAGAAAAAGAAAAAAGAACAAACAAACAATTCACCTTGAAGCAATTTGAAGCCCAAATGCCTCCTGGGTATGGTATCATTTAAGCATATGCTACTGAGTTCAGTTTCCCAAAAAGAGAACCTCTGTCAGTGAACATCTCATTTGAGGTTTACTAGGAAACATAGTGCTGCCTCAGTGTTTTTGTATTTTTTTTCTCTTTACTTTTCAAAAGTTTTTAATATAATAATGAGTTTTGCTTTAGATTGCTCTCTGAAGCTTACCTGAAGAAAAAAATTACAGTTCAGCTTTAAGACTTTTTTTTATAGATGATGTGGTTGGAAATAACCTTTCGACCTTATCTGAATTGATCCCTCTTTTCAAAATTTGAGAAGGAAGAAAATCACCTTTTACCATATTTCTTATTTCTCAGTTATAGGTCAGTATTTCAGCCAAGAATGTGGATGTGTAGAATCCACTTACCTACAAATGCTGTATGATTTTATGACTTAGAGAGTCCAGTCATTTCCAATTTTTGTCTCTGATTAGATTTTCCAAACTCCACTTTATTATGTGATGGTCCTTGTGTAATGATCTGTGTAAGATACAGTAAATTGCTAACGGCGCATTCCCATTATTTCAACCTTCCACTTTACGGAGGGAATTTTTGCGCTTGTTTGAATATGTTTCTACCAAAGCAATTTTCAAAATGGCCTTCTTTTTCTCAGTTTTTCGATAATTCCTACCATTGGTCTATAGGCAAGAGCAACATTTTAATTAAATACGTGCTAGTCACGCCAGCATGATGCATGTCTGTTACAGAGACAAGAGCAATACCCAAGATATTCCGAGAGTCAATCAATCGCCATTGTAAATAATTCAAATAGTAAAGTTCCAACTAGAGTTAACCAATAGCCAATATGCTATCACAACAGTGTAATTTTCAACGGAAATTTTTTTTTAACTAAATGACCACAAAACTAGGAAATGTAGACATGTCAGCAACATTTTCATAGAAAATTAATTATACTTTCAGTTTCTGTTTGGAAGAAATGTATATATAGAATCTTTTGCTCTTACAACTTTTATAACTTGTATTCTGTTTAAAGCATTTTTACAAAGAGGGTACTTTAAAATCCCCCTTTCCTTTGTACTCAAACGATTTTCCATAGTTTTCAGATACTTTTAATGGACCCAGGAAATACAGTATTTAAGTTGCCTATTATCTTTCTATAATGGAAATGATGCACCAGTGAAGAAATATTTAGTTTTTTCACAGAGAGTACTTGCAGAAATGGGCCTGAGTTTTAAGAACATGGAATATGTCTTTATATTCCCAAAAAGTATACTTTGTTGGAGGAGAACTGGCATAGTAATGAATATCATGGCTCCCCAAACCTTCCTGGCCTCAGTTTACCACGATATCCTCTGACCCCACCTGGACTTTTGTCTCCCTGTGCTTGGAGCTCTGTGGCAAACAGTCCTTTCAAAGGAGGCCAGATCTAGATCTGGAGGTGACAGAACTTTGAGATCAAGAGATGTTACCAGAGTTCCCGCAGATTAAGTCTTCAGTTTCACTGACTCCAGAAACATCGCTTCTTGAGCTGAAAGGTACTACGGCAAGCACTGAATCCCATTTCCGTTTCTTTTCTTTCCTTAATGAGGAGACA